>NC_135233.1:311818155-312438710 GCF_051348905.1 Ranitomeya variabilis
GCCCATCACACACGGTATGATGGCCTACGTACACCCAGACTCATTATGATGGACCCCATAAAACCTGACTCATTATGATGGCCCCAACAACCACCCACACAGTATGATGGCCCTACAACCCACATCACATTATGATGGCTCATATACTCAATAGATTACCCATACACACTTTGATGCCCGCATAGTCCCTCATGCATCATCATGTCCCCCACAAGTACTGACATTTAAATAAACTAAAAACACTACTCACCAAGTCACTCCTCTAATGTGTTTCTCCATTCTGTGCACCATGTACGGATTGAATCTTTGTGTAATATGAGTGATCCAGTAACATAATAGCCCTTGCTGCACTTAGTTTCAGACTCACAGGATGAATGGTGCTACAGGGAGCTGTTGGCCCTGTCTGCACCTTTTTATTCAACGGTTTATGCATCATGAGGATGCAGATACTGTTGAAATTGTGACAAAAGGAGAGTAGTTATGTAATAAGCAGGCACGGGGATGCGGTAACACAGATGCTGCAGAGCAGGGATAAACTATATTTAATTATTTAACAATGGGAAAACTCCTCACAGGGAGATAGAAGGGTAAACAAAGAGTACAAAGGTAAAACTGAACAAACGTTGGTTAACTAAACAGTCTCTTGTTAACGGTTCCACTTATCGTGGCTCCGTAGTCTGTCACTCTCTGAAGGCCCCGTGGATCGCAGAATGTCGGCAGTATTCGGTGTAATATCTGCTGGCGTCCTCGCCTAGCACACAGTCCCTCTTCTTGTGGCAGCGGGCGGTCTCTAGTTCCAAACACTGAGCTCCTAGTCCATATATCTGTGAAGTAAGAGAGTAGAGCTCTCCCCTCTCGGTGCAGCCGCTGTGACCTGAAGGGCTGTGCTGCAATGTTTTACCCAGCGTTCGCCTCTCTGGATATCAGCCGACACCCGGATGTCTGTACTGCAATGTTCCGTCGATCGCACGCTCCCCTGTGCCCCCGCTGGTTTCGGTGAGTCCCTCACTATGCCGCCCTTTCTCTTCACGCCATGGCCTGATGCTCCCCTCTGAGTGTTTGTGGTCTGTACCTCATCAGTGTTCTGCTTCCATTGTCACGCAACCCATTTTACCTCACACTCACTGGCCAAGCCCCTTTCACCCTGGTTACCGGCTCGCTCTGGCTGCCATCTCATTCCCCCCAGGAACAGGAGGTTCAGCCACAGCAGTTTCGAACCCAGGGTTTCAGCAGCTCAGACAGCCTGGTCTTCCTGTCTACAGATAAACGGTAAACGAGTGTTTGTGGGAACGTTCATTTCTTATTATTTGTCCAAGTAGACATATCAGCAACCATCATGCAAATAAGCAAAATGCTCTTTTCTCAGGTGATCAGATTGTGTATGGTACCAAAATAATCCATTGTTACTGGTAGAACTTCATAAGCAAGTCATGAGTTGCTGATAATATGATATGGAATTGAGACAGGACAATCATATTAGTGATCGTTCTATCATCATAATTGCTCATCAGCCCGTGTAAACAAGCCTATAAAAATGTAGTCAATCGGAGTGTGCTCACTTGCTGATATTGGCATGTCTAAATACGAAATTAGACATATTCCTAATAAGGACATTTACTGTACTATTTCTTCAGTAGAGATCTATTATTGTTCATGGATATTTAAACAATATGGTTTTACTCCACAAAAATGATCTGATTATAAAAATTTTCTAGCCCAAATTGTATCAAATCATAAAATTATATGAATTATGAAATAATAAATTATATTAAAACATGCTGCTTTATAGAACAATATAATACATAGGGGCAGGCATTAAAAGAGGAAAAGAAGGACAATCATGTGGATGACAGGTAGTGACAGGCCACGTTCACACATTCAGTATTTGGTCAGTATTTTACATCATTACTTAAGCCAAAACTAGGAGTGGAACAATAAAGGAAAAGTATAATAGTCATCACTTCTGTGTTTTTCACCCACTCCTGGTTTTGGCTTACAAATACTGACACAAAATACAGACCGAATACTGACTGTGTGAACATGGCCTTACACCAAAAGAGGGACACATTGTATTTTCTACATTACATTACTTTATAGTAAGGATATTTAACAGAGGCTGGTGTAAAGCTGTATATTTAACCACTATGTATTGTATTTCCATTGCATATTTAATATTTCCTAAGCTCTAAAAACATCAAGCATATATTGATTATGAGTGTGGGAAATGTGAATTAGGTATAGCGTCTTAGGTGAATACACTCATTCGGTATACTGCATTATTAAATATATTGGATTTATGTAAACAATGAGCAATACGATGAATACATATAAAATATATACAAAATATATAATATTAATTAGAGGCACAGTAAGCAGTGCTATCTTGTAGTGTTAATTTCCCTCTTGTCTGGCACTATCTAATCTGTTAACTGGCCTTACAATTGATTCAGCCTTTTAAACTGAAGACATGGTATGATTCACTATTGTGTCTTCAGATTTTTTACACCCCAGTGCTTCTGAGTGGTGATGATTTTGTAATATACAATACATTTTGTCAAGGATAATGCACTTAAAGGGCATCAATATATTTTCTAGTGGGTCAATTAGGGAAAAGATGTTCCATTATAGCAAGTAGAAAAAAAATATTTTCAGCAGACAGAACCATAGTATACTTATATTTCATGTTTCTGATTAAATAGAATTTCTCTACTCAGTTTTTTCCTAATTCGGAGACTAGGAGAACAAGCCTAAATGCAAAATTTTCATAACAGTTTTTTTTCTGTTGTGTAAGGGGAGTCACTGCATTAGGGCCTATGATGAATTGGAGCTTCTCCATAAAAAAGGTGTCTGGGACTTAAAATTGATGACCTATCAATAAAATAGGCCAGCAAAAGGGATGGGCGACAGGCGAATGTTCGAGTTTGTAAGGTTCTAAAAAAGTTTGGTTTGGGTACCAGAATGATATCCAAACTCGAACCCGAACTTGGACCCCATTCAAATGAATGGAGTGCCTGAACATCTATGTGACAGCATGGGAAACACTGGATTTGATCGGTGTGAACCTTGCATTTTACCGCCGGTCACAGTGCTGCGGTTCCCATGGTGTCACACACATTACAAACAAAGTTGCACTCTGTAGTGCTACAGCAATTAAACATGAAATTTATGAAATTTGAATTGCTTTATTGCTGTAGGTAATAAGAAAAATTGGAGATGCTTAGCACATAATTTGGTTAAATCGTGCGTGCCCATCAGCCAACAACAAGGCGATTTCTTGTTGCTGGGAACCTATCTAATGTGGACCATCTCTTAGGCTTAAGCCTACATTTATGGGTACGTAGGTCCCTACTGCAATTAAAACCGCCACAGGTAGTCGAGTGGAGTCCTCTGTCAGAGAGCCAATATAAATATAAGAAAAGACTGACTGTCACTTCGTTATGACAGTCAGTCTTTTGTTATTAGTTACACAGATGACAGCGTGTGAGCCAGCAGCAGTGACCGCTGACCAACAGTGAAAAAGTTACTGCCAGTCAGGCTTCAGCTGATGAATAATACTCTCATCAGTGTATGCCTGGTCTTGCTGATAGCAGTAAGAGCAGAAACACGCTAATGAGTATTTACCTGCCGGCACCTGTTCATAGTAATAAGTCAGTGAGATAATTTGTACAGTGGTGTGTATTTTACTATACATGTATTTAGCTAATAAATAAGTAAAAGAAAAACTGGTGTGGTGTCCCCCTTATTTTTACTAACTAGCTGAGGGAAAGCGGATAGCTGGGGGGTGGTGTTATAATTCTGGAAAAGGGCCAGTATCCATAAAGATTCCCAGCCTATTATTATCAGCTCACAGCTGTATGCGTTGCCTTTACTGTTTATTAAAATGGGATGACCCCCCCAAAAAAATGATGTGGGGTTCCCCCTATATTTAATAATCAGCAAAGGCTAAACAGACAGTTGCGGGCTGATATTAACAGGCTGGGAAAGGGCCATAAATCTAATGGTTGTGTCATTTGTGGGATGGCTGCAGGCTGCTATTTTAGTTTGGGGAGGGCCAATATCCATTGCTCCTTCCCAGCTTGTGAATACCACCTCCAGCTGTCTGCTTTAGCTTGGCTAGTTATCAAAAATGGGTTTTGATAATCAGCAAAGGCTATGAAGACAGCAGCGAGCTCATATTAATAGGCTGAAAAAAGGCCATAGATATTGGCCCCCTCCAAGACTAATAACATCAACCATCCGCCACCCCAGAAAATACACATCTATTAAATTTATTTAAATAATTTAAAAATACGATGTGGGGACCCCTCTATTTTTGATCACTAGAAAAGATAAAGCTGACAAATGATGGCTGCAGCCCGCAGCTCTAGGCTTTACCTGCTTTGGTTATCAAGAATAGAGGAGACCCCACATCCTTTTATTTATTTTATTTTTTTACACAGTGCATCAGCCAATCACAGCCATGCCAAAACTTGACATGGCTGTGATGGGGCTAGAAGTGCCCACACAGGAAAGGCTCACTGATTGACTGTCCTGCAGCCTTTCAACAAGCTTGGTTTGGGCTGCCGAATTCAAAGAGTAATATAAACTTTCAGGTTAATTCCATGTTCATGGTCTGTGCACAGACACAAGACATCTGGTACAGACCCCGAACTTTACTGTTCGTGTTCGTCAATCTCTAGTCATCAATATGAGATTTGTGGAAGTCTGTAACCTGGCACCAGCATCGATCTGATTCAGCGGTGGCTGGATATAACTGATGTGCAAGGTTAAACACAGCAACCCCTTACAATTCTTGTATCTTAGTAGCGCAGGGGCATGCTAATTACCAACTTATTCTTTGTGTGAACACAATCACACCACCAGGGGTGTATATTGTCTCCTGAAGCTTTTATTATTGTCTGTGAAGTCATGGTAAACGCGAGTATTTTTGTGTATATGTGATAGCACATATATATTTATTTTTCCTTCATAATAGAATCTAAGAAAGAAAATCACATTGTAGGATTTTTAAATAATTAAGTTGCATTCTATTGCATGAAATAAGTATTTGATCACTTACTAATCAGTAGTGTTGAGCGATACCGTCCGATACTTGAAAGTATCGGTATCGGAAAGTATCGGCCGATACCGGCAAAGTATCGGATCTCGCCGATACCGATACCCGATACCAATACAAGTCAATGGGACTCAAGTATTGGAAGGTATCCCTGATGGTTCCCAGGGTTTGAAGGAGTGGAAACTCTCCTTCAGGCCTTGGGATCCATATGAATGTGTAAAATAAAGAATTAAAATAAAAAATATTGATATACTCACCTCTCCGACGCAGCTTGGACCTTACCGCTGTGAACCGGCAGCCTTCTTTGCTTAAAATGAGCGCGTTCAGTACCTTCCATGACGTCACGGCTTCTGATTGGTCGCGTGCCGCTCATGTGACTGCCACGCGACCAATCAGAAGCCGTGACGTCATCCCTCAGGTCCTAAATTCCTAGAAGGGAATTTAGGACCTGAGGGATGACGTCGCGGCTTGTGATTGGTCGCGTGGCGGTCACATGAGCGGAAGGTCATAGAAGGTGCTGAACACGCTCATTTTAAGCAAAGCAGGCTGCCGGTTACTACCAGGGCGCATCAGAGGGTGAGTATATCCCTATTTTTTATTTTAATTCTTTATTTTTTACATGGATATGGATCCCAGGGCCTGAAGGAGAGTTTCCTCTCATTCAGACCCTGGGAACCATACACTGGGAACTTCCGATTCCGATTCCCGATATGTCATGATCTCAATGGCAAGAGAACATAGCATAAGCATATATAGGAACTAGCTCTTGGAAGATGGGAACTGAGCTGACCATGAACTAAACCTAACACACAACTAGCAGTGGCCGGGTAGCATGCCTACGTTGATTCTAGATGCCCAGCACCAGCCGGAGGACTAAATAATGCTAGCAGAGGAAAATATTAGTCCTAGCTCACCTCTAGAGAAATACCCCGAAAGGAGACAGAGGCCCCCCACATGTATTGGCGGTGAATTAAGATGAAATAACAAAACGTAGTATGAAAATAGGTTTAGCAAATTTGAGGTCCACTTACTACATAGCAGAAGACAGAAAGAACACTTTCATGGTCAGCTGAAAACCCTATCAAAACACCATCCAGAAATTACTTTAAAACTCTGGCATTAACTCATAACACCAGAGTGGCAATTCCTGTTCACAAGAGCTTTCCAGACACAGTAACGAAACTACAGCTGTGAACTGGAACAAAAATGCAAAAACAAACATGGACAAGAGTCCAACTTATCTAGTAGTTGTCTAGGAGCAGGAACAAGCACAGAGAGGCTTCTGATAACATTGTTGACCGGCAAGCAACTAACAAAGCAGCAAGGTTATATAGCGACTCCCACATCTTGATGGGAACAGGTGAACAGAGAAGATGAAGACACCAGTTCAATTCCACCAGTAGCCACCGGGGGAGCCCAGAATCCAAATTCACAACAGTACCCCCCCCTCAAGGAGGGGGCACCGAACCCTCACCAAAACCACCAGGGCGATCAGGGTGGGCCCTATGAAAGGCACGAACCAGATCAGAGGCATGAACATCAGATGCATTCACCCAAGAATTATCCTCCTGGCCGTATCCCTTCCACTTGACCAGATACTGGAGTCTCCGTCTGGAAACACGAGAGTCTAAGATTTTCTCCACAACGTACTCCAACTCACCCTCAACCAACACCGGAGCAGGAGGCTCAACGGAAGGCACAACCGGTACCTCATACCTGCGCAATAATGACCGATGAAAAACGTTATGAATAGAAAAGGATGCAGGGAGGTCCAAACGGAAGGAAACAGGGTTAAGAATCTCCAATATCTTATACGGGCCGATAAACCGAGGCTTAAACTTAGGAGAAGAGACCCTCATAGGGACAAAACGAGAAGACAACCACACCAAATCCCCAACACAAAGCCGAGGACCAACACGACGGTGGCGGTTGGCAAAAAGCTGAGTCTTCTCCTGGGACAACCTCAAATTGTCCACCACCTGCCCCCAGATCTGATGCAATCTCTCCACCACAGCATCCACTCCAGGACAATCCGAAGATTCCACCTGACCAGAGGAAAATCGAGGATGAAACCCCGAATTACAGAAAAACGGGGACACCAAAGTGGCAGAGCTGGCCCGATTATTGAGAGCGAACTCCGCCAATGGCAAAAAAGCAACCCAATCATCCTGGTCAGCAGACACAAAACACCTCAGATATGTCTCCAGGGTCTGATTAATCCGCTCGGTCTGGCCATTCGTCTGAGGATGGAAAGCGGACGAAAAAGATAAATCTATGCCCATCCTAGCACAGAATGCCCGCCAAAATCTAGACACGAATTGAGTCCCTCTGTCAGAAACGATATTCTCAGGAATACCATGCAAACGAACAACATTTTGAAAAAACAGAGGAACCAACTCGGAAGAAGAAGGCAACTTGGGCAGAGGAACCAAATGGACCATCTTAGAGAAACGGTCACACACCACCCAGATGACAGACATCTTCTGAGAAACAGGCAGATCTGAAATAAAATCCATCGAGATGTGCGTCCAAGGCCTCTTAGGAATAGGCAAGGGCAACAATAATCCACTAGCCCGAGAACAACAAGGCTTGGCCCGAGCACAAACGTCACAAGACTGCACAAAGCCTCGCACATCTCGTGACAGGGAAGGCCACCAGAAGGACCTTGCCACCAAATCCCTGGTACCAAAAATGCCAGGATGACCTGCCAACGCAGAAGAATGAACCTCAGAGATTACTCTACTGGTCCAATCATCAGGAACAAACAGTTTATCAGGTGGGCAACGATCAGGTCTATCCGCCTGAAACTCCTGCAAGGCCCGCCGCAGGTCTGGAGAAACGGCTGACAATACCACTCCATCCTTAAGGATACCTGTGGGCTCAGAGTTACCAGGCGAGTCAGGCTCAAAACTCCTAGAAAGGGCATCCGCCTTAACATTCTTAGAACCCGGTAGGTATGACACCACAAAATTAAACCGAGAGAAAAATAATGACCAGCGCGCCTGTCTAGGATTCAGGCGCCTGGCGGTCTCAAGATAAATCAAACTTTTGTGGTCCGTCAATACCACCACCTGATGTCTGGCCCCCTCAAGCCAATGGCGCCACTCCTCAAAAGCCCACTTCATGGCCAAAAGCTCCCGATTCCCAACATCATAATTCCGCTCAGCGGGCGAAAATTTACGGGAAAAGAAGGCACAAGGCCTCATCACGGAGCAGTCAGAACTTTTCTGCGACAACACTGCCCCAGCTCCGATCTCAGAAGCGTCGACCTCAACCTGAAAAGGTAGAGCAACATCAGGCTGACGCAACACAGGGGCAGAGGAAAAACGGCGCTTAAGCTCCCGAAAGGCCTCCACAGCATCAGGGGACCAATCAGCAACATCAGCACCCTTCTTAGTCAAATCGGTCAATGGCTTAGCAATATCCGAAAAACCAGCAATAAATCGACGATAAAAGTTAGCAAAGCCCAAAAATTTCTGAAGACTCTTAAGAGAAGAGGGCTGCGTCCAATCACAAATAGCTTGAACCTTGACAGGATCCATTTCAATGGAAGAGGGGGAAAAAATATATCCCAAAAAGGAAATCCTCTGTACCCCAAAAACACACTTAGAACCCTTCACACACAAAGAATTAGACCGCAAAACCTGAAAAACCCTCCTGACTTGCTGGACATGAGAGTCCCAGTCATCCGAAAAAATCAGAATATCATCCAGATACACAATCATAAATTTATCCAAATAATCGCGAAAAATATCATGCATAAAGGACTGGAAAACTGACGGAGCATTTGAAAGACCAAAAGGCATCACTAAATACTCAAAGTGGCCCTCGGGCGTATTAAATGCGGTTTTCCACTCATCCCCCTGCCTGATTCGCACCAAATTATACGCCCCACGAAGGTCAATCTTAGAGAACCACTTGGCCCCCTTTATGCGAGCAAACAAATCAGTCAGCAACGGCAATGGGTATTGATATTTAACAGTGATTTTATTCAAAAGCCGATAATCAATACATGGTCTCAAAGAGCCGTCTTTTTTTGACACAAAGAAAAAACCGGCTCCTAAGGGAGATGACGATGGACGAATATGTCCCTTTTCCAAGGACTCCTTTATATATTCTCGCATAGCAGCATGTTCAGGCACAGACAGATTAAATAAACGACCCTTTGGGTATTTACTACCCGGGATTAAATCTATGGCACAATCGCACTCTCGGTGCGAAGGTAACGAACCAAGCTTGGATTCTTCAAAGACGTCACGATAGTCAGACAGGAACTCAGGAATTTCAGAGGGAATAGATGATGAAATGGAAACCACAGGTACATCTCCATGAGCCCCCTTACATCCCCAGCTCAACACAGACATAGCTCTCCAGTCGAGGACTGGGTTGTGAGATTGCAGCCAAGGCAATCCCAGCACCAAATCATCATGTAGATTATACAGCACCAGAAAGCGAATAATCTCCTGGTGATCCGGATTAATACGCATAGTTACTTGTGTCCAGTATTGTGGTTTATTATTAGCCAATGGGGTGGAGTCAATCCCCTTCAGAGGAATAGGAGTCTCCAAAGGCTCTAAATCATACCCACAGCGTTTGGCAAAGGACCAATCCATAAGACTCAAAGCGGCGCCAGAGTCGACATAGGCGTCCGTGGTAATAGATGACAAAGAGCAAATCAGGGTCACAGATAGAATAAACTTAGACGGTGAGGTGCAAATGGAAACAGATTTACCAAGCTTTTTAGTGCGTTTAGAGCATGCTGATATAACATGAGTAGAATCACCACAATAAAAACACAACCCATTTTTCCGTCTAAAATTCTGCCGCTCGCTTCGGGACAGAATTCTATCACACTGCATACTCTCTGGCGACTTCTCAGTGGACACCGCCAGATGGTGCACTGGTTTGCGCTCCCGCAAACGCCTATCGATCTGAATAGCCATTGTCATGGACTCATTCAGACCCGCAGGCACAGGGAACCCCACCATAACATCCTTAATGGCATCAGAGAGACCCTCTCTGAAAGTCGCCGCCAGGGCGCACTCATTCCACTGAGTAAGCACAGACCATTTACGGAATCTTTGGCAGTAAATTTCCGCTTCATCTTGCCCCTGAGATAGGGACATCAAAGTTTTTTCTGCCTGAAGCTCCAAATGAGGTTCGTCATAAAGCAACCCCAAGGCCAGAAAAAACGCATCCACATTGAGCAACGCAGGATCCCCTGGTGTCAATGAAAAAGCCCAGTCTTGAGGGTCGCCCCGGAGCAAGGAAATCACAATCCTGACCTGCTGTGCAGGGTCTCCGGCAGAGCGAGATTTCAGGGACAAAAATAATTTGCAATTATTTCGAAAATTCTGAAACCCAGATCTATTCCCCGAGAAAAATTCCGGCAAAGGAATTCTCGGCTCAGATACAGGTGCATGACAAACAAAATCTTGCAAATTTTGTACCTTCGTGGCGAGATTATTCAAACCTGCAGTTACACTCTGAAGATCCATTACAAACAGGTGGACACAGAGCCATTCAAGGGTTAAGAGGAGGTAAGAAGCAGCTAGACAGCAATTAAGGGCTAGGCAGCAAAACTCTGAAGGGAAAAAAAAAAAAAAAAAAAAAAAAAAATTTCCCTTAAACACTTCTCTATCTCCTGCTTCAGCCCAAACAATTAACACTTTGTGGGCCGGTCAAACTGTCATGATCTCAATGGCAAGAGAACATAGCATAAGCATATATAGGAACTAGCTCTTGGAAGATGGGAACTGAGCTGACCATGAACTAAACCTAACACACAACTAGCAGTGGCCGGGTAGCATGCCTACGTTGATTCTAGATGCCCAGCACCAGCCGGAGGACTAAATAATGCTAGCAGAGGAAAATATTAGTCCTAGCTCACCTCTAGAGAAATACCCCGAAAGGAGACAGAGGCCCCCCACATGTATTGGCGGTGAATTAAGATGAAATAACAAAACGTAGTATGAAAATAGGTTTAGCAAATTTGAGGTCCACTTACTACATAGCAGAAGACAGAAAGAACACTTTCATGGTCAGCTGAAAACCCTATCAAAACACCATCCAGAAATTACTTTAAAACTCTGGCATTAACTCATAACACCAGAGTGGCAATTCCTGTTCACAAGAGCTTTCCAGACACAGTAACGAAACTACAGCTGTGAACTGGAACAAAAATGCAAAAACAAACATGGACAAGAGTCCAACTTATCTAGTAGTTGTCTAGGAGCAGGAACAAGCACAGAGAGGCTTCTGATAACATTGTTGACCGGCAAGCAACTAACAAAGCAGCAAGGTTATATAGCGACTCCCACATCTTGATGGGAACAGGTGAACAGAGAAGATGAAGACACCAGTTCAATTCCACCAGTAGCCACCGGGGGAGCCCAGAATCCAAATTCACAACACCGATACCACAAAAGTATCGGATCTCGGTATCGGAATTCCGATACCGCAAGTATCGGCCGATACCCGATACTTGCGGTATCGGAATGCTCAACACTACTAATCAGCAAGAATTCTGGCTCTCACAGACCTGTTAGTTTTTCTTTAAGAAGCACTCCTACTCTGCACTCATTACTAGTGTTGAGCATTCCGATTCCGCAAGTATCGGGTATCGGCCGATATTTGCGGTATCGGAATCCCGATACCGAGTTCCGATATTTTTGCGATATCGGGAATCGGGATCGGAATGCATATTCATGAGTAAAATAAGGAAGAAAAATAAAAAATAGGGATATACTCACCCTCTGACGCGCCCTGGTTGTAACCGCTGCAACCGGAAGCCTCCGTTCCTAAGAATGAGCGAGTGAAGGACCTGCGATGATGTCGCGGTCTTGTGATTGGTCGCGTGAGCGGTCACATGAGCGGTCACGCGACCAATCACAAGCCGCCACGTCATCGAAGGTCCTTCACTCGCTCATTCTTAGGAACGGAGGCTGCCGGTTAACACCGCTAGGTCCAGGGTCCGCCGGAGGGGTGAGTATATCCATATTTTTTATTTTTATTCTTTATTTTTTACATGAATATGGATCCCAGGGCCTGAAGGAGAGTTTCCTCTCCTTCAGACCCTGTGAACCATCCAGGATAGCTTCCGATACTTGTGTCCCATTGACTTGTATTGGTATCGGGTATCGGTATCGGCGATATCCGATATTTTTTGGATATCGGCCGATACTATCCGATACCGATACTTTCAAGTATTGGAAGGTATCGCTCAACACTACTCATTACCTGTATTAATTTCACTTGTTTGAACTCATTACCTGTATGAAAAACACCTGTCCACACAATCAATCAATCACACTCCAACCTCTCCACTAGGGCTAAGACCAAACAGCTGTCTATGGACATCAAGGACAAAATTATACACCTGCACAAGGCTGGGATGGACTACAGGGCAATAGGTAAGCAGCTTGGTGAGAAGGCAACAACTGTTGGCACAATTATTATAAAATGTAAAAGTGGAAGGTTATCACCTCTGCGTGGATAACTTTTATACCAGTGACCCACTGTTCAAGTCCCACACTGCTCGAGCTACCGCAACCTGCTGTACTGTCTGCAAAAATCAAGAGGGATGTCCTTTTCTTGGTCACAATACATGGTGACGGCAGCACCCCTAGCACTGTACGAGGTACCTGTACACAGGTCTGCAAACCGGACTGTGTACTGGGTGCAATAAGAACATTGAGGGCGCTGATTTTGCTGATCAAGTCCTTCACCCATACAGTGCCATGAGAAGGGCCAATGTGTGGTACAAAAAGCTGGCATTGCACATAGTACAAATAGCAATGTACAATACCTTTGTGCTATCACGATGTGCAGGACAGACCAGTACTTCGTACCTTCAGTTCCAGGAGGTAGTGATCAAGTGATCTTTGGAGGTCAGGAAGGAGCAGGCGCCAGTACTTCTGGAATTGAAGTTGCTTGTATCATACTAGGCCAACATTTCCTTGCAGAGGTCCCTCAAACCACATAAAAAGGAAGGTCACAAAAGAGGTGCCGAGTGTGTTACAAAATGGGGACCACAGGGACACCACTTATCAATGCGACACCTACGCCAACAAACCTGGTCTGTGTATGAAAGAATGCTTCAGACTGTATCACACATCCAAGAACTATTAAATTCATTTCTAACTGACACAATTCATGTATGCCAACCTGATGTACACTACACAACTCACATATGCCAACCTGACGAACACTATACAATTCACGTATGCCAACCTAACAAACACTACAAAACTCACGAACACTAACCTGATGAACACTACACAACTCACGTATGCCAACCAGATGAACTCTACCCTACTCATGTATACCAACCTAATACACTGTACACAACTTACGTATGCCAATACATTACAAAATTCACATACCAGGAAACAGTAGATCAGTTCAAAAATGAGGTAACTTGTGGGGGTTTCCACTTTTTACACACATCAGGAGCTCTCCAAATGCGACATGGTGTTCCCTAATTATTCCAGCAAATGTTACTTTCAAAAAGTCAAATGCCTCTCCTTCCATTTCGAGCTCTGCCGTGTGCCTAAATGGTGGTATTCCCCCACATATGGAGCATCAGCATACTCAGAGCAAATTGCACAGCAACTTTTGATGTCCCATTTCTTCTGTTACCCTTGTGAAAATAAAAAAAATAAGGCTAAAAATAATTTTTGTGGAAAAAAATGTAATTTTTTATTTTCACGGCTCTACGTTATAAATTTCCGTGAAGCACTTGGGAGTTAAAAGTGCTGACCACACATGTAGATGAGTTCCTTGAAGGGTATAGTTTCCAAAATGGGGTCACTTGTGGGGTGTTTCCACTAATTATGCACATCCAAATGCGACACGGTGTTCGCTAATTATTCCACCAAATTTTACATTTAAAAAGTCAAATGGCTCTCCTTCCCTTCTGAGCCCTACCATGCGCCCAAACAGTAGTTTTCCCCTTTATATAGGGTATTGACATGTTCAAGAGAAATTGCACTACAAATTTTGTGGTTCATTTTTTCCCTGTTACCCTTGTTTAAAAAAAAGGGGGGAAAATTTAAATTAGTGAAAAAAATGAAAATGTTATTTTTTTTCCTTACACATTCCATTAATTCCTGAGAATAATTCCATTATTGAGAGGTGCAGTTTTTAGAATGATGTCCTTTTGGGTGTTTTTTTGTCATATAGACTGCTCAAAGTCATTTCAAATGTGATGTGGTCCCTAAAAAAAATGGTTTTGTAAAATTTTTGAAAAATGAGATATCAATGGTCAACCTTTAACTCTTATAACTTCCTAACCAAAAAAAGTAAAAAAAAAATTGTGCTGATGTAAAGTAGACATGTGAGAAATGTTATTTATGAACTATTTTGTGTGACATATCTCTCTGAATTAAGGGTATAAGAATTCAAAGTTTATAAATTAGCAAATTTCCATTTTGTACACAAATAATTGCAAGTCATATCAAATACATTTTACCAGTATCTTGAAAAAATTTTCTCAGAATCAGTGGAATCGGTTGAAACATTCCAGAGTTATTACCTCATAAAGTGACACTGGTCAGAATTGTAAAAATCGGCCTAGTCGATAACATGCAAACCACCTTGGGGGGTAAAGGTGTTAAGTGCTTGCAATTTTTCAATAATCTAGAGACCTCAATATAGAGATTGAAATGAAAGATATATTACATTTTTTAAATTTTAAGTGACGGACAAATGAGTACAGTATGGTGTTCTCTCAAATATTGTGGTTACCTCATGTGTACACACAAGCATAACCTAAAGCATGAAGGAAAAATGAAATCTGTGACTTTAACATCTATGACCTATGCATAAAATAGCAAATAATGCTAATTTCCTTTTTAATCATTATTTGCTGGAAACGGCTCCAAGGCACTAAGTTATAGCCTGCTGTGTCTCATATCATGCTCTGCAACTCGTTTTCCTGTTCCTCTTTCATATTAGATCTAATTAATCAATGTGCAAGGAATGCTCCTCTCCTTAATTATGTGTGCTTATATATCAAGTAGGAAGAAATATCTCATTTGTTCTAGTTTGCAAGATCAATGATCAATGCTTATGACTTCACTGGTCCATTCTAGAAACTTGAGAGAGGGGGGTTTAAGATTTATCAAAACCTTCCTGTCTGAAGAAAATAAGTGTGCATAATAATTTGTGTGAGCTGATAGCATACTAATGAATTTAGTCCCTACTGATGACCCATATTTCAAAGCTGTTCCCTCTGGAAACAAGTAACCAGCTGCTTTTATAAGTTATTTTATTAGAGTCGATAGGGCAAACCAAGTTCAACAAAAAAGGAGATAATTAAATATTTTACTATATATTTATATGATCGGAATGGTGAAGAGGTGTAGTGTAGAAGATTGCAGTCTTTTGTTGCTAAAATTGTTAGAGAACATCCATTTCCAATTTTTGATTGTCTCCCATTAGGAGTTCCTATATACCCCCTTACGCTGCCGAAACAGCTCTGACTCAACAAGACATGAACTTTGAAAGTGTCCATAAATTTGCCTTGGCGAGCCATTATTCCTGTTCATCACTTGTCTTACTTGGGCCATATTTGGTACAACTAAGGGTAATTCCACATTACATTTGTGGACATTGTCAGAAGCATATGCTCATGAGGCATGAGTCCGACAGTAGGCTCAATCATGCTAAATGTTGAGGCATCCATCCACCATAAGGATCCATTGCAGACGTGCATGCCACATAGTACATCTTTCTTTGCTGTAACCATAATCAGTAATCAGTAGTGTTGAGCATTCCGATACTGCAAGTATCGGGTATCGGCCGATACTTGCGGTATCGGAATTCCGATACCGAGATCCGATACTTTTGTGGTATCGGGAATCGGAATCGGAAGTTCCCAGTGTATGGTTCCCAGGGTCTGAAGGAGAGGAAACTCTCCTTCAGGCCCTGGGATCCATAACCATGTAAAAAATAAAGAATTAAAATAAAAAATATTGATATACTCACCTCTCCGGAGGCCCCTGGACATCACCGCTGGTAACCGGCAGCCTGCTTTGCTTAAAATGAGCGCGTTCAGCACCTTCCATGACGTCACGGCTTCTGATTAGTCGCGTGCCGCTCATGTGACCGCCACGCGACCAATCACAAGCCGTGACGTAATTCTCAGGTCCTAAATTCCTAGAATTCAGAATTTAGGACCTGAGAATGACGTCACGGCTTGTGATTGGTCGCGTGGCGGTCACATGAGCGGCACGCGGCCAATCAGAAGCCGTGACGTCATGGAAGGCCCTAAACGCGCTCATTTTAAGCAAAGACGGCTGCCGGTTACCAGCGGTGATGTCCAGGGGCCTCCGGAGAGGTGAGTATATCAATATTTTTTATTTTAATTCTTTATTTTACATAGTAATATGGATCCCAGGGCCTGAAGGATAGTTTCCTCTCCTTCAGACCCTGGGAACCATCAGGATACCTTCCGATACTTGGTGTCCCATTGACTTGTATTGGTATCGGGTATCGGTATCGGCGATATCCGATACTTTTCGGGTATCGGCCGATACTATCCGATACCGATACTTTCAAGTATCGGACGGTATCGCTCAACACTAGTAATCAGTAATCATAACTTATTATCTTGTATTATTAACACCTTACCGACATCTGATGTACTGGTACGTCACATGCCGGCTCTCTGACTTTTATGCGGGCGTGATTAATCTGTTAAATGTCACTATCAATCTCTGACAGAGGTACAGTGCCTTGCGAAAGTATTCGGCCCCCTGGAATTTTTCAACCTTTTCCCACATATCATGCTTCAAACATAAAGATACCAAATGTAAATTTTTGGTGAAGAATCAACAAGTGGAACACAATTGTGAATTTGAATGAAATTTATTGTTTATTTTAAATTTTAAAATTTTAAAGTTCCAGGGGGCCGAATACTTTCGCAAGGCACTGTATTTAACATACGTTGGCAGGGGGACATGTCATCCTATGCATCCATCGGCAAGGCTGTGACGTGATCACAGGGCGTCGATGGGTTGCTATGAAAGCCGAGGCTCTGCTGAAGACCTCCGTGCTTGTCATGACAGTTCTCCTGTGAAGAGAGCGATACCCTGGTGTAATATTAGCTATAAATAGCAGTGCTGATGCAACCAGATTATCGCAGCTTGAAGTCCCTGAGGGACAGTAAAAAGTGAAAAAAAAAATTTTTAAAAATACAAAAAAAATTAACAAAACATAAAAGTTCAAATCACCCCTTTTTTTGCCTCATATAAAATAAAACAATTAACAAAGCTCACATTTTGATGCTGTTGTAAAAGCCCAATCTATCAAAATATAAAATAAAATCTGATTAATAAACAGCATTGAAAAAAATTGACACAACAGAATTACCTTTTTTTGGCTACCACAACATTGCAATAAAAGGCATTAAGAGGTGATCAGAACATTGTAGCAAAAAATGAAAACGGTTCAGAAACTGGCGGCAAAAGTAATTTTTTTTTTTTTACAAATTTCAGAATTTTATTCACCACTTAAATAATAAATATCAATGTTTGGTATCAGCATAATCATACTGTCCTGGAGACCCATATTGCTAGGTTAGTTTTACCATATCGTGAGCATTGTAAATAAATCCTCATCAGGAAGGGGTAATCTGGCCACAAGGAGAAGCAATATACCAAATTATATGTTTATTATATGAATTATTGCAAAACCTGCTGGTAAAGTATTTGTTCAGGATAGTAAACTGATGTTTCAGCATTCCAGTATTACTAATATTTTGAAAAGAGTGACTGTGCAATGTACCTGGAAATTATTAATAACCATTATATATATATATATATATATATATATATATATATATATATATATATATATATATATATATATATATATATATATATTATGGGTAAACCATTAGAAGAATGTAATTATTCCTAAATATATAATAAAATAATGGGGACTTACAGTAGAATATCTTTTGCAAAGATCATACAATGGAAATGTCTGTCAACTACGCCTTTTGAAACATGGCACTAAAGCCTTAGCGGATAATCTTAACTATGCAGCTTGGTGAGCTGTAATGACAACCTTTTTCTCCCCCTGTCTCATATCGTGCCTGGTGAGTGACAGTGCTGTGTCTCACAGTCAGGTCATATAATCGTCACTTTTGCTCAATATGCCTGAAGCAATGGACCTCGGTGATTGAGCTCTGAGAGCGAGCACAGTAGTATATATCAGCTTTATACCTGACATCACTTTGAGACAATACACATCCATCTTTTTTCCATTTTATGAGGTTCAAGAGCCCTTATGTTTGCGACAATCTGTAGATGTGTTTTTCCTCTGTATCAGCCCCTATATGCAATGGTTTCAGGGGTAAAGCAAGCTGTCAGACACATCAATTACAACCGCAGTGGACATTTAGCTTCTTTGTGCAAACAACCCCAGCATACTGAACATTTTAAGACTTAAGGCACATCACATTTGCCAATTCAACACCAAGGAGCATCCATGACCAAACAAAAGTGACCTCAGAAAAAACTTCATGTGGAACCAAGAATCTAAGAGAGGAATAGTATTTAAACAAGAACTGATTTGCAACCAAATGTCCATTTTCTCCCTCGTAGTGCCTTTACATTATTTAATGGTTCTTTGTGTGCTACTTCCTTTTCGCAGCACTCATGCATGTTCTAATCAATACTTACAAATACATAATGTACGCTGCAGATGTTAAATGGATGGCCTCTAGAAATTATCAAATCTTTAAACAGGTTCCACATTTAAAAAAAATATTTGCAGGAAAGTGATTCCCTGATAATCACAATACTGTAAAGCCTACAAGTGACTTGAAAAGATGTTTGTAATAGTCTTAAGGTCTTCTGAGACACAGCCTTAGTAAAGTTAAAGTGACCTCACCATAAAATAAAATGGTAACCTGGTAGTAACCAATAGCAGTTTAATGACACAAAATGCTGACAGACTTTTTATATATTTTACAATTAAGAAATAGTCCAAAAATTACCCTATTTTAGTCATTTGTGTTTTGAAAGACCGTTCTGGGTAACATTAAACTGCTTTAAATGAGATAAGTGATGTGTCATATATTCTATAATGTTCTTTGCTTTGTCCCCACTAATATACTTTCTAGTGGCAAAAGAGGTCAATTGTAACCTGTTTGAATGAATAGTGCCAGTTGTGGTGGTGGTGTTTTGGCTGCTGCTAGTGGCTCCAAGATTCTTAACTGTTGTATGATTTTTTCTTTTATACTATGCTTTTTGCAATCACAATTTTTTATTATATCATATATTTTATACAACAATTTAATTTAGCTTAATAACTTTTCACAGTCTTTTCAACCCCAGTTATTCAACATTTGCCCAAAATAAATATAACAATAACTGCTAGGTGATAAGGTACATATATTTAAAGCATGTGGCAATAGGTCATAGAATAGGTGTGGTGCATATGGTTCTCATATTGGCCGAATAAAATAGGTGTTCAAAAACAGACATGCACAGTTAACTGTCTACATTTCTTCTATTTAAGAAAATTCAATTAACTTTCCAAAAATAATCTGCTAAGAAATGTTAGGTAAATGTCCAAAACCCAGTAACTGCATAAGAGCACTTTATCGGTGAGATACGAATGAATATAAAATTTCATTCTTAAGACAGATGTGCAAGTAAAAAAAGTTTTTCTACACTAACACTTTGTGGGGTAGACACAATTGTTCACCTTCACAAAAAAGATCACACAAGAAATGCAAGATATCAGGCAATATAGTCTCGTGAGAGAAGCACACAATTTCTGACTGAAATTGATTTCAGATATTGTTTTTTGGTTAAAAAAAATACTATTGTGCTGCCTTGTTGCTGTTTCCTAGTGCATCAAATGTAAGAAAAAAATGTATAATTGTAAATCAAATACAGCAGGGCAAATGCCAGCAACATCATGTCACAAATCTAACTGGATGACTGGATCATGCAGCTTTTTATGAAAACCCCTATTTATTATAATGGCTGGACCTGAAATAACAAGACTTCACCATTTGTGTTCCCCATTTCCTTGTAGATGGTAAGCTTATGAGCAGGGCCCTCACTCTTCCTGTAACTGCTTAAATTGTATTACCTTGTATTGAATTTATTGTTTGTATATGTCACTGCTTAAATGTAAAGTGCTGTGGAATATGTTGGTGCTATATAAATAAAATTATTACTATTATTATTATTATTATTATTATTACTAATCAATCAATCACACTGAGTCTGTCACTGCTGCTGTCACCTTTCCTATCTCTCTCTCCATCAATTAAATCTCTGTATTGTTTGCAGACTACTACTCTAAGGGCCCCTTCACACTGTGCAATCAAAGTCTGAACGAGCGTTCGATTTGTGACGTTTATCCGTCCTCGTTCCGAGGTTGCAAAGTGTGACATGGCGTTACGATTTGCGACGCAGCCCAGCATCGTACGATGTGAAAGAAAGAGCAGAACTTTCTTTCGTCGTAAATGTCTCGCTGTGGCGGTCGAAATCGTAGTATGTGACGGCGGTCATACGAGCTCGTAATGCGACTACGTGGGTTGGGCTTCCGCATACCTGTCTCCTGATTGGGCGTGACGTTTTAGCACGCCCATGCTGGTAATACGTCACGCTCGGAGTCGTAGGACTATGGCGGTGTGAAGGGTAGCGTACGATTGCGACGCGTGACGTTCACATCGCAACTACGTCAGAAAAAGCGTTAACATCGTAGAGTGTGACCGCTGGCTACGAGCTCGTACTGCGATGTCGAATATGACGCAAATGCGTCGTAATCGTAGCAGAATCGACCAGTGTGAAGGGGCCCTTATCTTCTTCAGTGCTGCAGTTGTACAACACACTACTGTCTTAATTATTGTCCATCCTAATTGGCTGCACTACAGCTCAGGCAAAAATTAAGATACCACTGCAAAATGTTCAGTTTGTCTCATTTTTCTCTTTATAGGTATATTTTTGAGTAAAATGTAAATTGTTCTTTTAGTATACAAACTTCTGACATGTCTCCGAAGTTCCAAGCAATATATTTTGTATTTTTTTCTGACAAAGAAAAATGGCCAACCCCCCCCCCAGTGCTTTCAGACCTAAAATAATGCAAAGAAAACAAGTTTATAATCATTTAGAAAAAACAATACTAATGTTTCAACTCAGGAAGAGTTCAGAAATCAATATTTTGAGGAATAACCATGATTGTTAATCACAGCTTTCATGCGTCTTGGCATGCTTTCCACCAGTCTTTCACACTGCTTCTGGCGCAAAAATGTAAGCAGTTCTTCCTTGTTTGATGGCTTGTGACTATCCATCATCCTCTTGATTACATTCCAGAGGTTTTAAATAGGGTTCAGGTCCGGAGATTGGGCTGCCCATAACAGGGTTTTGATATGGTGGTCTCTTAATTTTTGCCAGAGCTGTATAGTAAGTGATGTGATAGCTGCAAGGAATTATGCGAAAGCCCACGGTGTTACATATAAGGTCAAGTAAGCGTTTTGTGGCTGAAGCAATCTTCTGCTTTGTGTAAAATGAAAGTGAGCCTTTTTTTTGTTAATTTGCGCAAATTGAATCGCATTTTGCTTAAATTTGTCGAACTGGTAAAACCTTCAGAAAATTCTACACAAATTTGATTTGCATCAAATCGATTTGCTCAGCTCAGTTAGCAAACTTATTTCTAAGCATCTTGTTAGAACATTGAAAAAAAAAGAAGTCTTGTATTCATAAAGTACTTTAATTAGGGTGAAGTGTGGCACCATAGAAGACCATTCACAATAATATGACCATGTATTACATACATAAAATGGCCCACTGATTTTATTGGCACCTGTGTACTGCATTATTTCCCCTGTAGGATAGCTGCAGGAAAATTGAACACTTGTTGCATGGAGGCCTTCAGTTTATACTTAAATTGGAGGTAACAGAAATAAGACATCCTGTAATCAAGTTGTCCACATGGAAGAGTTTTAACAGAGGCAAACCATTTATAAGTGCTTATGGAGCCAATCTTGTCACTGAATTCTATTTCCTGAAGGTTGATTAACAAATCACCTACTACATATTAATGGATATAAACTGTCCACTATATTTTCTGTTGTAATTACCATTTTTGTACAACGTTTGTTACCTAGGCCTCTAGGTGTATCCATTTTATTTTATCGGATTAACTATAGGTTGACCCTAATTTTTGCAATAATTAAATAAGTTATACATTTTAGAATATAATGTTTAATTATCCTTTTGATAACAAAGTGGCCATAAAAATCCCAAAGCGCTCATACAAATGTCCGAAATATAGCTCTGTCCAGACTCCAAATGTCATAATATGGAATCTATAAATATCTATTGGGAAATAATATACATTGCACATCTGTATGGCTTTGTGTCATGTTCCACTAGAATACAGTATTATGTGTTAGGCTGACCAGGTAAAGATTTTCCACTAAGCCTTATGTCAGGCTGGGCCCAGGGATCTCAGACATTTGTGCATCTTTGTAGAGAACAAGTGGAACCATGAGAACTTTGACAAACTGCAATCTCAGTAGCAGTAGGCCAGACAAAGTAGAATCCAGCAGGGATGAATGCAATTTCAAGTGCAATAAGTAGAGATGGTGTATAATAGGAAGCAGTGATATCCCCGAAGAGTCCTTGCAAGATGTGCCATTAAAGAGGAGAGACTACCATCTGCTGGCCAGGCAAAATCAAGTGGTACCAATTGTTCTGAAAGATTTGCAGGGGGAGCGACTTCACATGCTGGACCCAAACAGGTGACCCACAGAAAGAACTTCCTTGATATAAAAGCCCTGCTCACCAAACTGCAAGCAGATTGGACCAGGGAAGAGAGCAGAGCAGACATGCTCCAGAGATACTACTGAGACCAGCGTGACAGGCTTCAGCAGAAAGTCTGCACCACTTACGTGTTGATCACCACCTTTCAAGGTCCAGATTCCCCTCAGAAGAACTCCAATTTCCGCCTACGCTGGCCAGGACCAGGATCCACGCCCTGCACTGGACAAGCCTCCGAGAGCCGTCATCGCCTGTCAAGAGCCGAAGCATAGTCCTCTCCACCCCGAGCCTAAGAGACTTCCACCAATGGTCAAACCGAGAAAATTCATGAGCATATTGTGACAGGAGAGGCATGCCTGAAATTGCGGAAAGAACAATGAGAGTGAGTAGAGCCGTCCCTCCCGGGTGGGATCAGGACTAGAGCTGAGCAAATATCTTTGGCTCCCTCCTTATTCTGCAAGTTTTAACCTTTTCCATAAGAGCTGCATCAGGAACATGGCTAACTGGAGCGCTCCGGATAATCAGCTGTTTAGAGCCGCAGCTGCATGTGTCGCGGCAGTGTGACAGGCACAACACATGCATGGAGAGCCTATTTGTTGCAGGAGTATCTCAAGCTCAATAACAATTCCATAAGGGGTTGGACACTTTTACATCTTGGTCTTCAAAAATGGAAGAGTGGCTTGAGCTTGCCTGTCACGACTTGGAGGTTTTGTCATGCTCGGCAGCCAGCGTTCTCTCAGAATGAGTCTTCAGTCCTGCTGGTGGTATCCTGATGGATAAGCACATCCGGCTGTCCACTCAAAGTTAGACCACCTAACTTTCAATAAAATGAACAAGTCATGGATCTCCGATGACTTTTGCATCTCATTTGCAGATTGGGCAGAGTAGGTGATGATGTTATTTTTTGTGTCATGTATTGATCTCGCATTATTGCAGTCTGTGCCATATTTGTGGTGTCTTCTGTGCCTGCTGTTGCTACTGCTGCTGATGTTACAAACAATTTTTTGAAATGTGGAGACTCTAAGTTGGATCTCCATCTGGTGGGTTGCTTGTCGTAGAAGGTGTGTCAGAGGCCTATTATACTGTTTCTACTCTGTGGAAATTGATTCCACTTTAGTGCTGTGGGACAATTATTTTTTGAAATGTTGAAACTCAAAATTGGGTCTCCATCTGGTGGGTTGCCCATGCACATATGGCTCCCAGACAGGCAGGCCTGCATTTAACATTCAGTCAACTAACTGTGTTACTATTCTTACATCTTTCTATCAATAGTAGTCTATGAAACTGATGTGTGTGCCCTCTGAGTGTGGCTGGAATAAAAAAAAAATTGGAAGTGTTGCATGAGGTGTGAGGTCTCCCAGCTAAGAAGGCTTACACCACTCCCTTAACCACCAAGTCCTCATTAAAACTTCAATTCCAAGCTGTAAATGCTGGGCCAGGCTGCTGTGCCATTTGCATATTTGCATATTTCTTCTGTGGGTCAACTGATACCACTTTTCACAGTGTCTACTGTTGTGAATTAGACTTTTTGGCTCCCTCTGGTGGTTACTAGTGATATGACTCTGGGATTTTCTTCCCTCAGTTTGCACTCACCTGGGTCGTTAGTCCAGGGGTGTTGCTATATAAACCTCATGGATCCTTAGTCCAGTGCCTGGCATCGTTGTAATCAGATCCTTTTTGTTTGCTCCTATCTGCTGGTCCTGGTTCGTGCAAAATTAAGCTAAGTCTTGCTTCTTTGTTTTTTCAGTTATTTGCTTGCTCTCATTTTTGTCCAGCTTGTACTAAATGTGATTCCTGACCTTGCTGGAAGCTCTAGGGGGCTGGTGTTCTCCCCCCGGGCCGTTAGACGGTTCGGGGGTTCTTGAATTTCCAGCGTGGATATTTTTGATAGGGTTTTTGCTGACCATATAAGTTATCTTACTATATTCTGCTATTAGCTAGTGGGCCTCTCTTTGCTAAATACCTAGCTCATTCTTACGTTTGTCTTTTCCTCTTACCTCACCGTTATTATTTGTTGGGGGCTTGTATCCAACTTTTGGGGTCTTTATCTCTGGAGGCAAGAAAGGTCTTTCTTTTCCCTTCTAGGGTTAGTTAGTTCTCCGGCTGGCGCGAGACGTCTAGAATCAACGTGAGGCACGTTCCCCGGCTGCTGTTAGTTGTGGTGCTAGGATTAGATATATGGTCAGCCCAGTTACCACTGCCCTATGAGCTGGGTTTTTGTGTTTGCAGACTTGGTAACTATTTCTGAGACCCTCTGCCATTGGGGTCATAACAGTATGCCAGGCCAACATTGAATGTTTAATGCATTGCAGAAGTGGGATTATAAGAAAGGAAATTCTGAGTTTTTTTTTTTTTTTTTCCTCTCTTCCTCCCCTTTACCTTTGAGTGGCTTGTGCTTGCTGCAGACATGAATGTCCAGACCTTGATTACAAGTGTAGACCAGCTTGCTGCTCGTGTGCAGGGCATACAAGATTTTGTTACCAGTAGTCCTATGTCTGAACCTAAAATACCTATTCCTGAACTGTTTTCTGGAGACCGATTTAGGTTTAGGAATTTCAGGAATAATTGTAAATTGTTTCTTTCTCTGAGACCCCGTTCGTCTGGAGATTCAGCTCAGCAAGTTAAAATTGTTATCTCTTTTTTACGGGGCGACCCTCAGGATTGGGCTTTCTCGCTAGCGCCAGGAGATCCGGCATTGGCAAATATTGATGCGTTTTTTCTGGCGCTCGGATTGCTTTACGAGGAACCCAATCTTGAAGTTCAGGCAGAAAAAGCCTTGCTGGCTATTTCTCAGGACCAGGATGAAGCTGAAGTGTATTGCCAAAAATTTCGGAAATGGTCCGTGCTTACTCAGTGGAATGAGTGTGCTCTGGCCGCAAATTTCAGAAATGGCCTTTCTGAAGCCATTAAGAATGTGATGGTGGGTTTCCCCATTTCTACAAGTCTGAATGATTCCATGGCGCTGGCTATTCAAATTGACCGGCGTTTGCGGGAGCGCAAAACCGCTAGTCCTCTGGTGGTGTTGTCTGAACAAACACCTGATTTAATGCAATGTGATAGAATTCAGGCTAGAAATGAGCAGAAAAATCATAGACGTCAGAATGGGTTGTGTTTTTACTGTGGTGATTCTACACATGTTATATCAGCATGCTCTAAACGCCTAACAAGGGTTGTTAGTCCTGTCGCCATTGGTAATTTGCAACCTAAATTTATTTTGTCTGTGACTTTAATTTGCTCATTGTCTTCTTACCCTGTTATGGCGTTTGTGGATTCAGGTGCTGCCCTGAGTCTTATGGATCTGTCATTTGCCAAGCGCTGTGGTTTTGTTCTTGAACCGTTGGTAAATCCTATTCCTCTTAGAGGTATTGATGCTACGCCATTGGCGGAAAATAAACCGCAGTTTTGGACGCAGGTAACCATGTGCATGACTCCTGAACATCGGGAGGTGATTCGTTTTCTTGTTCTGCATAAAATGCATGATTTGGTCGTTTTGGGTCTGCCATGGTTACAGACCCACAATCCAGTCTTGGATTGGAAGGCAATGTCTGTGTCAAGTTGGGGTTGTCAGGGAATTCATGCTGATTCCCCGCCAGTGTCTATTGCTTCCTCTACTCCTTCGGAAGTTCCTGAGTATTTGTCTGATTATCAGGATGTATTCAGCGAGTCCAGATCCAGTGCTCTGCCTCCTCATAGGGACTGTGACTGCGCCATAGATTTGATTCCAGGTAGTAAATTTCCTAAGGGTAGATTATTTAATTTGTCTGTACCTGAGCATGCCGCAATGCGTTCGTATATCAAGGAGTCTCTGGAGAAGGGGCATATCCGTCCATCCTCTTCCCCTCTTGGTGCGGGATTCTTTTTTGTGGCCAAGAAGGACGGATCTTTGAGACCTTGTATTGACTATCGTCTTCTGAATAAAATCACTGTTAAATTTCAGTATCCTTTGCCTCTGTTGTCGGACTTGTTTGCCCGGATTAAAGGTGCCAAGTGGTTCACCAAGATAGATCTACGTGGTGGGTACAATCTTGTGCGCATTAAGCAAGGAGATGAATGGAAGACTGCATTTAATACGCCCGAAGGTCATTTTGAGTACTTGGTGATGCCTTTTGGGCTCTCTAATGCCCCCTCAGTGTTTCAGTCCTTTATGCATGATATTTTCCGGAAGTATCTGGATAAATTTATGATTGTTTATCTGGATGATATTCTGGTTTTCTCTGAAGATTGGGACTCACATGTGGAGCAGGTCAGGATGGTGTTTCAGGTTTTGCGTGAGAACGCGTTGTTTGTTAAGGGCTCAAAGTGTCTCTTTGGAGTACAGAAGGTTCCCTTTTTGGGGTTTATTTTTTCCCCTTCTGCTGTGGAGATGGACCCAGTCAAGGTCCGAGCTATTCATGATTGGACTCAACCCACGTCAGTTAAGAGTCTTCAGAAGTTCTTGGGTTTTGCTAACTTCTACTGTCGTTTTATCGCTAATTTTTCTAGCGTTGTTAAACCTTTGACGGATATGACCAAGAAAGGTTCTGATGTTGCTAACTGGGCTCCTGCAGCCGTGGAGGCGTTCCAAGAGTTGAAGCGCCGGTTTACTTCAGCGCCTGTTTTGTGCCAGCCTGATGTCTCACTTCCCTTTCAGGTCGAAGTGGATGCTTCGGAGATTGGGGCAGGGGCCGTGTTGTCACAGAGAGGCCCTGGTTGCTCGGTAATGAGACCATGTGCTTTCTTCTCTAGGAAGTTTTCGCCTGCTGAGCGGAATTATGATGTTGGCAATCGGGAGTTGCTGGCCATGAAGTGGGCATTTGAGGAGTGGCGTCATTGGCTCGAAGGTGCTAAGCATCGTGTGGTGGTCTTGACTGATCACAAAAATTTGATGTATCTCGAGTCTGCTAAACGCCTGAATCCTAGACAGGCCCGCTGGTCATTGTTTTTCTCCCGTTTTGACTTTGTGGTCTCGTATTTACCTGGTTCAAAGAATGTGAAGGCTGATGCTCTTTCAAGGAGCTTTGTGCCTGACTCTCCTGGAGTCGCAGAACCTGTTGGTATTCTTAAAGAAGGAGTTATCTTGTCAGCCATTTCTCCTGATTTGCGACGCGTGTTGCAGAGATTTCAGGCTGGTAGACCTGACTCTTGTCCACCTGACAGACTGTTTGTTCCTGATAAGTGGACCAGCAGAGTCATTTCCGAGGTTCATTCCTCGGTGTTGGCAGGTCATCCGGGAATTTTTGGCACCAGAGATCTGGTGACTAGGTCCTTTTGGTGGCCTTCCTTGTCACGGGATGTGTGGTCATTTGTGCAGTCATGTGGGACTTGTGCTCGAGCTAAGCCTTGCTGTTCTTATGCCAGCGGGTTGCTCTTGCCCTTGCCTGTCCCGAAGAGGCCTTGGACACACATTTCCATGGATTTCATTTCTGATCTCCCGGTGTCTCAGGGCATGTCTGTCATCTGGGTGGTATGTGATCGCTTTTCTAAAATGGTCCATTTGGTGCTTTGCCTAAGCTGCCTTCCTCTTCTGATCTGGTTCCTGTGTTCTTTCAGAATGTGGTTCGTTTACACGGCATTCCTGAGAATATTGTGTCTGACAGAGGATCCCAGTTTGTTTCCAGGTTCTGGCGATCCTTTTGTGCTAGGATGGGCATTGATTTGTTGTTCTCGTCTGCCTTTCATCCTCAGACTAATGGACAAACGGAGCGAACTAATCAGAATCTGGAGGCTTATTTGAGGTGTTTTGTTTCGGCAGATCAGGATGATTGGGTGACCTTCTTGCCGTTGGCTGAGTTTGCCCTTAATAATCGGGCTAGTTCCGCTACTTTGGCTTCGCCATTTTTCTGCAACTCTGGTTTCCATCCTCGTTTTTCCTCGGGACATGTGGAACCTTCTGACTGTCCTGGGGTGGATTCTGTGGTGGATAGGTTGCAGCAGATCTGGAATCATGTGGTGGACAACTTGAAGTTGTCACAGGAGAAGGCTCAGCGTTTTGCCAACCGCCGCCGCGGTGTGGGTCCCCGACTTCGTGTTGGGGATTTGGTATGGCTGTCTTCTCGATTTGTTCCTATGAAGGTCTCCTCTCCTAAATTTAAGCCTCGCTTCATCGGTCCTTACAAGATATTGGAAATCCTTAATCCAGTTTCCTTTCGCTTGGATCTTCCGGTGTCGTTTGCCATTCACAACGTGTTCCATAGGTCTTTGTTGCGGCGCTACGTTGTGCCTGTGGTTCCTTCTGTTGAGCCTCCTGCTCCGGTGTTGGTTGAGGGCAAGTTGGAGTACGTGGTGGAGAAGATCTTGGATTCTCGTCTCTCCAGACGGAGGCTTCAGTATCTGGTCAAGTGGAAGGGCTATGGTCAGGAGGATAATTCCTGGGTGGTTGCCTCTGATGTGCATGCAGCCGATTTAGTTCGTGCCTTTCACGCTGCTCATCCTGATCGCCCTGGTGGTCGTAGTGAGGGTTCGGTGACCCCTCCTTAAGGGGGGGGTACTGTTGTGAATTAGACTTTTTGGCTCCCTCTGGTGGTTACTAGTGATATGACTCTGGGATTTTCTTCCCTCAGTTTGCACTCACCTGGGTCGTTAGTCCAGGGGTGTTGCTATATAAACCTCATGGATCCTTAGTCCAGTGCCTGGCATCGTTGTAATCAGATCCTTTTTGTTTGCTCCTATCTGCTGGTCCTGGTTCGTGCAAAATTAAGCTAAGTCTTGCTTCTTTGTTTTTTCAGTTATTTGCTTGCTCTCATTTTTGTCCAGCTTGTACTAAATGTGATTCCTGACCTTGCTGGAAGCTCTAGGGGGCTGGTGTTCTCCCCCCGGGCCGTTAGACGGTTCGGGGGTTCTTGAATTTCCAGCGTGGATATTTTTGATAGGGTTTTCGCTGACCATATAAGTTATCTTACTATATTCTGCTATTAGCTAGTGGGCCTCTCTTTGCTAAATACCTAGCTCATTCTTACGTTTGTCTTTTCCTCTTACCTCACCGTTATTATTTGTTGGGGGCTTGTATCCAACTTTTGGGGTCTTTATCTCTGGAGGCAAGAAAGGTCTTTCTTTTCCCTTCTAGGGTTAGTTAGTTCTCCGGCTGGCGCGAGACGTCTAGAATCAACGTAGGCACGTTCCCCGGCTGCTGTTAGTTGTGGTGCTAGGATTAGATATATGGTCAGCCCAGTTACCACTGCCCTATGAGCTGGTTTTTGTGTTTGCAGACTTGGTAACTATTTCTGAGACCCTCTGCCATTGGGGTCATAACAGTCTACCCATAATTTTAGCTGTTTGAGAAGCTTTTTGTCACCCCTTAAGGTGCTGTCTATGCGTTTGGCGTTCGTATACATTCGTCAAGCCATTTGGCAAACTGTTCATCGAATGGTGGTCTGTTCGGCAAATCTGAACTGAACCTTTAAAGATTTGCTCATATCTAGTAATGAGCTTCCCGAGCACACTGATGCAAGAGCGAGTAACAAGTAATGAGTCTGACAAACACGCTCACCCATCACTAGTGAGTACATATATAATTGTCTACTACCATTGAGAGTATTAGAAACATAAAACTTTATAAAATAAAATAAACCAAACAAACAATTTATGAAACGTTCATTAAAAGTTAATTACATTTAGTAAAATCAATTCCTATACCTATGACTTTCACATTTTCCCATTTATGCAACTTAAGTTAAATACAAGCCTTTCATATGACTTTATATTATGTATATCACAATTATTCTGTTGTTGAAAAAATGACATAAACACAAAGACATATTTTCGTATGGTCCCAGTTTATAAGCTCTGACCTTACACAGCTACACACATTCATGTTCCCGCACATGGCCACACAGCTGAAGACGATTTAGCAATAATATGACATCTCCATAGCTTGGCAAAAAGACTATCAGAAATAATGAAGATTCACTTAGACATAGCACGATCAGTCACGATCAGTCAGAGCTGGCGTTTTCTTGGCACTCTTACACAAATGAGTTTCTTTATCTTCTAATTTTTAAATTAGATTTTTTTTTTCATTTTAAGTAAGTGGAATTATCCAAAATGTTTCGGCAATCTCAGTAGTTGGGCAAATTTGGTCACTGGGTACGTTTCAGGATAAATAATGGTATGGTAAGGTACAGCATGTGTTTTGCCAAATAGATGTAGTTTAGGCATCTGTCAGCTGTATAATTTCTCCCTGAATGCTGAAGTAGTGTCAATTTATAAATCTACATAGCTCTGCTGTACTCAGTGCCAGAATCACTCATGAATAGGACTCATTGTCACTGCTTGCTCACATGATTCTCGGTTACTCTCTTGCACTGGGTTTTTTTCTTCCTAATCATATAAAGCCCATGAAACATTAATATGAAACCTTTCTTTTCAACACGCGTTCCATTTAGCTATATTGTCTATGGGATACATAGAAGTCTCCACAGCTATAAATAATGTGAGGTAGGAAAACTATTGGATGCTAATTAGAACAGTTTGGAAGCTTTGTATCCTCTATGTAGACATGACATACTTAATATGCAAATATGAGCACAATCCTAGAGCAGCTGCAGCCGGAGGAACAAGTCAGACAAAATGCAGTATTTGTTTCTGGAAAGAATCGTGGATATACGGTGATAAACTTGATTTACTATACAATTATTAAGGAATTCCCTTAGTATCAATTTCCTATTATTTTCAAATCAGGTGAGAGAAGAGAGTAGAAGCGAGAAAGTGAAATTCCCCACAGTGATTCTTTTGATAGCCATCAATAGAATCCAGGTGAGAAAATAAACTAGATGCCATCTCTTAAAGTGCGGAAAAGACAATTTATCAACTGCATACCCTTAGATCAAGTAACTTGCACTAAAAATAAACAAAAAAAATGGCATGGATTCCTGTCTATTTTTGATAACCAGTATGTTAGATGTCAGCTTTATCATGGCTAGTTATCAAAAATAGAGGGGTCCTCAAGGTGAACTGCGGCAAACTCACTGAGATCAGCGCTGCACTGTGAGACATTTTCCCATGGTGCTAGTGGTGATCTCACTGAGGTCACTGCAGTTCATTGGCCTTGCTCACAGTGAAGTGAGCTGGGAATGCAGCCTCAGTGACCTGATGTGACCTTGATAAAGTCATCTCTAGTCACTGATGCTGCTTTGCAGCAGCTCATTCTTCTGTGAATTTCAGCCTGGACAGTCGAATCTTGGCACCGTCCAGGTTGAAAACCACTTATTGCAGACATTGATTATGGCTTGGGACAGCATGGTGGACAGGGGAGGGATATTGTTGTTTTTTATTTTTATTTTTTTACAGGAGACCAGGGCTTCAATGGAATGGGCGTTAGGTGAGTATTATTATTGTTTACTATTTTCTGTTTTTTTTTACAGGGAACAAGTGCTTCAATGGAATGGGTTTAAGGTGAGTATAACTTTTATTAGCAGAGGCTTTTACAGCCAAAACCAAATTCTCTAGGAAATAAGCAGGTTTGGATTGCAATAAAACGTAACTTTTACTCTTACTACTTTAAAAACAACTACATATCATCTAAAGTGCATAACAAACTGTGACAAATATATTGCTCAATGCAAGAAATGAAAAAGTACCAAAAAAAGCATGTAATAGCAATGGCGCGAATAGGGAAATTATTTCACAACCAGTGTGATCTCCTATATATTCTCCTTTACCCCCGTACTCCAGGTGTTCAGATTTTTTTCACAGATTGATTTTCTTTTTCCAATTTTTGGACTTATGTCCTATCAGGTCCTCTTATTGATTTCCTCACATTTAAAGAGATACTCTGATAGGGTATACTTTCCCTTACAACAGTGTTATATCGTTATATCTCATAATATTTCAATATAGTGAACAACAGCGATACTGGCATATTCAGCAAGTCATTATTTATCATTTGACCCTAGTATCCTCCGCTTATGTGCGCTGTTGTTCTGTGAGAATAAATGACAGCACGTAACAGTACGCTCATTATTAAATATTAGAAGGAGCTATTTCATTCTCCAAGTTATTTTATACTTCTTATCCCAAATTATAACCTGAATGCATCTATGCCTTCTTATTGAATTACCGTATATACTCGAGTATAAGCCGAGATTTTCAGCCCAAATTTTTGGGCTGAAAGTGCCCCTCTCGGCTTATACTCGAGTCATGATCGGTGGTGGGGTCGGCGGTTGAGGACTGTCATATACTCACCTAGTTCCGGCGTTCCTGTCGCTCCCCCTGCCCATCCCACGGTCTCCGGGTGCCGCAGCTCTACCCCTGTTCAGCGGTCACGTGGGACCGCTCATTAGAGAAATGAATAGGCTGCTCTACCTCCCATAGGGGCAGAGCCGCATAATTCATTTCTCTAATGAAGCGGTGCCGGTGACCGCTGATAGAGGAAGAGGCTGCGGCACCGAAGACCAGCTATCCGGGGGAAGGAGCGGGACGCCGGGAGCAGGTAAGTATTACATATTCACCTGTCCTCGTTCCACACGCCGGGCGTCGCGCCATCTTCCCGGCGTCTCTCCGCACTGACTGTGCAGGTCAGAGGGCGCAATGACGCATATAGTGTGCGCGCCGCCCTCTGCCTGATCAGTCAGTGCGGAGAGACGCCGGGACGGGACGCCGAGGAGCTGCAAGCAAGAGAGGTGAGTATGTGTTTTGTTTTTTTTATTGCAGCAGCAATGGCACAGATTTATGTGGAGTATCTATGGGGCAACGGTGCAGAGCATTATATATATGGCACAGCTATGGGGCAACGGTGCAGAGCACTATATATATGGCACAGCTATGGGGCAACGGTGCAGAGCACTATATGGCACAGCTAATGGGCAATGGTGCAGAGCACTATATGGCACAGCTATGGGGCAACGGTGCAGAGCATTATATATATGGCACAGCTATGGGGCAACGGTGCAGAGCATTATATATATGGCACAGCTATGGGGCAACGGTGCAGAGCACTATATATATGGCACAGCTATGGGGCAATGGTGCAGAGCACTATATATATGGCACAGCTATGGGGCAACGGTGCAGAGCATTATATATATGGCACAGCTATGGGGCAACGGTGCAGAGCATTATATATATGGCACAGCTATGGGGCAACGGTGCAGAGCACTATATATATGGCACAGCTATGGGGCAACGGTGCAGAGCACTATATATATGGCACAGCTATGGGGCAACGGTGCAGAGCACTATATATATGGCACAGCTATGGGGCAACGGTGCAGAGCATTATATATATGGCACAGCTATGGGGCAACGGTGCAGAGCACTATATATATGGCACAGCTATGGGGCAACGGTGCAGAGCACTATATATATGGCACAGCTATGGGGCAACGGTGCAGAGCATTATATATATGGCACAGCTATCTATGGGGCAATGGTGCAGAGCATTGTATATATGGCACAGCTTTATGTGGAGCATCTATGGGGCCATAATGAACGGTGCAGAGCATTATATGTGGCACAGCTTTATGTGGAGCATCTATGGGGCCATAATGAACGGTATGGAGTATCTATTTTTAATTTTGAAATTCACCGGTACCTGCTGCATTTTCCACCCTAGGCTTATACTCGAGTCAATAAGTTTTCCCAGTTTTTTGTGGCAAAATTAGAGGGGTCGGCTTATACTCGGGTCGGCTTATACTCGAGTATATACGGTATACTTTTTGGCATACATTCTTATTGTTATAAAGCTGGGTTCATTGTATCATATATATATTATTATACTCATCTGGGCAACCAGGCGTATCCACTGGAATTCACCACTGAGTTACAGAAGTACCATCTGCGGCAATGATTTTTTCATATAGTGCCGCCATCTGGTCCCTTTATCATATTGTGTCTCCCGACGCGTTTCATCATATAGAATCTTTAGGGGATATTGACATCTTGAGAGATATGAGCATAGCTATGGTTCCCTTCCATCTACTCGCCTTATATATGCTTTGCTTCACTCCTTGTGACCGCATGTTTCCGGACCACTACAATAGCGCTTCCGGTATCTTGGAGTACATGTGTCATAGACCTGGGCCGCTCGTGTCACATCCGGATGCTGGAATGCAAGCGGTAAGCTTTGAACTGCCAGCATCACATCCGATGCGCCAGTGCTGCTGCGTAATGCAGTGGCTCATGATTATGATGAGCGTATGCCCGTAGTCTTACTTTATGGGTCCATTCTCTGTAGAAAGATCTGTCCCATAATTTTCTTTCTGTTAGGTTAATAAATAGCCTGTTCACCGCCCTTGTGGGGCACATGCAGGCTTTTTATTCCTAAATTCCACATTTTCTTATATATTTCAATGGATGCGGCTCTAACAGCGGTTCCTCTAACCTTGTGACCACGCAGATCAGAGACACCATGTCATCATGTGACATATGAGAGAGATATACCTATATACCGACATATTGGGGGGCCTTTTAGTGAAGATTTTTAAATAAAAAATCACATTAACAAAAAATGATACAACAGACCCCTCAGAAATATTTTAAGAGGGAAAAATAGATAAAGGGTGCAGCTGAAAACTATCCCTAAAGTTCCCTGCCTATTCTGCATCCTGCCTGTTGCGGAGGTTGGCACCCTAGAACCTGCGCAGTGGCGCCCCCACTCGTCGGCGGCTGTCCCTGCTCTATAGGGCCCTATTGTGCACCTACATCTATAAGAAGGAAGAATAGTTAAGTTGTTCATTAAGTCCTTTAGGACTAATAGTTTGTAAGCGGAAAATCCATCTGCTTTCTCTTTGTAGGATGCATTTGTCCCAATCTCCTCCCCTCTGTCAATACCCATAAATGTAACCATTCTCAGATTCCCATTATGCATACTGTTGATGTGGTTCGCCACCGGGGTATCTTTCTTATTGATGGTATCTCTATGGTGTTCACCCACTCTTCTTCTTAATTCTCTGCTAGTTTTCCTTATATATTCTGGACCACATTCACAAGTCATCTTATATACCACTCCTCTGGTTTTGCAATTAATGAAGTGGTTTATGTGAAACGCTTTTCCTATCACATTCCCTCTGAATTCTTCACAAATATTAACCTCAATTGCCACTACCACAGGGCAAGTTAGAAGAGCCTGGCAAAGCACCAGAATTGATGAATCTAATAGGTTAGAAAAGATAGCCTTATCTGGGGCATCTGCAGGCTGCTATTTTTAGGTTGGGGGTCGATGGCCCCTTATCCGGCTGAGAATACAGCCCCCAGCTGCCTGCATTAGCTTGGCTGGTTGTCAAAAATAGGGCATTCCCGAAGAAGCTGGCGGCAAAACGCACGTCGGGGTGAGGGGATGCCACGAGCACTATCAAGATACATCTGGTAATTATCATTTTTAAATACTATCATTATCTGGCACATGCAGATGATTTGTTGGCGTGGATTATCATGGAGACAATGTGATTATTCATTGTGACATGTCTCCTATGTATCTTAGTGTTACCATACACAGGGTTATTTTTGTTTTTGCATATCTCCTGGCCACATTCTATTGGTTAACAGATTAGGTTATACCATTGTTTGAATTTCTTGCCTCTTAAAGGGGTCTTTTATATTCATGATTATGTGCGCATATTACGGCGCAATATTATTATTGTATACTATTAAATTTGTTGCGGCTATATATAGGAATTTGCTACATTCTGTATGACCCTCTTTATGTTGATTGTGATGATTTCATACTGATGTGCTCTAGCGTCCCCTAGATGGCATTTTGCTTTCTTATAATTGTTTTTTACTGCTTTTATGGCATAATGAATAAAAATTGACTTTTTATTATAATGGTTGGGATCTCTTCTTTGTCCTATACATTACCTGACATGGGACATGTGGTTTCATTTCCATATGTGTTCCATGTGCAGCATGGCTGTACGTCTCAGTATTAATCGCCGCTTGATCTCTGCTGTCATACTACCACTGTGATTAATGAGGAACCCAAGAGATAGGAATCTAAAGTATTGATCACTTCTATTTCTTCATTGTTGATCTTTATATGGACTTCCTTGATGGTAGTCATGTTTTTAGTCTTCTTGATGCTCAGGTTAATGTCAAATTTTCTCACTTTTTCCTCTCAACTTCAGGATGAGATTTTTCTAGCCCTTCTCACTCTCTGATAGCTGGGTTGTATCATTTGAATATCTTAGATTGCTGATATTTCTTCGGCCTATTTTTACCCCAACACTGGAATCATTTAAGCCCAGCTTCCTCATGATTACTACTGCTTAAAGGTTGAGAAGAAAAAGAGAGAGGACACATACTTGTCTTGCGTGAGTTTTACATATACTCTATATTTCCAGCATTCCTTGCTAGGTTCCACTGTTTGCTTAAAAATCTATTCTATATTTATATTTGGGAACATTATATTGTGTACTAGTGTAGCCTTGATTTCTTTTTAACAATTACATTATGTAAAATGTGAGATATTTTTTCCATGCCAGCACTTATTGCACAAGTATACCTGCTTTATGTCTATTTATGTAGCATGAATGGCAATACTAATAGCATTTACTGCTGAACACAAATATCTGAAAAGCTTATTTTCTCTCTTTTTTGCTCTATAAACCTTTGATTAACTTTCCCCACAATAGCTATTGTACGACGTTTCCTTAAGATGCTCTAGAATAAATGTTGTTGCCCTGGAAAAATTCAGTTTAATCCCGCTAACAGATAAGCTTCCACGGTAATATTCTGCTCACTATATGAGCAGTGAATTTCTGTGTGTTTGTTCTACCTTCTATGTCTCTCTTTTCATTGTGTCTTCATACATAACTACCATCTTTGGCATTTCCCGCGGTGTGCCTGGCAGCTTCATAATGCCTTTTTTTTCCAGCAGTGGTGTTGGGATTTGTATCATGCTACTCTTGTATTTTCAGTGCCTCTGTTGTAGGGCTTTGTGGTTTCTGGGAATGGACTACACATGGGGTAATAGGGTCACGGTGCTATGAATTTGACATGACTGACTCTTTCCAAGAGCCACTTAGATCAGGTTATTAAAGGCAGAATCTTTTTTTTTTTTTGGAGTGTATAAAACACTTTTGAAACTGCTGAGAAATGTTCACTCTTCTTAGCCTTCACTTTTTTTATTCCTATGCATGTATAGTCATTACAATAAATTTTAACATGTGCTACAAACTCCTATAATAAAAATAAAATACTAGACCGATAATATATGAAGAAATATAAAATATAAAGACATCACAAAAGACTAAAACAGCAGAAATACACTATAAACGATTGAGGGAGTTAAGTAGAGATCGACTTTGAGTTGAATTTCAAGAAAGTCCTTGCGAATTTGTACAATTTAAGATTCGATTCATGAGGATCACAAATAAATAAATAAGCCAGGTGCAATTTCACATACTACTTAAGATTGCAGCAGCCAGAAAGGGAACTGACGTCAGGCGCCACTGCGCGTGCTTTCAGACTCATAATTATCATATCACATGGTCTAGCACAATCAGTCAGGGAGGACCATCCCAAGGACTAAAAATGACGACGGATGGGAAGCAGTGGTCTTTTTGGATTTTACAGCCTAAGAATAAGACGTTATTGCGCAAAGCTCATTAAACAAAAAGAAAGAAAAAGGCCCAATCTGATTGCTTCACTGAAGGACAGTGAAAATGGGAGTGATGTTATCAGTCTATGAATCCAATATTCCAATGTAGGTTTTGTACCTGAACAGTCATTGTGACTGTGAATTGATTGATCTGTGATATACTACAGTAACAGAACTTTAAAAACAGATTTTTTTTATTATTATTTTTCACACACACCAAACAAGGTGGACAGTTTAATATACCTCTGTCTTAATTTTGCTACTGAAGAAAAATCCTGAAACCAAGGCATGTGCAGCACAGTAAGTGTCCTTCCTGTCTTGTGAGAGAGAAAATACATAATTTTACATTTTTTTTAAAGATCAAAAAAATAACATTTCAGAAAAGTAAATGCTGCTGTCTATCTCAAACAATGTGTATTTTGTAAAAAATAAATGGGGTTCAATACAGTCCTAGGAGACCTCAGAGTGTTGTACACATTTTAGATGCTTTGCAGTATTGAAATTCATGTAAAAACAAAATATTTTGAGTGGAAAATTTAGCAAAACCGGCGAATTTGAAGTTCAAAAGATTTGCTCATCTCTAGTGTCAATGATATTTACTACAAAAAGACAAGTAATCAATATATTAATGTTGAAAATCACTTAAAATATATACAAATATACCTGCCAACCATTACATGACATCAAAAAGTACTAAAGTATAAAAGTATATTGCTCTATAAAGAACAATTAGAAACAGGTAAAATGTACCATATCCCAGAGAAAGCCATTGGTAAAGGACATGGCTATGTTGGATGTGTTCAGGTACAACTGGCCCTGCACGGCTAATGGGCACACAATTTAATTTATTTGATGTATCAATGCACTGTTCTAGCATCTTTATGCTTCAATGAAATTCCATCAAAGTACAAAACTCATGGTTGGGAGTGGTGACTTGTAAAAAAGAAATATAACTAATCAATGTAACTTTTTATGTATTACTTCCCTACGCTTTGTCCAAAAGTTGATGGTTGGTGATGTTCGCAAGTGCTCGTTATTCCGAGTTTGCAGAGGGGGCTCGGCTATGCACTGATGAGTGCGGGTACTTGACTGAGATGTTCTTGTCCCTGCAGCCGCATATTTTGTGGCTTTTAGACAGCCACAAAAAATGCAATGATTGCCCATGTTTGTCAGTCAATCCCTGCATGTTTTGTGGCTAACAGCCGTGAAACATGTGGCCATGGCACACAAACATTTCACTCGAGGACCTGCGATACTCAGTGAACACTCAGCAAACTTGAGTAATGAGCCCTTGCGCTCATCACTTCTGATGGTATCTCAGAAAGATTTTTTGAGGAGGTGGAACAAAATAGAAATGGTTGAGTGCTATTGCCCAAGCCTTCCTGAATTGATCATAAGTGACCAGCCAATTAATGGACATTGACTTAGGCTGGTTTCTAGTGATGAGCGAGTGTACTCATTGCTCAGGTTTTCCCGAGCACGCTCGGGTGACCTCCGAGTATTTGTTAGTGTTCGGAGATTAAGTTTTCATCGCGGTAGCTGAATGACTTACAGCTATTAGCCAGCTTGATTACATGTGGGGATTCCCTAGCAACCAGACAACCCCCACATGTACTCAGCCTGGCTAATAGCTGTAAATCATTCAGCTGAGGCGATGAAAACTTAATCTCCGAACACTAACAAATGCTCGGAGGTCTCCCCCGAGCGTGCTCGGGAAAACCCGAGCAACGAGTATATTCGCTCATCACTACTGGTTTCACATTAGCGTATCTGTGCACAGCGAATGATCCGCATCGATCCGCACACGTCATGTGTACATATCTTTAACATGGTGCATGCAGGGATATGCGTTTGCATGCATTCGCATGCGGATGAGTATGCATGAGTCATTTCGCGGTGTCCGGCAAATGCAACATGTTGCATTTTTTGAGGCATGAAATATTGCGCAATCATGCGCATGCGGATTATTGTGGATGAGTGCATCAAAACAACGCATTACTGTCTATGGGAATGCATTGGTAGGCATGGACATGCGTACGCATGCGTTCGATATGCATGCGTACTTCAGAATGAGCAGCTGCAAAGGATGATGATTTCATCAGTGCAGTGTGTCTTTATATAGAAATCACATGAGATACACCTATTGGGTGTCTAGTGTCAAGGAAATTCTACTGGAAAAGCATTGTAAATATCGAACACATGTGCATAAACAACACAAACGCATATAAAAATGCATGCACATGCAGCGCTTTTTTGCGTCATGCGTAAGATAATGCGGATAAAAATGCTGCATAAACATGTGTATGCATTTTTGCATGTGTTTGTGCATGCAGATGATACACTGCGCACAGAAATGCTAATGTGAACCTAGCCTAAGTATATTTACATGGTCACTTTGATCTGGTCACTTTTATAAAGGGACTATAGTACTAGGTCATCATGGACTGGACATTTTTTCACTTCCTCAAAACTGGCTTCATAACTAGATCATCATGTATTTCAGAAAATCCCACTGAGCCAGAAGGCACTAGAATCCCCTCATGATAATATAGCACATACTGTATATTCTTTTCAATTCCTTTCATCAACTCTTTGGCGTCTTATCTGCAGAAACGTTGCCAATCTTGTCCCTGTGAACTGCAGCTTGACTTGGTTAACTTGAATCTGTATGAGCTACAATTCCAAGTACAATCCATAGTCATTATAATTGTTAGGGTATGTATCCACGGTACGGATTGGCAGCCCTTTGGATGCAGCTCCGTCCAAAGCGCTGTTGGATTTTGTATGTGCGGTGATACCGAAATGAACACATGCGGAATCACCGCATCCTACACATAGACTGTATAATTTATCTTGCGGAGACTGTGCGTCTCTGCAGGATAAATAGACATGCTGCGGTCTACAAAGACGCGCCACATGTGCGTATACGCAGGTCTGCCACCTGCATCTTTGAACGCATTTTGGATATGGGATTTCATAAAATCCCCTCCACTTTGCAGTAACATCTGGATGCTGCAGATTGGACGCTGCGGCTGTATGCAGCGTCCAATCCGCAGCATTTCCTGACTATGAAAACATACCCTTACTGATTCTGGAAGAGAAAAACATTCTACATCACCTTTGCAACAAATGTATTTAAATCCAGCTCCTTTCATAGAAACACTGAAGGGTAAATATTAGCTGTCGGCATGTATATTTCTAAAGTGACAGCAGAAATCCTATTAGGCTATAATATCTCTGTTATGTGAGCAAACGTACAGCTGTTAAAAAACATTACTGAGCATAAAGTCATTCTTTAACTGTAAATGTAATAATAAGAAAAAGAATCCAACTCAAGGAATTTAAGATTTTCTTTAATCAATCAGTTTAACCGTTTCCGAACCGCCCATAGATTTAAACATCCCGCTCATATTCTGCAATGGTGTACTAAAATGTCACTGCGTAGGAGAGCAGCTACATGCGATTATGTAGCTGCGGAAATGGGGATCTAATTGTCAGAGACAGATTTGAACTATTGATACATTAGGGCTTTTTTCAGGTTGGAATTTGCAACACGATAATGGCCGACTTTCATTCAAAAGGGTGAAATTTGCATTAAATCATTAGTGTAATCACTTCAACTACAATGTTCCAAATTGATCAAACCTTGCATTTTAATGACACATTTTCACAAATTGAACCTTTTGCTACTTTTTGGCCTACTTAATAATATATTTGTTCCACACTTTTATTCTAAAAATCTTACAGGTGATAATATTTTTTCTGAATCTTTCCAAGAAACTTCATGTGGGAGATGTCATGAGGTCAGGACTTTTGATTTAAGTCATGTATTGTGATGAGACTCAGCTTAAAATGGCTCCCATGAGCTTCAAAGAGCTGTTCATACATAATAATGATTGTCACAATGAATCTGAATATTTGTGCTTATAATTACCATGTGTTACTGCAAAAAAATGATCAAAGCTATTATGACACTGTTACATTTTGACTGCCATCCCACTTTTCCCCATTGTACTGTCACTAGTTTAATTGAATATGTAAGCCAAATACTTACTCCTACCTATAAGGTCTCATTCCTAAATCTGTTTTTGTATACAAGTTCTAATTCTGTTCTTTTCAGATAGAAATCGCACCTAGTATAGTTTATGTGTTGTTTCACATGTCCAGGATTTTTTTTTGCAGAACGAGTGGTCTAGGAAAAAACATGGAGACATACAAAATTGATCCGAACTATGGATCAAAATCAGCAAAGCTAGTCTACAGGTCCATGAAAAAATTGAGCAAGACTCGGATGTCAACTCAGCGCTGTTCATTTTTTATGGACTGCTAGGTAGGAAAAGAATGAGAAACTTTTTTTCTCATCTGTGTAAAACAGGAAAATCAGAGGAAACTCTGATGAAACGCTTACACTGATGAAACTCTGATTAAACTGTGATCAAAAAACCTGATGGACCTCAGACCATTTCTCTCATCCAAGAAAATCAAAGATGTCTGAATGAGCATTAAAAGTTCAAGTGTTATACAGATGTAACTATTTAATTGGTGATGATTAGAATTGGGAAGATCATTTTGCAGGACTTTCTTCCATCGCCTAATTTAATAGTTTCTGGCCACTGTATGGGACTCTCACAAATCTTTTGCGGTATCCCCAATATGCTTTTGATCAGGTAGGCTGGTGTGATGTCATAAATGCATCATTGTAATATAAGGGGTAATGTTTCTCCTTGTGGAGAGTGGCAAGCCAGGTCTGGCATGCCAGTATGAGGAGACTTAAGCGCTTTGCATGCTCCTCTGGGAAATGAAATAAGCAAAATGTCTCTTCAGAGAGAAAGAGGACTTGAACTCTAGTGCCACTTATTGGAAGTAGCAATCCTACAAAGTCAATATCGACCCTTTAACGAGCCTTGCAATATGACTTAGGATAAAAGCCAAATCAGAATCGCAATTTACAGACACGGTGTTTTGGGGTGCAAAGTTTGAGATCACCTAGCCAAATCAAATCTCATATTTTGCTCTTCCTCTCTGAAGAGACAATATTCATGTCGTTGTAATATATGATGTTTTACCTGAACATATTCTCTGAAGGACACCATTTTATGCTCCTGTCTGGTTCTGCCACATACTGGATCATAAATGAACAGTTTCCAATAAATTCAACCAAAAACATTCTGTAAATTGCATTATTTTCCAATTTGCTCAAAAAAAGCCTGAGATTTGTGACATAAAATTACCAGATTTTCACAAAATATTATTTTGTGATACTCTGTCTTGTGATATCTTATGTGTTTCCATCTGTGAACACTAAGTGGCTGTAATTTGAGTTTTAGCCTACCAATGGTATTGCAGTTATGGTGTAATATTATATTAAATATGTTTCTGGGTAAATTGGAGTCCTTAAAGGGACTCTGTCACCTGAATTTGGAGGGAACAACTTTCAGCTATAGAGGCGGGGTTTTCGGGTGTTTGATTCACCCTTTCCTTACCCGCTGGCTGCATGCTGGCTGCAATATTGGATTGAAGTTCATTCTCTGTCCTCCATAGTACACGCCTGCACAAGGCAATCTTGCCTTACATAGGTGTGTACTATGGAGGACAGAGAATGAACTTCAATCCAATATTGCAGCCAGCGGGTAAGGAAAGGGTGAATCAAACACCCGAAAACCCCGCCTCTATGGCTGAAAATTGTTCCCTCCAAATTCAGGTGACAGAGTCCCTTTAACACCTTTACAACTATATAATGTGACTTTACGTATTATGGCAAATGGTGTTACTGGTGCGTGCATGCAGCCGCACCCATAGGCCTCCCTGCAATGCGATTGCACGGTGCCAATGGATTAACATGGCTCCTTTTGCAGCCATGTTGGTCCTCCTGTGAAGCCTAGTCTGTGATTGGGCCTCACAAATGAACATAAATTTTACTATTTACTGTAATACTGTAGTATTGCAGTTCATAGTATAAGAAATCTAATTATTACATGATCAAATACTGTGAGGGAATTAAAACGCTAAGTAAAATTATTTAAAACATTGTTTACAAAATATTTTATAAAAAAAGGTTTATATCTCTACCCTTTTCGTAGTTAAAAATGAAAAAATTAATAAATAGAAAAAGAAACACATTTGGCATCAATATGTAAAAGTTGATCTATCAAATATAAAATTATTTATACAATACATAAAACCCCAAAAGAAAAAAAAATCAAAAAGTCAGAATTGCTGTTTTCAGTTGCAGCACTTCCCTTAAAAATAATGAAGATAATTGTAGGTGGTCTGTGATTTTGTTTGGATCAACATTTAACGAAACCTGACATCAAATTCATGCCACTCGAACCACGGCCAGCATAAATCAGACACTGATTGTGTTATTGCAATCAAGTATGTTTATTATGAAATGTCACGCCATTTTAGAGAAAACATATTTTGAAAAGCCAGTTGGGGAATATATGTCATAACCCCAGTTGCTTATCCCCATCCAACTCTCCTCGACTGACAGATATCTCCAAATGAGAAAGTGCATAGCAAGAGTCCTGTCAATCAAAGGGATCAGGGTGGAGACAAGAATTCAGGGACAGGCCTTGGACTAGTCAGTCAAAACACATAGAAGGGCAGGTTCTTAAAGTATCTTTTCTTTGAAATTCTGCAGTGTTTCATAGTAAAGGCTCGTGCAGATGACCATATAACTTGTGGTTTTGATGGATATCACTTACACCCATGTTATTCTTTGGAGCTGCGCATATGTCCAATTTTTTCCTCAAACCAAATGGTCCAAGAAAAAAAATTGCAGCATGCGCAATTTGCCTCTAAGACTCAAACAATTCAACTCTGTGCCCATGGAAAAATTCGGACTGCACCCAGATGACATTCAATTGTGGTCTGATTTTCATGGACTGACATTATAGAAAAGAAAAACTTTGAAACTTTTATTCTCTCCACCTCCGAGAAAATTGGATCACAGTCTGATTACCCTTTTAGCTCCGACGCCTGTTTTCACCTTCCTGAACAGGCCAAATTGTATAATTCTGACCAGTGTCATTTTATAAGGAAATAACTCTGTAACGCTTCATTGGATCCATGTGATTCTGAGAATTTTTTTTGTGACATATTGTACTTCATGATAGTGGTAAATTTAGATAAACATGTTTTGTGTTTTTTTGTGGAAATATCGGCATTTTGTCAAAAGTTTTGAAAATTTTGCAGTTTTCAAAGTTTTAATTTCTATGCCCTTACACCAAGAAGTTATATTGCACAAAATAGTTAATAAAAAAAAAATTACATGTCGACTTTACATCAGCATAATATTTGATACATCATTTTTTCTTGTTACAAAGTTAAAAGGGTTAAAGGTTTATCAGCAATTTCTCAATTTTTCCAATAAAATTTAAACAAACATTTTTCATAGGGACCACATCACACTTGAAGTTACTTTGACAGGCCTCTATAACATAAAATACCCAAAAGTGACAACATTTTAGAAACGGCATCCCTCAGAGTGCTCAAAACCATATTCAAGAAGTTTATTAATCTTTTAGGCGCTTCACAGGAAAGAAGGCAATGTGTAAGGAAATAATTTACATTTTTCCCACAAAATTGTTAATTTAGCCCCAAATTTTGCATTTTTTACAAGGGTACGGGAGAAAATGACCATATAATATTTGCAGAGCCCCTTATGCGCATAAACAGTAGAAAACCCCCACAAATTACCCCAGTTTGGAAACTGCACCTCTCAATGAACTTATCTAGAGCTGTAGTGAGCACCTTGAACCCGCAGGCGCAGCACAGAATTTGATAACGTTGAGCTGTGAAAATAAAAAAAATTAATTTTACATGCAAAAATATAGCTTCAGCCCCAAATTTTTCATTTTCACAAAGGTAACAGGAGAAAATGGATCATACAATCTGTTGTGTAAATTGTCCTGTGTACACTGATACTACTTATGTAGGGAAAAACAACTGTTTAGGCAGGACTTGGAAGGGAAGGACTCCCAATTGAATTCTGGAGACCAATTTTGGCTAGAATATATTGCTGATGCCATGTCACATATGAAAAATTACCGACATGCCAAAACTACACCTCTTGAGGAATTCATATAGGGTTGTAGTAAGAATTTTTATCAATCTGGTGATTTAAAGAATTGTATAATATTTGGCTGAGTAAATGAAATATTGCCATTTTTTCCACAAAAATGTTTATTGCACCCAAGTTTTCAATTTTCAAAAGGGATAATAGGAGAAAAAGAGCTGTATAATAAGCTATGCAATTTCTCCTGAGTGCGCAAATACCCCTTATGTAGTCAAAAACTACGTTTGAAGCACAGTGCAAAGCTCAGAAGGAAGAGAGCACCCTAATGTATTGCAGATTTAGCAGGAATGATTTGAGGCTGCCATGTCACATTGGCAGACCCCCTGTGGTGCCAGGACAGCAGAACCCCCCTAATAATTGACCTCATTTTACAAACTACACCTCTCAATGAATTCATCTAGGGGTGCAGTGAGCATATTGACACTGTACATGTATCACAGAATTGTATAACATTGGGCAGTGTGGAAAAAATAATTACATCTTTTGCCACAAAAATTCTGTTTTAGCCCCTGATTTTTCGTTTTCTATGAAATGGGTAAAAATCGCACCAACATTTTTCACACAATTTCTTCTGGGCGTGGCAACATCCAATATGTGGAATAAGTGGCAGAAGAGCAGAATCTCCCCTCAAGTGACCCTATTTTGGAAATTGCACCTAATTGAGAATTTATCTGCAGGTGTAGTGACAATTTTGACTCCATGGGTGCTTTGCCAGAAACAAACAGCAGTGAATGTTACATTATAGTACCTGAACATTGTAGTGCTCAGTACATTATGGTGCCCAGTACATTGTACTGCCCATATGTTATTTGCAGCTTATGCTTTTGGAGACATGTACTCAGTAAATTAAGGAGGCTCTCATTGCTATAGAAATGCCAAACATGTGAACGCTAATTGTGATTTAAGTACACTGTGGGGCTCAAAAGGGAGGGTTTTGGATTAGGAAGTGCAGAATTTGCTGGTTTGCATTTGAGGGACGCGGAGCCATAGTGCTTTTCCAGACCCTTTGCTACCAGTAACTTGGAAGTACATGTTCGACAGTTTGCAGAAATGCACCTCCCACAGTGCCGTACATTTATGTTGTGAAGGGGTTAAACTCTGATCAGAGTACTGATCAGAGTCTAATCAAAATGGTATTAGTATAATCAGACCAATTTTCTCAGATGTGGGGAAAATAGTCATCTGCACCTGCCCTAAAATATACTCAGCTGCAATAACCCAGCCGGTGTCTGAGTCATGCTGCCCATGATTCGAGCAACATGAATTACAAACAGATTTCCTTTAAAATAGTTCCATTCAGAGTCCTTTCTTTTTACGTAGATTGTAGTTAGTCCTAGATAAAGATTGGCTTAATGCATCCACCTAACAACAGTTGAGTAGCTGTTTAAGGCCGCATTCAGATGAGCGTATGAAAAAAGTCCAATTTTCATCCAGAAAGTTTGGATGATTTACATCAATATTGTAATCCTTGATCCATCCATGTGCCTGCTGTTTACATCAGTGTGACATCGGTGTGGCATCAACATTTCATAATGTGCAGGATCACATACAATTTCTTATGCTAATAATGGCAATGTCTCCTTAAAAATCAAATTCAATACAGATGTATTAAATGGGATCCAATTTTTTTTGCACACCTATAAGAAAATGTTGCATGCTGAGATTTTTTACACACGGACACTTAGGGTATGTGCAGATGATCAGTAAACGCTGCGGGTTGGACGCTGTGTACTTGTGCAGGGTCCAACACGCAGCGTCTAGATGTTACAGCATGGTGGATGGGATTTCAAGAAATCCCATGCCCACTATGCGACCAGAGATGCCTGCGGATCACCCGCGGAGACGGACATGCAGTGCGCCTCTGTAGATCACAGCATGTCAATTTCTCTTGCGGAGACGCGGGTCTCTGCAAGAGAAATCTCACCCATACAATCTATTGGACGCGCTGAATCTGCACGGTTCAGTGAACATATGCGGATTAACCTGCTTTCAACAGACGGCAACACGTTGAACGCAGCAGACATGGAGACATTTTTTTTTACATCTTCTCCTCATCTGAGAAAACCGGATCACACTATGATCACACTCTGATCAAATTCTGATACAAATTTTACCCTAATTTAATTAGTATAATTGGCCCGATTTTCTTGGATGAGAAAAATTAGAGTGGCATAACCCTAGCCTTAAATGTGTTGTCCAGTCCAAATAGATAAGTCTGAAGTCACTCTGTGTGACTGCAGACTTATGAATCCCTCTAGTGAAACCACTGTGTGCTGCGGGGATTTTCCGATATTTGAGACACAACCGGAGGGTATGTATGACTTATACATGTATGGAGCGAGCTCGTGTCCTCTAGTCAACCGTGCCCACTGGACATAAGCGTCACTAGTCAGGGACGGCCTCTGTCATTACAAATGTATGGAGTGAGGCCACAACAACTAGTCGGGTTCTGGCCGGGAGTATGTATAATTCATACGTTCACTCCAGTCCCAGCACAGAAACCGGCAAATCCTTGCAGTGCACAATGCATGTGCTGAGGAGGTTCATAAGTCTGCAGTCACACAGAGTGACTGCAAACTTATCGATATGATCCGATTTTTATGACTAAATTGCAATTATTACCATAGGAAACTGTCATTGATCTTGTAAATTTTAAACTGTGGTTGTATAAATACGGATAGCAACACGGGTGTTACACAGATGTAAAATACGGACACACGGATGAAAATCATCTGAGATTTGTGAATGAAAATCAGATGATATTTCACATGGTCATCTGACCCCAGTCTTAATGTATGCCAAGAGAAGGAGACAGGGTCCAATTAGCTAAAGCTTTGTTTTTCCGTTCAAAGCAATTCTGCGTGACAGAACGTACCAAAAGATTAATGTAAATGCGAATTGAAAAATCCTTTATATTGGCAGTTCAAATAATTAAATCCCTCATATAATTAAGATATTATTTCTTTAAATGGCTACATGGAAGGTATTTTCTGTCGCTGTCATCTTTGATATTCAATGCCTGAAAGTATTTAATGCCGCTGTAGTAGCGTGCTAGTGTTGCCCAGTATTTTATATTGTTACAGGCAGCTGTTCTGTTCCTTTGTGCTCGCTCTCTCTGCAGAAAGACACTGAAGTCTATGATGACACAAGGATTGTCATGAAGTAAAAGAACAGTGAAAAGGTCAGTGCGGCTCTATGACTGCAATACTTCACATCATTAAGCATCAGGCATTTTTCCTTCCTCGTGGCAGCTAATTTATAATGAATATGTTATGACAGAACATTACTGCCCAGTATTCCTGTGACCTGTGCTGCAGAATAAAAAGCATAATGATTATATTCACTTAACAGCATTATATATATATATATATATATATATATATATATATATATATATATATATATATATATATATAATGCCGTTATGATAATTTCATTAAAATTGTGTCTGCATATAATTAGAGCTTGTAAATTAGCTATTATGACATTGTATGCTTATATTTATCAAAGGTAAACTCATCATAGAGTATATGAACAGGGCTGCCACTAGGAATTTGGAATTTCAGGACCCCATACTCACTTTTGGAAAAACTCCTCTTCTGCATGATGTCCTCACCAATCACTTATTAACAGTTCCCATCAAACACCAATTCACATATATAGCCAGCAGCTTTTGTTTTGACCAAAAGATTTTTTAATCTGCCAACAGGACAAGGTAGCCTCTTTTGGCAGCATCCTACGTTTCTCGAACATATTAAACATTTCTTAAAATATCAAACACTCTTTTTAGGTATATTTTTATTTATTTTTCTTAAAAAATAACCACTCCGTGAACTGACCGCATGTTACCACCATATAATGACTGAATAATATCACATACAAGGGACAAATACCGCCATACTATGGCCGGACCCCATAAAACCACCGCATAGTGACAAAATAATACCACATACAAGGCACAAATACCACCACACCATGATCAGACCACATATTAAAATCATAGTGACTGAATAGTACCACATACAAGGTAAAATACTGCCACACCATGACTAGAACACATATTACCATCACATAGTAACTGAATAATAACACACATTCAAACTGGCCCAAAAACTGCCAAAACACATCAAATTAGGGGGAGACACTATGAAAGTGGCCTCAATTCACCCAGAGTACAAATAGTGGCATTGTACGGAAGCAATCAGCAATGCATGAGGTATTGGAGTCTCGCCCAACATTTACAGATTTGAAAAAAGTCACAGAGAAAAAAGCAGAGATGATTACCTGCTCAGGCCTCCAAAACAAATGCACTGGCAGGGACCCTTGACGTGGGTTGCAAGCTTATGTATTGTGGCCCCAATATTAACCAATACCTTACATACATTGATATGGTTTTTTTTTTGCACTTTATCTTGCAGGGTGCAGTTGGACCAAGATGGCTCTGTAAACTGTGGCCTCTGTTCACACAGCATGCATTTTGTAGCACTGGGCAGCCCACCTGCATGTACCTTACTAATAGGCTGTTAGTCAGATGCTCTGCATTTCCTGTGTGAATAACGCCACATACAGAGGGAGCTTGAGAGGGAAGGGAGACTGTGTACACAGAGAAGCACCACAGAGCAGCAGCACAGGTGCCACCAAGTGGCAAGAGAGTGGTCAGAAAACAAGCCAGGAGGTTCAGCAGCGGTCAGAAGCGGATAAGACAAAGTCAGAAAGCAGACGTGAGTCTGAATACAAGCCAAATCAGGAACCAGAGAATCAAGTAGACAAACAGAGAAATGATGGGAAAAGGGCAGACAGAGGGAGTAAACAGACATGGGACAAGTCAGGGATTACAGCAGGACAAATCTTGAGTTACCAGAGTCAGGTTCACACGCCGAAGGCAGAACTGTAGCTGACACCATCAGCAGGATGCCTGGAAACTAAATAGCAAACCTGAGCCCTGAATGAGGCAGAGCAAAGTTAACCCTTGACATGATCCGCCCAGAAAAAGAGCAGACAGGACTAAACCCTAGAACGGATCATGACAAGTATAATAGGGATCGACATCTCTTCCACTATAGCCAACCCATCACATGGACACCCAAACAGGAGTGTTCACATTTCCAAAAATTAAGGCCTGACAGCACTGAAGTGGCATCAATTTCACCAGAGTAGAAATAGTATAATGGAGAACGATATATCTTTCACTACAGCCAACCCAGCAGATAGAGAGACCCAATCACGACATTCCACATTTCCAGAAATTATTGGCAGACACCAAAGTGGCATCAATTTCCCAATAGTAATATTTATAATATTATAATAGGGATCTACATCTCTTCCACTACAGCCAAGCCATCGCATGGACACCCAACCAGGAATGTTCACATTTTCAAAAATTATGGCCTGACACCACTGAAATGGCATCAATTTCAAAAGAGTAGAAATACTATCATAGGGACTGACACGTCTTCCATTACAGCCTACCCAGCAGATGTAGACCCAATCAGGAGTCTTCAATTTAAAAAAATAGCGCTTAACACCACCAAAGTGGTAAAAATTTCATGAGAGTAGAAATACTATAATAGGGACTGACACGTCTTCCACTACATATATATAATAATAAACTTGGCATTCGGTGTTAGGGTTGGCGGAACGCACCGAATATATATTTATTAGAAGAAGTTGGTGCGTTCGCAACCCGGGATCCACCGTGCAGGAAAGCACCTGCAGCTAGATATGGCGGTACAATTTAGTAATATAAACAGACTCTGTTACTTCACAGAGTCTGTTAGCAAGGATAACGCTGTGCCTTGTTTGGTTCACAGAGGAACACAGCTACTTAGTAGAGCAGATGGTGGTCATGCAGTCAAATGCAAACATGAAACTCCTCGCCGGTGGTGCCAGCATTCAAGGGGCTTATTTCAGCCGGGTCCCTGAATACACACACACCAAACTCTTCGCCGGAGGTGCCAGCATTCTAGGGGCTTATTTCAGCCGGGTCCCTGAATACACACACAAACATGACCACACTGGCGCTGAGCTCGTACATAAATTGACACTAGCGCATGGCCGTGCGGTCATGCGCACTTCTTATACCTGCAGCAAGTACAGGACCTTCCTAGAAGGACCAATGAGAGACTGCCACAGACGTTGAACACCTTCAGGACCTTCCTAGAGGACCAATAGGATTTGCTGCAGTACCTGAGCATGTGACCCTTGATCTCCAATGAGAGATCTTACCCTGGGCATGCTCAGAAGGGGAAAAGTAGGACTTAGTCCCAAAGACGTCTGCTCGCTGCTGACCAGTACTGGCCACAATAGCACAAGCTGGAAGGACAGCAGTAACCCTTCGATCAGTGTCAGACTGAGAATGACGCTGGGACCGACACCTCCGCTGAGCAGGCTCCACTGTGGCAGGAGAAGAATGGGAGACCGCAGCGGAGATGGCTCGAGATTCCCCCTGTGCAGAGGCAGGAACTCGACCCCTAACATTACCCCCCTCCTTGGACCTCGCCACGCTTGAAGGCAGCAATGAGCTGCGGAGCCCAAATATTCTCAGCAGGCTCTCAGGACCATAACCCTTCCAGTCCACCAAATAAAATTTTTTTGCCACGTACCACCTTGCACCCCAAAATAGCATTCACCTCTTAATCGTCCATAGATGAACCCGATGTCCCAGCAGATGACTCGGAAAACCGGGACATGTATACGGGCTTCAAGAGGGACACATGAAAGGTGTCGGTGATACCCAGACGTGGCGGAAGGGCCAGACGGTAGACCACTGGGTAAACCTGTTCGAGGACCTTGAAAGGGCCCAGGTAGCGAGGAGCAAACTTAGTGGACTCAACTCACAGCCTGATGTACGGGCGGAGAGCCACACTAAGTCGCCAGGAGCAAAAGTCGGAGCGGGGCGCCGATGTGCATCGGCGGAGGACCTCATTCTCTCCTTGGAGGCCCGAATGGCATCCTGAGTGCGGTCCCAAATGTCCCGTGCCTCCACAGCCCAGTCTGCCACCCTGGAGTCGGCGGAAGACACGGGCATAGGCACAGGTACCCGCGGATGCTGACCATAGTTTAGGAGGAATGGGGTCTGTCCGGTGGAGTCGGCTACGGCGTTATTCAGTGCAAACTCCGCCCACGGTAGCAAGGATGCCCAGTCATCCTGGCTGGCTGAGACAAAATTTTGAAGATTTGTGGCCAAGGTCTGGTTGGCCCTCTCTACCAACCCATTCGTCTCGGGATGATAAGCTGAAGAAAGATTCGTTCATTAATTAAGCGCTTGAAATACCTTAGAAGACGTCAATGCTTTGTGATTGGTCGCGTAGCGGTCACGCGACCGCTACGCGACCAATCAGAAGCTGCGGACGTCTTCTAAGGTATTTCAAGCGCTTGAAAGACCTTAGGTGACGTCACTGCTTTGTCATTGGTCGCGTAGCGGTCACGCGACCGCTACGGACCAATCAGAGCGCAGTGACCTCATCTAAGGCCCTTCAAGCGCGCATTCTTAGGTACAACGGCTCCCGGTTACGGCGGTAAAGTCCAGGCTGCGCCGGAGAGGTGAGTATATCCCTATTTTTTATTTTAATTCTTTCTTTTACACATTAATATGGATCCCAGGGCCTGAAGGAGAGTTTCCTCTCCTTCAGACCCTGGGAACCATACAGGATACCGTCCGATACTTGGTGTCCCATTGACTTGTATTGGTATCGGGTATCGGTATCGGATTAGATCCGATACTTTGCCGGTATCGGCCGATACTTTCCGATACCAATACTTTCAAGTATCGGACGGTATCGCTCAACACTAATCAGCACGTAACACACAAAACAGCGTCTAATTGCTGTGACCGCCAGTGCGGCGCCGTGCACTTTCACAGCGCTTTCCTGACCCAAGCCTAGGTGGTTAGTGGCGTCTGCCAGTGCGGCACCGCACGCACTCTCGTGCATCTTTATTATTATTTCTTTCACTCTGACACCCCAGTTGCGGTGTCGAGCGCAAGAGGTCTATATGGACTCAAATCCTGTGTCTTGGGATTGAGTTCTGAGACTCCTTGCTTGCGCTCTTGGTGCGGTACTGTGGCCCTGTGACGCAACAGGGTTCGCTTCCTTCACACAGGGTGAAGTTAACCCGTGTGTGTATCCGCATTGTACCGCCATATAGTCCGTCATTACTTGGCAGCAGTTTCCTTCTCTGCACGGTGGACCCCGGGCTGCGAACGCACCTTACTCTATCTTTCTCATTATTTGGTCCGTTCCGCTAGCCCTAACATTACACTAGCACCAGGGTATGACGAACAAACAACAATCCTTGCGTTACATCCAGCAGCTGGAGGGTAGGTTGGCGGCTCTTGAGCGCACAACCTCAGCTGTGGATGTAACCGCAGTTGCTGTTCAGGCTGCTAGCGTGGCTGCAGCCACCTTGTTCACTGCCACCCCTGTACCGACTCTATCTCGCCTCCCACTGCCAGAAAATTTTTCTGGTGATAGTAAGTCTTGTAGGGGTTTCGTGAGTCAGTGCTCTATAAATCTCGAGCTTCTGGCCTCTCGTTTCCCTACAGAGCGGGCTAAGGTGGGGTTTATTGTGTCTCTTCTGTCGGACAGGGCGTTGGAGTGGGCTACGCCGCTGTGGGAGCATGGTGATCATGTGGTGCAGAGTGCTTCATTGTTCCTGAGCACTCTGAAACAGGTCTTTTTAGGACCTCGTGTCACCCATGATACGGCGCTCCAACTGTTGGCATTGACTCAGGGCTCGTCCTTGGTAAGCCATTTTGCCGTCCACTTTCGCACCCTAGCATCTGACCTGGAGTGGTTGGATAAAGCCCTTATTCCGATATTTTGGAGGGGGCTGGCTGACCACATGAAGGATGCACTGGCTACTAGGGAGATTCCCGCCACACTGGAGGAGTTAATAGCAGTGTCCACTCGTATTGACCTCCGTTTTCACGAGCGGAGGTTAGAGCGAACCCAGTGTAGGCAGAGGTTTTGGCTGGCTCCCACCTTCGCCAAACCTTTGGAATCTCCAGTCCAGGCCCCTGAGTCACATGAGGCCATGGAAGAGTCACGAGCGGGATCTAAGTCCTGGACCGCTCGTGCACTCCAGGTTTGTCATGTTTGCCAGCAGTCAGGACATCTTGCCACCAGATGTCCCCAGCGGTCGAGGAAACGTCAGCGTCTAGTGGTAGTAGGTGGAGGTACACTAGACACGGCGACATTTGCCTCCAAATTGTCCTTTAAGGGGACAATTACAATAGGCTCATTCACTCACTCGGTAGAGCTCTGCGTGGATTCTGGGGCGGAGGTCAATTTTATGTCTTCTGCCTTCGCCCAACGTCACGCAATACCCCTGGTAATGCTAGCTCAACCAGTAACTGTATGAGTGGTGAATGGGTCAACACTGCCCTCACAGATAACACACCAGACCATCCCTTTCACTCTGTCCATGTCGCCATCTCATCAGGAGATTATATCTCTGCTCGTCATTCCTGAGGGAATTGATGAGATCCTGTTAGGGATGCCTTGGCTACGGTATCACTCTCCTCATATCGAGTGGTCCACAGGCAGAATTTTAGGATGGGGCGAATCTTGTGGGGGTAGATGTCAGAGGGAGAGCGTTCAGGTTGCTACTACTGAGGTACCCGCAGTTTTATCCTCTCTTCCCAAGCAATATTGGCCTTATGCGGACGTGTTCTCCAAAAGGGCTGCGTAAACCCTTCTACCCTTCTGCCTCACCACCCCTATGACTGTGTTATTGACCTCTTGCCTGGTGCTGAGCCTCCCCGGGGTCGAGTCTATCCTTTGTCTCTCCTGAAGATGGAGGCAATATCACAGTATATCCGAGAGAATCTGGCAAGAGGATTCATTAGGAAGTCAGTGTCACCTGCAGGAGCTGGGTTCTTCTTCGTACAGAAGAAGAGTGGAGAACTGCATCCATGCATAGACTACATGGGTCTTAACGCCATCACAGTTAAAAATAAGTACCCACTACCCCTGATATCTGAGCTTTTTGATAGGCTACGGGGAGCAAGGGTATTTACTAAATTAGATCTGCGGGGTGCTTATAACCTGATTCGCATCCGTGAGGGGGGCGAATGGAAGACGGCTTTTAACACCAGGGATGGGCACTATGAATATCTGGTGATGGCCTTCGGGCTCTGTAATGCCCTAGCTGTTTTCCAAGACTTTGTAAATGACATCTTCCGGGATATGTTTTCCACCTCGGTCGCAGTTTATCTGGATGATATTCTCATCTACTCTCCAGATATAGACCCCCATCGGAGAGATGTTTGCAAGGTCTTCGACCTCCTACGGGCTAACTCCCTCTATGCCAAGTTGGAGAAGTGTGTATTTGAGCAGGAGTCCTTGCCTTTCCTTGGCTATATCATCTCTGCCCAGGGATTGGTTATGGATCCTGCCAAGCTACAGGCTGTGATGGACTGGCAGGAACCCCATTCTCTCAAAGCGGTGCAGCGCTTTATGGGGTTCATTAATTACTAGTGTTGAGCGATACCGTCCGATACTTGAAAGTATCGGTATCGGAAAGTATCGGCCGATACCGGCAAAGTATCGGATCTAATCCGATACCGATACCCGATACCAATACAAGTCAATGGGACTCAAGTATCGGACAGTATTCCTGATGGTTCCCAGGGTCTGAAGGAGAGGAAACTCTCCTTCAGGCCCTGGGATCCATATTAATGTGTAAAATAAAGAATTAAAATAAAAAATATTGCTATACTCACCTCTCCGACGCAGCCTGGACCCCACCGAGGGAACCGGCAGCGTTGTTTGCTTAAAATGCGCGCTTTTACTTCCTTCCGTGACGTCACGGCTTGTGATTGGTCGCGTGCCACCCATGTGGCCGCGACGCGACCAATCACAGCAAGCCGTGACGTAATTTTCAGGTCCTCAATGCCTAATTCTAGGCATTCATGATTTTAAAATTACGTTCCGGCTTGTGATTGGTCGCGTCGCGGTCACATGGGCGACGCGACCAATCACAAGCCGTGACATCACGGGAGGCAGGAGACGCGCGCATTTTTAAAATTACGTCACGGCTTGTGATTGGTTGCGTGCCGCCCATGTGACCGCGACGCGACCAATCACAGCAAGCCGTGACGTAATTTCAGGTCCTGATGCCTATTTCTGCATTCAGGACCTGAAATTACGTCACGGCTTGCTGTGATTGGTCGCGTCGCGGTCACATGGGCGGCACGCAACCAATCACAAGCCGTGACGTAATTTTAAAAATGCGCGCGTCTCCTGCCTCCCGTGACGTCACGGCTTGTGATTGGTCGCGTCGCCCATGTGACCGCGACGCGACCAATCACAAGCCGGAACGTAATTTTAAAATCATGAATGTCTAGAATTAGGCATTGAGGACCTGAAAATTACGTCACGGCTTGCTGTGATTGGTTGTGTCGCGGCCACATGGGCGGCACGCGACCAATCACAAGCCGTGACGTCACGGAAGGAAGTAAACGCGCGCATTTTAAGCAAAGAACGCTGCCGGTTCCCTTGGTGAGGTCCAGGCTGCGTCGGAGAGGTGAGTATAGCAATATTTTTTATTTTAATTCTTTATTTTACACATTAATGTTGTTTCGATACCGATACCCGATACCACAAAAGTATCGGATCTCGGTATCGGAATTCCGATACCCGCAAGTATCGGCCGATACCCGATACTTGCGGTATCGGAATGCTCAACACTATTAATTACTATCACCAGTTCATTCCCCACTTCTCAACTTTGGTAGCTCCCTTGGTTGCCCTCATCAAGAAGGGAGCAAATCCCAAGTTGTGGTCAGAGGAGGTCTCCAAGGCCTTTCTCTTGATTAAGTCACACTTCGCTAGCGCTCCCATCCTACACTCACCGGCCACTTTATTAGGTACACCTGTCCAACTTCTTGTTAACACTTAATTTCTAATCAGCCAATCACATGGCGGCAACTCAGTGCATTTAGGCATGTAGACATGGTCAAGACAATCTCCTGCAGTTCAAACCGAGCATCAGTATGGGGAAGAAAGGTGATTTGAGTGCCTTTGAACGTGGCATGGTTGTTGGTGCCAGAAGGGCTGGTCTGAGTATTTCAGAAACTGCTGATCTACTGGGATTTTCACGCACAACCATCTCTAGGGTTTACAGAGAATGGTCCAAAAAAGAAAAAAAATCCAGTGAGCGGCAGTTCTGTGGGCGGAAATGCCTTGTTGATGCCAGAGGTCAGAGGAGAATGGGCAGACTGGTTCGAGCTGATAGAAAGGCAACAGTGACTCAAATCGCCACCCGTTACAACCAAGGTAGGCCTAAGAGCATCTCTGAATGCACAGTGCGTCGAACTTTGAGGCAGATGGGCTACAGCAGCAGAAGACCACACCGGGTACCACTACTTTCAGCTAAGAACAGGAAACTGAGGCTACAATTTGTACAAGCTCATCGAAATTGGACAGTAGAAGATTGGAAAAACGTTGCTTGGTCTGATGAGTCTCGATTTCTGCTGCGACATTCGGATGGTAGGGTCAGAATTTGGCGTAAACAACATGAAAGCATGGATCCATCCTGCCTTGTATGGAGCATCTTTGGGATGTGCAGCTGACAAATCTGCGGCAACTGTGTGATGCCATCATGTCAATATGGACCAAAATCTCTGAGGAATGCTTCCAGCACCTTGTTGAATCTATGCCACGAAGAATTGAGGCAGTTCTGAAGGCAAAAGGGGGTCCAACCCGTTACTAGCATGGTGTACCTAATAAAGTGGCCGGTGAGTGTACATCGCCCCGATGTAGATTAGCCATTAATTATGGAGGTGGATGCCTCATCCGTTGGTGCTGGAGCAGTCCTCTTCCAAAAGGATGCTCAAGGTCGGAAGCATCCTTGCTTCTTCTCTAAGACCTTTTCACCAGCGGAGAGGAATTATTCCATCGGGGACAGGGAGTTGCTAGCCATGAAGTTGGCTTTCTCAGAGTGGAGACACCTCTTGGAGGGAGCTCGCTTTCCCTTCCAAGTGTTCACAGACCACAAGAACTTGGTGTACTTACAGACGGCCCAGCGGCTGAATTCTCGCCAGGCTAGATGGTCCCTGTTCTTCTCCCGATTCCATTTTACTCTCCATTTTCTCTCCGGGGAGAAGAACATTCGTGCCGACGCTCTCTCTCGCTCCATAGTGTCATCTGAGGAGGAGGAGCCTTGACTTATTGTACCTTCTGAGAGCCTGAGAACTGTGGCTCTGGTTTCGCTAGAGTCTGTGCCCCCAGGCAAGACTTTCGTTCCATCTAATTTGCGACCGGAGGTTCTCTCTTGGGCTCACTCGTCCAGGGTGGGTGGACATTTTGGGACCAAGAGGACATCTGAGCTTTTGGCGAGGACGTACTGGTGGCTGCATATGGCCTGTGACGTCAGGGACTATATTCGGGCATGTGTCTCCTGCGCCAAGAATCGGTCTCCTCGGCAACGGCCTGCTGGGCAAATTTTCCCCCTGCCGGTGGCAGACAGGCCCTGGGAGATGGTCGGGATGGACTTTGTGGTGGGTTTACCCAAGTCTCATAACTGCACCGTTATCTGGGTTGTCACCGATCATTTCTCTAAGATGGTGCACTTGGTGCCGCTTCCACGGTTACCTTCTGCACGGGCCTTGGCGGCGTTGTTCATTAGACATATTTTTCATTTACATGGCATGCCTGACAAAATTGTCAGTGACCGGGGTCCCCAGTTCGCGTCTCGGTTTTGGAGAGAGCTCTGTCGTTTACTCAGAATAGAACTAAATCTCTCCTCTGCATATCATCCCGAGACGAATGGGTTGGTAGAGAGGACCAACCAGACTCTGGTGACATATTTGCGACATTTTGTCTCTGCTAGGCAGGATGACTGGGCATCTTTGTTACCTTGGGCAGAATTTCCTCTGAACAACGCCGTAGCCGATTCCACTGGGCAGACTTCTTTTCTTCTTAATTACAGCCAGCATCCGCGTGTCCCTGTGCCCATGCTCGTGTCATCCACTGATTTCAAGGTGGCAGACTGGGCAGTGGAGGCACGTGACATTTGTGACTGCACACAGGATGCCATTTGGGCTTCCAAGGAGAGAATGAGGGTTTCTGCCGATGCTCACCGGCGCCCCGCTCTGACCTTCACTCCTGGCGACTTAGTGTGGCTCTCCGCCCGTAACATCAGGCTGCGAGTTGAGTCCACCAAGTTTGCGCCTCGCTACATTGGTCCTTTCAAAGTTCTGGAACAGGTTAACCCTGTAGTCTACCGTTTGGCTATTCCTCCACGCCTTGGTATCACCGACACCTTCCACGTTTCCCTCTTAAAGACCGTCTATATGTCCCGGTTTTCTGAGTCATCTGCCGGGACATCGGGTTCATCCACGGATGAGTACGAGGTGAATAGGTGATGCTATCGTGGGGTGCAAGGTAGTACGTGGCAAAAAATACTATATGGAGGACTGGAAGGGCCACGGCCCTGAGGACAGAACCTGGGAACCTGTAGAGCACATTCGGGCTCTGCTGCTCATTGCAGCCTTTGAGCGTAGCGAGGCCCAAGGAGGGGGGGTAATGTTAGGAGTCAAGTTCCTGCTGCTGCACAGGGGGAATCTCGAACCATGTCTGCTGCGGTCTCCCATTCTTCTCCAGCCGCAGTGGAGTCTGCTCAGCAGAGATGTCGGTCCCAGCGTCTTGCTCAGTCTCACTCTGTGCATAGGGTTACTGCTGCTTTTCCAGCTTCTGCCATTGAAGCCAGTGCTGGGCAGCGGCGAGCAGACGCTTTTGGGACTAAGTCCTGCTTTTCCCCTTCTGAGCATGCCCAGGGCAAGATCTCCCGTTGGAGACCGAGGGTCACATGCTCAGATACTGCAGCAGATCCCATTGGTCCTCCAGGAATGTCCTGAAGGTGCTCAACTTCTGTGTCAGCCTCCCATTGGTCCTTCTGGGAAGGTCCTGTACAGGCTGCAGCTATAAAAGGTTCGCATGACCGCACGGCCATACGCTGGTGTAAACTTGTAAACGTGTGTCTGTTGATGTGTGAAAGTCGTTCATTAATTATCCCCTCCCTTGTGTATGACTGCTCGCGTAGGGTGGATGATTGCTATCTAGTGCCCGACTTAGCCATCAGCACGTAACAAACAAAACAGCGTCTAATTGCTGTGACCGCCAGTGCGGCGCTGTGCGCTTTCACAGCGCTTTCCTGACCCAAGCCTGGGTGGTAAGTGGCATCCGCCAGTGCGGCACCGCATGCACTCTTGTGCATCTTTATTATTATTTCTGTCACTCTGACACCCCAGTTGCGGTGTCGAGTGCAAGAGGTCTATATGGACTGAAATCCTGTGTCTTGGGATTGAGTTCTGAGACTCCTTGCTTGCGCTCTTGGTGCGGTACCGCGGCCCTGTGACGCAACAGGGTTTGCTTCCTTCACACAGGGTGAAGCTTCTATTATTTGGTGCGTTCTGCTAGCCCTAACATACACACACACCAAACTCCTCACCGGAGGTGCCAGCATTCTAGGGGCTTATTTCAGCCAGGTCCCTGAATACACACACAAACATGATCACACTGGCGCTGAGCTCGTACATAAATTGACACTAGCGCATGGCTGTGCGGTCATGCGCACTTCTTATAGCTGCAGCAAGTACAGGACCTTCCTAGAAGGACCAATGAGAGACTGCCACAGATGTTGAACACCTTCAGGACCTTCCTAGAGGACCAATAAGATTTGCTGCAGTACCTGAGCATGTGACCCTTGATCTACAATGAGAGATCTTACCCTGGGCATGCTCAGAAGGGGAAAAGTAGGACTTAGTTCCAAAGACATCTGCTCGCTGCTGACCAGTACTGGCCACAATAGCAGAAGCTGGAAGGACAGCAGTAACCCTTCACACAGTGTCAGACTGAGCATGACACTGGGACCGATGCCTCCGCTGAGCAGGCTCCATTGCGGCAGGAGAAGAATGGGAGACCGCAGTGGAGATGGCTCGAGATTCCCCCTGTGTGGAGGCAGGAACTCGACCCCTAACATTCGGTATGTGAAGAATTGGAGCTCCTTTTATTGTGCATCCAGACAAAAAATTTAAAAAATTGAACTTTTTGGTCCATCATAGGACCTTCATCAGAACATTCTCTAACAAGAACTGGATGTGAAGGAACGCTATGTGTGCCCAGGTCCGTGTGCAGGGGTGCATTCCTTCTGCATGACGGCACCCCTGCACCAGGGACCTGGGCACACAGCGCACTTCAATCGCAATAAGTTGCCCCAGACTGATGCTGCCACAGTTGCTGCAACATGGGCAGTGTAATTCCACCATGTCGATACATCACATATCAACCTGTTAATTGGCATGGACAAATATCTCTGTATCAATGCAAGTCGATGACGTGAGGGGCGCAAACAGCGGAAGTGAGCACACAGCTTCCTTGCTTTCTGCAGCAGCTCACCTTGGCCAGGATAGTGGCAGAGAAAACGCTGTATCACCAGGTTGAGGACATGAGCCATGCAAGGTACATGTGTGAGCTTGCCTCGCTGTAGGGATGACATCAGGTTTGCACCGTTATCGGACATGGCCTTCCATGAGTGCAGGTTCGGCAGAGACAGCCATTGCTCAAACTCAGCCTTGAGAGCTGTCCACAACTTTTTAGCTGTATGACTGCGATCTGCGTTCCCCAAGGCATATCAATTTTAACACTGCCTGATTGCGGTGAGACCTGGTTGCCTTAGAGGAGGTGGAGGAAGCAGAAGCAGTGGAGGAAGTGTGAAATATTGAGGTTTGTCCTGCAAGCCTTGGGGATTCCAAGACTTGTGGAGCAGCGCCTGCCCCCACAGCCAGCAGACTCATCCAGTGCCCAGTCAATGAGCTGTAACACCATTGGCCATGCTTACTTGTCCAAGTGTCTGTGGTGAATGCACCCTGGCAGACATAGATTTAGCCAAGGAATGGGTGATGTTGTCTGCGACATGCTGGCATAGCGCAGGCACTGCTTTCTTAGAAAAGTAATGGCGACTGGTCAACTGTTACTGGAGTACTGCAATGGCCATCAGCTTTCGGAATCCATCTATATTTACCAGGCAGAAAGGCAGCATTTACATGGCCAACAGACTGGAGATGGTTAAGTTCAACCTCTTAGCTTTGTCATGTGTAGGAGGAAACAATCTTTTACATGACCACAACTGCGGGGCCGTGGGCTGGCTGCAGTGATGAGAGAGGGTGGGGTATGGTAAACCGGACAAACTGCTGGACTGTGAGGGAGGTGCAGGTGGAGATGTTACGGTGGATTGAGAAAATTGTGGTGTGCTCGTTTTCTGAGATTGGTCAAAAACAGCAGGCATGTCCACTTCCATTACAGCTGATGGGCTCTCAGTCAGTGTGACTGGAGCGGCCGGTAAAGAACCCGAGATTCTGCGTTTGGAGGCCTGCGGCACAATATTTGGCATGGTAACAGAGGAGGAGGAAGAAGCTGCAGATGCAATTCATGGAGTTGGCTGATGGTTGTTTATGTACTCTGGTCCACATTTTAGCACAGTGGGATTCCAAGAGTAATGCATGTTGATTGCACATATGAAGGTTCATATATAAAGCAGTCAAATGATTGCACATTTTCTCTCTATTCAGTTTTTTTGCAAAGTTGGCAGATTACATGAGTTGGTTCATCCTTTGTGGTGTCAAAAAAGGCTCAGGCTAGGCAACCCTTGCCACCCATGCAAGCTGCAGACCCGCGAATGCTGCTGGTCACAGCCACAGTTGTGGCTGAGGATACACTGCTTGTCGTGGCTGCATCACTACATATCTGCGACATTTGGCACAACATAACCTCATCAGGATCACCTCTTCCCCAGTGGGTATCGTCTGGCCATGAGGATCAAGAAGCTGCTCGGACCCTTCTTCGTCTTGCCCTGGATCCAAGTTTAAAAAAATTTGGGCATCAGTGCAGCTTTCTTCCTCTTTACTCTGTGAAGCTTTTGAGTACACTTCTGATGACCATGGCATAGAATGTGTGAACAGCTCTTCAGATTCACCCATCTGTGGTTATCTACAGTCAGTTGAACGGTTGGAGAGTTGTGATGCGGAGGGAAGCAAGGGTAATTTGGGTGCCACATCTGTGGACTGTACTTGCCATCCACTCGAGCACATGCTCTTTTCTTTAGTAACAGAAGAATTTTTGGGGGGGCCTGTGGATGAGGCCTCGATAACGTAGACTAGATGCTACAAACAATTTGAAAGTGAGATATCCCCTACTCTATGACGTTAGTAACACAATAAATATTTTTCAGCCTGTGGATGAGGCTTCTATTACATAGACTAGATGCTGCAAACAGATTGAAAGTGAGATGTCCCCTACTGTATGGCATTAGTAAGAGAATAATTTTTGGGGGACCTGTGGATGAGGCATGTATAACATTGACTAGATGCTACAAAAAATTTGAAAGTGAGGTGTCCCCTACTGTATGACGTCAGTAACACAAGAAATATTTTTGGGCCTGTGGATGAGGCCTTCATAACATTGATTAGTTGATTAGATGCTGCAAACAATTTGAAAGGGAGATATCCCCTACTGTATGACGTTAGTGACAGAAATTTTTTTTTGGGGCCTGTGGTTGAGGCCTATATAACATAGAATAGATGCTACAAAGAATTTCAAAATCAGATTTATCCTGTTGTAAAACTATTTTTTTTTTTATGTACAATAGCTATGCACACACAACAGTTTTACTGCCACACCATTAGAATGTGGGATATGGTAGGCTGTATTATGTTTTGCAACAGAACTTTTTTTTTATGTGCATGAGGTTTGCACACAGCTTAATTTCAACCCCCAAAAATTACAACCTGGGATATGGCAGGTTGCATCACGTTTACCCACAGAAAAAATTATAATTTATTTTTTAATGTGCATGAGCTATGCATACTGTGGAATTTCACCGCCACTAAATATCAAGGTGAGAAATGGTGAATCACAGTAGCAACTGCCCCAAAAAATATTTTTTTATGCACAACAGCTCAAATCCCAGAACAATGTCACCACAGCACTAAATAACAAGGTGGGATATGGCATGCTGTTTCACATTTAGCTAGTGAAAAAATAAGATTTAGAATGGTATGCTCCTGCATGGAAAACAATACAAGCAGTGCACAACACACTTGTATGAAATGTGCCCTAATGTCTTTGTCTGTGGACCACAGTAATGGCAACAACAAAAAATGCTGGAAGGTCGACTTCACAGCCACACAGGACACTACTTAGGCTACTTTCACACTAGCGTCGGGCTCGGCCCATCGCCGTGCGTCGGGCCGAGGTCCCCGACGCTAGCGTTGTCCCCGCCGCACAACGGGGGCAGCGGATGCATTTTTCCCACGCATCCGCTGCCCCATTGTGAGGTGCGGGGAAGTGCGGGGAGGTGTGGGCGGAGTTCCGGCCGCGCATGCGCGGTCGGAAAAAGCGGACCGTCGGGAGCAAAAAACGTTACATGTAAGGTTTTTTTTTCCCGACGGTCCGCTACCACACGCCCAAGCGTCGCAAAACGGACGCGACGTTTGGCAATGCGTCGCAAATGCGTCGCTAATGCGTCGCTAATGTTAGTCTATGATGAAAAAACGCATCCAGCAAGAACTTTTGCTGGATGCGTATTTTCGGCAAAACGACGCATTTGCGACGTATTGCAGTTAACGCTAGTGTGAAACTAGCCTTAGTTAAACTATCTGACTAAGAAACAACCGCCTAGATAACTACCATATAATCTAGCTGCTAACACTGCCAGCATCAGGAGCAGCCTCTCTGCACTGCTACAGTGTCAAAATGGCACTAAAACAAGATGTCCACTCTTTGTATGTGGAGGGACATGTGATTTCAGCAGCCAATGACACAAGCCGTTGTGTCAGGACATTGTGGATGTTTTCTTTGGCTTGATTTGCTAGCCGCAATGTGCATACCTAAAGTTAGAAAAAAAAAAAAAATACAGTTTACAAGCACGCCGCTACTCTGAGCTCTGCAAACCCCTTATCGAACACGTGCGCCACAAACATGATAAACCACCATTATCGTAGCCAAAGTGCTGAAAATACTTTAATGGCAACGCAAATATTTTCCCGCACTTTTTAACGAATGTTATTTTTTTTTTAGATTTTATTAAATTTTGCTCTTGTTTCCAATCACGAATCTGAATCTGCCATATTCATGCCGAATATATGTTTGTTGAGCGTTTTTTCGAACAAATTCGCTCATCACTACTAGCTAGCACTCATTGTCAGAGATAGCTTATGCTGCATGGCTAGAGGTGGTTGTTGGTTTATAGCAGTAGGCGGTTGGTGAATTTATCTGAGACTTTTGCTAGGTTTTGAGAGTGTGATAATTGCCTTTCTTCTCCTACTTTGGTTTAGACCAATCTACCACTACCTGGTGCATTCCTCTGTTATATGTGTCAGTATATTTGCATGTTTGGTATTTTCATTACCTCTGTTCATATTACCTTTTTAGTCTGGTTGGTGTATTATGGTACACTATTACTACCCTCTTCCCTTGGTGGGGGAAGAGTACAGAATGAGGGTGGATTCAAGAGCTAAGGCAAGGTACGTGACCCTAGCATCTTCACCATCAGAAGCAATCCAGGGAACAAGGCAAGCTAAGGCGCCCCTAGCATTAGGGACAGGAAAGGAACCCCGGGTCCAGGGACACCCAACAACAGAGTCATGACGTAAACACTGTAAAAACACTGAAATAATTGACATGCTGCAGATTTTAAAAAAATGCTGCATTTTTCTAATCCAGACAGGGAAAGAAAAAACAATTGTGTGCATGAGATTTCTGAAAGCTCATAGCTTTTGCTGGTACTGTAAAAAGCCGTTTTTAATTTGTTTAAAATAAAATGCAAAAACGCAACATGTGAACATAGCTTTTGTCTCTACATACTGTAGTAAATCAAATGTATTGACTCCACTGCTGCTCGTCTTGTGGGTCTAAGTGGATTACTCCTTCACAGTGGCCCACCGGGGAATTCACCTGTTCCCCTGAGTGCCAGTCCGAGCCTGACTACAAGATGTCAGTATTGTGGCAAAAGTACCAGCCCTTTCTGTGTGCAGGAGAGAAAAAGACACACCCACTTGAATTAGGTGAATAAGGTGAAAAATTATTAATACTCTCTAAATGGGGCAATCTGTGGTCATTATTTATTTTATTATTATTATTATTATTATTATTATTATTTATTTATATAGCACCATTAATTCCATGGTGCTGTACATGAGAAAGGGGTTACATACAGGGTTATAGATATTATTTACAGTACACAAATTTATGATGACAGACTGGTACAGAGGGGAGAGGACCCTGTCCTTGCGGACTTACATTCTATGGGATACTGGGGAAGAGACAGAAGGTCGGGGGTGCGGCAGCTCAGGTGGTTGGTGAGGCGGCAGCTCGGGTGGTTGATGAGGCAGCAGAATGATTATTGCAGGCTGTAGGCTTTCCTGAAGAGATGGGTTTTCAGGTTCCGTCTGAAGTATCTTATAGATGACGTCGTCTCTGGAGCTGTTCTTCTTTTCTTCATCTTGTCCAGACCCCATGATGAGTTTTCTCATCCACAGCCGTCTCTACAGACTTCCATCTTCTCTGCTCTTTTGCAGAAAATCTCCACATGACGCCCTCTCACCGCACGGCACAGCTTAAGTGGTTACTTAGAGCATGATTTGTTTAATGGGTGTACTTCTGGTCATTATTACTTGGGTGCTGGCAACTCACACTACGCCACTGAATATGGATACCCAGCTTAGGTTAAACTCATCTCTACTTGCAAAAGCGTTATCCATTACTGCACTTTTTATTGTTTGCCAGTGATCAATTATTATCAGAGAAAACTACACTTGGCCACACTTTTCTTCCACAGCAGGGAGCCATGTAATGCATTGGTGGCCAAATATGCCAGAGCAGAGCAATCTGTTATTGTGCCGCTGAATACTCATACTCAAGCCGTGAGACATAGTGGTCAGGTGGCCCAAGGTCAGATACTAGGAGGGCTCATAGTACAGAAGGGTAGGACTAAGTCGTGGTCAAGTAACAGTCCAGGGTTAAATGCCAAGAGAGTACATCAAAATTAGGAAGAACAACAAATGGATAGTCAGAGGCCGAGTCTGGGGTCAGATACCTGAACTCTGAAAGCATCAAAAGCAGAATGGATAATTCACAAGGATAGTCATAACAAATCCATGGGCATCAGCAAGATCAGAAGTCAGACAAAGCGCAAGCAAACAGACCTAGCAATAGCAAAGCTCCAACTGACAACCTGCTGCTCACTGTATGCCAATTAAATACCTTGCAAATCATTAAAGGTTGGGAGACACCTCTGGAAACACCCGCTGACTGGACCAGATTGAACTGCAGGGCTGTTAATCAAAATGCTGACATCCCAGCACACCCCAGGATCAGATTTGATTGGATAACTGGACTGTCACTCACAAACCCCATAATCCAGCACACCACAGATCCCAGGGCGACTGAGCTGTCACTAACAGCATTCCTAGACCATACTCAGTGATGAAACCTTGACAATTATATTTTAGAAGGAATAAGACCCCTCTCTGTGATCTCTTTATGGTCTAGTTGGACCCATCATCTCTCCAAAAAGACACTTATTGGAAAGTGCTGTAATATCTTTAGTTATAAAATCTGTAAATATGATGAAGAGATGAGAGCGATAATGACTGTGAACAGCACAGATCATTTCTCATAATTTCACAGTGTCATTCTGTATCTTTTTATCTAGACAGAATTGCACCTGTCACTCACTAATGAGGACCCTTGTAATATCAGCTCATATATCATGTAATTTGCTTTAAGTAAACACACTGTAGATTAGCATTCTCCTCCTCTGTGATGACTAATGCTATATTTATCCACATTTCTATGCATCATTTCCCTCTTCCATTTTACTCATATAAAGGTCATCTAAATAGCAAATATAATTATGGCAGACATAAAAGAAGAGATACTACGTGGTAAGAGGATTTTGTACAATATGATCTATTAAGTAGGGATTTGATCTCCATTGAAATATTAGGGATTGTTAGTAGAAATAGTGGGGATAATATGCTTATATTATTGCATGTAATCCAAATGGGTTTAATTTACTTGTGTATTATTGCAATTACTTATATTTATGTAATTTTTGCTCTGAATTAGTATTATTATAGTTAAAGGGGTTGTTAACTACACAGAAAACCGCTTCTGAATCCCTATGTTTTCCCCAAGGTAAAATAATAACACTCAAACTCACCTCCGGTGCCAGCACTGTTTCAGCAATGTCAGGACTGGCTCTCTCGAGGCTCGCGTGACAAATCAATCACCATGGCCAATCAGCGCTGGCTTCACTCTCCTGTTCTATGTCTGTAATTGACATCCTTGAGGAGGTGAGAGAGCAGCCACAGCTCTCACTTTCTCCAGATGTCTTGATTTGTCCGAAGGAGAGGAGAGTGAAGCCATCACTGATTGGCCGCTGGGATCACATGATATAACAATGTCACACAAGCCCTGCTGGAGCCAGTGCCGACACCGCTGAAACAGCGCCAGAACCAGAAGGGAGTATCAATGTTATTATTTTACTGGGGGAAACAAGAATTCAGAGGGGGTTGTCTGAGTAATGGACAATATCTTTAAGGCAAACCCCGCTGAATAATATTACGATATGTTGGAATATGTAAATATTAAACACCTTACATCTTATTAAGGGAATGTGTCATTTTCCTTGCTTTAATGCTTCCTGTAGTTCGCCTTTCTCTGTCTCTGGGCTCTTTATGAATGTTCAGAAACCTCTTAGCTCCAATTATTATCAGGTAAAACACTGAACTCAAGACTGGCTGGAGTAGAGGAGGGGATGCTGCTGCAATATCTCTCCCTCAATATCTGAGTACTAATGCTGTGAGAGGAGAAGAGGAGGGTCATGTTACCCAGTTCTATTTTGAAACAAACAAAAACATATATAAAGTTGATGGTAGAAGTCACTAAGACTGGCAGGAACCTCTTATAAGGTGAGATATTAGATTTTTTTAAGTAATATTTATTATTATTTTTTTCTGTCATCATATAATTTTTATAATTCCGAGGAAACTGCTTTAACAAAACTACCTTCGACAAGCTAACACTAAAGGCCGATATACACATTAGCCGACAGCTATGTCTTCTGACTCCACTGTACACAGCAGCTCTCGGCTCAACTGAGCTCTCCTGTTTTCTGTTTGCAATATACTGTACATTGTCAGACTACTTTGGCAACGGCTTATCTCCTAGAGAACATAATAATCCGCCATTGAAAATCCAACAGGTTGGTTGATACAGAAGAAGTGTCAGGAGATGTCCATAGACACTCTCTGTCGATCTTGCTGAAATCGGCAGGCTTTACCGAATTTAGTCCAATGTGTGTGGGGGCCATTAAATAACAAAAAAAATGCCAACATGCTGAAATCATTCTGTTTTCTTTTGTTATAGCCTGAGAAATTTCATTAGACTTTAACCAAGTAGTTCTTCGAATCAGACTGCATCCATTAGGATAGATGTTGGTTTGCGGCTTTTCACTTGGGAGTTGTTCTCCTTTCCCAAGCTGTTCCTTATGAAATGAAAGAGGTTATTCCTTATTTATCAGAGTAGCCAAAACATAGTGTGAAACCAATCATTGATTTTTTTTAATTTTAAAATGCAAATAGCGTACTCAAAAAGAGCATAAGATGGTCAGCACATTGTGATAATCCAATTTCAGAAAACAAAACCATGCGCTCAGCATCCCGTTCAACCGAGGGTTTTGCTTTTTTTGGCCTCTTTGAAGGTGAAGAAGAAGCCAAAAGAGCCAAACCATGTGTTGGAGAGAACAAGGAGAATATGCTAATAACGACAAGTTAAATGGGTATTTTCATTCGATCTCCTTATAGTTTTCTTTCTTCCTGATTTCTAGCAGGATGGGCTCTCTTCCTTGAGTGACAACTCTGGTGAATAGAACTGTAGTATTAGTAGAACAATAAAGCTCAGCACAAGTTCTGCTATAACACTTTCAGTTGTTTGTTATGAGTCTACACTGCTATCACTGTATTTATACATCTAATATATAAAGCTGAATGTGTGTATGTGTGTATGTCCGGGATTGGCATCTGAACCATCGCAGCTACAGCCACAAAATTTTGCACAGTCACACGTCTGGACCCCGCGAGCGTCATAGGCTATGTTGTGAGGTGAAATTTTAACCCCGCGCTTTCCAATTCACCAAACAATTTTGCCCCTATCTACATAATGGGGAAAAAGTGAAAGGAAAAGTGTTGGCGGCATCGCAGCTACAGGCACAAAATTGTGCACAGTCACACGTCTGGACCCCGAGAGCGTCAAAGCAATGTTGTGAAGTGAAATTTTAACCCCGCGCTTTCCAATTCACCAAACAATTTTGCCCCTATCTACATAATGGGGAAAAAATGAAAGGAAAAGTGTTGGAGGCAAATTAACAGCTGCCAGATGTGAACAAGGGGGACTTAAAGAATGAGAGCAATGGCGCCAAAGAGTATATACTGTACAGTTGCTAAGGTGGGGCCCCAACATGGGATAATCACCAGACCACCACGGGGATATGAACACACACACAAAATGCGCCACACACTACCACGTGCTCGAACACATATACCACCCTCAGTGCACATTTCACCACACATACACCAACCTCGCCACATAAAAGTTGAAACACAAAAGTCGCCGCTCAAAACTCGCCATGCGCAAAACTCTCCACATGCAAAACTCACCACACGTGCAAAACTCACCTCATGGAAAACTCGCCACACGCAAAACTTGCACACGCGGAAAAATTGCCACATGCACAAAAGTTGCAACACATGCAAAAGTTGCCTCACACAAAACTTGCACATACTCAAAAGGCACCACACATAAAACTCGCCACGCGCAAAATTTGCCATGCACAAAACTTGCTGCACACAACTTGCTACACTAACCTGTCACATGCAACTCGACACACAAAAAGTTGCTACATGCATGTCGCCACACAAAACTCATCTCACAAAAGTCGCTACATGCATGTCGCCACACGCAACTCAACACACACAACTTGACACACGAAACTCGCCCTAAAACACACACAAGTCTGGTATTATCCTTCAAAAATAAAAATCTGATTAATAAGCAGACAAACTACAAGAGCAACAAATGTACCATATAGGAATCCGGCAGCTGTCAGTCACATGACCAGTCTATTATGTGTATGTGTGAGCTAATATATACTGCCAGGGGGTGGGCTTACTGTTGGCTGGGGATTTATCAGGCTGCTAATTTAGCTTACAAATACTGAAGTAAAAATACTGACCAAATAACGTGTGAACGAGGTCTAATACAGGAGGAGATGACATACAGATATATACTATATACAGGAGGAGATGACACACAGGTATATACTATTTACAGGGGAGATGACACACAGGTATATACTATATACAGGAGGAGATGACACACAGATATATACTATATACAGGAGAGATGACACACAGGTATATACTATATAGAGGAGGAGATGACATACAGGTACATACTACATACAGGAGGAGATGACATACAGGTATATACTATATACAGGAGGAGATGACACACAGGTATACACTATTTACAGGAGCAGATTACCTACAGGTATATAGTATATACAGGAGGAGATGACATACAGGTATATGCTATGTATAGGAGGAGATGACATACAGGTATATACTATATACAGGAGGAGATGACACACAGATATATACTATATATAGGTGAGATGACACACAGGTATATACTATATACAGGAGGAGATTACATACAGGTATATACTATATATAGGAGGAGATGACATACAGGTATATACTATATACAGGGGAGATGACACACAGCAGGTATATACTATATACAGGGGAGATGACATACAGGTATATACTATATACAGGAGATGACATACAGGTGTATACTATATATAAGGGAGATGACAAACATGTATATACTGAGGTGAAAATGAGAGGTGTGAGGTGAAAATGAAAAGGTGTGAGTGCAAAATGAGAGGAGTGAGGGAAAATAGTGGAGTGATCAGAAAATGACAGATGTGAGGTCGAAATGACAAGTGTTAGGGGGGAATGAGAGGAGTGAGGGGGAAAATAAGAGGAGTGAGGGGGAAAATGAGAGGTGTGAGGGAGAAAATGAGAGACGTGAGGGGGAAAATGAAAGATGTGATGGGGAAAATGAGAGGCGTGATGGGAAAATAAGAGAAGTGAGGTGCTATAACTAACCACAGATATTTACTATGCCCAGGCAACGCCGGGCTCTTCAGTTAGTTTATACATATAAATAACAAGGCCTTTGACTCAGAACACAAGTCTGGAGAGGGAGAGCAGAGAGTTGTGATTAGGAGACCTGCTACAATGGCTTTGAGGCTGGTGATGTATAATTGCATCTCTTCAGAAGATGAGAGGAAGAGCATGGAGAGGGAGGGAGGTGAGCAGCAAATTGCTGTATAGAAATAAATGGACTGGAGATGCGAGAGCATCGAATGCTAAAGACACTCGGCTCCAGCTCTGCTGCGAGCATGAACCATGTGTCAGTGAAATGTGCTCCAATCCTCTTGCATTAAAGAATCGGAACACATTTGTGGACAAGATGAAGAAATTAACTTTTCCATCTCCTCCTTTGCCAGCCTCCGTGGGAATCGCACTGCACTCGGGTGACATCCGAGTGTAGTGCGATGTTTCATATGCACCATAGTCTTGTATGGGTGCATGCGATATGATTATCACAGCTATTGGCAGCATGCTGCAATTGTTTTTGCATGCCAAATCGGCATGAGAAAATAATCACAGATATGCATGGCTCCATAGAATAACACTGGTCCGAGTGCAATCCAATTTCTTACCGGATTGCACTCGTCCGATTTATTCACTCTTGTGAGTGAGCTCTAACACTGTAGTGTTATTTGGTATTTGCCTTGCTGGAAAATAAATGGCAAATTTGCAATTCGCTTGCAGACTGCAGCAGGTTTTCATCCAAAATTTCCATTTATTGTAATACATTTGATTTACCCTTTACCGCAAGAAGTCTTCTAAAACCTTTTAGAAAATATTTGCTTCTATTTTCTGTCTAATATTTTTCAAGAATTTTAGGAATTTTCTGCTGCCTTCAATTTGTGGTTGTTTTCTTTTTTTTTTTTTTTTACAGAAAACGTTCTCATTGGCAGTCAGGCTTTTCAGATGAAGTTTCAATTGATTGCTCCAGAAAGGATTAAAATTTGTCTGGAAGTTATGAATGTTATATGCATTCAATGATTTTGTTTTTAACAATTGTAATACATGTGTAAGAAATATTAAAGACCCTAGTTTTACCGTATAAAATAAAAAATGTCAAAAAGCTAGGAATTGGGGCACAGTTACCGTATTTAGGCTTGGCTTGAAACTAAACATGTCTATGACTGGTGGGGTAGACTAGAACTTATATCATAAGTCCTCAAAGAAAGCATATATTTTAGAAAAAATAAATATCTGCTCTTCAATACTGTAGGTTTGTATTCATCATATTCATTTTGCTGATCACATGGCTGACATTTATGCCTATAGCTCAGAATAGTGAAGTGATGACTATTAGGCTGGGGTCACACATGCGAGTTTTACGGACGTAAGAGCGCAGAAACTACGTCCGTAAAACTCGCATTACATACGGCACAATTATTCTCAATGGGGCTGCTCCTATTAGCCGTATATTACGGTTCAGTATTAGGCTACTTTCAGACATAGCGCATTTTTGAGCGCTATTTTGCGGGCGCTTTTCAAAAATGCGCAATGTCATTTTCGTCTGCCGGCAAAGTGAATGAGAAATTCACTTTGCCGTTCAGACACACCGCAAAAAAACGCGGCGCTTTTGTCTGCAAACACGCCGGCGTAAAAAGAATTGACATGTCAATTCTTTACGCAGCGGCGTGTCTGCGTATCCCCCTAGGGCCCCATATTAACGTGCACACACAGCGCCTTTGTCCTGGGTGTCGGCGTCTTTGTACGGAGGGGTTGACACCCAGGACCGGACGTGACGTCGGACAGGAAGAGGGAAGCCCCCGCCCCCCAGTGAAGGTAGGTGTGTGTGTGTGTGTGTGTGTGTGTGTGTGTGTGTGTGTGTGTGTGTGTAGCGACGCTGCAGCGATAGCGACAACGATGCCGATCGCTGCAGCGTCGCTGTTTGATCGCTGGAGAGCTGTCACACAGACCGCTGTCCAGCGACCAAGGATGCCGAGGCCTCCGGGTAACCAGAGTAAACATCGGGTTACTAAGCGCAGGGCCGCGCTTAGTAACCCGATGTTTACCCTGGTTACCAGCATAAAAGTAAAAAAAACAAACAGTACATGCTCACCTGCGCGTCCCCCAGCGTCTGCTTCCTGACACTGACTGAGCTCCGGCCTTAACAGCACAGCGGTGACGTCACCACTCTGCTTTCACTTTCACTTTAGGGCCGGCGCTCAGTCACTTTGATACGTGGCACGTGGCACTGAAATATGTGGCACTGAAATATGTGGCACGTGGCACTTTGATACGTGGCACGTGTCACTTAAACACGTGGCACTTTGATACGTGGCACTTTGATACGTGGCACGTGTCACTTAAATACGTGGCACGTGGCACTTTGATACGTGGCACTTTGATACGTGGCACGTGTCACTTAAATACGTGGCACGTGGCACTTTGATACGTGGCACTTTGATACGTGGCACGTGGCACTTAAATACGTGGCACGTGGCACTTTGATACGTGGCACTTTGATACGTGGCACGTGGCACTTTGATACGTGGCACTGAAATATGTGGCACGTGGCACTTTGATACGTGGCACGTGGCACTTTGATACGTGGCACTGAAATATGTGGCACGTGGCACTTTGATACGTGGCACTGAAATACGTGGCACTGAAATACATGGCACTGAAATACGTGATACGTGGCACTTAAATACGTGGCACGTGGCACTTAAATACGTGGCACGTGGCACTTAAATACGTGGCACTGAAATACGTGGCACTGAAATACGTGGCACTGAAATACGTGGCACGTGGCACTGAAATACGTGGCACTGAAATACGTGGCACTTAAATACGTGGCACTTAGGCTATGTTCACATTTGCGTTGTGCGCCGCATGCGTCCTTTTTTTGATTGATTTTGGACGCAGCAAAAATGCAACTTGCTGCGTCCTCTGCGGCCGGATGCGTGCGCTGCAGTGACGCATGCGGCCGGCGCAAAACGCAAGTGCGACGCATGTCCATGCGCCCCCATGTTAAATATAGGGGCGCATGACGCATGCGGCGCCCGACGCTGCGGCGCAGACCGCAAATGTGAACGTAGACTTAAATAGCTAGATAGAGCTGGATCCGCGGGCTGTGATCTGGCCTACGCTCAGCACTCTGCGGAGCGCTGTCATTCAAAACACGTCCACTCATTTTGGTGTTTAGTCCCAAAATGGAGGATGGAAGAAGAAAAGGGTTGGACAAGGAAATGACATCATTTCTTTTTTTTTTCCCCCACTGCAGTTAAAGCTTTATTTGTGTCAAACACAGACAATCTGCAGAGAAAACTGCATAAAAAACCGCACTAAAAACCGCATCAAAAACGCACCAAAAACGCACCTGCGTTTTCTGCCAAGAGCTGCGGTTTTTGTCCTGAAAAAAAAGGATTGAAATCAGGATCGTGTGAACATACCCTTACCGTACAGGGTTACGAGGGGGGGCGTCTGACTGACACCTGCCCTAGTAACCTGGGGTTAGTGACAGTGAGGTTAGTAAACCCCAGCTGATGTCTGTTCCGCATGCTGAGGCGTCTTTGGCTCAAGGCCATTGCAGCTGGCAGAATCGACATGATGTTAACTCCAGTGTGTATTGTATTCTGAGTCATAAAGACAGGAAATGACCTCAATGACTCTTTTTTTTTTCCCCCTTTTTTTTTTTCAAACAAACTTTATTTTCAGTACACAATGCTGAAAAAAACGCAGCTGCAAAAAACGCAGCAAAAAACGCTGTGTGTGAAAGCAGCTGCGTTTTTTGCCTGCGTAAAAAAACGCAGGTAAAGCAGCAGCAAAATACGCGCGCGTAAAAATACGCAGCAAATATGCTGTGTGTGAAAGTAGCCTTATACGGCTTTCTACGGCCGTACAAAATCGCAGCATGCTGCGTTTGTCAGCGTACTGCGCAAATAATACGCCAATGAAAGTCTATGGGGGCGCGAAAAATACGGATTCCACACGGACCTGCAGTGTGACTTGCGAGAAATACGCAGCGCTGTTAGTGAAAAGTCGGTAATTCAATTGCCGGCTTTTCATTTCTCCTGCACAAACCCGACAGGATATGAGACATGGTTTTCATACAGTAAACCATCTCATATCCCCATTTTTGTTGCATATTCCACACTACTAATGTTAGTAGTGTGTATGTGCAAAATTTCAGCGCTGTAGCTGCGGAAATAAAGGGTTAAATGGCGGAAAAAATTGGCGTGGGCTCCCGCGCAATTTTCTCCGCCAGAGTTGTAAAGCCAGTGACTGAGGGCAGATATTAATAGCCTAGAGAGGGTCCATGGTTATTGGCCCCCCCGTGGCTAAAAACATCTGCCCCCAGCCACCCCAGAAAAGGCACATCTGGAAGATGCGCCAATTCTGGCACTTGGCCACTCTCTTCCCACTCCCTGTAGCGGTGGGATATGGGGTAATGAAGGGTTAATGCCACCTTGCTATTGGAAGGTGACATTAAGCCAGATTAATAATGGAGAGGCGTCAATTATGACACCTATCCATTATTAATCCAATTGTAGGAAAGGGTTAAAAAACACACACACACATGATTACAAAGTAGTTTAATGAAATAAACACAGCGGTTGTTGTAATAATTTATTGTTCTCCCATTCCATTTCCAGGACCTCGCTTGGCAACATAATAAACGCACAAGATACATACCTTCTGCTGTCAGATCTCGTCCCACGAAGTAATCCATCTGAAGGGGTTAACTAATATTACAGGCAGGAGCCCTGCAAATGCAGCTGTGCTCCGTGCTTGTAATCCCCGGGGAATGAATGAAATGTAGGTCATTGACCTACATTTCCTTCAGTCGCGGTGATGCGCCCCTGCTGGATGTTCTCATGAACTGCAGCCTGGGAACTTTTTCCCACGCTCCAGGTCATATGAGGACATCCACCAGGGGGCGCATCACCGCGACTGAAGGAAATGTAGGTCAATGACCTACATTTCATTCATTCCCCGGGGATTACAAGCACGGAGCACAGCTGCATTTGCAGGGCTCCTGCCTGTAATATTAGTTAACCCCTTCAGATGGATTACTTCGTGGGACGAGATCTGACAGCAGAAGGTATGTATCTTGTGCGTTTATTATGTTGCCAAGCGAGGTCCTGGAAATGGAATGGGAGAACAATAAATTATTACAACAACCGCTGTGTTTATTTCATTAAACTACTTTGTAATCATGTGTGTGTGTGTTTTTTAACCCTTTCCTACAATTGGATTAATAATGGATAGGTGTCATAATTGACGCCTCTCCATTATTAATCTGGCTTAATGTCACCTTACAATAGCAAGGTGGCATTAACCCTTCATTACCCCATATCCCACCGCTACAGGGAGTGGGAAGAGAGTGGCCAAGTGCCAGAATTGGCGCATCTTCCAGATGTGCCTTTTCTGGGGTGGCTGGGGGCAGATGTTTTTAGCCACGGGGGGGCCAATAACCATGGACCCTCTCCTGGCTATTAATATCTGCCCTCAGTCACTGGCTTTACCACTCTGGCGGAGAAAATTGCGCGGGAGCCCACGCCAATTTTTTCCGCCATTTAACCCTTTATTTCAGCAGCTACAGTGCTGAAATTTTGCACATACACACTACTAACATTAGTAATGTGGAATATGCAAAAAAAAAGGGGATATGAGATGGTTTACTGTATGTAAACCATGTCTCATATCCTGTCGGGTTTGTGCAGGAGAAATGAAAAGCCGGCAATTGAATTAGCGGCTGTTCACAGATATCGCGCTGAATGAAATCTAAATACAGAATATATATATATGTGTCTCAATGACATATATATATATATATATACTGTATATATGTTTTCCCTAACATTTGAGCACATAAATCCATTAGATGTCGGTTTTGCAAGCCTGCGCGAAAATCTCGCAGTACGGATGCCATACGGATTACATACGGAGGATGCCATGCGCAAAATACGCTGAAACACCCTGACTACGGATCAATATTTTGGGGACATTTCTCCGTATTACGGCCGTAGTACGGACGTATAATACGTGGCGTATTTTCTTACGCCATGTGTGACCCCAGCCTTAATAGTAAAATAATGATCGTTACATTCACAATAATCCGCAAAAGCTCTTCCAGCTTCCGAAAAATCATTTTTTTGGAAAAAAAAAGTTTTTTTACAGAATTTTTAGGAATTAGGAACATTTGGCAGCCCTGAAAATTACTGATTTGGAACATTTGTTTGTGGACTGTTTCTAATGTGACTTTTTCATGTGTTTGACATGTTAGAATGCAAAAATCCATTAAAACATGCCGACTATTGCGATGCAAAGGTAACATTGTCAGTTATGATTTAAAGCCCATTACGTCTACAGCAGACAAATCTATACTAGTGCATTGCGAATCTTAAGAATATCGTGTCCACGGCTGATACATTTAAATGTCTTAAATTATTGAACAGCCAGAAATGTGTGCAGCGTGACAACTGTAATAAACTGTCCTTCAACAGCCATAAACTGAAATACTTTTAAGTAACATAAATATGGCATACGATTATTAGTCAAGAGCACTAAAATGTAGCAGAATCAATTGTATCTGCCAAAACATTTACTTAACAGATTATAAGTTAACAACTTCTGTTCTCTGTGAATCATTCCTTCTATCTTATCGTACAAATATAGTGCAAGTCACATTAATAATAATAACCTAGTAGGTTTCAAGGGGTTCTCCAGCAAAAATAAAATACCACCCATCAAAAGGTCAGGTGACAACTTATTGATCGGTGGGGATCTGACTGCTGGGACCCAAACTGCAGAACAGGGAATTTTTATTACCAATGAGGCACTTTTATCCTTGTTAGTATTGGTGCAGCGGTGAGCATGTCCGACCACCGGTCCATTCATTCTCTATTGGACTGCTGGAAAAGTCTGAGTGCAGCATACTGAGCCCTTTAAGGAATAAGTGGTGTGGTGGTCTATAGTGTTGAGCGATACCTTCCGATACTCAAAGGTATCGGTATCGGATGGGATCGGCCGATATCCAAAAAATATCGGATATCGCCGATACCAATGCAAGTCAATGGGACACAAGTATCGGAAGCTATCCTGGATGGTTCCCAGGGTCTGAAGGAGAGGAAACTCTCCTTCAGGCCCTGGGATCCATATTCATGTAAAAAATGAAGAATTAAAATAAAGAATATGGATATACTCACCCCTCCGGCGGCCCCTGGACCTTAGCGATGTAACCGGCAGCCTCCGTTCCTAAGAATGAGGAGTGAAGGACCTTCGATGACGTTGCGGCTTGTGATTGGTCACGTGACCGCTCATGTGACCACTCAAGCGACCAATCACAAGCCGCGACGTCATCGCAGGTCCTAAACTCACTGCATTCTTAGGAACGGAGGCTGCCGGTTACATCGCTAAGGTCCAGGGGCCGCCGGAGGGGTGAGTATATCCATATTTTTTATTTTAATTCTTTATTTTTTACATGAATATGGATCCCAGGGCCTGAAGGAGAGTCTCCTCTCCTCCAGACCCTGGGAACCATACACTGGGAACTTCCGATTCAGATTTCCGATATCACAAAAATATCGGAACTCGGTATCGGAATTCCGATACAGCAAATATCGGCTGATATCCGATACTTGCGGTATCGGAATGCTCAACACTAGTGGTCTAGCATGTCTACTGCCGCTCCATTCCAACAGGGACACGAGAAGATCCCCATTCTGCCAATCTGCAAATTCCAGCAGTCAGATCCTGCCGACCAACAAGTTATACCCTGTTCTGTAAAGTAGTGATAATTTTTTTTCACCGGACAACTCCTTTTAATTTTTAAGTTGCTTTGCTGCCTCTGGCACTGGACTGCTTGACCGTGTGCATGGCATTATGAAGTCTGAAGACTACCAACAAATTTTGCAGCACAATGTAGGGCCCAGTGTGAGAAAGCTGGGTCTCCCTCAGAGGTCATGGGTCTTCCAGCAGGACAATGACCCAAAACACACTTCAAAAAGCACTAGAAAATGGTTTGAGAGAAAGCACTGGAGACTTCTAAGGTGGTCAGCAATGAGTCCAGACCTGAATCCCATAGAACACCTGTGGAGAGATCTAAAAATGGCAGTTTGGAGAAGGCACCCTTCAAATATCAGGGACCTGGAGCAGTTTGCCAAAGAAGAATGGCCTAAAATTCCAGCAGAGCATTGTAAGAAACTCATTGATGGTTACTGGAAGTGGTTGGTCGCAGTTATTTTGGCTAAAGGTTGTGCAACCAAGTATTAGGCTGAGGGTGCCAATACTTTTGTCTGGCCCATTTTTGGAGTTTTGTGTGAAATGATCAATGTTTTGCTTTTTGCTTCATTCTCTTTTGTGTATTTTCATTTAAGACAAATTAAATGAAGATAATAATACCAAAGAATTTGTGTTTGCAATCATTTTCAGGAAGAAACTGAGTATTATCTGACATAATTGCAGGGGTGTGAATACTGAATGACTGTAGATACCATGCAGTCTAACTGCTTTGTTGAAAAAGTTATGATCTCATAAGGAGAATATGGACTTATCGTACATCCTGGTCACACATCGGTTACAGTTTTGAGATATCTGGAACAGGTCAAACACTTACTATGGTCTCAATCTGTTCTAGCACTACAGGGTGGGGACATATATAGAATGGGAAGTAGAAGCCAAGTGGCAAAGCTGTTTTCGGTTTCAACTCATAGCATTGGCCCAAACTGCCTCTCTAGGACCGTACATTAAGGAGTTATGACCCACCTTAGGTTTTGGAGTTTTTATCTGTTAGAGGTAAGGGGAAGAGATTTAGGTTCAGCCCAGAGAGCAGGAGAGGATTAAGCTCAAGGGAATAAAGGCTATTGTAAGGCCATGTGGTCTCTCTCTTTGTTATGCTTGCGGTTCACTTCAAAATTAGAGGCTAGGTTGAGTAATGTGCTGTAAAGGACCTAGGAACCATCTGGCAGCCCATGCCCCCTGCAGCCTGGCGCATGATCCATCTGCATATATTTGCTGTACTACCACTATTTGTATTTGCATATCTGACCATTGTATATCTATAACTATTGTGTATATAGTGTGTTGTCTAATGTGCCCTTAAGCATATTAAATATATAATTTAACCTTGGGTTGCTCTTTTATCTCAATCCACAAATCCACACGTCCTTTTCTCGGCTTAACTTTCAATGTTAACGGGGCTGGTTTCTGACCCAATATAATCCCGCTAACTGACTGTGCTTATATCTAAAAAGGAACTGGTGGCAGTCCTACTGGGTTGACAGCTCTCTGTTACACGGGTGCTAGTGAAAGTTACCTCTCAACCTGTCAGGGTTGTGTGTTATGATCCTTAGCGGTTGAGGATCACAAAATACTCCAGCTAAGTAACAAAACATAGGACAAGCTCTAGAGAGGTGGCAAACTGGACTGACCGCAAATCTGAACCTATCCAACACACTAAAGGTAGCCAGTGAACGTGTCTAAAATCCTAGACGTCTCGAGCCAGCCTGAGGAACTAACTACCCCTAGAGAGAAAGAAAAGACCTCTCTTGCCTCCAGAGAAATAATCCCCAAAGATATAGAAGCCCCCAACAGATAATAACGGTGAGGTAAGAGGAAGGCACATACACAGGGGTGAAAGCAGATTCAGCAAATGAGGCCCACTAATACTAGATAGCAGAAAATAGAAAAGGGGTCTGTGCGGTCAGTAAAAAACCCTTACAAAATATCCACACTGAGATTTCAAGAACCCCCGCACCAACTAACGGTGTGGGGGGAGAAACTCAGTCCCCTAGAGCAACCAGCAAGCGAGGAAATCACATTTTAGCAAGCTGGACAAGAAACATGATGAATGCAGAAAATCAAAAAATAAACAAACAAAAACTTAGCTTGTCTTGGAGAGACTGGGAGCAAGGTAGTCACAAGGAATCTGAAGAGCACTGAATACATTGAGAGCAGGCAAGGAACTGAGTATCCAGGTGAGCTAAATAGGAAACCAACCAAGGATAACGAACCAGCTGATGCTGCCAACCTGCAGAAAGACAACACTACACAGTACCGCTTGTGACCACTAGAGGGAGCCCAAAAATAGAGTTCACAACAGTACCCCCCCCCTTGAGGAGGGGTCACCGAACCCTCATCAAGACCCCCAGGGTGATCAGGATGAGCCGCGTGGAAGGCATGAACCAAATCGGCCGCATGAACATCAGAGGCGACAACCCAGGAATTATCCTCCTGACCATAGCCCTTCCACTTAACCAAGTACTGAAGCCTCCGTCTAGAGATACGAGAATCCAAAATCTTCTCCACCACGTACTCCAATTCGCCCTCGACCAGCACCGGAGCAGGAGGCTCAACAGAAGGAACCACAGGTACCACATACCTCCGCAACAAAGACCTATGGAACACATTATGAATGGCAAACGATGCTGGGAGATCCAAACGAAAAGACACCGGCTTAAGGATTTCCAAGATCTTATAAGGACCGATGAAGCGAGGCTTGAATTTAGGAGAGGAGACCTTCATAGGAACATACCGAGAAGACAGCCACACCAAATCCCCAACACGAAGTCGGGGACCCACACCGCGGCGGCGGTTGGCAAAGCGCTGAGCCTTCTCCTGTGACAACCTCAAATTGTCCACCACATGGTTCCAAATCTGCTGCAACCTATCCACCACAGAATCCACCCCAGGACAGTCAGAAGGCTCAACCTGACTCGAGGAAAAACGAGGATGGAAACCAGAATTGCAGAAAAAAGGCGAAACCAAAGTAGCAGAACTAGCCCGATTATTAAGGGCAAACTCAGCCAATGGCAAAAAAGTCACCCAATCATCCTGATCAGCAGAAACAAAACATCTCAAATAAGTTTCCAACGTCTGATTAGTTCGCTCGGTTTGGCCATTAGTCTGAGGATGGAAGGCCGACGAAAAAGACACATCAATGCCCATCTTAGCACAAAAAGTCCGCCAAAACCTGGACACAAACTGGGATCCTCTATCAGACACAATATTTTCAGGAATGCCGTGCAAGCCAACCACATTCTGAAAAAATAGAGGAACCAAATCGGAGGAAGAAGGCAACTTAGGCAAGGGCACCAAATGGACCATCTTGGAAAAACGATCACACACCACCCAGATGACAGACATTTTCTGAGATACTGGAAGATCCAAAATAAAATCCATGGAAATGTGCGTCCAAGGCATTTTCGGAACAGGCAAAGGCAAAAGCAAACCGCTGGCACGAGAACAGCAAGGCTTAGCCCGAGCAGAAATCCCACAAGACTGCACAAAGGAACGCACATCCCGCGACAAGGAAGGCCACCAGAAGGACCTAGCCACCAAATCTCTGGTACCAAAAATCCCAGGATGACCCACCAACACCGAAGAATGAACCTCGGAAATAACTCTGCTGGTCCATCTATCCGGGACAAACAGTCTCTCTGGTGGACAACGGTCAGGTCTATCCACCTGAAATTTCTGCAGCACTCGTCGCAAATCTGGGGAAATTGCAGACAAAATCACTCCCTCTCTGAGAATACCAGCCGGCTCAGAAACTCCCGGAGAGTCAGGCACAAAACTCCTAGAAAGTGCATCAGCTTTCACGTTCTTCGAACCAGGCAGGTATGAGACCACAAAGTTGAAACGGGAGAAAAACAACGACCAACGAGCCTGTCTAGGATTCAGGCGCTTGGCAGATTCAAGGTAAATCAGATTTTTGTGATCAGTCAAGACCACCACGCGATGTTTAGCTCCTTCGAGCCAATGTCGCCACTCCTCAAATGCCCACTTCATAGCCAACAACTCCCGATTACCAACATCATAATTCCGCTCGGCAGGCTAAAACTTTCTTGAAAAGAAAGCACATGGCTTCATCACAGAGCCATCAGAGCTTCTCTGCGACAAAACAGCCCCTGCTCCAATCTCAGAAGCATCAACCTCGACCTGGAAGGGGAGAGAGACATCTGGCTGACATAAGACTGGAGCTGAAGAAAACCGGTGCTTCAGCTCCCGAAAGGCCTCCACGGCCGCAGGAGACCAATTAGTCACATCAGAACCCTTCTTGGTCAAATCCGTCAAAGGTTTAACCACGCTAGAAAAATTAGCGATGAAACGACGGTAAAAATTAGCAAAACCCAAGAACTTCTGAAGACTCTTAACAGACGTGGGCTGAGTCCAGTCATGAATAGCCTGGACCTTGACTGGGTCCATCTCCACAGTAGAAGGAGAACAAATAAAACCCAAAAAGGAGACCTTCTGTACTCCGAAGAGGCATTTTGAGCCCTTCACAAATAAAGCATTAGCACGCAGGACCTGAAACACCATCCTGACCTGCTTCACATGGGACTCCCAATCATCAGAAAAGACCAAAATGTCATCCAGATAAACAATCATAAATTTATCCAGATATTCTCGGAAGATGTCATGCATGAAGGACTGAAACACAGAAGGAGCATTAGAGAGTCCAAAAGGCATCACCAAGTACTCAAAATGGCCTTCAGGCGTATTAAATGCTGTTTTCCATTCATCTCCCTGCTTAATGCGCACAAGGTTATACGCACCACGGAGATCTATCTTGGTGAACCAACTGGCACCCTTAATCCGAGCAAACAAATCAGACAATAGTGGTAAAGGATACTGAAATTTGACTGTGATTTTATTCAGAAGACGATAATCTATACAAGGTCTCAAAGAACCGTCCTTCTTGGCCACAAAAAAAAATCCTGCACCAAGAGGGGAAGAGGATGGGCGAATATGTCCCTTCTCCAAAGACTCCTTTATATAACTCCGCATCGCGGCATGCTCTGGTATAGACAGATTAAAAAGTCATCCCTTAGGGAATTTACTACCAGGAATTAAATTTATAGCACAGTCACAATCCTTATGAGGGGGCAGGGCACTGGACCTGGGCTGTTCAAATACATCCTGGTAGTCAGACAAAAACTCTGGGACCTCAGAAGGAGTGGAAGAAGCAATAGACACCAACGGAGCATCGCCATGAATTCCCTGACAACCCCAACTTGACACAGACATAGCTTTCCAATCTAAAACTGGATTATGAGCCTGCAGCCATGGCAGACCCAAAACGACAACATCATGCAAATTATGCAGAACAAGAAAGCGAATCACCTCCTGATGTACGGGAGTCATGCACATGGTCATTTGCGTCCAATACTGAGGCTTATTCTCAGCCAATGGCATAGCATCAATTCCCCTCAGAGGAATGGGAAATTCCAAAAGCTCCAGGACAAAACCACAGAGCCTGGCAAACGACAAATCCATCAGATTCAGGGCAGCACCCGAATCCACAAAAGCCATAACTGGGTAGGACGACAAAGAACAAATCAAAGTAACAGACAAAATAAATTTAGGCTGCATAGTACCAATGGTGACAGGTTTAGCGATTTTTTTTAAGCGTTTAGAGCATGCTGAGATAACATGAGTAGAATCACCACAGTAAAAGCATAACCCATTTTGACGTCTATGACTTTGTCGCTCAATTCTGGTCAGAGTTCGGTCACATTGCATAGACTCAGGTCTCTGTTCAGAAAATACCGCCAAAGGATGAGCAGATTTGCGCTCCCGTAAACGCCGATCAACCTGAATGGCTAAAGCCATAGAATCACTCAGACTTGTAGGGGTGGGAAACCCCAAACTCTCACAGTCAATAATTGGACTTGGGGTAAATAGAACTAGACTCACAGAAAAATCCCCAAGAAAAATGAAAAAATCTTTAAAATTATTCTTTATTATTATTTGTTAAAACCATAGTGTGCACCCACCAACACCATCACCAATAGATGCAAGCGTACTATAGAATAGGCCGGGTTAGTGCCAAACCCTACGCTTTCTCAGTGCTCCCTGCCTGCCTGCGGAGGTTGGCACCCTATTTTTTCTGCGCCGTGGCGCCCCCGCTCCTCGTCGACTGGCCCTGCTATCCCTATAATACCCTCATGGAATCAGGGGAGAAATCTCATATACACAATCAATTCAATATGGATAGCTTGAGGGGACATAAATATCAGTCAACTATCTAGCTAAAATCTAAGGGTCTCAACTGACTTGGTAGTCTGTGTCCCTTCTCTCTCAAAATACTATATTTTTAAGACCAAACACTGTAACAATAGGCAAAGATGCTACCAAGAGAAATAAAAGAGCGTGTATGATCTTGGTCTAGCTATACATTTATTACGGTCACCAGATACTACTGTGAAAATGGGGAGAATGTATTTGCTGTGGTGTCAAGCATTACCCACACAGCCCCAAACACCTCAGGCTACAGCCTGAATTTGAATAATAGACATAAAGATGATAACCATATATTATCCCCACATTTCATCTGTTCCGATCCTTGTGCTGACCAAGCTCCTAAATAACTTCCCAACTTATGCAGAAACAATTAAATAAATGTATCTATATACATCCCTTTACTACTCAACGCGTTTCTCCCCTTCTAATGAAAAGAGGTTCATCAGGAGTATATCCAAATAACAAAGGGTTACTTAGCTTGCATGTAAAATCAGCATATCAACATGGTAGACAGCTGCACCACCGGGCCGATCCCCTCAGGCGCCATGATGATGAGGGGATCGGCCCGGTGGTGCAGCTGTCTACCATGTTGATATGCTGATTTTACATGCAAGCTAAGTAACCCTTTGTTATTTGGATATACTCCTGATGAACCTCTTTTCATTAGAAGGGGAGAAACGCGTTGAGTAGTAAAGGGATGTATATAGATACATTTATTTAATTGTTTCTGCATAAGTTGGGAAGTTATTTAGGAGCTTGGTCAGCACAAGGATCGGAACAGATGAAATGTGGGGATAATATATGGTTATCATCTTTATGTCTATTATTCAAATTCAGGCTGTAGCCTGAGGTGTTTGGGGCTGTGTGGGTAATGCCTGACACCACAGCAAATACATTCTCCCCATTTTCACAGTAGTATCTGGTGACCGTAATAAATGTATAGCTAGACCAAGATCATACACGCTCTTTTATTTCTCTTGGTAGCATCTTTGCCTATTGTTACAGTGTTTGGTCTTAAAAATATAGTATTTTGAGAGAGAAGGGACACAGACTACCAAGTCAGTTGAGACCCTTAGATTTTAGCTAGATAGTTGACTGATATTTATGTCCCCTCAAGCTATCCATATTGAATTGATTGTGTATATGAGATTTCTCCCCTGATTCCATGAGGGTATTATAGGGATAGCAGGGCCAGTCGACGAGGAGCGGGGGCGCCACGGCGCAGAAAAAATAGGGTGCCAACCTCCGCAGGCAGGCAGGGAGCACTGAGAAAGCGTAGGGTTTGGCACTAACCCGGCCTATTCTATAGTACGCTTGCATCTATTGGTGATGGTGTTGGTGGGTGCACACTATGGTTTTAACAAATAATAATAAAGAATAATTTTAAAGATTTTTTCATTTTTCTTGGGGATTTTTCTGTGAGTCGGGTGGGAAACCCCACCATAACATTCTTAACGGCCTCAGAAAGACCTTCTCTGAAATTTGCAGCCAGGGCACACTCATTCCATTGAGTAAGCACCGACCATTTCCGAAATTTTTGACAATACACCTCTGCTTCACCCTGACCTTGAGAGATAGCCAGCAACGCTTTTTCTGCCTGATTCTCAAGATTAGGCTCCTCGTAAAGCAGTCCAAGAGCCAGAAAAAATGCATCTACATTAAGCAATGCAGGATCTCCTGGCGCCAGAGAGAAAGCCCAATCTTGAGGGTCGCCACGTAACAAGTAGATAACAATTTTAACTTGCTGAGCGGAATCACCAGAGGAATGAGGTCTCAGAGATAGAAATAACTTACAATTATTCTTAAAATTTAGAAACCTAGATCTATCTCCAGAAAACAACTCAGGGATGGGTATTTTTGGTTCAGACATAGGGCTATGAATAACAAAATCCTGAATACTTTGCAGCCGTGCAGCAAGATGATCCACACTAGAAGCCAGAGTCTGAACATTCATGTCTGCAGCTGAGCTCAAAACCACCCAGAGTTCAAGGGGATGAAAGAAGCTAAACAGACTGCAGCAAAGGAAAAGCGGGAGGAAAAAAAAAAAAAATGTACTCAGGTCTTCTTTTTATCCCACTTCTGCGATGCATTAAACACTTTTTGGCCTGCTCTACTGTTATGATCCTTAGTGGTTGAGGATCACAAAATACTCCAGCTAAGTAACAAAACATAGGACAAGCTCTAGAGAGGTGGCAAACTGGACTGACCGCAAATCTGAACCTATCCAACACACTAAAGGTAGCCGGTGAACGTGTCTAAAATCCTAGACGTCTTGAGCCAGCCTGAGGAACTAACTACCCCTAGAGAGAAAGAAAAGACCTCTCTTGCCTCCAGAGAAATAATCCCCAAGATATAGAAGCCCCCAACAGATAATAACGGTGAGGTAAGAGGAAGGCACATACACAGGGGTGAAAGCAGATTCAGCAAATGAGGCCCACTAATACTAGATAGCAGAAAATAGAAAAGGGGTCTGTGCGGTCAGTAAAAAACCCTTACAAAATATCCACACTGAGATTTCAAGAACCCCCGCACCAACTAACGGTGTGGGGGGAGAAACTCAGTCCCCTAGAGCAACCAGCAAGCGAGGAAATCACATTTTAGCAAGCTGGACAAGAAACATGATGAATGCAGATAATCAAAAAATAAACAAACAAAAACTTAGCTTGTCTTGGAGAGACTGGGAGCAAGGTAGTCACAAGGAATCTGAAGAGCACTGAATACATTGAGAGCAGGCAAGGAACTGAGTATCCAGGTGAGCTAAATAGGAAACCAACCAAGGATAACGAACCAGCTGATGCTGCCAACCTGCAGAAAGACAACACTACACAGTACCGCTTGTGACCACTAGAGGGAGCCCAAAAATAGAGTTCACAACAGTTGTGTGCGAGTGTGGTGCCACGTCAGCGACTGCGTGGGCCACATACTCTCACTCCCTGTGTCTCTCTGGTCCTGTGTTCACAGGTGGTGTCTATGTAAAACTGTACTAAGCTGACATGTCTCCAGGGGATGAGAAATGTCACGTTCATGCAAGTAGGGAGACCACACTACGTGATCCTTCTGACGTAATAGTGACATTAGGTGGGGTGGCAAGGTGCAGGGTCATCATAAATGTTAAGAATTGGTTTTATTTATTTTTTACATCGTTCTTTGAGTGGCATAAGTGATTAGACAACTTTATTCTTCTGGTTGGTGCGATTACAGCGATGCCAGATTTATATTAGGTTTTTTCTTTTTGGCTGCTGTCACACACTAAAAGACGCTATTTTTATAGTTATAATGTTTCTATATTTCAGCTGACAGAGTCATGTGAGGGCTTGTTTTTTGCAGGATGAGTTGACATTTTTATTGGTACCATTTTCAGTCACATGACATTTTTTGATCCCTTTCTGTTTCAATTTTTAGGAGGCAGAGTGAACAAAAATTCAGCAATTCAGGATTTTTTTGTGTGTGTGGGGGATTGTGCTGTTCCATGTGTGGTAAAATTGATAAAGCAACCTTTTTCTTCAGGTCAGTACAATTACAGTAATACTATATTTATATTGTTTTGTTATGTTTTGAGCTTTTACACAAGAAAAACTATTTTATGGAAAAAATTATTATCTTTGCATTGCTTTAGCTATAAGCTTTATTTTTTTCCCCACTAATGGAGCTGTTTGACAGCTTGTTTTTGCAAGATAAAATGATGTTTTCAGAGATACCATTTTTATTTACATTTTTCTTTTTGATAGCATTTTATTCCAGTTTTTGTTCGGTGGTATGAGGATAAACAATAATTTTTGATTCGTTTTTTATTTTTTTTTACGGTGTTCACTGAACGGGGTAACTAGTGGGACATTTTTTTAAGTCAGGTCGATCTGGACGCAGCGATACCAATTATGTATACTTTTTGGGGGTTTTGGTTTTTTTCATAAAAATATTTATCGGTACAATATTTTGTTCATTATTTTATTATTTTGTGATTTTTTTTAACATTTTAACAACTTTTTAATTTTTTTAAACTTTTTTACTTATCCTTGCAATGGAACTTTCTCCTTGACAGCTCTGATCACTTGTAAAACATAGCAATGTCGAAGCAATTCTGACAGCCAATTTAATAAATGTTATTATGTTAACAAATTCCAGCTATCGACAAGTTTTTTGAAAAATCAAGGACAACCCGTTTAACACAAAAATGTTATATATGAGGAGAAAATTGAATTCTGCATAAGTAAATACAAGAGTTTCTTTAGTTTGCTGTAATTGGAATGTATGGGAATGACTTGCCGAGCAGCCAGGTGCACACATACATGGATGATTAGCTGAAAATGTGATCATTCAATGAAAGTAATTGTTAAAGCACACAGTAAATGAAGATGAAAGATTGCTGTAATTTGTTTGAGTAACCAGATAGAGTCAGAGAAATACTACAGCGGGAATATAGTAATTTCTGGTGATGTAACAAATATGTGTTTCTCAATGGGTACTACAGGAATTAAAGGTTGGTAAAAAGATAATCAGGGCAGGGTTCATATCACATGCTATTAGCCAATGCATATCATATCGGAAGCTTAGCAAACAGCTTTAGCGATTGGTGCCTGTAAAAAAAGCAATATGATTGGAATGGCATTAGACTGAATGAATTAAAGAATAATAAAACTTGTAAATCTATGTGGTTGTGAAATGGGGGACGACTCGTCGCTCATGGTGCACAAACTTTCAGCGAGTTTTAAGGCTCATGAACACTGATCCATATTTACAGACCAGGTGCAACCACAAATGGAGAGTCTGTGTTTTGGAGCTGTAGGCAGGCTTAGATTGGCCCACAGGAGAACAGTAGAATCATCCGGTGGGCCCCTGTACAGGAGTGGGCCACCATTCTCTTATATGAGCAGTGCTTGGCACAATATACATGAATCACTATGTACAGACAGAGGCAGCATCTTATTCATGTAACAATCTACCCCGCTCATCTATAATATAACGCTGGGAGCGTCACTCTGCCCGAAGCCTTTATAGACTGTGCAAGCGCAAGCGCCGGCGCAGTCTGGACCCCACAGAGTGACGCTCCAAGGAGATCGCGGTATGCGTAAGCACTGAACGCACACTGTGATCTCCAACGGAGAAGCAGGGATGAGCCAGGAGGGTGAGTATGCAATATTTACCTGTCCCCCGTTCCACCGATGCGCTCTGCTCCATCCTCCACATCCTCTGCCTGTGACGTTCAGTTCAGAGGGCACGATGACGCGCTTAATGCGTGCCGCCCTCTGACTGAACAGTCACAGCCAGAGGATATGGAGGATGGAGCAGCGCGCATCGGTGGACGGGGGACAGGTAAATATAGCAAGTGCCGGGGGCCTGAGCTAGCGGAGACTCCGGCACCTTACCCCCACAGCGCGCCGGTGTCCCTGCCTGCTCAGGCCCCCAGCACTCGGCGCCCAGCACAGCCAAGCACAGCCGCCCGCACTCACCACAGCCACGCACAGCCACCCACACTCACCACAGCCACGCACAGCCGCCCACACTCACCACAGCCACGCACAGCCACCGGCACTCAGCACAGCCATGCACAGCCGCCCGCACTCAGCACAGCCACGCACAGTCGCACGCACTCAGCACCGCCAAGCACAGCCGCCGGCACTTAGCACCGCCACGCACAGCCGCCCGCACTCAGCACCGCCACGCACAGCCGCCTGCACTCAGCACCGCCACGCACAGCCGCCCGCACTCAGCACAGCCACGCACAGCCGCCCGCACTTAGCACCGCCACGCACAGCCGCCCGCACTCAGCACAGCCACGCACAGCCGCCCGTACTTAGCACCGCCACACACAGCCGCCCGCACTCAGCACCGCAACGCACAGCCGCCTGCACTCAGCACCGCCACGCACAGCCGCCCGCACTCAGCACTGCCACACACAGCTGCCCGCACTCAGCACCGCCAAGCACAGCCGCCCGCACTCAGCACAGCCACGCACAGCCGCCCGCACTCAGCACCACCAAGCACAGCCGCCCGCACTCAGCACAGCCACGCACAGCCGCCCGCACTTAGCACCGCCACGCACAGCCGCCCGCACTCAGCACCGCCACGCACAGCCGCCTGCACTCAGCACCGCCACGCACAGCCGCCTGCACTCAGCACCGCCACGCACAGCCGCCCGCACTCAGCACTGCCACACACAGCTGCCCGCACTCAGCACCGCCACGCACAGCCGCCCGCACTCAGCACCGCCACGCACAGCCGCCCACACTCAGCACAGCCGCCCGCACTCAGCACAGCTGCCCTCGGGCAGAAGAGCCAGAGAGAGAAAGATGGGAGCAACATATGGCAGAATGGAAACAGGAACAGGCAGAATGGGTGCAGCACATTACAACAGAATGGGGGCGCAGGATGGGAGCAGCACATGATAGAATGGGGGTGCGGGATGGGAGCAGCACATGACAGAATGGGGGCGCGGGATGGGAGCAGCACATGACAGAATGATTGCGCACGATGGGAGCAGCACATGACAGAATGGGGGCGCACACATGACAGGATGGGGGTGCAGGATGGGAGCACATGACAGGATGGGGCGCAGGATGGGAGCACATGACAGGATGGGAGCAGCACATGACAGAATGGGGGCACAGGATGGGAGCAGCACATGACAAAATGGGGGCACACACATGACAGGATGGAGGTGTAGGATGGAGCAGCATATGACAGGATGGGGGCGCAGTGTTGTGAATTCCGTTCTCGGGCTCCCTCTTGTGGCCTTTAGCGATATGGCTGGTCTTGGCTGGGCTCAGCTTCTTCATTTCCTGCTATGCTGAGGCCTATTTAATTCACCTGGCCCTTCATTTGTTGCCTGCTGTCGGTGTATTCAGTCCTGTTTCTGAGAGCTCCTGAATATTCCTTGTGACCAGTCTCCTGCTGGAGAAGTTAAGTTTGTTTGTTCATTTTGCTCATTATTTCCTTGAAAACGTTTCTCTGTATATGATGAGTTCAGTCCAGCTTGCTTTTATGTGATCTTGCGCTTGCTGGTTAGTTCTGGGGTGCAGAGTGCGCCCCTCACATCGTGAGTCGGTGTGGGGGTTCTTGTATTCTCTGCGTGGTTTATTTTTGATAGTTTGTAAACTGACCGCACAGACTCCTATCTATTTTCAGTCTATCTAGTGTTAGCGGGCCTCATTTGCTAAACCTGTTTCATTTCTACGTTTGTCTTTTCCCCTTAACTCACCGTTATTATTTGTGGGGGGCTGACTAAATCTTTGGGGTTATTTCTCTGAGGCAAGTGAGGTCTTTGCTTTCTCTCTAGGGGTAGTCAGTTTCTCAGGCTGTGAACGTGGCGTCTAGGATTTTAGGAACGCTCCACGGCTGCCTTTAGTGTTTGTGGATAGGATCAGGATTGCGGTCAGTATAGCTTCCACCTCCCCAGAACTGGTCCTATATTCTGGTCACATGTGTCAGGTCAGTTTTGAGATCCTACCACCGGATCATAACAGTACAGCAGGCCCGAAAGTGTTAATGCAGCAGAAGAGGGAGAAGAGAAATCCTGAAGTCATTTTTTTTTTCCTCTGCACTGTGTTTAGCCTCTCCCCTCCCCTTAATCTTTGGGTGGTTCTGAATTCAGTTGCAGATATGGACATTCAGAGTCTGTCTTCTAGTATGGATCATCTCACTGCAAGGGTGCAGGGCATTCAGGATTATGTAGTCCGCAGTCCTATGTCAGAGCCTAAAATACCAATTCCTGAACTGTTCTCTGGAGATAGATCTAGGTTTTTGAACTTTAAGAATAATTGTAAGTTATTCCTTTCTCTGAGACCTCGCTTCTCAGGTGACTCTGTTCAGCAAGTTAAAATTATTATTTCTTTGTTACGTGGTGACCCTCAAAATTGGGCATTCTCTCTGGCGCCAGGAGATCCTGCATTGCTAAATGTGGATGCGTTTTTTCTGGCGCTAGGAGTGCTTTATGAGGAACCAAATCTGGTAGACCAAGCAGAGAAGGTTTTGCTGGCTCTCTCTCAGGGTCCAGATGAAGCAGAGGTTTACTGTCAGAAGTTTAGGAAGTGGTCTGTGCTCACTCAATGGAAGTCTAGGATTTTAGGAACGCTCCACGGCTGCCTTTAGTGTTTGTGGATAGGATCAGGATTGCGGTCAGTATAGCTTCCACCTCCCCAGAACTGGTCCTATATTCTGGTCACATGTGTCAGGTCAGTTTTGAGATCCTACCACTGGATCATAACAGCGCAGGATGGGAGCACATGATAGGATGGGGGCGCAGGATGGAGCAGCACATGAGAGGATGGGGGCGCAGGATGGAGCAGCACATGACAGGATGGGAGAGCAAGATGAGAGCAGCACATACCAGGATGGAGACCATATACCAATATAAGTGCTCACCACCCGGGTGTAGAACGGGTTCAATAGCTAGTCTAATATATAAAGCTGAATGTGTGTGTGTATGTGTGTATGTGTGTATGTCCGCGATTGGCATCTGCACAGTCACATCTACAGCCACAAAATTTTGCACAGTCACACATCTGGACCCCGAGAGCGTCATAGGCTATGTTGTGAGGCAAAATTTTAACACCATGCATTCCAACTCACCAAACAATTTTGCCCCTATCTACATAATAGGGAAAAAGTGAAAGGAAAAGTGGTGGAGGCAATTTGACAGCCAGGAGGAGATGGCATACAAAAGAAAAAAGGAATGTAGTCAGCTTACCGGTCTTAGACAAAATCCCCAGACCTGCCAACGCCCAGCACGGTTCGGGGTGAGCGCCCACAGCAAATGAAGACAAACAGAGAAATGATCCAGCTGGAAGTGGAGGCAGTTCAGACTTTGTGGGACTTTATTAGACAACTAAAGCGATAAATAGTTCTTCAAAAAGAAAAATGTTTACATAGCAAACACCTGGCACACCAGTGAGGAGGATCAATGCGTTTCAACTAAGAAGTCTTACTCATGATATCAGCTATATATTATATACAGGCGGAGATGACATACAGGCATATACTATATACAGGGGAGATGACATACAGGTATATACTATAAACAGGGGAGATGACTTACAGGTATATACTATATACAGGAGATGACATACAGGTGTATACTATATATAGGGGAGATGACGAACAGGTATATACAGGAGATGACATACAGGTATATGCTATATACAGGATAGATGACATACAGGTATATACTATATACAGGAGATGACATACAGGTATATACTATATACTGGGGAGATGACATACACTTATATACTATATACAGGAGGAGATGACATACAGCTATATATTATATACAGGAGGAGATGACATACAGGTATATACTATATACAGTGGAGATGACATACAGGTATATACTATATACAGGGGAGATGACATACAGGTATGTACTATATACAGGGGAGATGACTTACAGGTATATACTATAAACAGGAGATGACATACAGGTATATACTATACACAGGAGATGACATACAGGTATATACTATATACAGGAGATGACATACAGGTATATACTATATACAGGGGAGATGACGTACAGGTATATACAGGAGATGACATACAGGTATATACTATATACAGGATAGATGACATACAGGTATATACTATATACAGGAGGTGACATACAGGTATATACTATATAAAGGGGGATGACATATAGGTATATACTATATACAGGGGAGATGACACACAGGTATATACTATATACAGGATAGATGACATACAGGTATATACTACATACAGGAGGTGACATACAGGTATATACTACATACAGGAGGTGACATACAGGTATATACTATATATAGGGGGATGACATACAGGTACATACTATATTCAGGGGAGATGATACACAGGTATATACTATATACAGGATAGATGACATACAGGTATATACTATATACAGGGGAGATGACGTACAGGTATATACAGGAGATGACATACAGGTATATACTATATACAGGATAGATGACATACAGGTATATACTATATACAGGAGGTGACATACAGGTATATACTATATATAGGGGGATGACATACAGGTATATACTATATTCAGGGGAGATGACACACAGGTATATACTATATACAGGATAGATGACATACAGGTGTATACTATATACAGGAGGTGACATACAGGTATATACTGTATACAGGGGGATGACATACAGGTATATACTCTATACAGGAGGAGATGACTTACAGGTATATACTCTATACAGGAGGAGATGACATACAGTTATATACTATATACAGGGGAAATGACATACAGGTATATACTATATACAGGAGGAGATGACATACAGGTATATACTATATACAGTAGCAGATGACATACAGGTATATACTGAGGGGAAAATAAGAGGTGTAAGGTGAAAATGAAGAGGTGTGAGTGCAAAAGGAGAGGAGTGAGGGGAAATAGTGGAGTGATTGGAAAAAGTCACATGTCTGGACCCTGAGAGCATCATAGGCTATGTTGTGAGGCGAAATTTTAACCCCACGCGTTCCAATTCACCAAACAATTTTGCCCCTATCTACATAATGGGAAAAAAGTGAAAGGAAAAGTGTTGGAGGCAAATTGACAGCTGCCAGATGTGAACAAGGGGGACTTAAAGAGTGAGAGCGATGGCTCCAAAGAGTATATACCATACAGTTGCTAAGGTGGGCCCCCGACATGGGATACTCACCACACGCAGGGATATGAACACACACACAAAATGCGCCACACACTACCACGTACTTGAAGACATATACCACCCTCAGCACACATTTCACCACACATACAAAAAACCTCGCCACATAAAAGTCGAAACACAAAAGTCGCCGCTCAAAACTCGCCACACGCAAAACTCGCCACATGCAAAACTAGGCTCACACAAAGCTCGCCACACATGCAAAACTCACCTCATGGAAAACTCACCACACGCAAAACTTGCACGCGCGGAAAAATTGCCACATGCACAAACGTTGCAACACATGCAAAAGTTGCCTCACACAAAACTTGCACATACTCAAAACGCACCACACATAAAACTCGCCACGCGCAAAACTCGCCATGCGCAAAACTTGCTGCACACAACTTGCTACACTAACCTGTCACATGCAACTCGACACACAAAAAGTTGCTACACGCATGTCGCCACACAAAACCCATCTCACAAAAGTCGCTACATGCATGTCACCACACGCAACTCAACACACACAACTTGACACATGAAACTCGCACTAAAACACACACAAGTCTGGTATTATCCTTCAAAACTAAAAATCTGATTAATAAGCAGACAAACTACAAGAGCAACAAATGTACCATATAGGAAATTTGGCAGCTGTCAGTCACATGACCTATCTATTATGTGTATGTGTGAGCTAATATATACTGCCAGGGGGGAGGGTTTCCTGTTGGCTGGGGATTTATCAGGCTGCCAATTCAGCTTACAAATACTGAGGCAAAAATACTGAGCAAATAACGTGTGAACGAGGTCTAATACAGGAGGAGATGACACACAGATATATACTATATACAGGAGATGACACAAAGGTATATACTATATACAGCTGAGATGACACACACATATATACTATATACAGGGGAGATGACACACAGGTATATACTATATACAGGAGGAGATGACATACAGGTATATACTATATACAGGAGGAGATGACACACACATATATACTATACACAGGGGAGATGACACACAGCTTTATACTATATAGAGGAGGAGATGACACACTGGTATATACTATATACAGGAGGAGATGACATACAGGTACATACTATATACAGGAGGAGATGACACACACATATATACTACATACAGGAGGAGAAGACACACAGGTATATACTATATACAGGAGGAGATGACACACAGGTATATACTATATACAGGAGGAGATGACATACAGGTACATACTATATACAGGAGGAGATGACACACAGGTATATACTATATACAGGAGCAGATGACACACAGATATATACTATATACAGGAGGAGATGACTTACAGGTATATACTATATACAGGAGATGACACACATATATACTATATACAGGAGGAGATGACATACAGGTATATACTATATAAAAGAGGAGATGACACATAGGTATATAGAGGAGGAGATGACATACAGCAGGTATATACTATATACAGGGGAGATGACATCCAGGTATATACTATATACAGGAGATAACATACAGGTATATACTATATATAGGAGGAGATGACATACAGGTATATACTATATACAGGGGAGATGACATACAGGTATATACAGGAGATGACATACAGGTATATGCTATATACAGGAGGAGATGACACACATATATACTATATACAGGAGGAGATGACATACAGGTATATACTATATAAAAGAGGAGATGACACATAGGTATATACAGTAGAGGAGAGGATGACATACAGCAGGTATATACTATATACAGGGGAGATGACATCCAGGTATATACTATATACAGGAGATAACACACAGGTATATACTATATACAGGAGGAGATGACACATAGGTATATACAACATACAGGAGGCGATGACATACAGCAGGTATATACTATTTACAGGGGAGATGACATACAAGTATATACTATATACAGGAGATGACATACAGGTGTATACTACATATAAGGGAGATGACAAACATGTATATACTGAGGGGAAAATTAGAGGTGTGAGGTGAAAATGAAAAGGTGTGAGTGCAAAATGAGAGGAGTGAGGGAAAATAGTGGTGTGATCAGAAAATGACAGATGTGAGGTCGAAATGACAAGTGTTAGGGGGGAATGAGAGGAGTGAGGGAGGAATGAGAGGAGTGAGGGGGAAAATAAGAGGAGTGAGGGGAAAATGAGAGGTGTAAGGGAGAAAATGAGAGATGTGAGGGGGAAAATGAGAGGCGTGATGGGAAAATAAGAGAAGTGAGGTGCTATAACTAACCACAGATATTTACTATGCCCAGGCAACGTCGGGCTCTTCAGCTAGTTATTACATACAATTGTGATTGAGGGTAATGTCAATTTTGCTTGTAGTTGAAAAGTGGGGCCCTGGAGTTGGTTACTGATGGGCCCTTGGCACCCCAGTCCGACACTGGCTGTGGGTGTTACATTTGTGATACGGTGTGCAATGAAAATCTGTGTTCCTACAAGCCAAGTTCATAACTAGGATTTTCCAGCATTCCCATAGACCAGAGGTGGGGAGCCTTGTTTCTGCCACAGGCATTTTGGATATTTATATCATCCTTTGGAGGCCCTACAAATCGGGCACTAACTCGGCCCACAAAGTACGTCCTGATGCTGGCACTGGTGTCATGATGTAATCTTTCATTGCATGAACCTCAGCGTTTAGTACTGAACGCTGCATACATATCCTCACAGAGCAAGAAGAAATTTAAGGGCTGTCAAGACACAGCTGCCAGCCCAAAACACTATGGTCCCCGGGAATCTGCCTGGGGGCTTTAGGTTCCTTATCCATGCCATAGTCAATAAATACTGCGAGGGTAGAGAATTCACTCAATTCAAGATGAGACATTGCAGATCCTGATTCACCCGTGGCTGTTAACAAGTTAAATGCCATCAATCTTTGACAGCGGCATTTAACATGTGCTGAGTGGCAGCGATTCCCAATTCCTGTTCATCGGTACCCCTGTCAAGTGATCACAGGGTGCTGATGAGTTGGCAGAACAGCCGCGGGTCTGCAGAAGACCCCTGTGTCTGTCATTGTAAATCCATGAACGCCAGCCTGTTGCCGGCGTTCATAGGAGATCATGATTTATGCTACACATAGCAGCGCTGTAGTCATGCTATGTGTACAACAGGAGATCAGATGATCACAGCTTTAAGTCTCCACAGGAGACTATTGGAGCCAGTTAAAAGTAAAATAAAAGTTTAAAAAAAATAAAAAAATACTCAAATATGGTATCACTGAGTTCAGAAATGTCTGATCTATCAAAATATAAAGTAAATTAATCCAATTGGTAAACTAGGTAATGTGAAAAAGAAAATTGACACACCAGAATTATGTTTTTTTGCCAGCCACAACATTGCAATAAAATACAATAACAGGCAATCAAAATGTCGTATCTACCTCAAAATGGTATCAATAAAAACGTAAGCTCGGGATGCAAAAAAAAAGGGCCCCGACCCTGCTCCAGATCCCGAAAAATGGAGACTCCACCAGTCTTGGAAAATGTCGACATTTTATATTCTTACAATCTTTGGATTTTGTTTTCACCACTTATATAAAAAATTACCTATACATGTTTGGTATCTGCATACTCGTACTAACCTGAGGAATCATTTTGGCTGGTCAGTTTTTAGCACTTAATGAACATGGTAAATAAAAAAAAATACAATTGTGGAATTGCATTTTTTTTTAATTTTACCTCACATGGAATTTTTTTGCGATTTTCCAGTATACCTTTTTGTAAAGTCAATGATGTCATTCAAAGGCTCAACTTGTCCCTCAAAAAACAAGCTGCATTGACAAAAAAAAAGTTATGGCTCTGGGAAGAAGGGGAGTAAAAAAAGAAATACAAAAAAAAAGGGAATCCGACCTCAATATTTGTGCTCTAAAAATGAAGGGTTGAAATTCCAAGGCCTGCAATGTTGTGGTTGAACTCTGTTTTAAATCCTTCTATTCCAGTGTGCGCTGGTTGCATAGAACACTGCAGATATATAGAAACAAATCTCAGTTACAGTAACAAAAAGAAAATGGCAATTGTTCTGCATCACATCTCAACCAACGGTGTGTAACCTCAGCCTATCTATTCTGTATTACTGCGGATAAAGATGTCTATAGAAAGTTTTCATTTCATGGTGTCTTATCTTCCTCATGACCTTCCTGACATGTCTTTTAGTAAATACTTGCATGTCCCATAAAAGAACAATTTTGGATCATTTTTACATATTGTATGGTGCCCTTTCTCTTCTATTCCTAAAACATTAGGAATACATTGAGAGATGGGTGTTACAATCTTTCGTTAACAATGTGTGTCATTAGACATTCTGACATTATCAGCACTGATGGGACGATGTCAGAACACGCAGGGACACCCCCCAATAAGTAACACCCAGTTGTCAAATTATTCATAAATTACCAGGGAAATGTCACAATAACGGTATAGATTTATTAATCTTGTCAAATATTTAGACAGAATAGTCTTACCCAAGTAAGCCTGAAATAATGAGGAAATGAAGGATAATTCAGCTTCACGGATGTAAAATCTTCAGTTGTTACTAAGTATGTTAAATCATGATAACATCGATAAAATATTTCATTTTAGAACCACTGATGTGTTTCTAGTTTATAAAGCAGTCTGAGATTAAAGGTGCTTTACACATGAAACGCGTTAGTGTTTCTAACAGGAAGTATTCTATGGAAGTTATCAAGGTTTTATATACTTACCAATAACTGAAGATTTTACGTCCATGAAACTGGATTATCCTTAATTTTTTCATTGGTCTTTGCGCCATGGCAGAGATGCCTCTTACGCTCCAGACTGGATTGGGGCTTAGCGCGATAAGCTGGATTTCTTTGCCTTATTACAGCCTGAAATGATGCCATATGTATCACAGTAACCCATGCTGTGTAATAAATTTGATGCATCTTGCTAGACGTTTCTAGCTTTATGACATCTATTGATTGACTTTGCACTAAGCCACAGCCATTTTGCTTGAAGGCTAAATAGTATCTAGAACTCATAAAATTATGCCAAAATGCATGCCTACCAGCATTTTGGTGCAGATTGAGACAAAATTTTGGTGCAGTCAACTTAGTAAGGCTCCTGATAGAATTCTAAACAAAGTTGCTTGGTAGCTAGTATTTTTAAAGATTACAAGGATTGATGCTGAGACCCTACCAAAAAATTACCTTTCTCACAAAGAAAAACCCTTATTGATCCTGGCAGTCAACTGTTCACTTAGGGTCCCTTGCTGTTAACCATATTGGAGAAAAACATAAAGGGAGGACAACACATTGTGTATTACACTTGAGCTGAGGACCCTTTACCCTACCAGGTTTAACATGGGGCGGCTCCCTTTCTGTAAACAATATACCTACATAAGAAAATTTAGCAGGAGACTGAGAAGAGGGGAGAGAAAAATGGAGAGTGCTACCAAAGCCCAATAAATGACATATAGAAAACAATCATGATACATATACACTCACCGGCCACTTTATTAGGTACACCATGCTAGTAACGGGTTGGACCCCCTTTTGCCTTCAGAACTGCCTCAATTCTTCGTGGCATAGATTCAACAAGGTGCTGGAAGCATTCCTCAGAGATTTTGGTCCATATTGACATGATGGCATCACACAGTTGCCACAGATTTGTCGGCTGCACATCCCAAAGATGCTCCATACAAGGCAGGATGGATCCATGCTTTCATGTTGTTTACGCCAAATTCTGACCCTACCATCCGAATGTCGCAGCAGAAATCGAGACTCATCAGACCAAGCAACGTTTTTCCAATCTTCTACTGTCCAATTTCGATGAGCTTGTACAAATTGTAGCCTCAGTTTCCTGTTCTTAGCTGAAAGGAGTGGTACCCGGTGTGGTCTTCTGCTGCTGTAGCCCATCTGCCTCAAAGTTCGACGCACTGTACGTTCAGAGATGCTCTTAGGCCTACCTTGGTTGTAACGGGTGGCGATTTGAGTCACTGTTGCCTTTTTATCAGCTCGAACCAGTCTGCCCATTCTCCTCTGACCTCTGGCATCAACAAGGCATTTCCGCCCACAGAACTGCCGCTCACTGGATTTTTTTTCTTTTTCGGACCATTCTCTGTAAACCCTAGAGATGGTTGTGCGTGAAAATCCCAGTAGATCAGCAGTTTCTGAAATACTCAGACCAGCCCTTCTGGCACCAACAACCATGCCACGTTCAAAGGCACTCAAATCACCTTTCTTCCCCATACTGATGCTCGGTTTGAACTGCAGGAGATTGTCTTGACCATGTCTACATGCCTAAATGCACTGAGTTGCCGCCATGTGATTGGCTGATTAGAAATTAAGTGTTAACAAGAAGTTGGACAGGTGTACCTAATAAAGTGGCCGGTGAGTGTATATGTATATATGCTCACCTGTGGGGGTTGTGAAGGACAGGCACAACGCTATGTAGAAAATTGATCACAAATGGGGATCCAACCTCTTGGTAAGCTGCCCTTCCAGTTGGTGTGGAGTTGTGTTGTTCCTGTTGTATTCACAACTCCAAGGAATATGTGAGAAAAGAAATTGGAGGCGCTCGAATATAATTACGTGTATAGCACACACAACAAAGGAAGGGGGTATTCATTGCTGTTGCTCAGTCTCCTGATGCAGGATCCCTAGACAGAGACTTGAAGGGCTGGATGTGCGCAAGTAGAGTCAGTAGTACTATGGTATGGAGAACCTTGAAGGCACTGTTGGATACCCAAATGTGCGGTCAGTGTTGCAAAATAGATTGAAGATTCGTCTGTGCAGAAATATATTTTTCTTTCAGTGACGCGTTTCGAGGATAGTTCCTCTTAAACTAAATAAGTTTCTAAACTTTTTAAGTTTCTAAGTTTTTTTTGCCTCTGTTTTCTACAAGCATAAGTGACCTCTAACATTAAAGTTCATAAATTGTCCAATATTTCTTTCTGAAAATGTGTCTTCTTTATTAATAATTGTAATTGAACATTGTAGAAAGGTTCCTGACACACAGAGCTCCCCAATCCCAACACATTTCGAAGTAGAAGTTCTTGTTCACAACATCATAATTCTACACTACTATAAAAACTATTAAAATGAAACAAGGAATTAATCAAAATAGAAGTTTCTCAATACCTATAACATCTAACAATACAGGGGACACATTTATAAAATGTTAACAGTAAGCATTAGAACTTATGTAAAAAATGTTAATATACCTACTTCATAATCACATCTGCTTTTAACATGTTGTACTACTAAAACTGGAACTGTAGGGACTGAAAAGGAAAAAGACAAGCGATTACATGAAATACGCAGTGAAGTCAATAACTAACAACAGGTTTCGAGGATCAATTTATAATCCATAGCAAGTCAGTCTGTAGGAGGAAACCAAAGGAAAATTACTTGTCAGCATGAGAAAGAATTAAGACCCCACCTAGGCGTATACATGAAAGGGAGAAAAAGGATAACATGAACCCTAAGGATTTCTCAGGTGCTTCTCTGTCCAGGATCTTAATCCATTTGGTAATCCCCATTTCACACAGGGACAAGATATCATCACACACAGCAAGTTCTGCATGTGCTCCTAAAGCCACACTTTGAAGGAAATTTACCACTATATATCATAGGTTAATACATGGTGATTGGACAATAGGGTTAGATAGATAGTTACTTGTGCTTATAAAAAAGTAGTTAAGACTCGAAGTATTTTGTCATTGAAGAACAATGTAGAAAAGTTAAGAATCAGAAACATTTTAAAGCTAAATAAAAAGAACAGAAATACAGAAAACATCATCCTCTCTGCATGTTCATAAGTACATTATTATTGTGTCCTCTCTTATTATGCATAGTGCCATCCGTTGTAACAGTCTCCTCTCTTAATATTACCAAAAAGGTCCAAACTAACATAACCGTATGGCACTTCAGTATACAATCAAGCAGCCTTTTTCTGGGGTATAGTTTCTACGTGAAAAAAAAAAAACAAAGAGGTCCAAACAGCAAAATCCTTTATTAAACATGCAATCTAGTTAAAAGAGATGACTCTAAAGGGGAACAACATAGTACAACTAATACTGTACCTAATTGGCTCAAAAGCCATTCAGGAACCACAGATAGGGAATAAGAAATCTAATGTTCTCTAAATCAAGCACAATGACTACCCTTAAATACGGTTATTGTTTCAATAGCATACCTAGGGGATATCATAAATGACAATCACAAAAGGGGTCTCAAATAGAGATGAGCATCATCTTTCAAGGTTCAGTTCAGTTCGGATTAGCTGAACAGACCTTAGTTCACTGAACAGTTCAAAGAACGTATCCAAACCCCATTAGGTTCAATGGGAGGCAAAACCAAATGCATAAACACCTTGGGGGTTGACAAAAAGCTTCCCAAACAGCTACATTTAGTGGCAGACACCAGGAAATGTGCATCAATTGACCCACAGTAGAAATTAGCAAGTGGCGCAGCAGCAGTCAGTCATGGGCCATACATGAGGTATCAGGGCCTGGCCCAGCAATTACTACTTGGAATTGAAGATTCAATGAGGACATAGTGGTTAACATCAGTTTCATAGACTACTATTAATAGAAAAATGTAAGAATAGTAAAACAGGTAGTTCACTGATCAATTGATCCACAGTAGAGCCTGTTATAATGGCAAATAAGCAGTCAGCATGGCCTATGCATGAAGTATAAGAGTCTGGGCCAGCATTTACAGCTTTGAATTACAGTTTCAATGAAGACAAAGTGGATTAGGGAGCGATGTAAGCCTGCTGTCCTGGGAGCCCGGATAACTCATGCAACATCTTACACAGGATTTTTGATCAGCCACACTCAGGTGGCACAAAAATCAGCTTGGTATACCACAAATGTTATAAAAATTTAAGGATAGTAAAACAGCTAGTTGACTGAAAGTAATTGCAGGCCTGCCGGTCTGGGAACCCTACTGCTACAGGCAACACACATTAACGAGACCCAACTTGGAGTACAAAATGATTGACACACACCACTAAAGTGTCATCAATTTCACAGAGTAGAAATTTGCACAGTTTTTTAAAACTTCAGTTATGGTACGGTCTACTTGACTCCCTTTCTTTGGCATCCACACAGTGGTATTGTTATTATTATTATTATTTATTGTTATACCGCCATTTATGTGAAAAGGTTATACAGCATAAAAACAAGTACAAAAATCTTAAACAATACAAGTCACCGACAGCTACTGGAGCAAAAAGAGGACCCTGCCCGTGAGCGATCACAGTCTATAAAAGATTGGTGAGGATATAATAGGTAAGGATAAAGCTGCTTGAGCAGCGGTATGGTGGAGTGATGGTTAGTGGACAGTAGGTTGTAGGCTTGTCGGAAGAGTTATTTCTTCAGATTCCTTTTGAAGGTTCCCATGGTAGGCGAGAATATGATATGTTGAGGGACATAGTTCCAGAGTAGAGGGGATCTATGGGACAAATCTAGTATGCTATTATGGGAAGAGGAGAAAAAAGGGGAGTTGACAAGGAGATCTTGTGACGATTGGAGGTTGCGTGTAGGTAAGTACCAGGAAACTAGTTCACAGATGTATGGAGGAGACAGGTTTTAGATCGCTTTGTATGCCAAACTCAGAGTTCAGAACCAGAGTCTCAGGGCAAGCGGGAGCCAGTGCAGGGATTGACAGAGGGGAGAAGCCAGGGAATAGCGGGGTGGCAGGTGGATTAGTCAGGCAGCATAGTTTAGGATAGATTAGATGGGTGCGATAGTGTTAGAAGAGAGGCCACAGAGCAGGAGGTTGCAGTAGTTGAGGCGGGAGATGATGAGAAAAACAGGAGAAAAATTCAGCTCACCCTTATAAGAACATTTCCACGATCTTGAGGGAAAAGTCCGAGCACGGAGAAGCATCTCTGCCCAACGCTGAAAACTTGCATGAGGAGAAAAAGAGGTATCCAGCGCTGGATATAAGAGCCAAAGTCTTTATTTTAACATCTTTAAAATGAGAAGCCGCTTACAAATCGTCGTTTGCCAAGGAGAAATGCCATGAACCACTGAATGTGTTTCGAACACGTGTAGTGTTTTAGTCCTCAGTATAGAAGTGAGCAGTCTGGTTTAAAATAAGAATGTTCCTGACAGGTGAGAAACACATGTGATGAATAATTAGCAATTATCAAGATAATCCCCTTAGTATGAATGCACGAAACGTAAACACAATTTATAAAAAACCTAAATGGAAAATTACATGATAAATTAAACAAAAATACAGAAGATACAAAAATAATAATTCAAAAACAAAAAAACATTTATACTAATAGTGCAACATAATTTCCTTCTTTAAATTTAAGTCTGAGGGCACTCTAGTATTTAATAGGTAAATTCAGAAAGCCTCCCTTTCTCGCAATTTTTTCTCTCTGTCTCCACTGCGAACATTCCTATGCACCTGTTCTATTGCAAAAACTTTGAGATGAGTTATCTGTCTGTTGTGGACATTAATTAAATGGTTAGATGTATTTGAAACATGACGGGTTGTGGGTAGTGTTGAGCGATACCTTCCGATATGCAAAGGTATCGGTATCGGATTGGATTGGCTGATACCGGCAAAATATCGGATCTCGCCGATACCGATACCTGATACCAATGCATATCAATGGGACACAAAATATCGGAATGGTTTCCAGGGTCTGAAGGAAGTGGAAACTCTCCTTCAGGCCCTGAGATCCATATTCATGTATAAAATAAAGAATAAAAATAAAAAATATTGATATACTCACCCCTCCGGCGGCCCCTGCTCTTAGCGGTGCCTCCGTTCTTAAGAATGCAGAGTTAAGGACCTTCGATGACGTCGCGGCTTGTGATTGGTCGCGTGACCGCTCATGTGACCGCTCACGCGACCAATCACAAGCCACGACGTCATCGCAGGTCCTAAACTCACTGCATTCTTAGGAATGGCGGCTGCCGGTTACATCGCTAAGGTCCAGGGTCCGCCGGAGGGGTGAGTATATCCATATTTTTTATTTTAATTCTTTATTTTTTACATGAATATGGATCCCAGGGCCTGAAGGAGAGTCTCCTCTCCTCCAGACCCTGGGAACCATACACTGGGAACTTCCAATTCCGATTTCCGATATCACAAAAATATCGGAACTCGGTATCGGAATTCCGATACAGCAAATATCGGCCGATACCCGATACTTGTGGTATCGGAATGCTCAACACTAGTTGTGGGTTGAAGGATATCATATAAACGCTCTCTGAGTCTATCTTTGAGCTTCCTGATAGTGGATCCTACATATAATAATTTGCAATCTGAACATTCCATGATGTAAACTACAAATTTTGAATTGCAATTAAAACATTTCTTTATCCTGTAGTTTTTTTTATTTTTTGAGCAGGAAAAAATTGGAGTTTTTCTAGTATAGGGGCAAGTTTTGCAAGGATGTTGGCCACATTTAAATAAACCCGTAGTTTTTTAGTTGGAGTCGGCAGGAAGGAGAAAGGGCTTGTATCTCAGATTTGAAGGAGAGATCAGAATCATGCCATTGAGTTTGATAGATAGGTCAATTGGGGGGATGTAGCAGATGGTGGAAAGAAGATGAATTTGGCTTTATCCATGTTAAGTTTTAGAAACCCAGCAGAGAAGAAAGATGAAATAAAGGACTGCATTGTGAGATTCTGGTAAGGAGGTGATATCAGGTCCAGAGAGGTAGATCTGTGTGTCATCAGCATAGAGGTCATACTGAAAGCCATGAGATTCCACGAGCTGTCCCAGGCCGAAGGTGTAGATGGAGTATAGCAGGGGTCCTAAAACTGAACCTTGGGGGCACTGACAGATAGGGGATGAGATGAGGATGTGGTGTGTGAGTGGGAGACACTGAATGTTCTGTATTTTAGGTATAAGGAGATCCAAGATAGGGCCAAGTCTGCATTGCCAAGATATGAGAGACTCTGTAGTAAGAGGGAATGGCCCACTGTGTCAAAGGCAGGTGACAGGTCCAGGAGGAGGAGGACAAAATTGTGTCTCTTTGATTTGGCAGTTAGTAGGTCGTTGATTACTTTAGTCAGGGCAGTTTGAGTGGAATGGTGCAGTTGGAAGCCAGATTGTAAGTGGTAAAAGAGAGAGCAGGAGATTAGATTTGAGGACCATTCAAAATGGACGTGTTGTTCCACTAATTTTGAGGCATAGAGGAGAAGTGATATGAGGTGATAGCGATAAACAAAGGATGGTTCAAGGGAGGACTTTTTGAGGATGGCTGTGATCAAGAAATGTCTGAGGCTCATTCCTCAAGAGGACACTGGCTAGGAGAAGTTATAGGGTGTTAAACACCTAGCTTGAGATTATTGCAATGTTCTACCCTGTATGCTCACGGCTTCAGATTAATGTTTTAATATGTTATAACTGATGTTTTTCTATCATAGGTTTGTTCTTATGTTGTTTTTACCCTTGTGTGGACTCCCCTTCCCCTCTCCACCAACACACGACTCTGTACGCCTTACCGACTTCCTGGAGGGTCCTGCTCGCTGGGACAGGGACCACAGGATCCAGATGCAGGATTTTCAGCATTTTGAGACGCCCAGGACTGGGGTAGGATGAGTAACACACCACTTAACACACAGCTATACACTTTTGTATCTTGGAATGTGGCGGGCCTGAATTCCCCGATTAAACGTAAACGGGTCCTTACGCACCTAAAGAGGCTGAAGCCTGATGTGGTCTTCTTGCAGGAGACTCACTGGAGGCAAGGGGATGATAACACTTTGAGAGCACCTTGGATTCAGCATTGCTTTTCAGCGCCGTTTGTTTCCAAGTCGCGCGGAGTGGCGATTTTGCTGGGGAATTCTCTGCCTTACACCTTGCTTGATGAATACTCAGACACTGAGGGACGGTTTTTATATCTTGCGATCCAAATTGGAAACACAGTATACACACTATTGAATATCTATGCTTCAAATTATCCCAATACTACTTTCTTTTCAGAGTTATATCAATTTATTCTGACAAAGCGCACAGATAATTTAATTGTGGGCGGCGACTTTAATGCTGTCCTTGATCCACACCTGGATAGGTCTTCCGCGGCTTCCCATGACAAACGTGCTACTTCAGTCATTTTAAAGATTATGCAGCACACTGGGTTGTGTGATCCGTGGCGGGTGCTCCATACCACGGAAAGGGACTACACATTCTACTCGAGGGTCCATGATACCCATTCTAGGATAGACTACTTCCTAGTAACAGAAACTCTATTCGAAAGGATATCAGAAACCACAATAGAGTCTATCATGATATCGGACCACGCACCAATTAGACTGCAACTGGGGATGGAGCCTCCGAGGGGCTCTTCGGCGCCCTGGAGGTTTCCATCCTATTTGGTTAACTCGGAGGATTTCAAACAGTTCCTCCAGGTCCACTGGAACAACTTTTTGGACGATAACATGTCCTCATCTTCGGATACCTCACTGATGTGGCGCACATCTAAGGCCGTCATGAGAGGCCATGTCATTTCATACATGATACACCAAAAAAAGGAAAGGAGAACTAGGTATAATCTTCTTCATACTGACCTGCTAGCCACACACCAGGCGTACTTGAGAGACCCTACAGACATTAATAAACAAAACTACTTCTCCGCCAAACAACTGCTAGATGCGTTTACTATTGCCCAAGCAACCAGGAATATAGAGTTCACGAAAAATCATTACCATAGATGGGGGGGGAAGACGGGTAGTTTACTGGCCCGCCTGACTAAGCCGCATACCTCCAAGCGCACAATCCTGCAGATTCAACAACCCAAAAGTAACCGACTGGTCACCTCGCCACTTGAGATACAGCAAGCGTTTATAACATATTATACCACACTTTATAAAGAGAGACCGTATGACGCCCAGGGTGCACGGGACTTAATTTCCTCGGTGGAGCCCACAAAGCTGACAGCAGAGCAGAGAGATTTTTTGTCTGCCCCGATAACCATTGAGGAGGTGCAATCGACGATTAAATCTTTCCACAATAATAAGTCTCCTGGACCTGATGGACTGACCATAGAATATTATAAGCTTTTGCAACCGTATAATACCCCTATTCTAGTGGATATACTTAATGATATTTATCTTAAGGGGGAGGTGCTGGAGGGCTTTCATGAGGCCCACACAATTCTTATACCCAAGCCAAATAAAGATCCCCTTGATGTGGGTTCCTTTCGCCCTATTTCACTAATGAATGTAGACTACAAACTTTTAACTAAGATATTGGCGAATAGAATGCAGGTATTTCTGCCACAGGTATTGACACCCTCACAGTTGGGGTTTACGAGGGGGCGACACTCGACCTTAGGGGTCCGATTGGCGGTGGCGGCTACGGTTATGGCCAAACAACAAAACTATCCCCGGACAATGCTTCTCAGCCTTGACGCGGAGAAAGCGTTTGATTCTATCTCATGGAAATTTTTAAATACAGTACTGCGCTACAGGGGTTTTGGAGAGACTTTCCTGGGATTCTTGCAGAATATTCAGCGTGGCGCGGCTACTAGACTCTGGGTGAACAACTTGATGTCCCCTCAGATTAATTTGGAAAGAGGGGCGAGACAGGGATGCCCGATATCGCCCTTATTGTTCAACCTGGCTTTGGACCCTCTTTTACAGTATCTCCATGGCTGGGCAGGTCTTGAGGGCATACGATGTGGGGCGACAGAAATTAAGACTGTGGCCTTCGCCGATGACTTATTGATCTTCCTGTCAAATCCACGGGAGTCTCTGGGCCCGCTCCTTAGAATAATAGAACAGAAGGGGGCGTTGGTGGGTTTCACCATAAATGTTGGTAAATCTGAGGCAATGATGCTCTCTGGGCCTCCCGAACCACGCTGGACACAGGAACACTCTTTACGTTGGAAGACTCACTCCTTGACTTACCTGGGGGTTCAGATCACGAGAGACCCGGCAAAACTTTACAAAACTAACCTGCAAACGTACATCACCTCATTGCAGGACGAGTTGACAGCATGGGAAAAGTTTACCTTGTCCTTCATAGGCCGGGCAAATTTGATAAAAATGATCTCATTTCCCCGATTATTATACCTATTCAATGTCCTGCCATTTTATCTGAGACCAGTGGATGAACATAATATTAACCGTCTGTTTCGCAGATTTGTTTGGCAGGGGAAGAGGCCCAGAATAGGATTCCACACCCTCACACAAACCCGAACCAGTGGCGGAGTGAATTTCCCAGACATTAAGCTGTATAACCTTGCAGCAAACATGCGAATTCTCCGAGACTGGTTGAAGGGTACCTCTACATACTCAGCTCTAGCAGTTGAAACATCATTAGTGGGAGGCAGGTCACTGGTAAACGTACTACATGAGCCTTACACATTGGTGCCCCAGGAGCTGAGATCCAATCCTCTGTTTATAACAATCTGGCGGTCTTGGGCGGTCATACGTCGTAGATTAAAGCTATCACCACGGGTGTCACTGGCACAGACGTTTTGTACTAATTCTAGGTTTCAGGCAGGGAAGGCACACCACATTTTTCATGGTTGGCAAACATTAGGCCTGGGCAGGGTGGGAGACATAGTAGATGTACATTCCAAAAAGGTCCTTACCTTCAACCAGGCGACACTCTTATTTGATTTCATCAGTATACACCCTTTCCACTTCATGCAATTACAGAGTTATGTGACGAGTGTTACTTGTGGTTTCAGTGATAATGACTGGCAGGATAGGCTGATAACCAAACTTACCACATGCAAGCTGACGAAAAGGCTTGTGTCAGACTACTATACATTCCTAAGATCTGAGACCGAGAGGGAAGAACATTCCACAGGAATAATGAAGTGGCAGCTCAGTGACCCGTCATTAACACCTACTCTGATTCTACAAATGTTGAGGAATACGCTTAAATTTACACCGTTTACATCTTATTGGGAAATGACGTTGAAGATTATGCATAAATCCTATATCTCGCCAAGGCGCAACTTTCTTATGGGTAATATACCGAGTCCGATCTGTTCCAGGTGTGAAGAGGTCGAGGCAGACATGTTCCACTGCTTGTGGGCTTGCCCACAAATCCAACAATTTTGGCAACGCATACTTGTATTTACTCATACGCATACACCATATAGGGTGGCTCTCACTCCAGCCTGGGCTCTTTTCGGGTACATTACTAATGAAGGGGCTGTGATCCCCACTTATGGTAGAAAATTCTTGTACATGATTTCGGCCTCGGCCCGGAAAACGATTTTACAAACCTGGCTGGCACCTAATGTGCCCACCCTGAGGATCTTCCTGGACAAACTCTCCTTCCTATTTAGGATGGATTGGGTGGAAGCATCCCTTCAGAAAGAACTAAAAACCCAAAATTTTTTTGAACTATGGCAGCCACTTATACCCATTCTTCCGATGCATATACAACAGAGGCTCAAACAATGCTTCTGCACAACTACATGGTTCCTGGAACAGACGGTAGCGGGCCGAGCACCCTTGTGAGTGGAGTTGTCTCTTAAATAACACATTGGGCGAAGTGCGGAGCCGTGTGTTCCCCCCCCCTCCCCTCCCTTCGACTTTCCCTAGTCTGTCTGTTGACCCCTCCCCCCTTTTTTTTTTTTTTGTTCTTCATTTTCTCTTTGGCTATAACTTCCCCTCTTTCACCATTTGGGGTTATCTAGTTACAGAATGGTAGTCCACTCGTATTGTATTTCCATGTTGAATTCTATGCTTTATCTTGATTGAGAGGTATTTTGCCTTTAATTTGCAAACTGGAACGCTAAAATAGTTACCGTCTTTAATAATGGGCTTCTGTAATACCGGAAAGAGGGAAATAATCCCGTGTACCTATGTTTGCATATTGATATGCTAATGTTGAAAATGTTTAATTGAAAATGTTTAATAAAAACAGTTTGGAAAAAAAAAGAAATGTCTGAAGCATAAGGGGACGATAATAGTTGTTAGTGACAGCTTGAAGTGGTGGGTTAGTTTTGGGATGAAGACTATTGTAAGGTTTGGAATGAGGTGAGATTGGGTCAAGTCCACAGGTGGTGGGACGTGATTTGGATAGTAAAGAGGAAACTTGATCTTCCGTGACAGTGAAGTAGGTTTTGGAGTAGGAGAGTTGAGTAGTTAACTAGTTATGAGATGGGGCTGTGAGGACTTTAAGCAAAAGCTTTGCCTTATTTTGTCAATCTTCTGCTTAAAGAATGAGGCAAGGTCTACACCTGAGATAAGTGGATAGGGAGGGGGATCTGGGAGACGAGGAGAGAATTGAAAGTACTGAACAGCTGTTTAGTATTGTGAGACAGGGATGTAATGAGAGATGAGAAGTATGTTTGTTTTGCTGCAGTGACAAATTGCGCAGCATTTTCACAACTTCTGTTACTGGACGGGCAACTTGACTCCCTTTCTTTGGCAGCTGCATATGGGTATGTCTTGTAGATGAGGGACAGAATGTGCTCCAGTGGATGGTAAGCTCTGCATCACGTGACCTCTCCTCCTCGTCCTCCATCTTAACATAACACAGTACAGTCTTCATAAGTGGCACCCCAATTACCCTTGTTCCCCCCATGTCACAACTCTCCAACCACCCAAGTGACTGTGGGGAACCACAGATGGGTGCGTCTTTAGAGCTGTTTGCACATTCTATTCTTTTTTTTTTTTTTTTATTCTTTATTTATAAGTAGAACAATAAACATTACAACGGTAAAGCAAGTTTTCTCTTGTCAGTTATACATATGAACATATTTTTATCAGGCACATAAAGACAATGAGCCAAGTGATTGAGAGAAAAGAAAAGGGAAGTGGTTGGGGGGAATAAGGTTGGGGAGCATATAGAAAAGGGAGGGGGAGGGTCAGGGGAAAGGGGTAAGAAAGAGGGGAAAAAACATGTAGGTACATAAACAGAAAACGGTTATCGGCATGGTTACATACAATGGAAATTAAATGTAGCAAAGTTGCATGAATGACTTTCTAATGAAGCAAGACTTCAAGGGCAATTAAGGGCCACTTAGGTGTTGTGAAATTGCTTTTTGCTCCCTCTAGTGGTTACTAGTTTTTTATACTCTGGTTTTTCTGTCATTCCTTTTATCCGCACCTGGGTCGTTAGTTAGGGGTGTTGCTATATAAGCTCCCTGGACCTTCAGTTCAATGCCTGGCAACGTAGTTATCAGAGCTAGTCTGCTGTGCTCTTGTCTACTGATCCTGGTTCCAGTTATATCAGCTAAGTCTGCCTTTTGCTTTTTGCTATTTGTTTTGGTTTTGTATTTTTGTCCAGCTTGTTCCAAAACTATATCCTGACCTTTGCTGGAAGCTCTAGGGGGGCTGGTGTTCTCCCCCCGGACCGTTAGACGGTTCGGGGGTTCTTGAATTTCCAGTGTGGATTTTGATAGGGTTTTTGTTGACCATATAAGTTACCTTTCTTTATTCTGCTATCAGTAAGCGGGCCTCTCTGTGCTAAACCTGGTTCATTTCTGTGTTTGTCATTTCCTCTTACCTCACCGTCATTATTTGTGGGGGGCTTCTATCCAGCTTTGGGGTCCCCTTCTCTGGAGGCAAGAAAGGTCTTTGTTTTCCTCTACTAGGGGTAGCTAGATTCTCCGGCTGGCGCGTGTCATCTAGAATCAACGTAGGAATGATCCCCGGCTACTTCTAGTGTTGGCGTTAGGAGTAGATATATGGTCAACCCAGTTACCACTGCCCTATGAGCTGGATTTTTGTATTCTGCAGACTTCCACGTTCCTCTGAGACCCTCGCCATTGGGGTCATAACAGTTTGCCAGGCCAGTATTAAATGTTTAATGCATTGCAGAAGAGGGATTATAAGAAAGAAGATTCTGAGTTTTTTTTTTTTTTTTTTTTCTTCTTCCCCTTTACCTCAGAGTGGCTATGCTTGCTGCAGACATGAATGTCCAGACCTTGATTACAAGTGTGGACCAGCTGGCTACTCGTGTGCAGGGCACACAAGACTATGTTATCAGAAATCCTAGGTCAGAACCTAAAATACCGATTCCTGAACTGTTTTCCGGAGACAGGTTTAAGTTTAGGAATTTCGTGAATAATTGTAAATTGTTTTTGTCCCTGAGACCCTGTTCATCTGGAGATTCTGCTCAGCAAGTAAAAATTGTTATTTCGTTCTTACGGGGCGACCCTCAGGATTGGGCTTTTTCGCTGGCGCCAGGAGATCCGGCATTGGCTGATCTTGATGCGTTTTTTCTGGCGCTCGGTTTACTTTATGAGGAACCCAATCTTGAGATTCAGGCAGAAAAGGCCTTGCTGGCTATGTCTCAGGGGCAGGACGAGGCTGAAGTGTATTGCCAAAAATTTCGGAAATGGTCCGTGCTGACACATTGGAACGAGTGTGCACTGGCCGCTAATTTTAGAAATGGCCTTTCTGAAGCCATTAAGAATGTTATGGTGGGTTTTCCCATTCCCACAGGTCTGAATGATACTATGGCACTGGCTATTCAAATTGACCGGCGGTTGCGGGAGCGCAAAACCGCAAATTCCCTCATGGTGTTGTCTGAACAGACACCTAATTCGGTGCAATGTGATAGAAAAACCGCAAATTCCCTCATGGTGTTGTCTGAACAGACACCTGATTTAATGCAATGTGATAGAATCCTGACTAGAAATGAGCGGAAAATTCATAGACGCCGGAATGGCTTGTGCTACTACTGTGGTGATTCTACACATGTTATCTCAGCATGCTCTAAACGTATAGCTAAGGTTGTTAGTCCTGTCACCGTTGGTAATTTGCAACCTAAATTTATTCTGTCTGTAACTTTGATTTGCTCACTGTCATCTTATCCTGTCATGGCGTTTGTAGATTCAGGTGCTGCCCTGAGTCTCATGGATCTCTCATTTGCTAAGCGCTGTGGTTTTACTCTTGAACCATTAGAAAATCCTATTCCTCTTAGGGGTATTGATGCTACACCATTGGCTGCAAATAAACCGCAGTATTGGACACAGGTTACCATGTGCATGACTCCTGAACACCGCGAGGTGATACGTTTCCTGGTTTTACATAAAATGCATGATTTGGTTGTTTTAGGGCTGCCATGGTTACAGACCCATAATCCAGTCCTGGACTGGAAGGCTATGTCAGTCTCAAGTTGGGGCTGTCGTGGTATTCATGGGGATTCCCTGCCTGTGTCTATTGCTTCTTCTACGCCTTCGGAAGTTCCGGAGTATTTGTCTGATTATCAGGACGTCTTCAGTGAGTCTGAGTCCAGTGCACTGCCTCCTCATAGGGACTGTGACTGTGCTATAGATTTGATCCCAGGCAGTAAATTTCCTAAGGGAAGACTGTTTAATCTGTCGGTACCTGAACATACCGCTATGCGTTCATATATCAAGGAGTCTCTGGAGAAAGGACATATTCGTCCGTCTTCTTCCCCTCTTGGTGCGGGATTCTTTTTTGTGGCAAAAAAGGACGGATCTTTGAGACCTTGTATTGATTATCGGCTTTTAAATAAGATCACTGTCAAATTTCAGTATCCTTTACCGCTGTTGTCTGACTTGTTTGCCCGGATTAAGGGTGCCAAGTGGTTCACCAAGATAGACCTTCGTGGTGCGTACAACCTTGTGCGCATTAAGCAAGGTGATGAATGGAAAACCGCATTCAATACGCCCGAAGGTCATTTTGAGTACTTGGTGATGCCTTTTGGTCTCTCCAATGCGCCTTCAGTTTTTCAGTCCTTTATGCATGACATTTTCCGGAAGTATCTGGATAAATTTTTGATTGTTTATCTGGATGATATTTTGGTTTTTTCTGATAATTGGGATTCGCATGTGGAGCAGGTCAGGTTGGTCTTTAAAATTTTGCGTGAAAATTCTTTGTTTGTCAAGGGCTCAAAGTGTCTCTTTGGTGTACAGAAGGTTCCCTTTTTGGGGTTCATTTTTTCCCCTTCTGCTGTGGAGATGGACCCAGTCAAGGTCCGAGCTATTCTTGATTGGACTCAGCCCTCGTCAGTTAAGAGTCTTCAGAAGTTCTTGGGCTTCGCTAACTTCTACCGTCGTTTTATCGCTAATTTTTCTAGCATTGTGAAACCTTTGACGGATATGACCAAGAAGGGCTCCGATGTAGCTAACTGGGCTCCTGCTGCCGTGGAGGCTTTCCAGGAGTTGAAACGCCGGTTTACTTCGGCGCCTGTTTTGTGCCAGCCTGACGTCTCACTTCCCTTTCAGGTTGAGGTGGATGCTTCGGAGATTGGGGCAGGGGCCGTTTTGTCGCAGAGAGGCCCTGGTTGCTCTGTTATGAAACCTTGTGCCTTTTTCTCTAGGAAGTTTTCGCCTGCCGAGCGAAATTATGATGTGGGCAATCGGGAGTTGTTGGCCATGAAATGGGCATTTGAGGAGTGGCGTCATTGGCTCGAGGGTGCTAAGCATCGTGTGGTGGTCTTGACTGATCACAAAAATCTGATGTATCTCGAGTCTGCTAAACGCCTTAATCCGAGACAGGCCCGCTGGTCATTGTTTTTCTCCCGCTTTGATTTTGTTGTCTCGTATTTACCTGGTTCAAAGAATGTGAAGGCCGATGCTCTTTCTAGGAGCTTTGTGCCTGATGCTCCTGGAGTCGCTGATCCTGTTGGTATTCTTAAAGATGGAGTTATCTTGTCAGCTATTTCTCCGGATCTGCGACGTGTGTTGCAGAGATTTCAGGCTGATAGGCCTGAGTCTTGTCCACCTGACAGACTGTTTGTCCCGGATAAGTGGACCAGCAGAGTCATTTCCGAGGTTCATTCCTCGGTGTTGGCAGGTCACCCGGGAATTTTTGGCACCAGAGATCTGGTGGCCAGGTCCTTTTGGTGGCCTTCCTTGTCAAGGGATGTGCGGTCATTTGTGCAGTCCTGTGGGACTTGTGCTCGAGCTAAGCCTTGCTGTTCTCGTGCCAGCGGTTTGCTCTTGCCCTTGCCTGTCCCGAAGAGACCTTGGACACATATCTCCATGGATTTCATTTCTGATCTTCCGCTATCTCAGGGCATGTCCGTTATCTGGGTGATATGTGATCGCTTCTCCAAGATGGTCCATTTGGTTCCTTTGCCTAAGCTGCCTTCCTCTTCCGATCTGGTTCCTGTGTTTTTCCAGAACGTGGTTCGTTTGCACGGCATCCCTGAGAATATTGTGTCTGACAGAGGATCCCAGTTCGTTTCCAGGTTCTGGCGATCCTTTTGTAGTAGGATGGGCATTGATTTGTCGTTTTCGTCTGCTTTCCATCCTCAGACTAATGGACAGACGGAGCGAACCAATCAGACTTTGGAGGCTTATTTGAGGTGTTTTGTCTCTGCTGATCAGGACGATTGGGTGACATTCTTGCCGTTGGCTGAGTTTGCCCTTAATAATCGGGCTAGTTCCGCCACCTTGGTTTCACCTTTTTTCTGCAACTCTGGTTTCCATCCTCGCTTTTCTTCGGGTCATGTGGAGCCTTCTGACTGTCCTGGGGTGGATTCTGTGGTGGATAGGTTGCAGCAGATCTGGAATCATGTGGTGGACAACTTGAAGTTGTCACAGGAGAAGGCTCAGCGCTTTGCCAACCGCCGCCGCGGTGTGGGTCCCCGACTACGCGTTGGGGATTTGGTATGGCTTTCTTCCCGCTTTGTTCCTATGAAGGTCTCCTCTCCCAAATTTAAACCTCGTTTTATTGGGCCTTACAAGATATTGGAAATCCTTAATCCTGTATCTTTTCGTCTGGATCTTCCTGTGTCGTTTGCTATTCACAATGTATTTCATAGGTCCTTGTTGCGGCGGTACATTGTGCCTGTAGTTCCTTCTGCTGAGCCTCCTGCTCCGGTGTTGGTTGAGGGCGAGTTGGAGTACGTGGTGGAGAAGATCTTGGATTCTCGCCTCTCCAGGCGGAGGCTTCAGTACCTGGTCAAGTGGAAGGGCTATGGTCAGGAGGATAATTCCTGGGTGGTCGCCTCTGATGTTCATGCGGCCGATTTAGTTCGTGCCTTTCATGCCGCTCATCCTGATCGCCCTGGTGGTCGTGGTGAGGGTTCGGTGACCCCTCACTAAGGGGGGGGTACTGTTGTGAAATTGCTTTTTGCTCCCTCTAGTGGTTACTAGTTTTTTATACTCTGGTTTTTCTGTCATTCCTTTTATCCGCACCTGGGTCGTTAGTTAGGGGTGTTGCTATATAAGCTCCCTGGACCTTCAGTTCAATGCCTGGCAACGTAGTTATCAGAGCTAGTCTGCTGTGCTCTTGTCTACTGATCCTGGTTCCAGTTATATCAGCTAAGTCTGCCTTTTGCTTTTTGCTATTTGTTTTGGTTTTGTATTTTTGTCCAGCTTGTTCCAAAACTATATCCTGACCTTTGCTGGAAGCTCTAGGGGGGCTGGTGTTCTCCCCCCGGACCGTTAGACGGTTCGGGGGTTCTTGAATTTCCAGTGTGGATTTTGATAGGGTTTTTGTTGACCATATAAGTTACCTTTCTTTATTCTGCTATCAGTAAGCGGGCCTCTCTGTGCTAAACCTGGTTCATTTCTGTGTTTGTCATTTCCTCTTACCTCACCGTCATTATTTGTGGGGGGCTTCTATCCAGCTTTGGGGTCCCCTTCTCTGGAGGCAAGAAAGGTCTTTGTTTTCCTCTACTAGGGGTAGCTAGATTCTCCGGCTGGCGCGTGTCATCTAGAATCAACGTAGGAATGATCCCCGGCTACTTCTAGTGTTGGCGTTAGGAGTAGATATATGGTCAACCCAGTTACCACTGCCCTATGAGCTGGATTTTTGTATTCTGCAGACTTCCACGTTCCTCTGAGACCCTCGCCATTGGGGTCATAACACTTAGGGTGTTGTTCTCCCGAAATTTTTTCCAGGGATCCCATGTAGACAGATGAGAATCATGACTACAAACCTCCCAACTCGACAACTCCTCGAGTCGTGATATTTGATCTATTTTAATATACCATTCCGACACAGTGGGGGGAGAAGTGTCCCTCCAATGTAGCGTAATCAGGTGTTTAGCAGCACCTACCAGAAGAGGAAGCAGGCCATGTTTCTTTGGCAAGTAGTTAGCGGACGGACAGGAGAGGAGTGCCTCCTCCGCCCGAAGGCTTGACTTGATTAAATCTAATTTCTTAAGGATAGAGCTAATTCCTTCCCAGAAGATTCTTATTTTGGGGCAGTCCCAGAATATATGTGTGTGGTGACCCAACGAGTTAAGACATCTCTAGCAGATCCCCTTATCAGTGAGTCCTCTCTGGAGGAGCTTTGCTGGGGTTAAATGCCATCTAGTCAGGATTTTATATGCATTCTCCTGCAAAAGTATACACCTAGAAAAGCCTCTAGCATTAGATAACATTCTAGAAACCTGATCCTCTGAAAAAGAGGTCCCAATTTCCAACTCCCAGGAGTATATATATGAGGGCTTGTTTGGTGAGGAAGGAACGGAGAGATGGGAATATATACGTGATATAATGTTAAGTCGCGGAAGCGGAAATTTGGTTAACACATCAAACCAAGACCAATTTGACCTGGTTGGGTATTTCTGTATAAACTGCATGACAATACACTTGACATGAAGTATCTGTAGGAAATTCCCAGGTTGGGCCAATATGCCTGGAGGCCTTTTGCACATTCTATTCTATAGGCATCACAGTTCTGCTCAAAAGATTCAGACTCAAGGAGAGGAAAGCATCTGCACCGATGGGCAAATTTTTTTGCAGTTGAATCTGGGGCTGGACAAAGTCGGGTGCCAGATCCAAGCCAGACCCTTGTCACCAGACATTAACCCCTAGGGGTGTAGGAGAGCTTGATGTGGCGCAACTACCTGAGGCGCACATGAATTGTACTGTACTATCATGACAGGAAAAAGAGTATGGTGATTCTCAGAGTGAGGAATGGGAGAACAGAGAGGATGATGGCTAGTTTGTAGATCCCACTTGGTGTGAACCCAGAGTCACACAGCTAAGTAGCTAAAAGAGGAGGTGGAAGAGTAGGAAGCAAGTAGGTTACGTTGCGGATTCCCACACAGAAAGTAAGTGATGCAACCACGAAAAGCACTGCATCCAACCACCGGCCGGCCCATTAACCACATCTGCTGCTGCTTTCTCCTCCATCAATGTGCAAAGTGTTCTCGCACAGTTCTCCCTCCACAAAACCTCCACTTGTTTACAAGCTACAGTCGTGGTGAGTGAGAGTCTGTCAGCTGTTATGTAAGTGGACAAGCCTGCTGTTTTTGACCGATCTCAGACACCAAGCACATCACATCTTTCTCAATCCACCTTAACATCCGTGCTTGCACTTCATTCACAGTCCAACAGTTTGTCGTTTTCACCCTACACCACCCTCTGTCATCAGAGCAGCCAGCCAGTTGTGGTCACGTAAAAGATTGTTTGAACTTCACCATCTTTAATCTACTAATAATAATAACCTTTATATATATAGCACAAACATATTCCACAGAGCTTTACAAGTCAGCAGTTCATGTAAAACAGTCAAAAGTTACAAAGCTAACAATAATACAACAATCAAAGAAAAAATAATGATGACCCTGCTCGTAAGAGCTTACAATCTTCAATGAGGTTGAGGTGACACAAAGTACAGGTGCATATTTACAATGCCGGTCCAGCCATCTTAAGGAAATGGGGGCTAGATAAAGGCTGCATGGGAACGGTTGAGTTTGACGGCGAAATATGCTCAGAGAAGTAGAGAATAGGCTATATACAGTATAAAATGGACTTTGAATAGGGAGCATAGTAGGCCACCCTAAACAGATGGGTTTTAGGGAGCACCTAAAAATGTGTAAGTTGTAGTCAGTCTTAATTTCATGGGGTAGAAAGGGTAAGAGATGAGTTATCTAGGTAGGAGATTGAACAGAGCTGGACAAAGACCAGAAAAGGAGTGTTACCATCTTTGTGTGTGTCAGAAGTTGAAAGTTGTGAGAGGCCATGAGAAGTGGGTAGAGATAGAAGCTGAAAAATCCAGCATAGAAGCAGGTAAATAAAATGTCAATTTTATTGAAGAAATAAATCACATCCATAAAAACATGGTAAGTGCAGTTCTCGTCACAGTGGATACAACCGACGCATTTCTGCTCTGATGAGCCTTATTCATGGTTGTTTAGACAGTGTGAACAAGCACAGTTCTGAGAACAAAAGTTTGTCAAGCTACACAGCTTTGTACTCATGAAATGCTATTTCTGTATTCTCAACCTTCAAGATTTTGAATGCGCATTGTTTTTGTCTTATTAAATTTTGTACTGTGTTATTAATCCTTAGGAGTGTAAGTTTTCTACAGGATTCTAGCAATATATCCTTAAACATGCCCATTCATATTTGGTACCACCAGTTGCCATGACATGGTCTCAGTCTACCCGAATAAGCACTTAATGTGTTGAAATCAGCTTTCCTAAAGTTTCAGGTTTTTGCAATTCCTATTTTAAATGTTTTATTGAATATTACATTGAAACTTACCGTACTATGGTCATTGCATCCCAAATGCTCCCTGACTAGTAGATCTCAAAATTTTTTTTGGTCTATTTGACATAACCAGATCCTGCAGATTATCTCCCCTGGTTGGGTCATCTACCAGCTGAGAGAGGTAATTGTCCTGAACTGTGGATAAGAACTTGAAGCTTTTAGCACAACCAGAAGCAAGTCCCACTGAATCACTGGATAGTTTAAATCTCTCAAAATAAGGACCCTAATATTACTTGCTGCCTTTTATATTTTTTTAAATTTGTTGCAGCATTTCATCGTCTACCTGTTCAGCTATATTAGGTTTGTAGCAAACTCCAGTTAGCAGCTTTCCTTTATTTCATTCCCCATGTATATTTACCCATACTGACTCTATATTGTTGCCGCTCCCTACAATATCATCACTGAGCCCAGGTTTAAAGTTGGATTTAACAAAAATACACACCCCTCCACCTTTTTTGTCTTTTCTGTCCTCTCTGAATGTAGTGTAACCCTCTACGTTTGTCACCCAGTCATAGCTTTTGTCAAGCCAGGTTTCCGTAATGCCCAACATAAGAGTCTCCAGTTCATTGATTTTATTTGCAAGACTTTTTTGCATTTGCCAGCAGACATTTAATACTATTAGCACATTTTTATTACTTCCCTCACCTCTCTACTTTCCTTGCATACCCCAACCCACTAATTCCCAATTTCCCCTACTTTCTCACTCTCTCTGTCTACTCTATCTATCCTCTTATTAGCATAACTACCCTCCCCCAGATCCTAGCTAAAAAGATCATCCATCTGTCTGACCATTTTTACCTTCAGCACAACTGCACACCATGCAGGTGCAGCAGATCCATACCATAGAACTTGTAGCCGGCATAGAAGTTGACACATTTCTCCGTGAACCCAAACTCTTCCTTCCTGCGCCAATTTCAAAGCCACTTATTTATCTCCCTATGCTCCCGCTGTCTTTTGAGTGACGCTTGTGGCACCAGCAGTATTTCTGAAAACACCACCTTGGAGGTCCTGGCCTTTAGCTTCTCTCCTAGTTCCCTGTAATCATTTTAAGAACCTTCCACATCTCTTTAACTTTGTCATTGGTACCAATGTGTACCATGGCCGCTGGGTTTTCACCAGCCCCACTCAGCAATTTGTCTATCCAATCTGCAATATGTTGAACCTGAGAACCCAGCAGACAACACACTGTCTCAACAACAGATGACCTTATCTTTTCTCCTAATTATAGAGTCTCCTACCATCAACATTTGTAGGGCCTTTGCTGCACTCCTATCTCCCTTCCTACAGCAGTCATTTTCTTGATTGCTAGGAGCAACATCCTGCTGCAGTGATCCCAGTCCTGGACTTACAATCCTAATATCAGCCAAACATGTATATTTACTATGCCGTGCCAGATCAGGGCTGAACTCCCTGGCACTTTTTCCCCTACCCCTGCTTGTAACTGTCACCCAGCTAGCTACTTCTGGGTCCTGATCATCCCCACCTCCACATCACTGGCCCCAGCCAGCACATGCTCAGTGAACTTTAATCTCCTTACCAGGTTTGTAATGCTGCTGAATGTTGCCAGCTGCACATTTAGATCCATTACCTGGGCTTCCAAACATGTAACATGCTGACTTCGAGATCAGACACAGACACCCTCAAACGGCTGTTTAAGGTATGCATACATCTCACAAGGCGCACACCTGGAAGCATTGTCCATGGAGTACATACACAATACAGATAAAAGTAGGAAAACACTGGAAAACGAGTAAGAAAAACACCAAACTACGCTCTTATATTAAGCTTGGATATTGTGTTTAACTATACACTTATCTGCAGCCCCACACTTAAAATGCAGCCTGCGCTCTGCTCAGAAGCCTTGCTTAGAGTCACTGGAACTTGTAGTTCATCAACCAGCAAAATTTAATTTACAGTTTTGTTTTTTATTTTAATTTAAAGACAAATTCTCTGATTTCTTATTTCCATGCAAATATATAAATAAAATAAACACTAGAGATGGAATGAAACTTAATTTCAACACAAGGAGAAATAAAAATGAAGTGGATATGCACACTTGTATAAAATATATTACTAATATATGTACTTCACGTAGGAGAAAAACGGAGAGACAAAATGGAAGATTTTCTGGAAATAAAAAGCATGGACACAATGCATACTTTAGAGGAAATCTATCTTGTTAGTGTCACATTCAAACTGGATTATCGTTTTATTCATTTTACAAGAATAGATGATAGCAGAACATTATTCAGCTGTCATTAGGCTACTGAGAATAAGTGAGGAAGCCAAAAATATGGCAGCAAATTCTTCTAATATGAAGACATCAGTTGCAATGATTTATCGACCGCACTCAAGCAACTTGAAGTAATAACGTTTTTATTCTCCAACTATTACGCAATCAATTTGCATACAATAACATTTGGCAATTCCTCCATGCTTTATGTAAGAATATACCTAAATCCAATAGGTGGGTCAGAAGCGAAAACACATAACAACTGAAAATGGTATAAGAACCTCTGCATGCTGCTTGTAAGCAGAGAAGTTATCAAGGGTGGAAGGACAAAGTTCAGATGTGCACTTTCAACAAAAACATCAATAATATGCTCATAAACAGTGATCAACCAGTGATTCCCAGGGGTGAACTCAGGGAAGTTCACCCATTTTTACGCCCTAAGCTAAAGCACATAATTCTGCACCCCAACTCAAAAAGTTGATTATAAATGTATTGATTTAAAAGCTGTCATGCCCACTTAAAGGAGCGTCACCATCACGTGTCTCATCAGAGTGGAGTTTTCTGAGAATTGGATGCTTTTCATCATGTTTATATACTTTCTTTTCAGACATGTTGAGAGCTTTTCCTCATATAAATTGAACTGTTCTCACAATTCTATCAGGAACCTTATTAGAGATTGGAGAACTTCAGCAGCTTCCAAAACATCAATTATCGTGTTTGGACATCCTTATTCACTTAGTATAAGCTAAGCAAAACTGTTCCCCAACACTGAGTCGTGAATGCTGTTTCAACTCTTTGCAACTTGATAAGTATACCTTAAGCTTATGTTCGAGATCCTGATTTTTGTTTTTTGTCACTTTCAAGGTATTTTAAAGCATCTATGATGGCAGTAGACATGTAGAAGTCAAGCAATATGAGCGTTATGAATCACTTGGAATCACTACTGTAATGCTCAATCTAGAATTTTCCTTTAACCCCTTAGCAATCGCCAATACACCTTTTAACGGTGGCAGTTGAGGGTGCTTATGCCTCAGCGCCGCTTTTAACAGTGCTGAGAAATAAGTGTACAGCGCCCCCAGAGTCAGAATTTCTCCAGGGTCTTGGCTACTGGGGGTAGCTGAGACCCCAGAGAACATGATTCGGGTCGGTTTTTACCGACCCCAGTGTTGAAATCACCATTATTAACGGAATAACTCCGACCGCAAAAAAAAGGCCAATTTCCCATTTAATTTATTTCTCCTCTGATGTGATCACACATCAGAGGAGAGAGAAATGGGATCCCCTGATCCCCCTGGTACCTTTGTTGTCCCTGCAACCCCCCGTGAAGTCCCCTGAGCCACCGGAGTCTTCTTCTGGGAGAAAATGGTGGGCACATGCACAGTGCGCCCGCTGAGATCTGCTAGCCGGCACCCAGCAACAGTAGGAAATTTTTGTTTGTCCTATGGGTTCATTTTGATCACTGTGATAGACCCTATCACAATGATCAAAATAAAAAAAATAGTAAATCAAACCCCCCTTTATCACCCCCTTAGCTAGGTAAAAATAATAAAATACATTTTTTTTATTTCCATTTTTCAATTCGGGTTAGAGCTAGGCTAAAAGAGTTGGGCTAAAGTTAGGGTTGGGGTAAAGGTAGGGTTGAACTAAAGTTAGGGTTAAGATTTTTCTGGGGTTAGGGTTGGGCTATGATTAGGGTTGGGGCTAGGGTAAGGGTTGGGCTAAACTTAGAGTTGGGGCTAGAGTTAGGGTTGGGTAAAGAAAAGGTTGGGCTAAAGTTAAGGGTGGGCTAGGGATAGGGTTGTGGTTATGGCTGGGATTATGGTTAGGGTTGGGATTAGCGTTAGGGGTGTGTTAGGTTTAAGTTTTGCGGTTATGGTTATGGTTAGGGTTGGGTTTAGGATTAGAGGTGTGTTGGGGTTAGGGTTGAGATTAGGGTTAGGGGTGTGTTGGGGTTAGAGATGGAGTTAGAATTGGGGGGTTCCACTGTTTAGGTGCATCAGGGGGTCTCCAAACACGACATGTCACAACCATTGATTCCAGCCAATTTTGCGTTCAAAAAGTCAAATGGTGCTGCCTCCCTTCTGAGCCCTGCCATGTGCCCAAACAGTGGCTTTCCCCCACATACGGGGTATTGACGTACTCAAGAGAATTTGCACAACACATTTTGTGGTCCATTTTTTCCTGATACCCTGGAGAAAATAAAAAAAATTAGTTCCTTAATTTAATTTTTTGTGAAAAAAGTAATATGTTCATTTTTTCCTTCCACATTGCTTTAGTTCTCGTGAAGAACCTGAAGGGTTAATAAACTTCTTGAATGTGGTTTTGAGCACCTTGAGGGGAGCAGTTTGTAGAATGGTGTTACTTTTAGGTATTTTCTGTTATATTGACCTCCTAAACTCACTTCAAATGTGATTTGGTCCCTAAAAAAATGGTTTTGCAAATTCTGTTGGAAAAATGAGAAATCGCTGGTCATATTTTAACCCTTATAACGTCCTAACAAAAACAATTATGTTTCCAAAATTGTGCTGATGTAAAGTAGACATATGGGAAATGTTATTTATTAACTACTTTGTGTGACACCACTCTCTGATTTAAGTGTACAAAAAATTGAAAGTTTGAAAATAGTAAAATTTTAAAATTTTTTGCCAAATTTCCTTTTTTATATAAATAAAGACAAGATATATCGAAGAAATTTGACCACTAACATGAAGTACAATGTGTCACAAAAAACAATCTCAGAATCAGTGGGATACGTTGAAGCTTTCCAGAGCTATATCCTCACAAAGTGACAGTGGTCAGAATTGTAAAAATTGGCATGGTCATTAAGTGCCAAATTGGCTTTGTCAATAAGTGGTTAATACATGGCTCACGCTGAGTGTATGAGAGAAAAATAGCAAATGCTTTTTGCCTGTGATTGAACAAGACCACATAAGCTGAAGATATGGAGAACATAAATGTACCACTCAGTTTATTTAAAGGGAACTTGTCACCCCACAGGTCGTTTTTTAAGTAAAAAAGCCACCTTCAGCAGCACTAAGGCTGCATTCCGTGAAGGTGGCTCTTATGTTTCTGATCCCAAGTAACACTGAAATATTGACTTTTATATATTGCGCCCCATAACTGTATTGAGTCCCAGAGGTATGGTGTCTCCCCCTGTTTCAGCCGCCTCCCTGCCGTCCATCATCCCAATCTCTTGCATCTGTGCACCGCCTCCTGTGTTGCTGTTACATGCCCTGCGCCTGCCTCCATCTCCCTCCTCCTCTTTCTCTTTCCTCTCTCGGCAGCGTTGATTCTGTCAGATTCTGGCATATTCAAATTCTGGGGGAAATTTGTAAAGCATTTGGTTTGTTATGAATCCATTCACTCATCCCTAATCCGATTGTCTCTCTCTAGCATTCTGATCCAAGTACATTCATAAGCAATATAGCAATTACTTCTAGAGATGTTCATTTTTTTCAATTTTAATGGCATTCGGCTTGATCTTGAGCCATGGCGTCTTGATGGATGAATGATCTGTAGGAAGATCAATCTTGTGCAAGCCTAGATAGGTCTACCAGGGTCTTCTCTGCCATTATCTTGATAGTATCAAGCCATGGGGTTGCTGGTCTTCCTCTTCACCTTGCTCCTTCTATGTTCTATGTAACAATGTTCATTGCTACTTTAGTGTAAAATATCAGTCAAAAAGCTTTTCATAAATCACTTTTTCAAACATGTTTACCACATGTCAACTTCCAATGAGGCTGGCAAAACTTCTGTGATACAAAACACTAGTAAAATGAATGTAGCTTTTTTTATTGACCCATATAGGTTCCTCAACCTCTCTGCTGAAGAAAGACTGCTTTTTCTATTGCTGTTTTATCCCACCTATACTTGTTATCCGGGCAACGCTCGCCTCTTCCCACAGATAATATTGTAATAAGCATGCTATGTGAGCCAATGCCTTGGCACTTAGTAATGAAATGGCACATTGTCACCAGTGAAGCAGACGTCTTTTCAGCTGGTGAATGGTGATTAGCTTAATACCAAACTAAATTTGTGTGCTCAAATTGCTAAACTGTACTTGGAATTTGACCGGCAGAAGGCAGCTTTGTCAGGTTTTACTGCGGAAAGAAAAACCCTTACAGCTCAAACGCTGAAAATTCTGCTTGATTTAATTGGGGCTTTTAGGTAATTCAGGAAAAGACCTGTTACCTAATAGATTCTTCATAATGCTGGAAACTTTAATCGAAATATTTCACAGCCATTATATAATAGATAATTTTTTAATGGCCTATAAAAATAAAGTGTTCATGTTCCATTCTGGGACATGCTACTTATATCGGTGGTCTGTTCCTCTCATCAATCAAACTAGAATTTAATCAATTTTTAGTGTTTCTCTGATTATCATTTCTTTCTTTCATTAACCCGGACAGGCTAAGGTGATGGCTGGCACCACAAACAGTACAGTTATGATTGCTTAATTTAGACCAACAGAAACTAAAAAGAACCCCACCTGAGTGTTCCAGTACAAATGTTTGTTGATTTGACCCCAGCTTGTCTGACTCTACTTCTGATTGACCTCCTGTCTATGCTTTTGTCTCCTGATCTTGTCCCTGTTTCTATCTCTCCTTTTATTGACCTGGCTAGTTTGACAACTCTTGTCTGAGGATCACATTTTTGGTGAGCAGCTATTCTGTGGACACAACAGAGGGTGCGCATGTTGTAAATCGAGATCCATGTATAAAAGCTCATACCTATCAGCGTAAAAAAAAGGTCCGATTTACATGCGAATGCAATTAGATTCCAATACGATTCTAACATGAGCTTTTTCATAGAGAAAATCTCTATGTCATTTACACATACAGGTGCATCTCGCAAAATTAGAATATTATCAAAAAGTTAATTTATTTCAGTTCTTCAATACAAAAAGTGAAACTCATATATTAGATAGAGTCATTACAAACAGTGATGTATTTCAAGTGTTTATTTCTGTTAATGTTGATGATCATGGCTTACAGCCAATGAAAACCCAAAAATCATTATCTCAGTAAATTAGAATATTTTATAACACCAGCTTGAAAAATAATTTTAAAATCCGAAATGTTGGCCTACTGAAATGTATGCTCAGTAAATGCACTCAATAATTGGTCAGGGCTGCTTTTGCATCAATTACTGCATCAATGCGGCGTGGCATGGAGGTGATCAGTCTGTGGCCCTGCTGAGGTGTTATGGAAGCCCAGGTTGCTTTGATAGCAGCCTTCAGCTCGTCTGCATTGTTGGGTCTGGTGTCTCATCTTCCTCTTTACAATGCCCCATAGATTCTCAATGGGTTTAAGGTCGGTTGAGTTTGCTGGCCAATCGAGTACAGTGATACTGTTGTTTTTAAACCAGGTATTGGTACTTTTGGCAGTGTGCCCCCTAAGCATAACATTGCTATGAGTGCTATTAAAAAAAAACATCAGATAGCATTCGGCCATGTTATATGCTCATGTGAGCAAGCCCTTAGAATGAGGCTCGTCCGAGAGAATCGGAGAGAATTAATTATGCAAATGATACTCAGATCAAACTCTGATCAGAGCATGATCAGAGTGTCAGTGAGTGGCAGTGAGATGCAATTCTCTCTGATGACGAGGAGAAGATGGAGGAAAAAAGTCAGTGTGTGGAAATTGGACCACACTCAGATGTCATCCAAGCGCAATGCAATGGTTTCCGCAGACTAATTGACTTGCATGGCTGAGTGCGATACGATAATCGGATCAAATTTGAACATGCTTTGATTTTTTTTCTTGGACACACCCTGTCCAAGGAAAAAATCAGACATGTGCAAGGCCCCATAGACTAACACTGGTCTTATTGCGATCTGATGTTTTGTCTGATCACTCACGGACTGATAATATGGCTGTCTGCATGAGTCGTTAGTCATATAGTAAACAATAAGAATTTTACCTTTTAGCACATAGGTTTTATGCCTGAAAAATAGTTGTTTTCATTCAGTAGACAACAGGTACTCTGTAATGTTACCATAAGTAATAACTTCTCATGAATATACTGTACATTGCTGCCGATGACCTATAAAAATAATGTAAAAAAAACAAGAGTTAAAAAAAATCCCATAATCTGTATAGAAATAGCAATAAATATGATGTGTCAAGCAGATCAATGTGCTTGACTATCTTGTAAAATTCATCGTGCACAACACCACTGGCTATTTGGATTTAAATAAACAATAAAGTGCCACTGAACGTTAACAGAAATATATTTATGCGTAATATCAAATGTGGAAGGACTTTGCCTAAAAGACAATTTTTACCGGCTCCTTGTATAACTGACGGCTCTGGTAAATGTAATTTTAGTTGTAAGAAAGCTTTATGAAATGCATAAAGATCTCTTAGCTTGTTTTTCCCTAAAACAAAAACTACTTGAGCCTGAGTGAACTATGCGGTAATATATCACTGCAATTATAGTTTTACATCTTTCCTGTGTTGCTTGCAAAAAACATAAATCATATGAGAACAGAGATTTCAATAAGAGCGGGGTCCTCACTCTCTTCTCAGACAAGTCAATTCTGGATATGGATATTGCTCGCTCCTCTTGCTATTTCCATATTCCTTCCACATTGTCCTCTTCTATTAAAAGCTTGCAGCGATGTGCGTGACCTTACATCAGTCCTTTTTTTTGTTTATAAGCTGGAGTTTGTCCTTGAGATAGATTGCACACAGTTCTCCAGACAAAACATGCCTTAGTTTACCATTTAGTACCAGGCACAAAGATGATTTAAGGCAGAGTTTAAGACCAGGGTGGAAGCGTATGTTATGCATTTATTTGATTCAAGTGTCTTGTGTAGGTCACTAAAAGAAGAGTCACTTCTGTGACCTACACCAATGTACGTAGAGTGTATGTATATATATATATATATATATATATATATATATATATATATATATAATATGTATATATACTACATCTAATGCACATAAATATAAATACTTTGCTCATATTATGTCTTAACATCACAGAAAAATGGCAGCCTTATTTACAAATGCCAGGTCACAATACCAATGCACTGCAGGATGCAGTGAACCTGCTATCATAATGCTCATATAGCATTTTGTGCCAAAATAGTGCTAAACTTTGTCCATTAAAGTAGTTGTCTAATTTTCAATCAGTAGTGCATAGCTCTCTAGCATCCTGGCCTCTTGCTTGCTAGGATGCAGTGCACTGTGTAACACAAGGATCTCTGCACTCTACCTCCCTCCCCGGCAGAGATGCCGACTCACTCACTGCTGTAGCCCCACACTCCCTCCTCCATCTCTTGCTATTACTGCGTGGGGTCTGCACACTGCTCACATGTCCCTGGGCACTGTACTTAGGGTGCGCATGTGGTCATGCCCTAAAGTGTCCCCAGCCATTAGCTGGGAGACACTTAATATTTAAGGCACCTCCACCTGATGGGAGGTGCCTTAGCAATGCGTTAGTTTAGCCTTACATGCTTGCATGACCAGTGCTCGTACCCCAGTATACTTGTCCTGTTTACGACATCTGCCATGCCTACCTGCGTAACAGTCATATCTTCCAGTGCACTTGTCTGTCTGTATACAAGCCATGCACACAGCACCTGCCTACCTGTATATCAGCCATGCCCACCAGCATCTGCCTACCTGTATATCAGTCGTACCCACCTGCCTGCCTGTCTATCAGCCGTGCTGTGTCTGCCTGTACACCAGTCGTGTCAGCCAGTAATAAATAATAATAATCTGTATTTATATAGCGCCAACATATTCTGCAGTGCTTTACAATTCAACAGTTCATCTACAACACTCATAACAAAGTTATCGATAATACAATAATTAATGTAAAGATAATGATGACCCTGCCCGTAAGAGCTTACAGTCTAAAATATGGTGGGGGCGACACAAAGTACAGGTGCTTATTTACAATGATGGTCTAGCCATCTTGTGGAAATGTGGGGTAAAGACTGCGCAAGCTAGTCGTCAGCCAGTATTTGTGGTGCGTTTGTGTGTGGTGGAGTTTGATGGAGGGTTATGATCAGAAAAATAGTGAATGGGCTATATATCAAAGGATTTTGATTAAGGAACGTGATAGGACACCCTAAACAGATGTATTTTTAGGGAACTCCTAAAACTGTGCAAGTTGTGGATAGTCCTAATTTCTTGGGGTAGAGCATTCCAGAGGATTGGTGCCACTCATGAGAGGTCTTGGAGCCGGCAGTGGAAAATATGGATTAGTGGGGATGCTAGTCGTAAGTCAATCACAAAACATAACGAACGGTAGGCTGATAAACAGAAATGAGGTAGGAGATGTAGGGGGTGCCGCACTGTTGAGAGCTTTTAGGGTGAGAACAAGCAGTTTAAATTGCATATAATGTACAGGCAGCCAGTGCAATGACTGGCACAGAACGGATGAGTCTGAGTACCGATTAGCCAGATAGATGGCCCTGGCTGCTGCATTAAGGATGGACTGGAGAGGGGAAAGTTGAGTGAGGGGGAGGCCAATTAATAGAGCATTACAGTAGTCCAGGCGGGAGTGGATCAGGGCAACAGTGAGGGTTTTTGTTGTTTCCATGGTGAGAAAGTGGCGGTGTTATGGGTATGTCATAAGCTGCAGGCAGTGGCACTGCATCTAGCTGCATAAGGTCTTTGCATTTGACTTTGCAGACACCTTCTTTACTTTTCTGACTCTTTGACCCAGTGGCAACTTTTCTCTAGCTCTAATTGACATACTTGGACCTGGGTGTTTATAGACTCCCAGCCTGCTGCTGAGAATCGCTGGTGATATTTCCATTTTCCTCTCTTGAGGCTTGGAGCTATAGCAGTCAGCTATCTTTCCTCTTTGGTGTTGCTGAATGATGTCTGTGTTACATCTCTGAGTCTACTTAAGATAAATTATTATTACCATAGGGGCTAATTAAGGGATATTATTACTACAGTGATGTATTTATTTTATTTTTTGAGTATACTGTTTTAAATGGGGGGGGCGGTCCTGTTACTGTGCAGAGTGACACTATGTATCCTCTTTTTCTTCATGTGGTGTAATGTAGAAGTTGTGAAAAATTAAGTAATGTGTTCTGCAAGCGGAGCTTGAGATAACTGTGTTATTTCCTGCAGAAACGAGTCCTGGCTGGAAGAAATGATGGCGATCTGTGCTGGATGAAAGATGGAAAACAAAGATGAAGGACTTCGCCTAGAGACGTCACTGGTGAGTCAGTGTTACCTATACACTGACACTATACACTGTATACTATATACAGAGCTCCTGTGTATAATGTCACCAGTGATAGCTGTATAACCTCTACACAGACACTGCATACTAAGTACAGATCTCCTGTGAATACTGGCACTTATGGTGATAGCATTGTGTTTTGTTTTTTTTATTGCTGATCAGTATTGTAGTATTCAGTCACTATGTGGTGGTAATATGTGGTCTGGAAATGGTGTTGAGGTATTTGTCTCTTGTATGTGCTATTTGGTCACTAAGTGGTGGTAATATGTGGTCTTGACATGGTGTAGCGGTATTTGTTCCTTGTATGTGATATTATTCGATCACTGTGGTTGTAATATGTGGTCTGGTCATGGTGCGGTGGTATTTGTTCCTTGTATGTGATATTGGTTATTTTAAAAATTGAAAAATAAATCATAATATACCTAAATTGTATTGCATATTTTAACAAATATTTAATAGGTTACAGTAGAGTAGGGCCCGGCCAAAAGTGTCTACCGTGTTATGGTGGCGGCTTACAAAATCTTTGTAACATGACACACATGACCCCGTCGCATGACCCCATCACATGACCCCGTCACATGACCGGGGGGGTCCACAGTGTCTGAACAGCCCGGGGCCCTGGCTACCCTTAATCCACCCCTGGTTGTCATTGGTGGGATTTTAACTCAGAACCTCAACGCTTCAAGGCTACAGTGATAACCACTGAGGAACTATGCTGCCTACTGCAGATAGACTGAAGCAGTGTCTGCTACATTAGGTAACGAGATGTTAAAAATAAAAAAAATTCTTCTATTCTGGAGAAATAAATTGCATTGTTGCTTTGTTTTCACAAACAATTTGCAATTTTACCAACAACTTGGTACAAGGCATCTAGTCAATGCAGTGATAATGTCCTTGTGATAAAGCATTCGCTGTATGTAAACATCAGGATACAGCCTAATAAGTGACACATAGCTGTAATAAGACCAAGCAGAATTTTGCCTGCAGCACTCATCAGGGACATTCAGGAGACCAAGTCAACATACCTAGAGATAGATGCACGTCCAAAGATCCAAGGAGTTCACTTTGAAACATCAATCATAAAAAGAGTAAAAGGCAGCATCCAAACTTGAGTGAAGTAAATTAATCTTCTTTTATTCTGCCAATTACATGCAACGTATCAGGACTTCAAGTCTATGTAAAGCATACTAACCTAGTGCACCCAGCAGATTTAAATAGTACTGCTAATTAGTGACACACCAATAAGATATCAGCTCCCCCTCCTGACAAAACCACCCACTAATAATCAATATATATAAAAATCACAATAACTGTATATAAGACATGTACTACAATGAAAACATTAATATACATCAAGGCAAGTTGTAAAATATAGATCACCACTATCAAGCATTATAAATCAGAGAAATTATCACTAAGCTTTCCTTATCCTTGTAGTTATAGCAACAAATCCACCAATTCAGAGGACCCCTGGATATGAGGTAATGAAGTGCACACCAATGTCGCCCAATCCTGGACCGGATCTCCTTGCGTCATCTCATAGTGGTCACTTAACTCATTATACCGCGCGTGTGCAGATGTCACCCAATCACAGAGGAAGCTTATCCCAATACCATAATAGATATTATGATAAGCATCCAAGAATATTATATTCTAAATTAAGACCCTAAGGATGCAGACACTCCAATTCATAAATCTAACAAAGTTCTTTTTTCTTTAGGATTCTCAACCTTTCACCCCCTCTTCTCTCATTCAGCAAACTGCCTAAATCTAAGCTGATTAACCAAATATCGATATTTCATAAAATGTTTTGGTATTGGTAGATCAATAAGGCCTGTCCTAACTGTACTTGTATGAGAATATGTCCAAATACCGGAATGATATTGAACAGACTAAGAGTACTAAGTTGTTTCACGATATGGAGGACTATAAGACTGGTCATGTGTTCAATTGGCAGTTCAAGTGCCACTCTCACAGATGCAGAGGCGCCATAAACCCAATGAGGGGCGGCGACAAAAATATGTTAAATCGAATCACCAACTATTTTTGACTTTCAACTGGAGAATCAGATTCAAAGGATGACTCCAGGGTGGGTTAGTCCATTTCATCTTCTTTTTTAGGAAAGAAGCAAATAGGAAAAATGGTATCATGAGAAGGCACTGGAGGGATTGCCGAAAACAAAGAAGGAAAGGAACATCGTCAGGAACAGAACATGAGACTTACTGTGAAGAAGAATCAAGGAAAAGACGTAAAGAGGTACAATTAACTTAGAATAAGCTGGTGGTAAATATTTCTTCCATTACATTGACTGAAATACAGCTTAAAGTTTTATCTAAGGGATTGTCATACTGCCCATCGAACAATGTGGATAGGTTTTAGTTGAAGAACGATCTACAAACATGTTATAGATGGTTGAGACTTGCAACTTTTATCTCATATACAAAGGAGAAAGAAGAGGTTAAAACTGTACTACCATTCTATACACTTCCTTTGTGGGATTTAGGCCTAGTTAATAAGAGTAATTTTCAGCCTCCATGTACAGCTAACTTTGTGGATGCTTATGTTGAGTTGGTGAAGAATGAGGTGGCAAAAGCTAAGAGCCCACAAAGAAAATTTTATAGTAATTTGTAAACTGTGGAACGTAAGGCTATTAATGAATTGAGATCAGACAAATCCATAACTATAAAACAAGTAGATAAGGGTGGGGCGATAATTGTGATGGATACCTGTAAATACTGTGATGAAATCATGAGGCAGCTTAATGATGAAATGGTTTAGGAGAGGTTAACTTCCAATCCTACCTCTAGGTTTTTGACTGAGTTACAGATTCCGATTAATGAAGCCCTTGCCATAGGTTTTATTGCTCAGAAGCTGTCTGAGTTTCTTATGGTAGAACATCCTATAGTTCCTATATTATACACCCACCCAAAGATACATAAAGATTCAAGTGCCTACCTGGCTACCCTATTGTCTCAGAACGTGGTTGCCTATTCAAGAGGGTGGCAATCTTTTTGGATAGTCTCTTGAGGAATTTTGCGGTCAATGCCTGCTCATACATAAAAGATACTAGTGCTTTTCTAAGTAAAATTAAGGGTGTTGAGTAGTGTTGAGCATTCCGATGCTGCAAGTATCGGGTATCGGCCGATACTTGCTGTATCGGAATTCCGATACCGGGATTCCGATACTCTTGTGGTATCGGATATCGGGTATCGCAACAACATTAATGTTAAAATGTGTAAAAGAGAGAATTAAAATAAAAAATATCGCTATCCTCACCTCTCCGACGCAGCCGGGACTTCAGCGAGGGAACCGGCAGCGTTGTTTGTTTAAAATTCGCGCTATTACTTGGTTACGTGAATTCCCGGCTTGTGATTGGTCAGGTCGGCCATGTTGCCGGGACGCGGACCAATCACAGCAAGCCGTGACGAAATTACGTCACGGCTTGCTGTGATTGGTCCGCGTCCCGGCAATATGGCCGCCCTGACCAATCACAAGCCGTGACGTCACGGGAGGCTGGACACGCGCCCATTTTAAAATGAGCGCGTCCAGCCTCCCGGCTTGTGATTGGTTGACCGCGGCGCAACCAATCACAAGCCGTGACATCACGGGAGGCTGGACACGCGCCCATTTTAAAATGAGCGCGTCCAGCCTCCCGGCTTGTGATTGGTTGACCGCGGCGCAACCAATCACAAGCCGTGACGTCACGGGAGGCTGGACACGCGCCCATTTTAAAATGAGCGCGTGTCCAGCCTCCCGTGACGTCACGGCTTGTGATTGGTCAGGGCGGCCATATTGCCGGGACGCGGACCAATCACAGCAAGCCGTGACGTAATTTCGTCACGGCTTGCTGTGATTGGTCCGCGTCCCGGCAACATGGCCGACCTGACCAATCACAAGCCGGGAATTCACGTACCAAGTAATAGCGCGAATTTTAAACAAACAACGCTGCCGGTTCCCTCGCTGAAGTCCCGGCTGCGTCGGACAGGTGAGTATAGCGATATTTTTTATTTTAATTCTTTCTTTTACACATTTATATGGTTCCCAGGGCCTGAAGGAGAGTTTCCTCTCCTTCAGACCCTGGGAACCATCAGGAATACCGTCCGATACCTGAGTCCCATTGACTTGTATTGGTATCGGGTATCGGTATCGGATTGGATCCGATATTTTGCCGGTATCGGCCGATACTTTCCGATACCGATACTTTCAAGTATCGGACGGTATCGCTCAACACTAGTGTTGAGATATCTTATAATACAATACAGGCAACCTTTGATGGGATATCACTTTACACTTCGACTGTCATGCTCACCAGCTCAGACATGTCACCAGACTGTGCACGGCTTGTCCTTTCGCTGTTGGGGTTCATACTACGGAGGAACTATTTCCTCTTTGGTGAGTACTTCTTGCAGAGAAGGGGGACAGCCATGGGGTTCAATGTCGCCCCAAGTATGCCAACATCTATGTGGCTAAAAAAAAAGAAACACAGCAGCACTCTGTATGAGCCAAGATATATGCAAACACTGAAACCATTAAATTACTGTCTCTCCAGGGCTATAAGCCTACAATTTAAATAGGCAAGTAGAACTGATTTAAATCACCATTAATCTTAAGGGGAGGAGTGCAGAATTAGACAAGAGGCAGTCACAGCCTCCAATAGCTAAATATAAAGGAAAACCTGACTATCATCTTCTAAGTGTGAATAGGTGCAAGCTGCGATGACTGCATTATATATAAAAAGGAAACACAGCAGCTCTCTGTATGTGTCCAGATATATGCAAACACTGAAAACATGAAATCTAAACTATGTTGCTACTCAATAAGATGTACTTACAAAAAATGGAGATTCTTAGCACATAATTTGGCCAATTCTTGTATGCCCATCAACCATGACAAAGTGAACTCCCTCTGATGGGTCTTATCCTACTGTAAATACCACTCTTGGGCTATGAGCCTACAGTTAAATGGACAGACATGTCTCTCCCGGAAGAGGTTTGTGTACAGTTCTTCCAGACGGTGCCATGTCCGTAGCTGGTGGCATTATATTGATGATTTTTTTTTGTGGGAGGGAGGCATAGAATAACTCTTTGACTTCTTGTATTAAATTAATGAGGTCTATGCAGAATAACAGTTCACACTAGCGAGTTCTATGACAAGCTTATAATTTTTGGATACTTTGATTTACAAGAAATGTGACCGACTATGTGGTCATTTTCCTGATAAAGAAGTAACTAATACTTTGAAATGCGTTGAATAAACCACTATTCTTAAATTAACTTCTGGGCTGACATCTTCATACTATCAGCAGTACAAACTTATTATATACTTGGCACAGTTTGCTTTTATTATATTACCCCACTTTTTTCACCATCATACATTTTGCATTTATTTATTACCTTTCTGATTTTTGGCTCACTAGTAGGGTTGAGCGAAACAGATCGGTTAAATTCAAAAATCGCCGACTTTTGGCAAAGTCGGGTTTCATGAAACCTGACCCGATCCTAGTGTGGGATCGGCCATGAGGTCAGCAATCTTCGCACCAAAGTCGCGTTTCATATGACGCATTCAGCGCCATTTCTCAGCCAATGAAGGAGGACGCAGAGTGTGGGCAGCGTGATGACATAGGTCTCGGTCCCCACCATCTTAGAGAAGGGCATGACAGTGATTGGCTTGCTTTCTGCGGCGTCACAGGGGCTATAAAGGGGCATGCACATCGACCGCCATCTTACTTCTGCCGATCTTAGCATAGGGAGAGGTTGCTGCAGCTTTGTCAGAAGAAGGGACATAGTTAGGGAGGGAAGATTAACCCCCAAACCGCTTGTGCTGTAGCGATTTCCACTGTCCAACACCACCTTTTTTTGCAGGGACAGTGGAGGCTATATCTTTGTGCATCAGCTCTGTAGCTTATTAGGCTGCCTTATAAGGCTCCCTGATAGCTGCAATGCTGTTTGTACAGCTGCTGTGCAAACCAACTGCTTTTTTAAAAGCAAAAATCCTGTTGCTCCTTTCTGCACAGTTATCTTGTTTATTTGTCCACACTTGTGTGTGCAGCAGTCCTTTTTATTGCTGCCATACTTGTCCTGAGATCATTGTAGGGAGATTGAAATTGTACTACAGTCCTTGTATATTTTCATATATCTTCCAGCCACTTGCTGCCACTTACATTGCGTTGTTTTATACACTGGGCCTAAGTTTCGGTTCAGTCTCCCCCCCAAAAAAGTGAGATTCAAATTCTCACAAAGTGGATATAACTCAGTCCTCTTAGTTTGTCGTATATCAGCCAGCCACTTTCTGCCACTCACATTGCATTGTTTTATACACTGGGCCTGACATTAGGTTCAGTCTCCCCCCAAAAAAAGTGAGATTCAAATTCTCCCAAAGTGGATATGCCTCAGTCCTCTTAGTTTGTCATATATCAGCCAGCCACTTGCTGCCACTCACATTGCTTGTTTTATACACTGGGCCTGAGTTTGGGTTCAGTCTCCCCCCCAAAAAAGTGAGATTCAAATTCTCCCAAAGTGGATATACCACAGTCTTTTTAGTTTGTCGTATATTAGCCAGCCACTTGCTGCCACTCACATTGCGTTGTTTTATACACTGGGCCTGAGTTTGGGTTCAGTCTCCCCCCAAAAAAAGTGTGATTCAAATTCTCACAAAGTGGATATACCTCAGTCCTCTTAGTTTCTCGTATATCAGCCAGCCACTTGCTGCCACTCACATTGTGTTGTGCTATACACTGGGCCTGAGTTGTGGTGCAGTCTCCTGCCCAAAAAAGGGAGATTCAGATTGTCACAAAGTGGATATACGTCAGTTCTGCTAGTTTGTCGTATATCAGCCATCCACGTTCTGCCACTTACATTGTGTTGTGTTATACACTGGGCCTGAGTTGTGGTGCTGTCTCCCCCCAAAAAAAGGGAGATTCAAATTGTCACAAAGTGGATATACGTCAGTTCTGTTAGTTTGTCGTATATCAGCCAGCCACGTTCTGCCACTTACATTGTGTTGTGTTATACACTGCGCCTGAGTTGTGGTGCAGTCTCCCCCCAAAAAAAGGGAGATTCAAATTGTTACAAAGTGGATATACGTCAATTCTGTTAGTTTGTTGTATATCAGCCAGCCACGTTCTGCCACTTACATTGTGTTGTGTTATACACTGTGCCTGAGTTTTGGTTCAGTCTCCCCAAAATAAAAAGGGAGATTTAAATTCTCAACAAGTTTATATACACCTTCTACCTTGTTTTACAGTACCATATAACGGTTGTTATTTTGGTTACATTTTCCCAAAAATGAGGAAGTCTGGTGGAAGAGGCCGTGGGCGGTCGTTGCCAGCTGGTACTGATGGTGGTGGTGGTAGTGGAGCATCTGGTGGTAGTGGGAAAAGCAAAATAGCACCTAAGGCTGGAGGTGTTGAGCCAGCGTCATCGTCTGGCTACACAAGGCCTCGAAGGCTCCCTTATCTTGGAGTAGGAAAACCGCTTTTAAAGCCGGAGCAGCAGGAAAAAGTTTTGGCTGTCCTTGCTGACTCAGCCTCTAGCACTTTTGTCTCCTCTTCAGAAAGTTCCAAATATAAAAGCAGCGAGTTGTCAGTGGATGCTCCCGGTCTGGAACAAGTCACTTCCTTGTGTCCTTCACCCAAACCAAAAGTGAAGGATGTGTCAGGCGACACTACAGGTTACTTCATGGAGCTCTTTACACATACCAAGCCTGAGTTAGAAAGGGAAATTGTTAACTGCCCATTACAAGATGAATCGGACATGGAGTGCACTGATGCACAGCCACAGCTAGATTATTATGCTGTTCCATTGACTCAGATCACTACATTGCCCTCGCAGTGTACTGAGCCAGAATCTGACCCAGATAAGACTATGGTGCCCCATCCCGAACGCTATAGCACCTTACACGGTGACACAGAGGAAGGTGCACATGACATTGAAGAGGAGGTGATAGATGACCCAGTTGTTGACCCAGATTGGCAGCAATTGGGGGAAGAGGGTGCCGCTGCCAGTAGCTCAGAAGCAGAGGAGGATGATCCGCAGCAGCCATCTACATCGCAACAGCTGTCATCTGGCAGGCCCGTATCAGGCCAAAAACGTGTGTCAAAAACAAAAACAGTTTTAGGACAGCGTGGCCATCCGGTGAAAGTAGCACAGCGTGCAATGCCTGAAAAGGTATTCGATAGTAGGAAGAGTGCAGTGTGGCAATTTTTTAACCAAGATCCGAATGATCAGTCAAAAGTTATCTGTAAGAAATGCTCAAAGACCTTTAGCAGAGGGAAGAATCTTCAAAATTTAAATACAACGTGCATGCATAGACATTTAACCAGCATGCACTTGCAAGCCTGGACTAACTACCAAACGTCACGTACCGTTGGTGCACCTGCTCAGAATGAAGGAAGGCAGCAATGCTACATTGCTTCCCTCACTGTAAGCCCACCGGTTAGGACACCACCAGCAGCAAATGTGGAGGTATCGTCGCAAGGCCAAAGCAGTCAGAGAATCACAAGGTTATTGGTAGGAAACACTGTATGTAGGCCAACATCAAGAATACCATCACCAACCCTCTCTCAATCCGCCATGTCCACCACCACCACCGCTAGTTCCACCATATGCAGCTCTCCAGTCCAGCTCACCCTACAAGAGACTCTCATTAGGAAAAGAAAGTACTCATCCTCTCATCCGCGTACCCAAGGTTTGAACCCCCACATTGCTAGACTAATCTCGTTAGAGATGATGCCCTACCAGTTGGTTGAAAGCAAAGCTTTCAAAGACCTGATGGCCTACACAGTACCACACTATGACCTACCCAGTCAGCACTTCTTTGCGAGAAAGCCATCCCAGCCCTCCACCAGCATGTCAAAGACCGCATTGTCCATGCACTGAGGCAATCAGTCAATGGAAAAGTGCACCTCACAACAGATGCATGGACCAGTAGGCATGGCCAGGGACGTTACGTGTCCATCACGGCACACTGGGTTAATGTGGTGGATGCAGGGTCCACTGGAGACAGCCATAATGGGACAGTTCTGCCTAGCCCATGGTCTAGGAAACAATCGGCTGTAGGCGTTCGCCACCACTCCTCCTCCTCTTCCTCCAGAAGCGAAAGCTCGTCCACAGAGCGCAGTCGCACGACCACTCCATCCGCAGCTGCCAGTGTTGCACACGAGGTGTCCCATTATAGAACAGCTAGTGGTAAGCGTCAGCAGGCTGTGTTACAAATGAAGTGTTTGGGTGACAACAGATACACCGCGGAAGTACTGGCCGAGTACTTACAGCAAGAAACTCAGTCATGGCTGGGCAGTGTACATCTTGAGGCAGGCAAGGTAGTCAGTGATAACGGAAGGAATTTTATGGCTGCCATAGCCCTTTCAGAACTGAAACACACACCTTGCCTGGCTCACACCTTGAACCTGGTGGTGCAGTGATTCCTGAAAAATTATCCTGGGTTATTAGCCCTGCTCCTGATAGTGCGAAGACTTTGCTCGCACATCCGCCGGTCGCCCGTACACTCCAGCCGTATGCTGAACCATCAGCGATCGCTGAATCTTCCCCAGCACCGCCTAATAATCAACGTTGCAACAGGGTGGAACTCCACACTGCACATGCTTCAGAGGCTGTGCGAACAGAGGCGTGCTGTAATTCATTTGTGGGAGGATACACATACACGGGCAGGCACTTGGATGACAGACATGGAGTTGTCTGGTGTGCAGTGGTCGAAGCTACAAGACCTCTGTCAAGTCCTTCAGTGTTTTGAGGAATGCACACGGCTGATAAGTGCAGACAACGCCATCATAAGCATGAGCATCCCACTAATGCGTCTGCTGATGCAAAGTTTGATGCACATTAACCTTCGTCCGGCTGAGTATGTACAATTGTAACTATTCCGTTTTAAAATTGCAATAACTTTTTTTCTAAAAGCCGTAGAGGGCTGAAATTTCGTGACATCTCTGCAGTTTTGGTCCAGAATATATTGACCAAATTTCAATAAAATATCTCCACCCCCTTCCGAGATAAGGGATCGAGATATTTTTGCATCCATAACAAGCTGCATAGGTACAAATGTACCCTCATATATTTTGAATGAAGATAATGCAAGGAAAAAAGAATAATATTTTTTTTAATGATAATGCTATTTTATTATTATAAACAAGTAAAAAAACTGTTCATTTACATTATAAAAGAAAATGTAAGAAACTTTTTTTTATTGATTTTCTTCACAAGTAATGCATGTTATCTTTGCTACCGAGTGTTCATCGCAAATGGGTTTCACACAAACCACACAAGACTTTCTAGTCTTACAAAGAGAGATTATGGATCTCAAGGACCCAAAAAAAACGACCATATGCCCAAACAAAGATGTATAAAGGGTTTAAATTTTATTATTTGTAAATATACATCACATTAATACGACACAGGTGACGTTAGGTGCTGCAAGATGTGCATGAACACCACAAGGAGCATACCAAGGGCGCACGGAGCCAGGAAACACAAACCCATCCATATAGAAATGATCAGCAGGGGGTAAAAGTGCCTCAAATTATAATACATACAGACACCCTGCTGAAACTAAGGTAGTTTCATCTTGCCTCTATAAACAGCAACCCAAAGGTCCGGGTATTGAAAAAAACAGTCAACAAATGCCCATTACCTTTCTAGTAGCAAGAGTGGGTGAGATGTGTCCGGGGTCCGTGCGCCCTCCCCGACGCACGTTTCGGTAGTTCACCTTCCTCAGGGGGAGTAATGAAGGAGATCTAATATGCCGCTAAATATCCTCACAGACCGGAAGTGACCAGGAGCAACCCGGAAGTAACTCATCGTTACCATGGCGACCGATGTGTATACCCCCCTATAATAAACTAAATGATTGCACAAAGATGGCAATATTCTGTCGCTGCATCTGGCCGCGAATGCGCCGCACACCGCCATCCACTGCACTGACACAGGGCCCCGTGCTGCACAGCGGTGGACGGGTAGCAGCGCAGGCGCAGACAGAGACCCGACAGAAGATAATAATGCGCAGGCGCAATAGGTATTAAGATACCGAAGCCATCATTGTACAAAATAGGGGGGAAACCAAATTACCAACTATACCAATCAAAAACCATAATAACAAAAAGGACAGCATAGACAATATAAACAAAAGGATATAAAAACATACAATTGGGACATTTACTGGACAAAAATATTGCAAGGGGATATTCCATCCGTTTCTTTAGCATAGACCGGCTGATCTAACAAAGGGATGCTTGCTCTGTCCCTCCCATATATAAAAAAGGAAGAAAGATCAAGGCATTTAAGCCAAAGTCCAATGTCAATAATTATATTTCTTCATATTTTTTTCTTCTTTTCTTATTTCACTGCCCGCAGCCTGCTGAAATATCATAGTTAGAAGTATTCGGCCGCTGACGTCTTCATAATAAGGTAGGGACCACAGATGTAATAAATACGCAGTCATTCCATGGAGACAGCCATCAGAACATCAGATGGTAGAAGATGTTATAGACCCCGAACATGTCCATATGTCCACAAAACGCCAAGGTACACATAAAAGACAGCAACATATCTAGACCTAAAATATGAATGTAACCAATTAATAAATCATACGCATAAAAACAGAAAAATAAAAACATCAAAACCAAAGCAGTATCCTGCACAGATGGAAAACAGGCGGAGATCACAAGAAAGATGAAAAATTGAAATTCTCATTGAGACCCCGTGGATGGACTGTGCCCAAGGTCCAGATCCATCGGGACTCAAGTTGTGCCAAACGCTGGGAAATATTGCCCCCTCGAATACCCAAATCAATACTATCAATACCCCTCACACGTAGTCCCTTGCTATTGCACATATGGTGCATCTTGAAGTGTCTAGGTATTGTTTTCAGGAGGGCTGTATCCTCTTGTCCGTTGGCCGCCTCAATGCCACGCACGTGCTCCCTGACCCGCACCTTTAGTTGGCGCGTGGTAAGGCCAACATAGATCAGGGAGCACGGACACGTGGCATAATAGATAACATTCTTGGACTCACAAGTTATTGATTTCTCAATTTTAAAATTATTGTGACCAGAAGAGTCAACAAATGAGTCACAACGATCGATGTTTATACAGGCGACACAACGTCCGCAAGGTCTACAGCCACTCCTGACAGGGACATCATCAAGAAAAGTCCTAGAAGGGACACCAATATAGTGACTACGTGTGACTACGCGGTCCCGTAGATTTTTAGCACGACGAAACGTGATGGCAGGCTTTTTAGGTAAAATCTTAGCGATGGTGTTATCCGTCATTAGTATGGGCCAAGCCCTCATGAGAGCAGCACGCACTGACTCAGACTGGGTATTAAAATTGGTGATAAATCTCACCACATTTGAGTCTTTTGTGCCAGTGTGAGACTGATACAATAAGGAATCCCTATCTGACCACTTTGCTCTATGATAGGCCCGTTTAATGGCCCTGCGGCTGTACCCTTTCTCTAAAAAACGCTGCCTGAGTTTCTCAGCTTCTACCTCAAACAGCGACTGTGTGGAACAAATACGCCGAAGACGTAAAAATTGGCCCACGGGTACAGCACGAACCATATGACTAGGATGTGAGGAGGAGGCATGCAGCAGCATGTTAGTAGACGTTGGCTTGCGGTAGATATTTGTATTAATCTTCCCATCGGGCTCTCTATGTAAGGCCACATCCAAAAACTCGATTTCATCTGGATGTTGTTTGACCGTAAGGCGTATGTTCTGATTGTTATTATTAACTCCCTCAAAAAATAAATCCAAAGACGAAGGAGTACCCTGCCAGATGAGAAAAACATCGTCGATGTATCGCGCCCAAAGAAGGGCGCAATCCACCGACGACGGTCGCTCATCTGACAGGAAGAGGTCCCTCTCCCACAGCCCCAGGAACAAATTAGCATATGAGGGGGCAAAAGCCGCCCCCATAGCAGTGCCCTGGAGCTGGAGGTAGAGGGACCCCTTAAAAGTAAAAAAAATTGTGGGTGAGAGTGAATTCTAACACCTCTAAAACAAAAGCCCTGAAGTTGGAAGAGTAGTCGGATGTGTCCAGAAAGAATTTAACAGCACGTAAACCGTCATGATGACGAATACTCGTGTACAAAGACTCGACATCAGCTGTAACAAGAAGAGTATCTGGATCAAGAGAAAGTCCATCAACCATCCGGAGCAGCTGTGTCGTGTCTTTGAGGAAGGAGGGGAGACCCACCACCAATGGCTGTAAAATGGAATCAATCCATTTATTAATGTTTTCCAGGAAATTCCCCCGTCCCGACACGTTGTTTTCGCCTCAGGTCTCGGCAGACATACCAACTACCAACAACAGGGGAGGGTCCACAACTACCATGAGGTATTTGAGGGCCAGCTGCTGCTTGCGATGCTACCAGAATGCATCGTCCAAGCACCATTTCTACTGCACCTCGAAGAAAATGGTTTCTCATCATCATTTGGTTTGTACTACGATCTTCAATTGCAGGCATACACAGATAATTTGCGAGATCTTTCAGGAACTTTCTTCGTTGATCCTTTGTCCTGAAGCTTGGATTGTGTTCTCTGTAGATGATGTAAGATGCTAACCCAGTGACGTCAATCATATTGTAGAAAAATGCCAGAGGCCAACGTAATGTTCGTCGTTTCACAGTGTACTCTCCCAACATTTTAACCATAACTTCAACTCCGCCTTTTGTTTTGTTGTAGTATTTTATTATCTCTGGCTTGGCTGCTAGTGTCTCTTCAACTTCTCCCGTCATGTGCATAGATGATAGAAGCACGACTGATTTGTTCTTCTTTGGTACATATGAACAGACTGTTGCATCATGATTGTAGGCAAAATTTGTCGAGTTTACAGGCCTTTCTTTGGCAGGCTGCATGTTGCTAGGTAGGAACCTTTTGTTTTTTCTTACTGTACCAACTAGTGTCATGTTCCAGGAGTTCAATACCTTAGCTAGTTCCATGGTTGTAAAGAAGTTATCGGTGGTGACATTTCTTCCAGAGCCTTTATACAAGCTCACTAGGTCCAATACTGTTCGTTCACCAATGTTTACTTGTCGAGGACCATCAGTTGGTTTCCCAGTGTAGAGCTGACCTTGTAATGGGTAGGCGTTTGGCGAGTCACAAGCCCAGAAAATCTTTATGCCATATTTAGCTGGTTTTGAAGGTATATACTGGGTAAATTTAGTATGGCCTCTAAATGGAAATAATTGCTCGTCGACGGTGATACAATTATATGGCTTGTAGGCTCTCTCCAGATTTCTGTTCAGCATTGTCCAGATGTCCCGTATTGGTGCAGCTTTATCTGTTTGCACATGTTCTGCACGTGTATTTTCGTTGTCAAATCTGATAAATCTGAGTATCATCTTGAAGCGGTCACGAGACATGGCTGCACGAATAAGAGGCAGAGCAGCAACATTCCACATTTCCTCCAGATTCTCTTTGCTGTCTCTGTGCACACCAGCAGCAATCAGTATGCCCAAAAATGCATGGAGTTCAGTTTCAGTAAATTGCTTGAATGTTTTTTGTGGTGGCCGTTCAGAAAAATCAGGAAAACATTGTACCAGTTCGTTGTTGTAAGCATCACAAACTCTCTTGGCCTTTCGATTCGTTTCTCGTAATATGATGTCACACATCTCAGGAGTCATGATTGACTTGAATAGCTCTTTTGCTGTATACAGGTTGCTGATTGCTGCAGGGCCACCTCTTTGTCATAGGACATTACGAGATTTTGTTTGTGCATTTGGCAGTGGATCACTACACCATTGAGTTTTATCCTTAGCAGTCCAAATGTCGCCTGCACTTTGAGGCACAGACTCATCCTCAACACTTTCGTCTGAGTCGTATTCTTTTTCCTGCTCTATGACCATTTCTTGTTCAATGTCTGAATCTTCTTCAGTAACATCCACTTGTGGTACATAGTTTTCATCATCAGATGCAACATATGGTTCTTCCTCGTGCTCAGAATCAGATTCTTCTAGCATTCGCATTATTTCGTCAGACGTAAATCTGTAAATATGAAAAAATGAAAAATAAATAATTTTCCAAAATACTACACAATACTACATTATTGGCTTTTCACAAAATGATACTAACCTGCAAACACGTTTTCTTGGATTATGGCGGAAACTAGATCCAGCATCACTATCACTCATGATGACTTGGTAGATGAATGTTGGCTTCGTAATTTAGTTCAGTAACACGTGGCAAGTAGAATGAAACTCGATTCTAAAGTGCAGATAAAAAAGTAAATTATTTCTAGTTATAATTATTTATAAATGTCATTTATATATTATGTAAACCGTATACGGTTTCAGAATTTTCATTCCATCTTTGACTGTTTTTTCGACCAATAGGAAAATTGTAACAGAGCCACCATCTTTATTTTGTGCTGAATATAAGTAAAACATCGTAAAACAATATGTAGATGCTAATTATTATCCATTTTTCGTATAAAAATCATACCTATAGTGACAAGTTTCATACAAAATATATGTAAGCCAAGTCCAGGCTCAAAGACAATTTCTGACTGTTCCGTCCCCACATAAGGCGAATGAAGGTATAACTGGCTGTTAGATGCTGTGAGACTTTCCTACCTTCGTATCCAAGAAATTGAAGACTTCACAAGCCTAGAAATGTGTGTGCTCACAGCAATGAGATGAACAGCAAAATGTCTACTAAGAGGAGGGAGGCAAGAAGAGAAGTAGAAGCCACTCCCAGTTTGAATCAACTTAATTGACAGCAACATAAGTGAGCAGTAACAACACTGGCCAATAGATATCAGCATAACATTTGTGGCTGAATGAACTTTAGTTTCTGAAACCAAGTAAAGGAGAAAGTCTTCCCACAGTGGAGGTATATACGAAGGTACAATTGTACCTCTGCAGCCTGTTAACGTTGTAAAATTATGCAGCCTGACGAAGGTTAAGGAGCAGGCATCTGCAGCCGAAGAGGAGGGAAGCCTTGATGACAGTCAGCCATTGTCAGCTCAGGGAACTCTACTGGACGAGGTGGCGGACGAAGAGGAGGAGGAGGATAATGATGGGGATGAATATTTATGGGATGACGATGCTTCTCAGGGGGCAATAGAAACTGGTGCAAGGTCAGGTACAGGGTTTTTGCGGGGCACAAGTGATGTTGATTTGCAAGAAAGTGCTCCTCAACCCAGCAAAAGCAGTGAATTGACACCTGGAACATTGGCCCACATGGCTGAGTATGCCTTGCGTATCCTAAAAAGGGACCCCCGCATTATCAAAATGATGACCGATGACGATTACTGGTTGGCCTGCCTCCTGGATCCACAATATAAAGGAAAATTACAAAATATCATGCCACATGAGAACCTTGAGCAAATATTGGCTACCAAACAAGCAACTCTTGTAGACCTTTTGGTTCAGGCATTCCCAGCACACAGCGGCGGTGATGGTTCTCACACGAGCCGTAGTGGGCAACATGGCAGAGGTGTTAGAGGTGCACAAATCCGAAGTGGCGTTGGACAGAGGGGTTTTATGACCAGGTTGTGGAGTGATTTTGCATCGACCGCTGACACGACAGGTACTGCTGCATCGATTCAAAGTGACAGGAGACAGCATTTTTCCAGTATGGTTACGAACTACTTTTCCGCCCTTATCGATGTTCTCCCTCACAGGTCATTCCCCTTTGATTACTGGGCATCTAAAATAGACACCAGGCCTGAATTGGCAGAATATGCATTACAGGAGCTCGCATGCCCCACTGCTAGTGTGCTATCAGAAAGAGTATTCAGTGCTGCTGGTTCAATACTGACCGAAAAAAGGACACGTCTGGCTACCCGAAATGTTGATGATCTAACCTTCATTAAAATGAACCAATCATGAATTTTAAATTATTTGGCCCCACCTTCCCCTGCTGACACGTAGCTTGCCTGAAAAATGTTTTGCTTTTGGCCTCCTCTTACTGACTTTTCCATTTGCAGCTGCTGAATGTCCACCATAGGCCATTTTTATACCTCCCTAAATGGGATGACTCCCCCCACAGGGCCGTGTTCACCACCTGGCGCAAGCACGCATGCGAGTGCCGTTTGCCTGGACAGGTGGGTGTGCCCACTCTTGGGCGACGGCACTGGCACAGGGTCCCTCATAGTACAATGAAGTGTCTCTGACGGTGGTGGTGCACAACCAACGACAGACACACCGTCGTAATATGAGGGGCCCTGTGCCAGTACCGCCGCCCACGAGAGTGTTCCCCCCAGTTCGAACAGTGCTCTACCACTTGCAATACTTACCTCTCCCTGCTCCACCACTGTGTAGTCTGTGCTGTTAAATCCTTCAATGGCACTGCCAATACAAATTTGTTGAAATGATAGATGATAGGTAAAATATACAGGGGCCCTGGCCTCCATTTAGACCAGTTAATACTTTGCGCCTACTACCACTGTCTGCTACTCAGCAGAGGAGCCCACCCCTGTGCCTAGCTATGCCACCTGTTTATTTATGAAAAAAATTTTGGCAGACATTTAGCCTACTTACTTATTTGGGCCTACTCACTGTGTCAGCCACTCCTTACAGTTATCCTCCGCTGAACAAAGCACTGCCACCAGTTTACTCCTGTTACCAATTTTGAACTGCATTTAGCCTACTTTGTTATTTGGGCCTACTCACTGTGTCAGCCTCTCCTTACAATTGTCCTCCGCTAAACAAAACAATGCCGCCAGTTTAGTCCTGTTACCAATTTTGAACTGCTTTTAGCCTACTTACTTATTTGGTCCTACTCACTGTGTCAGCCTCTCCTTACAGTTGTCCTCCGCTGAACAAAGCAATGCCGCCTGGTTAGTCCTGTTACCATTTTTTAACTGCATTTAACCTACTTTGTTATTTGGGCCTACTCACTGTGTCAGCCACTCCTTACAGTTGTCCTCCGCTGAACAAAGCAATGCCGCCAGTTTAGTCCTGTTACCAATTTTGAACTGCATTTAGCCTACTTGCTTATTTGGGCCTACTCACTGTGTCTACCACTCCTTACAATTCTCCTCCGCTGAACAAAGCAATGCCACCAGTTTAGTCCTGTTACCAATTTTGAACTGCTTTTAGCCTACTTACTCATTTGGGCCTACTCACTGTGTCAGCCACTCCTTACAGTTGTCCTCTGCTGAACAAAGCAATGCCGCCAGTTTAGTCCTATAACCAATTTTGAACTGCAATTAGCCTACTTACTTATTTGGGCCTACTCACTGTGTCAGCCACTCTTTACAATTGTCCTCCACTGAACAAAGCAATGCCGCCTGGTTAGTCCTGTTACCATTTTTGAACAGCATTCAGCCTACTTGCTTATTTGGGCCTACTCACTGTGTCAGCCACTCCTTACAATTGTCCTCTGCTGAACAAAGCAATGCCACCAGTTTAGTCCTGTTACCAATTTTTAACTGCTTTTAGCCTACTTATTTATTTGGGCCTACTCACTGTGTCAGCCTCTCCTTACAGTTGTCCTCTGCTGAACAAAGCAATTCCACCAGTTTAGTCCTGTTACCAATTTGGAACTGCTTTTAGCCTACTTACTTATTTGGGCCTACTCACTGTGTCAGCCACTCCTTACAGTTGTCTTCCGCTGAACAAAGCAGTGCCACCAGTTTACTCCTGTTACCAATTTTGAACTGCATTTAGCCTACTTTGTTATTTGGGCCTACTCACTGTGTCAGCCACTCCTTACAATTGTCCTCCGCTTAACAAAGCAATGCTTCCAGTTTAGTCCTGTTACCAATTTTGAACTGCTTTTAGCCTACTTACTTATTGGGGCCTACTCACTGTGTCAGCCTCTCCTTACAGTTGTCCTCCGCTGAACAAAGCAATGCCGCCTGGTTAGTCCTGTTACCATTTTTGAACTGCATTTAACCTACTTTGTTATTTGGGCCTCCTCACTGTGTCAGCCACTCCTTACAGTTGTCCTCCGCTGAACAAAGCAATGCCGCCAGTTTAGTCTAGTTACCAATTTTGAACTGCTTTTAGCCTACTTACTTATTTGGGCCTACTCACTGTGTCAGCCACTCCTTACAATTGTCCTCCCCTGAACAAAGCAATGCCCCAGTTTAGTCCTGTTACCAATTTTTAACTGCATGTAGCCTACTTACTTATTTGGGCCTACTCACTGTGTCAGCCACTCCTTACAGTTGTCCTCCGCTGAACAAAGCAATGCCGCCAGTTTAGTCCTGTTACCAATTTTGAACTGCATTTAGCCTACTTACTTATTTGGGCCTACTCACTGTGTCAGCCTCTCATTACAGTTGTCCTCCTCTGAACAAAGCAATGCCGCCTGTTTAGTCCTGTTACCAATTTTGAACTGCATTTAGCCCACTTTATTATTTGGGCCTACTCACTGTGTCAGTCACTCCTTACAGTTGTCCTCCGCTGAACAAAGCAATGCCGCCAGTTTAGTCCTGTTACCAATTTTGAACTGCATTTAGCCTACTTGCTTATTTGGGCCTACTCACTGTGTCTACCACTCCTTACAATTCTCCTCCGCTGAACAAAGCAATGCCGCCAGTTTAGTCCTGTTACCAATTTTGAACTGCTTTTAGCCTACTTACTTATTTGGGCCTACTCACTGTGTCAGCCACTCCTTACAATTGTCCTCTGCTGAACAAAGCAATGCCCGCCGTTTAGTCCTGTTACCAATTTTGAACTGCAATTAGCCTACTTACTTATTTGGGCCTACTCACTGTGTCAGCCACTCTTTACAATTGTCCTCCACTGAACAAAGCAATGCCACCTGGTTAGTCCTGTTACCATTTTTGAACAGCATTTAGCCTACTTGCTTATTTGGGCCTACTCACTGTGTCAGTCACTTCTTACAATTGTCCTCTGCTGAACAAAGCAATGCCACCAGTTTAGTCCTGTTACCAATTTTGAACTGCTTTTAGCCTACTTATTTATTTGGGCCTACTCACTGTGTCAGCCTCTCCTTACAGTTGTCCTCCGCTGAACAAAGCAATTCCGCCAGTTTAGTCCTATTACCAATTTTGAACTGCTTTTAGCCTACTTACTTATTTGGGCCTACTCACTGTGTCAGCCACTCCTTACAGTTGTCCTCCGCTGAACAAAGCAATGCCTCCAGTTTACTCATGTTACCAATTTTGAACTGCATTTAGCCTACTTTGTTATTTGGTCCTACTCACTGTGTCAGCCTCTCCTTACAGTTGTCCTCCGCTGAACAAAGCAATGCCGCCTGGTTAGTCCTGTTACCATTTTTTAACTGCATTTAACCTACTTTGTTATTTGGGCCTACTCACTGTGTCAGCCACTCCTTACAGTTGTCCTCCGCTGAACAAAGCAATGCCGCCAGTTTAGTCCTGTTACCAATTTTGAACTGCATTTAGCCTACTTGCTTATTTGGGCCTACTCACTGTGTCTACCACTCCTTACAATTCTCCTCCGCTGAACAAAGCAATGCCACCAGTTTAGTCCTGTTACCAATTTTGAACTGCTTTTAGCCTACTTACTCATTTGGGCCTACTCACTGTGTCAGCCACTCCTTACAGTTGTCCTCTGCTGAACAAAGCAATGCCGCCAGTTTAGTCCTATAACCAATTTTGAACTGCAATTAGCCTACTTACTTATTTGGGCCTACTCACTGTGTCAGCCACTCTTTACAATTGTCCTCCACTGAACAAAGCAATGCCGCCTGGTTAGTCCTGTTACCATTTTTGAACAGCATTCAGCCTACTTGCTTATTTGGGCCTACTCACTGTGTCAGCCACTCCTTACAATTGTCCTCTGCTGAACAAAGCAATGCCACCAGTTTAGTCCTGTTACCAATTTTTAACTGCTTTTAGCCTACTTATTTATTTGGGCCTACTCACTGTGTCAGCCTCTCCTTACAGTTGTCCTCTGCTGAACAAAGCAATTCCACCAGTTTAGTCCTGTTACCAATTTTGAACTGCATTTAGCCTACTTTGTTATTTGGGCCTACTCACTGTGTCAGCCACTCCTTACAATTGTCCTCCGCTTAACAAAGCAATGCTTCCAGTTTAGTCCTGTTACCAATTTTGAACTGCTTTTAGCCTACTTACTTATTGGGGCCTACTCACTGTGTCAGCCTCTCCTTACAGTTGTCCTCCGCTGAACAAAGCAATGCCGCCTGGTTAGTCCTGTTACCATTTTTGAACTGCATTTAACCTACTTTGTTATTTGGGCCTCCTCACTGTGTCAGCCACTCCTTACAGTTGTCCTCCGCTGAACAAAGCAATGCCGCCAGTTTAGTCTAGTTACCAATTTTGAACTGCTTTTAGCCTACTTACTTATTTGGGCCTACTCACTGTGTCAGCCACTCCTTACAATTGTCCTCCCCTGAACAAAGCAATGCCCCAGTTTAGTCCTGTTACCAATTTTTAACTGCATTTAGCCTACTTACTTATTTGGGCCTACTCACTGTGTCAGCCACTCCTTACAGTTGTCCTCCGCTGAACAAAGCAATGCCGCCAGTTTAGTCCTGTTACCAATTTTGAACTGCATTTAGCCTACTTACTTATTTGGGCCTACTCACTGTGTCAGCCTCTCATTACAGTTGTCCTCCTCTGAACAAAGCAATGCCGCCTGTTTAGTCCTGTTACCAATTTTGAACTGCATTTAGCCCACTTTATTATTTGGGCCTACTCACTGTGTCAGTCACTCCTTACAGTTGTCCTCCGCTGAACAAAGCAATGCCGCCAGTTTAGTCCTGTTACCAATTTTGAACTGCATTTAGCCTACTTGCTTATTTGGGCCTACTCACTGTGTCTACCACTCCTTACAATTCTCCTCCGCTGAACAAAGCAATGCCGCCAGTTTAGTCCTGTTACCAATTTTGAACTGCTTTTAGCCTACTTACTTATTTGGGCCTACTCACTGTGTCAGCCACTCCTTACAATTGTCCTCTGCTGAACAAAGCAATGCCCGCCGTTTAGTCCTGTTACCAATTTTGAACTGCAATTAGCCTACTTACTTATTTGGGCCTACTCACTGTGTCAGCCACTCTTTACAATTGTCCTCCACTGAACAAAGCAATGCCACCTGGTTAGTCCTGTTACCATTTTTGAACAGCATTTAGCCTACTTGCTTATTTGGGCCTACTCACTGTGTCAGTCACTTCTTACAATTGTCCTCTGCTGAACAAAGCAATGCCACCAGTTTAGTCCTGTTACCAATTTTGAACTGCTTTTAGCCTACTTATTTATTTGGGCCTACTCACTGTGTCAGCCTCTCCTTACAGTTGTCCTCCGCTGAACAAAGCAATTCCGCCAGTTTAGTCCTATTACCAATTTTGAACTGCTTTTAGCCTACTTACTTATTTGGGCCTACTCACTGTGTCAGCCACTCCTTACAGTTGTCCTCCGCTGAACAAAGCAATGCCTCCAGTTTACTCATGTTACCAATTTTGAACTGCATTTAGCCTACTTTGTTATTTGGGCCTACTCACTGTGTCAGCCACTCATTACAATAGTCCTCCGCTGAACAAAGCAATGCTGCCAGTTTAGTCCTGTTACCAATTTTGAACTGCTTTTAGCCTACTTACTTATTTGGGCGTGAAAGGAAAGGGTGAATCAAACACCCGAAAACCCCGCCCATATGACCCAAAACTGGTCCCGCTAAATTCAGGTGACAGGTTCCCTTTAATTTAATTTATTGGTTATTTACTTGAAGCAACAATTTATACATATATTATTTTTTATTATTTAGCTCCCATTCTCATGCCTTTGTTTTCACTGATACTATCAGCAGTGCAGAATCACTCCTCAGATATCCCTCTGACATCTATGTTAACGGTCACCTGCTGACCCCTAGATCTGCTGCTATTACTTTTACTAAATGCTCAAACATTGGATCAATCAGGTTAGTTCAATCTGACATTACTTATTCAAGTATACCGGATAAGACCCTATTTGCTCTTTTTTTTCCTCCTTCAGTTTCTCTCCATTGAGAGTCAGGAGAGACGCATAGCATAATAAAAGACATTAAATTTACAGAAAATAACTTCTCTATGGATCAAATTTCCCAGGAAAACTTGTGCAAACATGGAATTCGAATTTTGCCTTATCCACTCATCTTTAAATTTTATTGTAATGGGGCACAAGTGCAGGTTTTTGGCCCTGAACTTACAGCTCTCAGTCCCTTTTCCAATTTTTTCTGCCAGCTGCCATCCTTTTCTCCTTGATTGACAATTCACTCTTATCTGAGTGACCTGCCTCTCTAGCTGAAAATCTCTAGACAGGTGCTATCACTCCCTGTGGTGGTCATCTTTTCAGAGTGGGTCAGTGCATTGCCAGATCTATAGTCTTGATCTTGCAGCAACATTGAGTGTTTATTCCACACCAATGCCAAGATTGATGGTGCCTGCTCAAGATTTCCAGTGGAGAAACAGGTCACTCAGACAGGAGTGACCTATCAATGATGGTGCAAAGGATAGTGGAGGGGAAAATTGAAAAAAGGACAGAGAGCTGCAAGTGCAGGGCATCATTTAACCGCTTTAGGCTTCAAAAGCCATAAAGCGGCTAAAAAAAAGAAGTGACCAATCTGACGGCTTCCATTTGGAATTTGGTCATTACTTTACATATACAGTTTAAAATTTGTACCTATTCTTTTAGGTGCAAATTGGTAATAAATGTGCATAAAATTAATTCAAACAGAATTTTCTTCAAACTAAATTCAGAATTCTGGGAAAACAGTAATGATGAATATGCCCTATTTTCATTGAAACCACCCTAGCTGTGTTTATGTGGGTTCATTTAGTATACTTGGATCCAGTTTGCATTGTTTCATATCTTTCTTTAATAATTTAGCCACGCAAATTGTTTTATATACATTTTGAGATGTATATGCGTAAGTGGGTTGAGAGCTGGCTCAGGTATAGGAAACAAAGGGTGGTTATTAATGGAGCACACTCGGACTGGGTCATGGTTAGCAGTGTGGAACCACAGGGGTCGGTGTTCGGCCCACTTCTTTTTAACATATTTATTAATGAGCTTGTAGGGGGCATACAGAGTAGAATTTCAATATTTGCAGATGACACTAAACTCTGCAGGGTAATCAATACAGAGGAGGACAATTTAATATTACAGGATGATTTATGTAAACTAGAAGCTTGGGCTGATAATTGGCAAATGAGCTTTAATGGGGATAAATGTAAGGTCATGCACTTGGGCAGAAGAAATAAGATGTATAATTATGTGCTTAATTGTAAAACACTGGGCAAAACTGTCACTGAAAAAGACCTGGGTGTATGGGTGGACGACAAACTCATATTCAGTGGCCAGTGTCAGGCAGCTGCTACAAAGACAAATAAAATAATGGGATGCATTAAAAGAGGCATAGATGCTCATGAGGAGAACATAATTTTACCTCTATACAAGTCACTAGTTCGACCACACTTAGAATACTGTGCACAGTTCTGGTCTCCGGTGTATAAGAAAGACATAGCTGAACTGGAGCGGGTTCCGTGAAGAGCGACCAAGGTTATTTGAGGACTGGGGGTCTACAATACCAAGAAAGGTTATTACACTTAGGGCTATTTAGTTTGGAAAAACGAAGACTAAGGGGTGATCTAATTTTAATGTATAAATATATGAGGGGACAGTAAAAAAGACCTTTCTAATGATCTTTTTAATCATAGACCTGAGACAAGGACAAGGGGGCATCTGTTGTGAACTCTATTTTTAGGCTCCCTCTAGTGGTCACAAGCGGTACTGTGTAGTGTTGTCTTTCTGCAGGTTGGCTGCATCAGCTTGTTCGTTATCCTTGGTTGGTTTCCTATTTAGCTCACCTGGATACTCAGTTCCTTGCCTGCTATCAATGTATTCAGTGCTCTTCAGATTCCTTGTGTCTACCTTGCTCCCAGTCTCTCCAAGACAAGCTAAGTTTTTGTCCGTTCATTTTTTGATTATCAGCATTCATCATGTTTCTTGTCCAGCTTGCTAAGATGTGATCTCCTCGCTTGCTGGTTGCTTTAGGGGACTGAGTTTCTCCCCCCACACCGTTAGTTGGTGCGGGGGTTCTTGAAATCTCAGTGTGGATATTTTGTAAGGGTTTTTTACTGACCACACAGAGACCCCTTTACTATTTTCTGCAATCTAGTATTAGTGGGCCTCATTTGCTGAATCTGTTTTCACCCCTGTGTATGTGCCTTCCTCTTACCTCACCGTTATTATTTGTTGGGGGCTTCTATATCTTTGGGGATTATTTCTCTGGAGGCAAGAGAGGTCTTTCTTTCTCTCTAGGGGTAGTTAGTTCCTCAGGCTGGCTCGAGACGTCTAGGATTTTTAGGCACGTTCACCGGCTACTTCTAGTGTGTTTGGATAGGTTCAGATTTGCGGTCAGTCCAGTTTGCCACCTCCCTAGAGCTTGTCCTATGTTTGTTACTTAGCTGGAGTAATTCGTGATCCTCAACCACTAAGGATCATAACAGTATAGCAGGCCAAAAAAGTGTTTAATGCATCGCAGAAGTGGGATAAAAAGAAGACTTGAGTTCATTTTTTTTTTCCTCCCGCTTTTCCTTTGCTGCAGTCTGTTTAGCTTCTTTCATCCCCTTGAACTCTGGGTGGTTTTGAGCTCAGCTGCAGACATAAATGTTCAGACTCTGACTTCTAGTGTGGATCATCTTACTGCATGGGTGCAAAGTATTCAGGATTTTGTTATTCATAGCCCTATGTCAGAACCAAAGATACCCATTCCTGAGTTGTTTTCTGGAGATAGATCTAGGTTTCAGAATTTTAAGAATAATTGTAAGTTATTTCTGTCTCTGAGACCTCGTTCCTCTGGTGATTCCGCTCAGCAAGTTAAAATTGTTATCTCCTTGTTGCGTGGCGACCCTCAAGATTGGGCTTTCTCTCTGGCGCCAGGAGATCCTGCATTGCTTAATGTAGATGCATTTTTTCTGGCTCTTGGACTGCTTTATGAGGAGCCTAATCTTGAGAATCAGGCAGAAAAAGCGTTGCTGGCTATCTCTCAAGGTCAGGATGAAGCAGAGGTGTATTGTCAAAAATTTCGGAAATGGTCGGTGCTTACTCAATGGAATGAGTGTGCCCTGGCTGCAAATTTCAGAGAAGGTCTTTCTGAGGCCGTTAAGAATGTTATGGTGGGGTTTCCCACCCCTACAAGTCTGAGTGATTCTATGGCTTTAGCCATTCAGGTTGATCGGCGTTTGCGGGAGCGCAAATCTGCTCATCCTTTGGCGGTATTTTCTGAACAGAGACCTGAGTCTATGCAATGTGACCGAACTCTGACCAGAATTGAGCGACAAAGTCATAGACATCAAAATGGGTTGTGCTTTTACTGTAGTGATTCTACTCATGTTATCTCAGCATGCTCTAAACGTTTAAAAAAAATCGCTAAACCTGTCACCATTGGTACGATACAACCTAAATTTATTTTGTCTGTTACTTTGATTTGTTCTTTGTCGTCCTACTCGGTTATGGCTTTTGTGGATTCGGGTGCTGCCCTGAATCTGATGGATTTGTCGTTTGCCAGGCGCTGTGGTTTTGTCCTGGAGCCTTTGGAATTTCCTATTCCTCTGAGGGGAATTGATGCTACGCCATTGGCTGAGAATAAGCCTCAGTATTGGACGCAAATGACCATGTGCATGACTCCCGTACATCAGGAGGTGATTCGCTTTCTCGTTCTGCATAATTTGCATGATGTTGTCATTTTGGGTCTGCCATGGCTGCAGGCTCATAATCCAGTTTTAGATTGGAAAGCTATGTCTGTGTCAAGTTGGGGTTGTCAGGGAATTCATGGCGATACTCTGTTGGTGTCTATTGCTTCTTCCACTCCTTCTGAGATCCCTGAGTTTTTGTCTGACTACCAGGATGTATTTGATGAGCCCAGGTCCAGTGCCCTGCCCCCTCATAGGGATTGTGACTGTGCTATAAATTTAATTCCTGGTAGTAAATTCCCTAAGGGACGACTTTTTAATTTGTCTATACCAGAGCATGCCGCGATGCGGAGTTATATAAAGGAGTCTTTGGAGAAGGGACATATTCGCCCATCCTCTTCCCCTCTTGGTGCAGGATTTTTTTTTTGTGGCCAAGAAGGACGGTTCTTTGAGACCTTGTATAGATTATTGTCTTCTGAATAAAATCACAGTCAAATTTCAGTATCCTTTGCCACTATTGTCTGATTTGTTTGCTCGGATTAAGGGGGCCAGTTGGTTCACTAAGATAGATCTCCGTGGTGCGTATAACCTTGTGCGCATTAAGCAGGGAGATGAATGGGAAACAGCATTTAATACGCCCGAAGGCCATTTTGAGTACTTAGTGATGCCTTTTGGACTCTCTAATGCTCCTTCTGTGTTTCAGTCCTTCATGCATGACATCTTCCGAGAATATCTGGATAAATTTATGATTGTTTATCTGGATGACATTTTGGTCTTTTCTGATGATTGGGAGTCCCATGTGAAGCAGGTCAGGATGGTGTTTCAGGTCCTGCGTGCTAATGCTTTATTTGTGAAGGGCTCAAAATGCCTCTTCAGAGTACAGAAGGTCTCCTTTTTGGGTTTTATTTTTTCTCCTTCTACTGTGGAGATGGACCCAGTCAAGGTCCAGGCTATTCATGACTGGACTCAGCCTACGTCTGTTAAGAGTCTTCAGAAGTTCTTGGGTTTCGCTAATTTTTACCGTCGTTTCATCGCTAATTTTTCTAGCGTGGTTAAACCTTTGACGGATTTGACCAAGAAGGGTTCTGATGTGACTAATTGGTCTCCTGCGGCCGTGGAGGCCTTTCGGGAACTGAAGCACCGGTTTTCTTCAGCTCCAGTCTTATGTCAACCAGATGTCTCTCTCCCCTTCCAGGTCGAGGTTGATGCTTCTGAGATTGGAGCAGGGGCTGTTTTGTCGCAGAGAAGCTCTGATGGCTCTGTGATGAAGCCATGTGCTTTCTTTTTAAGAAAGTTTTCGCCTGCCGAGCGAAATTATGATGTTGGTAATCGGGAGTTGTTGGCTATGAAGTGGGCATTTGAGGAGTGGCGACATTGGCTCGAAGGAGCTAAACATCGTGTGGTGGTCTTGACTGATCACAAAAACCTGATTTACCTCGAATCTGCCAAGCGCCTGAATCCTAGACAGGCTCGTTGGTCGCTGTTTTTCTCCCGTTTCAACTTCGTGGTCTCATACCTGCCTGGTTTGAAGAACGTGGAGGCTGATGCACTTTCTAGGAGTTTTGTGCCTGACTCTCCGGGAGTTTCTGAGCCGGCTGGTATTCTCAGAGAGGGAGTGATTTTGTCTGCCATTTCCCCAGATTTGCGACGAGTGCTGCAGAAATTTCAGGCGGATAGACCTGACCGTTGTCCACCAGAGAGACTGTTTGTCCTGGATAGATGGACCAGCAGAGTTATTTCCGAGGTTCATTCTTCGGTGTTGGCGGGTCATCCTGGGATTTTTGGTACCAGAGATTTGGTGGCTAGGTCCTTCTGGTGGCCTTCCTTGTCGCGGGATGTGCGTTCCTTTGTGCAGTCTTGTGGGATTTGTGCTCAGGCTAAGCCTTGCTGTTCTCGTGCCAGCGGTTTGCATTTGCCTTTGCCTGTCCCGAAAAGGCCTTGGATGCACATTTCCATGGATTTTATTTCGGATCTTCCAGTATCTCAGAAAATGTCTGTCATCTGGGTGGTGTGTGATCGTTTTTCCAAGATGGTCCATTTGGTGCCCTTGCCTAAGTTGCCTTCCTCCTCCGATTTGGTTCCTCTATTTTTTCAGAATGTGGTTCGCTTGCACGGCATTCCTGAAAATATTGTGTCTGATAGAGGATCCCAGTTTGTGTCCAGGTTTTGGCTGACTTTTTGTGCTAAGATGGGCATTGATTTATCTTTTTCGTCTGCCTTCCATCCTCAGACTAATGGCCAAACCGAGCGAACTAATCAGACGTTGGAAACTTATTTGAGATGTTTTGTTTCTGCTGATCAGGATGATTGGGTGACTTTTTTGCCATTGGCCGAGTTTGCCCTTAATAATCGGGCTAGTTCTGCTACTTTGGTTTCGCCTTTTTTCTGCAATTCTGGTTTCCATCCTCGTTTTTCCTCGGGTCATGTTGAGTCTTCTGACTGTCCTGAGGTGGATTCTGTGGTGGATAGGTTGCAGCAGATTTGGAACCATGTGGTGGACAATTTGAGGTTGTCACAGGAGAAGGCTCAGCGCTTTGCCAACCGCCGCCGCGGTGTGGGTCCCCGACTTCGTGTTGGGGAATTGGTGTGGCTGTCTTCTCGGTATGTTCCTATGAAGGTCTCCTCTCCTAAATTCAAGCCTCGCTTCATCGGTCCTTATAAGATCTTGGAAATCCTTAACCCGGTGTCTTTTCGTTTGGATCTCCCAGCATCGTTTGTCATTCATAATGTGTTCCATAGGTCTTTGTTGCGGAGGTATGTGGTACCTGTGGTTCCTTCTGTTGAGCCTCCTGCTCCGGTGCTGGTCGAGGGAGAACTAGAAGAAGAGGGGACGGGAAGAAAAACATTAGACTCGAACAAAGAAGACCCAGGAAAACATACTCAGAAGGGAGGTAAGAACATTTCTAAAACAATCCACAGCGAGGAGATTGGAACAAAACAAAATCCTCTAAACTGCATGCTCGCAAACGCCAGGAGCCTGACAAACAAGATGGAAGAACTAGAAGCAGAAATATCTACAGGTAACTTTGACATAGTGGGAATAACCGAGACATGGTTAGATGAAAGCTATGACTGGGCAGTTAACTTACAGGGTTACAGTCTGTTTAGAAAGGATCGTAAAAATCGGAGAGGAGGAGGGGTTTGTCTCTATGTAAAGTCTTGTCTAAAGTCCACTTTAAGGGAAGATATTAGCGAAGGGAATGAGGATGTCGAGTCCATATGGGTCGAAATTCATGGAGGGAAAAATGGTAACAAAATTCTCATTGGGGTCTGTTACAAACCCCCAAATATAACAGAAATCATGGAAAGTCTACTTCTAAAGCAGATAGATGAAGCTGCAACCCATAATGAGGTCCTGGTTATGGGGGACTTTAACTACCCGGATATTAACTGGGAAACAGAAACCTGTGAAACCCATAAAGGCAACAGGTTTCTGCTAATAACCAAGAAAAATTATCTTTCACAATTGGTGCAGAATCCAACCAGAGGAGCAGCACTTTTAGACCTAATACTATCTAATAGACCTGACAGAATAACAAATCTGCAGGTGGTCGGGCATCTAGGAAACAGCGACCACAATATTGTACAGTTTCACCTGTCTTTCACTAGGGGGACTTGTCAGGGAGTCACAAAAACACTGAACTTTAGGAAGGCAAAGTTTGACCAGCTTAGAGATGCCCTTAATCTGGTAGACTGGGACAATATCCTCAGAAATAAGAATACAGATAATAAATGGAAAATGTTTAAGAACATCCTAAATAGGCACTGTAAGCGGTTTATACCTTGTGGGAATAAAAGGACTAGAAATAGGAAAAACCCAATGTGGCTAAACAAAGAAGTAAGACAGGCAATTAACAGTAAAAAGAAAGCATTTGCACTACTAAAGCAGGATGGCACCATTGAAGCTCTAAAAAACTATAGGGAGAAAAATACTTTATCCAAAAAACTAATTAAAGCTGCCAAAAAGGAAACAGAGAAGCACATTGCTGAGGAGAGTAAAACTAATCCCAAACTGTTCTTCAACTATATCAATAGTAAAAGAATAAAAACTGAAAATGTAGGCCCCTTAAAAAATAGTGAGGAAAGAATGGTTGTAGATGACCAGGAAAAGGCTAACATATTAAACACCTTCTTCTCCACGGTATTCACGGTGGAAAATGAAATGCTAGGTGAAATCCCAAGAAACAATGAAAACCCTATATTAAGGGTCACTAATCTAACACAAGAAGAGATGCGAAACCGGCTAAATAAGATTAAAATAGATAAATCTCCGGGTCCGGATGGCATACACCCACGAGTACTAAGAGAACTAAGTAATGTAATAGATAAACCATTATTTCTTATTTTTAGGGACTCTATAGCGACGGGGTCTGTTCCGCAGGACTGGCGCATAGCAAATGTGGTGCCAATATTCAAAAAGGGCTCTAAAAGTGAACCTGGAAATTATAGGCCAGTAAGTCTAACCTCTACTGTTGGTAAAATATTTGAAGGGTTTCTGAAGGATGTTATTCTGGATTATCTCAATGAGAATAACTGTTTAACTCCATATCAGCATGGGTTTATGAGAAATCGCTCCTGTCAAACCAATCTAATCAGTTTTTATGAAGAGGTAAGCTATAGGCTGGACCACGGTGAGTCATTGGACGTGGTATATCTCGATTTTTCCAAAGCGTTTGATACCGTGCCGCACAAGAGGTTGGTACACAAAATGAGAATGCTTGGTCTGGGGGAAAATGTGTGTAAATGGGTTAGTAACTGGCTTAGTGATAGAAAGCAGAGGGTGGTTATAAATGGTATAGTCTCTAACTGGGTCGCTGTAACCAGTGGGGTACCGCAGGGGTCGGTATTGGGACCTGTTCTCTTCAACATATTCATTAATGATCTGGTAGAAGGTTTACACAGTAAAATATTGATATTTGCAGATGATACAAAACTATGTAAAGCCTGTTCTCTTCAACATATTCATTAATGATCTGGTAGAAGGTTTACACAGTAAAATATTGATATTTGCAGATGATACAAAACTATGTAAAGCAGTCAATACAAGAGAAAATAGTATTCTGCTACAGATGGATCTGGATAAGTTGGAAACTTGGGCTGAAAGGTGGCAGATGAGGTTTAACAATGATAAATGTAAGGTTATACACATGGGAAGAAGGAATCAATATCACCATTACACACTGAACGGGAAACCACTGGGTAAATCTGACAGGGAGAAGGACTTGGGGATCCTAGTTAATGATAAACTTACCTGGAGCAGCCAGTGCCAGGCAGCAGCTGCCAAGGCAAACAGGATCATGGGGTGCATTAAAAGAGGTCTGGATACACATGATGAGAGCATTATACTGCCATTGTACAAATCCCTAGTTAGACCGCACATGGAGTACTGTGTCCAGTTTTGGGCACCGGTGCTCAGGAAGGATATAATGGAACTAGAGAGAGTACAAAGGAGGGCAACAAAATTAATAAAGGGGATGGGAGAACTACAATACCCAGATAGATTAGCGAAATTAGGATTATTTAGTCTAGAAAAAAGACGACTGAGGGGCGATCTAATAACCATGTATAAGTATATAAGGGGACAATACAAATATCTCGCTGAGGATCTGTTTATACCAAGGAAGGTGACGGGCACAAGGGGGCATTCTTTGCGTCTGGAGGAGAGAAGGTTTTTCCACCAACATAGAAGAGGATTCTTTACTGTTAGGGCAGTGAGAATCTGGAATTGCTTGCCTGAGGAGGTGGTGATGGCGAACTCAGTCGAGGGGTTCAAGAGAGGCCTGGATGTCTTCCTGGAGCAGAACAATATTGTATCATACAATTATTAGGTTCTGTAGAAGGACGTAGATCTGGGGATTTATTATGATGGAATATAGGCTGAACTGGATGGACAAATGTCTTTTTTCGGCCTTACTAACTATGTTACTATGTTACTATGTTACTATGTAGAATTGGAGTACGTGGTGGAGAAGATTTTGGATTCTCGTATCTCTAGACGGAGGCTTCAGTATTTGGTGAAGTGGAAGGGCTATGGTCAGGAGGATAATTCCTGGGTTGTCGCCTCTGATGTTCATGCGGCCGATTTGGTTCGTGCCTTCCACGCGGCTCATCCTGATCGCCCTGGGGGTCTTGATGAGGGTTCGGTGACCCCTCCTCAAGGGGGGGGTACTGTTGTGAACTCTATTTTTAGGCTCCCTCTAGCGGTCACAAGCGGTACTGTGTAGTGTTGTCTTTCTGCAGGTTGGCTGCATCAGCTTGTTCGTTATCCTTGGTTGGTTTCCTATTTAGCTCACCTGGATACTCAGTTCCTTGCCTGCTATCAATGTATTCAGTGCTCTTCAGATTCCTTGTGTCTACCTTGCTCCCAGTCTCTCCAAGACAAGCTAAGTTTTTGTCCGTTCATTTTTTGATTATCAGCATTCATCATGTTTCTTGTCCAGCTTGCTAAGATGTGATCTCCTTGCTTGCTGGTTGCTCTAGGGGACTGAGTTTCTCCCCCCACACCGTTAGTTGGTGCGGGGGTTCTTGAAATCTCAGTGTGGATATTTTGTAAGGGTTTTTTACTGACCGCACAGACCCCTTTACTATTTTCTGCAATCTAGTATTAGTGGGCCTCATTTGCTGAATCTGTTTTCACCCCTGTGTATGTGCCTTCCTCTTACCTCACCGTTATTATTTGTTGGGGGCTTCTATATCTTTGGGGATTATTTCTCTGGAGGCAAGAGAGGTCTTTCTTTCTCTCTAGGGGTAGTTAGTTCCTCAGGCTGGCTCGAGACGTCTAGGATTTTTAGGCACGTTCACCGGCTACTTCTAGTGTGTTTGGATAGGTTCAGATTTGCGGTCAGTCCAGTTTGCCACCTCCCTAGAGCTTGTCCTATGTTTGTTACTTAGCTGGAGTAATTTGTGATCCTCAACCACTAAGGATCATAACAGGCATCCTCTACATCTGGAGGAAAGAAGGTTTAAGCATAATAACAGACGTGGATTCTTTACTGTAAGAGCAGTGAGACTATGGAACTCTCTGCCATATGATGTTGTAATGAGTGATTCACTACTAAAATTTAAGAGGGGACTGGATGCCTTTCTTGAAAAGTATAATGTTACAGGGTATATACACTAGATTCCTTGATAGGGCGTTGATCCAGGGAACTAGTCTGATTGCCGTATGTGGAGTCGGGAAGGAATTTTTTTCCCCAATGTGGAGCTTACTGTTTGCCACATGGTGTTTTTTTGCCTTCCTCTGGATCAACGTGTTAGGCTATGGGTTGAACTAGATGGACTTAAAGCCTTCCTTTAACCTTAAATACTATGTGGAATTTGAGTGGGGTACAGTTCTCCTTGAAGTTAAAGGGGACAATTAGGCTATGTTCACACATTGCGTTATTTTTCTGCTGGCAAAACCTGCTTTCTTGGCAGAAAAGAGGCTGCTTACAAAAACCAGGTTTTGCTACATTTTTCAGGATTACAAAGTTTAGCATTGCTTCCACCACAGAAGCATAAGCACAGGTCATCAATGCAAGACATATGTAAAACCATAAAACCATTTTTTTTTAAAAAAACGGCAATTTGATCAAATATTTTAATAGAAAAAGATTTTTATGTCTAAAAAATAGTAACTATTCTGGACAAAAAGGTTCACATGAGTTCATGAAAAAATATACAATTACAAATGTAACAGTGGAGGGAGGTGAATTGGTCAGGAATAGATTACCTAAGACATGGACAGAGCACTGAGTTTGTAGGACACTGTTTACTTTCATACTTCAGTGGGCCACAGGCATTGTTCAATTTCACACCGCGGTCACCAATGTTTACTTTGTACGCATCACTAATTTAATTAAACTGTACTATTGCCACCTGCCATTCTCAACTGCCATGAACACCAAGACATTATGGTTTAAATTTGGGAAAATCACAAAACTAAATGGGTTTCAAATTGCTTTCACTACTGCTTTTTATACTGCATATACTGCATACTGCTTTCACTAAAACTGCAGCAAAACCTGATACCTGCGTTTTTGCTGCCTTTTTGCACTTAACCATTGTTTCCTATGGGTGAAAAAGCACTACAAATACACTGAAAAAAGGCTGATTGTGACATGCTGCACTTTTCCAACTCAGTCAGGAAAATAAGATCAATGCGTGTGCATGAGATTTCTAAAATCTCATAGGCTTTGCTGGTATTATAAAGGGTAGCTTAAATTTTTCATAAAAAAAGCAGCAAAAATGCAACGTGTGAACAGAGCCTAGGGTTCCATCTGAGTTCCTGGATATTTGAACTATATTGTAACTTTCTTGTATTCACACATAGCTCTAACTTGGCAATGGAAATCATATTATCTGCCTTGGACTCGTATCTATGGTTCTTACGGCTTCATCCTGGCAGCATGAATGTGAATGTATCTTTTGTGTCATGGGTAAAAGATGACCTGTTAATATATTACATCTAGATTTTATTTTTCATATGAAATGCATGACATTGTCATAATTGCCAACAGTCCACTTGTATCCTTTCTGCACATTGTGAGTTAAAACAAGATGAGATATTTTATTAAATGCATTATCTTTTTTCTTTTACATCATGCTTTGCATGTATGAGTAATTATCTTCTGTACACACTGTTTATGCTTTTGTTCTATTTCTGTAATCTTGGTTTCTATGTATTTCCAGAAAAATGTTAATTCAAAATCTGCATAACTATGCATATTAATGAAGAGTGAAGCACAGACGAGCATGAATCAGAAAGAAATTGAGCTTATATAGAAAAGTGCACAGTGTCATACCCAGAAGGGCTCATCAGTGACAAGGGTGATTGTGTCATTAGCATTATACAGTCTATTTATTAATATTTCATTTGCTGTTGGATGATGTAAACTTTTGTATTTTCACAGCTTGTAGCATAATGCTAATCTTATGTCGTTTATTAGTTCTCTAGGGCAAACACTTGTTTTCTGTTTGCAAGTTTGATAGTTGAGCGAATTTCACAAAACAACTGGAAGCATGAAAAACTCCTTAATAGATTATTAGGGCATATTAGGAATTAAAAGGGACGTCTATTTAGGAAAACATGCACTGGTTAGATTTCTCATTGTACTAATTTTTGGCAGTGAGCTATCAACTCATAGACCAAGTTCCCACATAACGTAAATATTATGTTTTTCTGTTTCGTTTTTTTGTTCAGAAAATATGCCACGCTTAACTAACCAAGCAAAGTGGATGTGATTTCATAATGACAAATACTCACTATGTGTGTAAGTATGCTGTTAAATTATGTGTTTTTTAAGCCTTTTTTCTCTATTGGCTTTTATGGAATGCTGGAAAAATGCATGTAAAAATTCATGCAAAAATGTTGAAGTATTTTAAGTGCAGTAGCAAAAGCCTTTCTGTACTAAAAAATGTATTAAAAACGCTTCTAATCTGCAACAAAAACGCATCAAGTAAAATGAAAAACATAACATGCAAAATGCAGCAAAATTACAATAACCAGAGAAGATTGTTATTATGTTACGGAAACCTGAATTATCCTCATAAGTCACATTCTTAGTGAAAGGAAGTCCACCTGTGTGCAATCTAATAGGACACATGTCAGTCAGTATATACACTTTACCTTTTCTGAAAGGCCACAAAGGCTGCAACACCATTAAGAGGCACCACGGACCAAACAACACTGTGAAGATCAAGATCTCCAAACAAGTCAGGGAAAATGTTGTTGAAAAGTCCAAGTCAAGGTTGGGTTATGCAAAATATCCAAATCTCTGATGATCCCCTGCAACACCATCATGTTCATTATCAAGAAATGAGAAGAACATGGTACCACAACAAGCCTGGCCACAGAGGGAATTAATCAGGGAGGCAGCACAGAGACCAAATATAATCTTGAAGAAGCTGCAGTATTCCCAAGCAGAGATTGAATTATCTGTCCATACGAACACAATAAGCCATACACTCCATAGAGGTGGCCTTCATGGAAGAGAGGGCAGAAAAAGCCTTTAATTACACATAAAAATTGTAAGGATCTTTTTGAGTTTGCCAAAAAACATCTGGGAGACTCCCCGTATGTATGGAGGAAGGTGCTGTGGTCAGATGAACTTTTTGGCCACCAAGGTAATCACTATGTCTGGGGCCAAATCTACACAGCTCATGACCCCAAGAACACCATCCACTCAGTGAAGCATGGTGGTGGCAACATCATGCTCTGGGGATGATTTAGGCAACAGGGACAGTGAAAATCATCAGCGTTAAGGGGAAAATGAATAGTGTTAAGTATAAGGATATTGTTGAGCAAAACATGTTTCACTTGGTCAGTGATTTGAGACTTTGGTGGAGGTTCACCTTTCAATAAGATAATTACTCAAAGCATTCTGCTAAAGCAACACTCGAGTTGTTTAAGGGGAAACCTGTAAATGTTTTGGAATGGCCTAGTCAAAGCCCAGACCTTAACCCAACTGAGAATATGTGGTCAGACATGAAGACTGCTGTTCACCTGAGGAAATCATCTAACTTAAAGGAGCCGGAGCAGTTTTGCCTTGATGAATGGGCAAAATCCCAGAGGCAAGATTTGGAAAGCTCACAGAGACTTATCCAAAGCGACTTGCAGAAGCTGTAATTGCCACAAAAGGAGGCTCTACAAAGTACTGACTTTAGGGGGGTTAATAGTTATGCACACTGAACTTTTACATTTTTCTGTCTATTTGCTGTTTGCTGCACAATAAAAAGAAAAACAATTGTTCATAGTTGTAGTCATGTTCTTTACATGAACTGATGCAACCCCTCAAAAAACTAGTGAAATTCCAGGTTGTGTGGTAGCGAAACACGAACAGTGCCAAGAAGGGGAATACTTTCTCAAGCCACTGTAACTCCTTAAATAGGAGTCTGCTCTCTTCATACTAGTTAACTGCTCACCACCCACCCATTCCCTCTCAGCTCCTGACAGGGCCCTTATCAGTTCTACTTATCGCATTCCACTGGCACCCATCATTTCCAGAGCAGTTCTCCCAATCACTGCTCTATAAGTAAACATGCTTATAACAGTGTAGAATCAGAACAAGCACTTACAGACTGTCAATGTGTTGTAGAAGAATGAAGCTGCACACCAAAACTCTAAGCCAAGAAATAGCAAACCCCCTCCCCAAGAATTAAAGAAACAAATTGACTGTAAGGAGACTGCAGAGCTATGAGCTGCTATACAGACAACTGGAGAATGCTCTTTTAATTTTCTAGCAGTGTCTGTTTTAAAGCAAAGATGGACTAAATACAACTCTGGCAAAAATTAAAAGACCACTGCAAAATGTTCAGTTTGTCTGATTTTTCCCTTTATAGGTATATTCCTTAGTAAAATGTAAATTGTTCTTTTATTATATAATATTATATAAACTTCTGACAACGTCTCCGAATTTTCAAGCAATAAATTTTGTATTTTTTTTCTGACAAAGAAAAATGGTCAAAATAATTTTTTTAAAAACCCAGTGCTTTCAGACCTCAAATAATGCAAAAAAAAACAAGTTCATAATCATTTAGAAACAACAATACTAATGTTTTAACACAGGAAGAGTACAGAAATGAATATTTTGTGGAATAACCATGATTTTTAATCACAGCTGTCATGCGTCTTGGCATACTTTCCACCAGTCTTTCACTCTGTTTCTGGAGCAAAAATGTAAGCAGTTCTTATTTGTTTTATGGCTTGTGACTATCCATCATCTTCTTGATTACATTCCAGAGGTTTTCAGTGGGGTTCAGGTCTGGAGATTGGGCTGTCCATGACAGGGTTTTGATGTGGTGGTCTCTTAATTTTTGCCAGAGCTGTACTTTCTTAAAATGAAGGCAAAAGGTAATGAAAGAAAGGTTAGATAACATTCAACTTTTACCTCCTTATCATTACAAACAGAGAAGGAGTCCTTAGTAGTGTTGAGCATTCCGATACCGCAAGTATCGGGTATCGGCCGATACTTGCGGGTATCGGAATTCCGATACCGAGATCCGATACTTTTGTGGTATCGGGTATCGGTATCGAAACAACATTAATGTGTAAAAGAAAGAATTAAAATAAAAAATATTGCTATACTCACCTCTCCGAAGCAGCCTGGACCTCACCGAGGGAACCGGCAGCGTTCTTTGCTTAAAATTCGCGCGTTTACTTCATTCCGTGACGTCACGGCTTGTGATTGGTCGCGTGCCGCCCATGTGGCCGCGACGCGACCAATCACAGCAAGCCGTGACATAATTTTCAGGTCCTCAATGCCTAATTCTAGGCATTCAGGATTTTAAAATTACGTTCCGGCTTGTGATTGGTCGCGTCGCGGTCACATGGGCGACGCGACCAATCACAAGCCGTGATGTCACAGGAGGCAGGAAATGCGCGCATTTTAAAATTACGTCACGGCTTGTGATTGGTTGCGTGCCGCCCATGTGACCGCGACGCGACCAATCAAAGCAAGCCGTGACGTAATTTCAGGTCCTGTATGCCTAATTCTGCATTGAGGACCTGAAAATACGTCACGGCTTGCTGTGATTGGTCGCATCGCGGCCACATGGGCGGCACGCGACCAATCACAAGCCGTGACGTCACGGAAGGAAGTAAACGCGCGCATTTTAAGCAAAGAACGCTGCCGGTTCCCTCGGTGAGGTCCAGGCTGCGTCGGAGAGGTGAGTATAGCAATATTTTTTATTTTAATTCTTTCTTTTACACATTAATATGGATCCCAGGGCCTGAAGGAGAGTTTCCTCTCCTTCAGACCCTGGGAACCATCAGGGATACCGTCCGATACTTGAGTCCCATTGACTTGTATTGGTATCGGGTATCGGTATCGGATTAGATCCGATACTTTGCCGGTATCGGCCGATACTTTCCGATACCGATACTTTCAAGTATCGGACGGTATCGCTCAACACTAGTCCTTAGCATTATAGAAGTGAATAAAAAACACCAAAGTTCAGTTTTACAAAGAATTGGGGGTTAAAATATTAATCAAAAAGTTGAAATATAAAGAAGACCCAGCATGACAGAGATCCTGGGAGGAAGTAAATAACTGGGGATGTGCCTCAGAAACATGGTAGTGAAAAGCAAACCTGTCCAACAGAGACTGTGTAAAAAGAAAACCGGAAATGGATTTACACGGAGTCTTGTGAAAATCCCAAAATGAGAGTAAGTGGTAGAATAAAAAAAGGATGAAAATTAGTATAGAACAATATCCTTAAAGGGATATTGTTAAGTTATTAATTTGCTAGGGTTAGATAGCATGAAAATATTTGCAATTGACTTGCTTTGTCTATCTGCTGTCATTTTCCTGCACTGAGAGCCATGGTCTACCCCTGTCATTTTTTCCCAGCTATTTAAAATGCAGTTGCGAGACATATATTATATTCCATCACTTTTTAAAGGATTGAATAAATTATTGTAATCCGATAGGATTATTCGTAACGTACCACTCCAATATTATTTTTTGGTCCATCTGTTAACAATCAGTAATGTGTATGTAGTGAGTGCAATAAAATACAGCTCAACGTTTTCTACCGTTTCCAGTGTTGCTCCAGTCCCTCACCTGCATCATATGACCACAGCTGTTTCTTGCTCTTACAGTAGACCGATAGTTCATTTCTTGAAGCAAGTCTATGAGAACCTTGTTCTGAGTCTCATAGACTTACATTGAGAACATGACTCCTGGTCCACAGAGAAGGCACAGTGTGAATCGGTGAGTCACAAAAGTGGTCACATAATGCAGGAGAGGCCTGTAGCCGAGATTGAAACAGCAGAAGACAACAATGAGTAAGTATTTCAATGCATACAATGTTAACACATAAACACATTACTCATTGCTAAGAGAACGTGCAATAAAAAAAAACCGCTGGAGAGGTCTTTTAAAGGTGTTGTCCAGCCAGAAGATATTGATTCCCTATCCTTAGTATAGGTCTTCAATATCAGATTGATGCAGGTCCAACACCTGGCACCACAACTTTCAGCTGGTATAGGTGAATGTAAGCACACTAAACATAGATACACAGGAAACAGCACCTGTGGGTACTGCGGCATAGCTCCTAGCTCCTATTCAATACAATATTGATGACCGATGCAGTTCATCGCTCATCAATATCTTGTTCTGGACAACCACTTTAAATTATTATTTAAGTATTTTGTACATTGAAATCTCTGCCTGGAAACAATGGAAAATATTCAACTTATTTTTCCATTGCATCCTTGGAGACCTCTTGTTACACTGTACAATACTGTAAGAGCAGTAACGTGTAGGTTAAGCCCAGAGTGAGACTATTTGTGCATTCAGGGTTTTGAAATGTAGACGTCAGCAGCCTTCTGCAGATTTCCAGAATTCTGTTGACGTGCAGGGGATGCAGAATGCACATTAAGCAGTCTATGATGTGCTCCTTTAGGAATGCTCCTGATGCCTTCATCTCTATTTGAGATGCTGAGAATGGCAATCCTTAGAGACAAGTATCGTGTGTAGTTCTCGAAGACAGTGATACAGTAACACCTGCCTTCCAGAGGCAAGAATAAACAGACAATTGTCTGCAAATTAAAGCTGGTGTCTCTAAGTGAATAAAACCAAAGGGTGTTATTGTAAAAGACTCAGCTGGACTCCTTTTCCCAGGAGAAACCATTAGATTTTACTATTGCATAAATTGTGCTTTAAGTTTCCATTTTCAATGAAGCGCAGAATGGATCATTTCATTTATTTTTTTTTTACTTGGAGTATAGAATCTGCCATGCCTTGAAGTTTCATGGCATTATACTATGCTGTGATATTATGTTCTCAGGCCATGAACTCCTTAGACAATGAATAATAGAGAACCACAGAGAGCTAATCACCAGCAATGACCCCAAGAGATAGAGGAAAGGAAAGAATTATTTTTGCATATTGTTCCCCCTTTATCTAGATGGAATAAACACCTGCCATCTTAACGATATTTTCCCTAGTCCAGTTATTTCCTTTAACAATACAGTGTCTTGGCACAAGTTGATTTTCATTGACGAGGCATGCCAAAATTACCAGCAATGGCACCAAGGTGATGTAAAAAATTAAACAAGAACTATGAGTAAGTAAAAGTGACCCATTTTCGATCTACCAGCCTTAGTGCTTTACAAAGACAGATTAAAAGAAAATGAGAATTAAACTGTAAGATCATGTAAACAATTATATTCCAAAAAAGTAGAGGGTGCAAACTGTCAAGATTCTGGCCAATGAAATGTTTCTAAATTTGCAAATTTCTAATTTTTGAGAAAACTCTTAAAACACAATTTAAAATTAGTTGTTTAAAAGCAATTAAAATAATTAAAATACTAAGTGGCTCCAAAGAATTATGAGGTCAATATTTCTGTAATGGATAATGTTAAGAAAAACCAAAAATTATATTAAATGCATTGATATAGAAGAGGTTAATCCCAAGTTACATAAGAAGAAACACTGTATGAAGGAAAATGGTTGGTTAGCTTTAAACACTGTTTCTTTTTGAGGACTGTCTCAAGGACATGTGGCAACTGGCAATAGGATTTTCCCTAAGGTCTAACAATACTTGATGCAACGTGATCTGTACGCCCACAGGGAGAGGGAGAATATGACATACACAGACCCTATTAGATAGCTCATCCTCAAAACCAGAGCAGATGCTGGCAGTTGACAAAGAGGGAAAGCCAAAGTCTCTTCCGGGCTTATAAATCTCTGCAGAGACCACTTGTAGTAGAAGAGTTTATAAAGCAGCTAGGGGAATTTTGTCCACTTTTGTGTGATAAATCCAGAAATTGCAGAAAAAACAGAGAAGCACCTTCTTCGAGTCTCTGGAAATGCAATGCATAGCATCAAACATGTATATATTAGCACATTTATTTGATTAAATAATTTGGGATTTTAATTTTTTCTTCTGTAAAATTGATGATTCTGCCAGTGAGGAGTTGACCATGATATGGATGTTGTGGAAGGATGATAAGGATAGACAATAAAAAGCTAAATGTTTTGAAAGATGTTGGTTGAGTTTGTGGAAGAAGCTTAGGATTACGTCATTAATTTTTAGGAAAAAATTATATTTTTTCAAATAATTTTTAAAACATGATTGAAAACAGGGCGTTACAACGAGATGATCTTTCCACTCTATAAAAACAGTATTTCTAGGGAACCATGTAAAGTGCTTGGGGCTTTTGGAAGGTGAAGATAATTATGTACAAATGGCAAAAAGTAGCCATGAAGATACATCAATTTCATGGAAACCTAAAGGATAAAATTACAGCACCAATATCTACAGTATTTGATGAATGATAGTACAATGCAAAAACACTAAATAAGAATTTAAATATTTCTATATACCTCATTAATTTCCATTTCTCACTGGCTCATGTGGCTCTCTTAATCCAAACATGGAACTATGTCCTTTAATGTAAATCTGCAGGGTCATCGTAGATAGAGGCAAAAGGTGTCAACTACATCAATAGTTAAGCATTGTTTATAAGGCTAGGGTCCAGGGCCGGCTCCAGGTTTTTGAGGGCCCCGGGCGAAAGAGTCTCAGTGGGTCTTCCCTTTAACACATACCACGATTCATGATCGCATATAACACAGCCATGTAGTATATAACATGTACATGTACAGCACCATGGAATTAATGGTGCTATATAAATAAATAATAATAATATAACAGTCCAAGTAGCATATAACACAGCCATGTAGTATATAGCACAGCTCACGTAGCATATAACAGCCCATATAGTATATAGCACAGCCACATATTATATAACACAGCCCACGTAGTATATAACACAGCCCACGTAGTATATAGAACAGCCATGTAGTATATAGCACAGCCCATGTAGCATATAACAGCCCATATAGTATATAGCACAGCCCGTGTAGCATATAACACAGCCATGTAGTATATAAAAGCCCACGTAGCATATAACACAGCCAGTATATAGCACAGCCCATGTAGCATATAACAGCCCATATAATATATAGCACAGCCACATATTATATAACACAGCCCACGTAGTATATAACATGGCCCACGTAGTATATAGAACAGCCATGAAGTATATAGCACAGCCCACATAGCATATAACAGCCCACATAGTAAATAACATGGCCCACATAGTATATAGAACAGCCATGTAGTATATAGCACAGCCCACGTAGCATATAACAGCCCATATAGTATATAGCAGAGCCACATAGTATATACAGTAACACGGCCCACGTAGTACATAGAACATCCATGCAGTATATAGCACAGCCCACATAGCATATAACAACCCATATAATATATAGCACAGCCACATAGTATATAACACGGCCCACGTAGTATATAGCACAGACATGTAGTATATAGCACAGCCCCCTCCCCCCAAGAATGGCCCCATAGTCCAGTACTCACTGTTATAGTTAAAAAAACACTCCTCACCTCTCAACGTGCCCGCGCTGCTCCCTGCTCCAGTCTCGGCGGCTGCCACTGCACTGCCTGACACAGAGCGAGTGTGAGATGACGTCATCGCGCACCCGCAGCGGCAGTGTCAGAGGCAGAGTGGGGAATGATGGGAGAGGGAGCATCAGGTGATGCTCTCTCCTCCATTATTTGCTTTGAACTTTACCAGCAGACGCCGGGGGAGTTGTTGCTGGCAACAGGCGGGCCCCCCTGCCTCAAAGAGGCCCCATAGTGGCTGCGTGATGTGCCACTAGCTGAGGGCCCATGGGGGAGCGGGGGCCCTAGGCTGCTGCCTGCCCCTAACGCCGGCCCTGAATGGGCCTCCCTGTCTCGCCAGGGCCCCGGCACTTGCCCGGGTACGCCGGATGCTGACACCAGCCCTGCTAGGGTCACATGAGTGTATGGTCTCTCATCCGAGAGAATTAGGTCAATTATGAATCTGATATTCTTGAATAAGGACAGGGTAGAGAAAAAATTCTGCAACTTCGACATTTTCTTAGTGTGTAGAAACTGGACTGTACTTACAAATCATCTGAGTGCAGTCCGATGTTTCCCGCACACTCATTGACTTGCATGGCCAAGTGCAATAAGAACATTGGGTGCAAATAGAGTGAGCTCGAATGTTTCCTCAGACTGGCTCCATCTGAGGAAAAAATAGGACGTCATGGCCCCACAGCATAACATAGGTCCAGATACGATCTGATGTTGTGTCTGATCACACTTGGACCGACAATATGGGCATCTGCACAATTCCTAACGGTGATGACGACATCAATTGTCAACATTTTGGAAAACCATTTGGCCCACTTTAAGCATTTGTACAAATTTAAATTCTATTCACATCACTATCATGATTTTTGATGGACCCATCAAAAAACTGATCGAATGATAACTGATAAGGACTAATGGAGGAAAAAGAAGTCCGAAGGGAGGGAGATTTCACTCACCTTTGGAATGATGGATGGATGCAGTTCATTGTCCTGCACGGAGCAGCCCATGGTGTGCCTTGAAGACAAAGTAAGAAAGATGAACCAGTGGGACCAAGTCAACTAAAGTGAGTAAAATCCACATTTATGTTTTCATCTAAAAACAATTGTAGATAGTGTGCATATCATCCAGCAGCGCAGAAAATTAGACCTACGCATTTTGACTAATGGAAGCCTTACTCATGGTTAAGGTCCATGTGCCATAATTACAAATATATACAAAACATTTAAAATTACATGTTGGTAACAAGCCAATCAAAATGAAGCAAATTCAGTGAAAGTTTTGGGAAACACCTGGGGATAACCAAGATCAACAGAGCTGACCGTAGGGTTAATGAAATACTCATCTGGCTTACGTTCATTGTGTGAATCGGTGCATATTTAAAAAAAAGTTGAACAATTTTTTTTCTTCCTTTTTCCGTGTTTAATATGTAATCATTTAGTATTGTAGAATAAAATCCTGTCTGACATTTAAGCCAGTGCTATTGTTAAGTTTAAAAATCCAAAAGGATTCACGATTCAGAATTATTCTTGTATAGTTGCCTCCCCTTGCTGGTTTGATGACTTTTTCAATGGCCTTGAATTGGATAACAGACAAGTCTCCCTTGTGGCATTGGGAAAAATGTCTTGATACTGCAGAGATATTAATAGCCGTTGTGCTATTCGCTTCAGACATGTGTTTTCTGATGCGCTTTTTTAATGGCCCTTGTACAACCCATGTATTGAATACGGTACTGTGTGCAGTCTATAAGGTACAGTACAGACCAAAAGTTTGGACACACCTTCTCATTTAAAGAGTTTTCTGTATTTTCATGACTATGAAAGACTATGAAAATTGTACATTCACACTGAAAGCATCAAACCTTTCCGCTCTTTACACTCCACTGAAACTGCCCTCACTAAAGTCTCTAATGATCTAATAACAGCTAAATCCAAAGGTCATTGCTCCCTGCTGATTCTACTGGATCTCTCTGCAGCATTTGACACTGTGGATCACCAGCTCCTCCTCACTATGCTCCGCTTTATAGGCCTCAAGGACACAGTCCTCTCCTGATTCTCCTCCTACCTCTCTGACCGCTCCTTCACTGTACCTTTTGCTGGCTCCTCTTCTTCTCCTCGTCCCCTTACTATTGGGGTTCCACAGGGCTCAGTCCTAGTCCCCCTCCTCTTCTCTCTGTACACTGCCCCTATTGGACAATCAGCAGATTTGGGTTCCAGTGTTCAGTGTCGAGTTCCCGCCACTGCACAGGGGGAATCTCAAACCATGTCTGCTGCGGTCTCCTCCAGCTGCAGTGGAACCTGCTCAGTGGAGACATCGGTCCCAGCGTCTGGCTCAGCCTGATACTGTGTGAATGGTTACTGTTGCCTGTCCAGGCTCTGCCCTTGTAGCCAGCACTGGTCAGCGGCGAGCAGGCTTTTCTGGGACTAAGTCCTGCTTTTCACGCACTGAGCATGAACACGGGAGGACCTCTCATTGGAGGTTGGGGGTCAAACGCTCAGGCCCTGTTGCAGCTCCTATTGGTCCACCAAGAAGGTCATGTAGAGCTGCAACTATGAAAGGTTCACATGGCTGCACGGCCATGCGCTAGTATCAAATTTGTTTGGCTTATGCCAGTGAATACTATATCACTCTATATATATATGTGGTTTGAGGCTGTAGCTTTGGGACTATACCCTCAGGCAGGCAGCTAGCATCATTGGGGGCAATTAGCCTTGGCTTAGCATCTGGTTCCTTCTTGTGTGCGGCTAGCACAGAAGAGTTCCAGAGCAAGCACAACTGTCATGATCTCTGCAAGCAGAGATCATAGCAAGCCTATAGAGGGACAAGCTCTCGGAAGATGGAACTATACTGACCATGAACTAAGCCTGCCGCGCAACTAGAAATAGCCAGGTAGCATTTCCTATTTATTGCTAGATGCCCAGCTCTGGCCTAAGACCTAAATAGCTAGCAGAGGGAAATATAAGACCTGGCTCACCTCTAGAGAAATATTTCAAAAGCAGACAGTAGCCCCCCACATATAATGACGGTGAGTTCAGATGAAACAACAAACGCAGCAGGAAAATAGTCTTAGCAAATTTGAGGTCCGCTTACTAGATAGCAGAAGACAGATAGTATACTTTCATGGTCAGCAGAAAAACACTAACAAAACACCATCCAGAGATTACCTTAAACTCTGGCATTAACTCATAACACCAGAGTAGCAATCCCTGATCAACGAGAGCTTTCCAGACACAGTAACAAAACTTCAGCTGTGAACTGGAACAAATAGGCAAACGAAACATGGACAACAGTCCAACTTATCTAGTAGTTGTCAGAAGCAGGAACAAGCACTGAGAGGCATCAGATAACATTGTTGACCGGCAAGAAACCACCAGAGAAATGAGCTTAAATAGCGACACCCACTACTGATGGAACCAGGTGAAACAGGAAAGAGGATGACAAGTCCAATTCCACAAGCGGCCACCGGGGGAGCCCAGAATCCAAATTCACAACAGTACCCCCCCCTCAAGGAGGGGGCACCGAACCCTCACCAGATCCACCAGGGCGACCAGGATGAGCCCTATGGAAGGCACGAACAAGATCAGAAGCATGAACATCAGATGCATTGACCCAAGAATTATCCTCCTGGCCGTAACCCTTCCAGTTGACCAGATACTGGAGTCTCCGTCTGGAAACACGAGAGTCCAAAATTTTCTCCACAACGTACTCCAACTCACCCTCAACCAACACCGGAGCAGGAGGCTCAACTGAAGGTACAACAGGCACCTCATACCTGCGCAATAACGACCGATGAAAAACGTTATGAATGGAAAAGGACGCAGGGAGGTCCAAACGGAAAGAAACAGGATTAAGAATCTCCAATATTCTATAAGGGCCGATGAACCGAGGTTTAAACTTAGGAGAAGAGACCCTCATAGGGACAAAACGAGAAGACAACCAGACCAAATCTCCAACACAAAGCCGAGAACCAACACGACGATGACGGTTGGCAAAACGCTGAGTCTTCTCCTGGGACAACTTCAAATTGTCCATAACCTGCCCCCAGATGTGATGCAATCTCTCCACCACCGCATCCACTCCAGGACAATCCGAGGATTCCACCTGACCGGAGGAAAATCGAGGGTGAAACCCCGAATTACAGAAAAACGGGGACACCAAGGTGGAAGAGCTGGCCCGATTATTGAGGGCGAACTCTGCCAATGGCAAAAAAGCAACCCAATCATCCTGGTCAGCAGAGACAAAACACCTCAGATATGTCTCCAGGGTCTGATTAGTCCGCTCGGTCTGGCCGTTAGTCTGAGGGTGAAAAGCAGATGAAAAAGACAAATCTATGCCCATCCTAGCACAGAATGCCCGCCAAAATCTAGACACAAATTGGGTACCTCTGTCAGAAACAATATTCTCAGGAATACCGTGCAATCGGACAACATTCTGAAAAAACAGAGGAACCAACTCAGAAGAAGAAGGCAACTTGGGCAGAGGAACCAAATGGACCATTTTAGAGAAACGGTCACAGACCACCCAGATGACAGACATCTTCTGGGAAACAGGCAGATCTGAAATAAAATCCATCGAGATGTGTGTCCAAGGCCTCTTAGGAATAGGCAAGGGCAACAGCAGTCCGCTAGCCCGAGAACTACAAGACTTGGCCCGAGCACAAATGTCACATGACTGCACAAAGACTCGCACATCACGTGACAGGGAAGGCCACCAGAAGGATCTTGCCACCAAATCCCTGGTACCAAAAATTCCGGGATGACCTGCCAATGCAGAAGAATGTACCTCAGAGATGACTCTACTGGTCCAATCATCCGGAACAAACAGTCTATCAGGCGGACAACGATCCGGTCTATCCGCCTGAAACTCTTGCAAGGACCGCCGCAGATCAGGAGAAACGGCCGACAAAATTACTCCCTCCCTAAGGATACCTGTGGGTTCAGTACCACCAGGAGAGTCCGGGTCAAAACTCCTAGAAAGGGCATCTGCCTTAACATTCTTAGAACCCGGTAGGTATGACACCACAAAATTAAAGCGAGAAAAAAATAAAGACCAGCGCGCCTGTCTAGGATTCAGGCGCCTGGCAGTCTCAAGATAAATCAAATTTTTGTGGTCAGTCAATACCACCACCTGATGCTTAGCCCCCTCTAGCCAATGGCGCCACTCCTCAAACGCCCACTTCATGGCCAAAAGCTCCCTATTCCCAACATCATAATTCCGCTCTGCGGGCGAAAATTTGCGAGAAAAGAAGGCACAAGGTCTAATGACGGAGCAGTCGGAACCTTTCTGCGACAACACTGCCCCAGCTCCGATCTCCGAAGCGTCAACCTCAACCTGAAAAGGCAGATTCACATCAGGCTGACGTAACACAGGGGCAGAGGCAAAACGGTGCTTAAGCTCCTGAAAGGCCTCTACAGCATGAGGGGACCAATTAGCAACATCAGCGCCATGTCTGGTCAAATCAGTCAGTGGTTTAACGACATCCGAAAAACCAGCAATAAATCGGCGGTAAAAGTTGGCAAAGCCCAAAAATCTCTGAAGACCCTTAAGAGAGGAGGGCTGAGTCCAGTCACAAATAGCTTGCACCTTGACGGGATCCATCTCAATGGAAGAGGGAGAAAAAATATACCCCAAAAAGGAAATTTTCTGGACCCCAAAAACGCACTTAGACCCCTTCACACATAAAGAATTAGACCGCAGAACCTGAAAAACTCTCCTGACCTGCTGGACATGAGAGTCCCAGTCATCAGAAAAAATCAGAATATCATCCAGATATATTATCATAAATTTATCCAGAAAATCGCGGAAAATATCATGCATAAAAGACTGGAAAACTGAAGGGGCATTAGAAAGACCAAAAGGCATGACCAAATACTCAAAGTGGCCCTCGGGCGTATTAAATGCGGTCTTCCACTCATCCCCCTGCCTGATCCGCACCAAATTATACGCCCCACGAAGATCAATTTTAGAGAACCACTTAGCACCCTCTATACGAGCAAACAAATCAGTAAGCAATGGCAATGGGTATTGGTACTTAACAGTGATTTTATTCAGAAGCCGATAATCAATACATGGTCTCAAAGAGCCGTCCTTTTTTGAGACAAAGAAAAACCCAGCTCCCAAGGGAGAAGAAGATGGACGAATATGTCCCTTTTCCAAAGACTCCTTTATATATTCCCGCATAGCAGCATGTTCCGGCACGGACAAATTAAACAAACGACCCTTTGGATATTTGCAACCCGGTATCAAATCTATGGCACAATCGCACTCACGGTGCGGAGGTAACGACCCAAGCTTGGGTTCGTCAAAGACGTCTTGATAATCTGAGAGGAACTCAGGGACTTCAGAGGGAATGGACGACGAAATAGAAACCAAAGGTAAGTCCCCATGAATACCCTTACATCCCCAGCTCAACACAGACATTGCTCTCCAGTCCAAGACTGGATTGTGAGACTGCAACCATGGCAATCCCAGTACCAAATCGTCATGTAAATTATACAGCACCAGGAAACGAATAATCTCCTGGTGATCCGGATTGATACGCATGGTTACTTGTGTCCAGTATTGTGGTTTATTATTAGCCAATGGGGTGGAGTCAATCCCCTTCAGAGGAATAAGAGTCTCCAAAGGCTCTAAATCAAAACCACAACGATTGGCAAAGGACCAATCCATAAGACTCAGAGCGGCGCCAGAGTCAACATAGGCGTCCGTGGCAATGGATGACAAAGAGCAAATCAGGGTTACAGACAAAATAAATTTAGACTGAATGGTGCCAATGGAAACAGACTTATCAAGCTTCTTTGTACGCCTAGAGCATGCTGATATAACATGAGTAGAATCCCCACAATAGAAGCACAATCCATTCTTCCGTCTAAAATTCTGTCGCTCGCTCCTGGACAGAATTCTATCACACTGCATACTTTCTGGCGTCTTTTCCATAGACACCGCCAGATGGTGCACCGGTTTGCGCTCCCGCAGACGCCTATCAATCTGAATAGCCATTGTCATGGACTCATTCAGACCTGCAGGCACAGGGAACCCCACCATAACATCCTTAACGGCATCAGAGAGACCTTCTCTGAAAGTTGCCGCCAAGGCGCACTCATTCCACTGAGTAAGCACAGACCATTTACGGAATTTTTGGCAGTAAACCTCAGCTTCGTCTTGCCCCTGAGATAGTGCCATCAAAGTTTTTTCTGCCTGAAGTTCCAAATGAGGTTCCTCATAAAGCAAGCCCAAGGCCAGAAAAAACGCATCCACATCGCGCAACGCAGGATCCCCTGCTGGCAATGAGAAGGCCCAATCTTGAGGGTCACCCCTGAGCAAGGAAATCACAATCCTAACCTGCTGAGCAGGGTCTCCAGCTGAACGAGACTTCAGGGACAAATAAAGCTTACAATTATTTCGGAAATTCTGGAAGCTAGCTCTATTCCCTGTGAAGAACTCCGGCAAAGGAATTCTCGGCTCAGATACTGGAGCATGTACCACAAAATCTTGTAAATTTTGTACTTTCGTGATGAGATTATTCAAACCCGCAGTTACACTCTGAAGATCCATTATTGTCAGGTGCACACAGAGCCATACAGAGATGAGGAGGAGAGAGAGAAAAAAGACTGCAGCAAGGCAAACTGGAGGGAAAAAAAAAAAAAAAAAAAAAATACCAGCAGACTTCTTATAACTCTCCTTTCTCAACCTGGGTCTTTAACACTTTATGGGCCGGTCAAACTGTCATGATCTCTGCAAGCAGAGATCATAGCAAGCCTATAGAGGGACAAGCTCTCGGAAGATGGAACTATACTGACCATGAACTAAGCCTGCCGCGCAACTAGAAATAGCCAGGTAGCATTTCCTATTTATTGCTAGATGCCCAGCTCTGGCCTAAGACCTAAATAGCTAGCAGAGGGAAATATAAGACCTGGCTCACCTCTAGAGAAATATTTCAAAAGCAGACAGTAGCCCCCCACATATAATGACGGTGAGTTCAGATGAAACAACAAACGCAGCAGGAAAATAGTCTTAGCAAATTTGAGGTCCGCTTACTAGATAGCAGAAGACAGATAGTATACTTTCATGGTCAGCAGAAAAACACTAACAAAACACCATCCAGAGATTACCTTAAACTCTGGCATTAACTCATAACACCAGAGTAGCAATCCCTGATCAACGAGAGCTTTCCAGACACAGTAACAAAACTTCAGCTGTGAACTGGAACAAATAGGCAAACGAAACATGGACAACAGTCCAACTTATCTAGTAGTTGTCAGAAGCAGGAACAAGCACTGAGAGGCATCAGATAACATTGTTGACCGGCAAGAAACCACCAGAGAAATGAGCTTAAATAGCGACACCCACTACTGATGGAACCAGGTGAAACAGGAAAGAGGATGACAAGTCCAATTCCACAAGCGGCCACCGGGGGAGCCCAGAATCCAAATTCACAACACACAACCCATAGTCAGGGTAATAGTTTTGTGAACAGCTTGACTCTGTGAGCCAACAGAGATCGCTTCCAGTTCACACGGGGTTAAGCTTAACCCACATGTGAGCTCAGAGGTTAACCGCCATTACTTTGCAGCAGATATCTCTGCACGGTGGACCCCAGGCTGTGAACGCACCTTGTAGCTACCTATCTATACTCGGTGCGTTCCGCTAGCCCTAACAGTATACTAACGCCAGGGTGTGGCTAAGATATGGCGGACAAACAGCGATTGCAGGGGTACATCCAGCAGCTGGAGGGCAGGTTGGCGGCTCTCGAGTGTGCAACCTCAGCTGTGGATGTTACCACAATAGCTGTTCAGGCTGCTAGCGTGGCTGCAGCAACTTTAACCACTGCCACCCCTGTTCCGACCTTATCCCACCTTCCGCTGCCAGAGAAATACTCTGGTGACAGTAAATCATGTAGGGGTTTCGTGAGCCAGTGTGGTATACACCTCGAGCTCCTGGCTGCACGTTTTCCCACAGAGTGGGCAAAGGTGGGATTCATTATTTCTCTTCTGTCGCACAGGGCGTTGGAGTGAGCTACGCCGCTGTGGGAACGTGACAATCATGTGGTGCAGAGTACTCCTCAGTTTTTGAGCACTCTGAAACAGGTCTTTTTAGGACCTCAACTCACCCATGATACGGCGCTCCAATTGCTGGCATTGACTCAGGGTTCGTCCATGGTCAGCCATTTTGACGTCCACTTTTGTACTTTAGCATCCGAGCTGGAGTGGCTGGATAAAGCCCTCATCCCGGTATTTTGGAAGGGTTGGCTGACCATGTGAAGGACACTTTGGCCACTAGGGAGATTCCCGCCACACTGGAGGAGCTCATAGCAGTATCAACTCGCATTGACCTTCGTTTTAACGAGCAAAGGTTGGAGCGAGCCCAGTGTAGGCAGAGGTTTCAGCTGGCTCCCACCTTCGCCAGACTTCTGGAATCTTCGGTCCAGGCGTCCGAGTCACATGAGACCATGGAGGTGTCACAAGCAGGATCTAAGTCCCGGACCGCTCATGCACATAAGGTCTGTCATTTTTGCCGGCAGTCAGGAAACCTTGTCTCCAGGTGATCTCAGCGGTCGGGAAAATATCAGCATCTAATGATAGTCGGAGGAGGTACACTAGACACGGTGACGTTTTCCTCCAAATTGTCCTTCCATGGGAAAATTACCATAGGCCCATCCACTCTTATGGTAGAGCTTTGCGTGGATTCCAGGGTGGAGGGCAATTTTATGTCATCTGCTTTTGCCTAACGACACGCAATACCCCTGGTGATGCTCGCCAAACCTGTGACTGTTCGAGTGGTAAATGGGTAGACACTACCCTCTCAGATTACACACCAAACCATTCCATTCAATATTTCCATGTCTCCATCTCATCAGGAGATTATTTCCCTACTAGTCATTCCCGAGGGAATTGATGAGGTCTTGTTGGGAATACCATGGCTACGCTACCACTCTCCTCATATAGAGTGGTCCTCAGGGAGAATTCTGGGATGGAGTAAATCCTGTGAGGGTAGATGTCAGAGGGAGTGCGTTCAGGTTGCTACAACTGAGGTACCCGCAGATCTTTCCTCTCTCCCCAAGCACTATTGGCCCTATGCGGATGTGTTCTCCAAAAGGGCTGCGGAGACTCTTCCGCCTCACCGCCCCTATGACTGTCCTATTGACTCTTGCCTGGTGCAGGGCCTCCCCGGGATCGACCCTATCCATTATCTCTTCCTTGAGATGGAGGCAATGTCCCAGTACATCCGAGAGAATCTGGCAAGAGGATTCATTATGAAGTCAGTGTCACATGCAGGGGCTGGGTTCTTCGTGCAGTAGAAGAGTGGAGAACTACGTCCATGCATAGATTACAGGGGTCTTAACGCCATCACCATTAAGAATAAGTACCCACTGCCCCTGATATCTGAGCTCTTTAACAGGCTACGGGGAGCAAGGGTATTTACTAAATCAGAACTGCGGGGTGCTTACAACCTGATTCACATCCGTGAGGGGGACGAATGGAAGACGGCTTTTAACACCAGGGATGGGCACTATGAATATCTGGTGATGCCCTTCGGGCTCTGTAATTCCCCAGCCATTTTCCAAGACTTTGTGAATGACATCTTCCGGGATATGCTTACCACCTCAGTCGTAGTCTATCTGGATGATATTCTCATCTACTCTTCAGATATTGACTCCCACCGGAGAGATGTTTGCAAAGTCTTCGACCTCTTATGGGCAAACTCCCTCTATGCCAAGTTGGAGAAGTGTGTGTGTTTGAGCAGGAGTCCTTGCCTTTCCTTGGCTATATCATCTCTGCCCAGGGAATGGCAATGGATCCTGCCAAGCTACAGGCTGTGATGGACTGGCAGGAATCTCATTCTCTTAAAGCGGTGCAGCACTTTAAGGTGTTCATTAATTACTATCGCCAGTTCATTCCTCATTTCTTAACTTTGGTAGCTCCCTTGGTTGCCCTCACCAAGAAGAGAGCAAATCCCAAATTGTGGTCGTAGGAGGTCTCCAAGGCCTTTCTCGCTATTAAGTCACACTTTGCTAGTGCTCACATCCTACATCGCCCCGATGTAGATAAGCCGTTTATAATGGAGGTGGATGCCTCATCCGTTGGTGCTGGAGCAGTGCTCTTCCAAAAGAATGCTCAAGGTCGGAAGCATCCTTGCTTCTTCTTTTCCAAGACCATCTCATCAGCGGAAAGGAATTATTCCATCGGGGACAGGGAGTTGCTAGCTATGAAGTTGGCTTTCTGAGAGTGGAGACACTTCCTGGAGGGGGCTCGCTTTCCCTTCCAGGTTTTTACAGACCACAAAAATTTGGTGTACTTATAGACAGCCCAGCGGCTAAATTCTCGCCAGGCCAGATGGTCCTTGTTCTTCTCCCAATTCCATTTCACCCTCCATTTTCTCTCCGGGGAGAGGAACATTTGTGCCGACGCTCTCACCCGCTCTATAGTGTCATCAGAGGAGGAGGAGGAGGAGCCCTGGCTTATTGTCCCTTCTGAGAGCCTGAGAACCGTGGCTCCAGTTTCGCTAGAGTCTGTGCCCCCAGGCAAGACTTTTGTACCATCAAATTTGCAACCGGAGGTTCTTTCTTGGGCTCATTCGTCCAGGGTGGGTGGACATTTTGGGACCAAGAGGACATTTGAGCTTCTGGAGGGGACATACTGGTGGCTGCATATGGCTCATGACATCGGGGATTATATTCGAGTGTGTGTCTCCTGCGCCAAGAATCAGTCTCCTCGGAAATGGCCTGCTGGGCTACTTTATCCTCTGCCGGTGGCAGACAGGCCCTGGGAGATGGTCGGCATGGACTTCGTGGTGGGCTTACCTAAGTCTTGTAGCTGCACCGTTATCTGAGTAGTCACCGATCATTTTTCTAAAATGGTGCACTTGGTGCCACTTCCACGGTTACCTTCTGCACGGGCCTTGGCGGCGTTGTTTATTAAACATATTTTCCATCTACATAGTATGCCTGACAAAATTGTCAGTGACCGGGGTCCCCAGTTCGCGTCTCGGTTTTGGAGAGAGTTCTGTCGTTTACTCAGCATTGAGCTGAATCTCTCTTCTGCATACCATCCCGAGACGAATGGGTTGGTAGAGAGGGCCAAACAGACTCTGGTGACATACCTGCGACATTTTGTCTCTGATAGGCAGGATGACTGGGCATCTTTGCTACCTTGGGCAGAATTTGCTTTGAACAATGCCGTAGCCGACTCCACTGAGCAGTCTCCATTTCTCCTTAATTGCGGCCAGCATATGCATGTCCCTGTGCCCATGCCTGTGTCATCCACTGATTCCAGGGTGGCAGACTGGGCAGTGGAGGCATGTGACATTTGAGACCACACAGGGCCATTCGCGCCTCCAAGGAGAGAATGAGTGTTTCTGCCAATGCACACCGGCGCCCCGCTCCGACCTTTGCTACTGGTGACTTAGTGTGGCTCTCTGCCCGTAACATCAGGCTGCGAGTTGAGTCCACTAAGTTTATTCCTCGTTACATTTGTCCTTTCAATGTTCTGTAACAGGTTAACCCTGTGGTCTACCGTTTGGCTATTCCTCTGCACCTTGATATCACCGACACCTTTCATGTTTCCCTCTTAAAGCCCGTCTATATGTCCCGCTTTTCTGAGTCATCTGCCAGGACATCGGGTTCATCCATGGATGAGTACGAGGTGAACTCTATCTTGGGGTGCAAGGTTGTACGTGGCAAGAAGTACTATCTGGTGGACTGGAAGGGTCACGGCTCAGGGGACAGAACCTGGGAACTTGTGGAGCACATTCAGGCTCTACTGCTCATTCCAGCCTTTGAGGCTCAAGGAGGAGGGGGCCCTAGGAGGGGGGTAATGTTAGGTGTCGAGTTCCCGCCGCTGCACAGGGGGAATCTCAAACCATGTCTGCTGCGGTCTCCTATTTTCCTCCAGCCGCAGTGGAACCTGCTCAGCGGCGAAGTCGGTCCCAGCTCAGCCTGATACTGTGCGAATGGTTACTGTTGCCTTTCCAGGCTCTGCCCTTGTAGCCAGCACTGGTCAGCGGCGAGCAGGCTTTTCTGGCACTAAGTCCTGCTTTTCACGCACTGAGCATGCCCACGGGAGGACCTCTCATTGGAGGTTGGGGGTCACATGCTCAAGCCCTGTTGCAGCTCCTATTGGTCCACCAGGAAGGTCCTATAGAGGTGCATATATAAAAGGTTTGCATGGTCGCATGGCCGCACTAGGTTTGCATTGCCCTAGTATCAAATTTGTTTGGCTTATGCCAGTGGATACTATACCACTCTATATATATGTGGTGTGAGGCTGTAGCTTTGGGACTGTACACTCAGGCAGGCAGCTAGCGTCAATGGGGGCAATTAGCCATGGCTTAGCATCTGGTTCCTTCATGTGTGTGGCTAGCACAGAAGAGTACCAGAGCAAGCACAACCCATAGTCAGGGTAATAGTTTTGTGTACAGCTCGACTCTGTGAGTCAAAAGAGATCGCTTCCAGTTCACACGGGGTGAAGCTTAACCCACGTGTGAGCTCAGAGGTTATCCGCCGTTACTTTGCAGCAGATATCTCTGCACGGTGGACCCCGGGCTGCGAACGCACCTTGTAGCTACCTATATATACTCACTGAGTTCCGCTAGCCCTAACATTCAGTATCATCTCTATGCTGATGACACCCAATTATACACTTCTTCCCCTGGCATCACCCCTACCCTAATTCAAAATACCAAGGATTGTCTGTCTGCTGTCTCTAAAGGTACCGTCACATTTAGCGACGCTGCAGCGATCAAGACAACGATGCCGATCGCTGCAGCGTCGCTGTGTGGTCGCTGGAGAGCTGTCACACAGACAGCTCTCCAGCGACCAATGATGCCGAAGTCCCCGGGTAACCAGGGTAAACATCCGGTTACTAAGCGCAGGGCCGCGCTTAGTAACCCGATGTTTACCCTGGTTACCAGTGTAAATGTAAAAAAAAAAACACTACATACTTACATTCCGATGTCTGTCGCATCCCCCGGCATTCTGCTTCCCTGCACTGTAAGCGCTGGCCGTAAAGCAGAGCGGTGACGTCACCGCTGTGCCCTGCTTTACGGCCAGCTGGCGCTGACACAGTGCAGGGAAGCAGAACGCCGGGGGACGCTACAGACATCGGAATGTAAGTATGTAGTGTTTTTTTTTTTTTACATTTACACTGGTAGCCAGGGTAAACATCGGGTTACTAAGCGCTGCCCTGCGCTTAGTAACCCGATGTTTACCCTGGTTACCAGTGAAGACATCGCTGAATCGGCGTCACACACACCAATTCAGCGATGTCTGCGGGAGATCCAGCGACGAAATAAGGTGCTGGCCTTCTAGCTCCGACCAACGATGTCACAGCAGGATCCTGATCGCTGCTGCGTGTCAAACACAACGATATCACTATCCAGGACGCTGCAACGTCACGGATCGCTAGCGATATCATTGTTAAGTTGTTCAGTGTGAAGGTACCTTAACATCATGTCCTCTCTCTATCTGAAACTAAGTCTCTCCAAAACTGAACTTCTTGTGTTTCTTCCCTCTACTAACCTCACTCTACTTAACAGAGAAATAACTCTGGAGGGTTCAACCATAACTCGCAAGCAGCATACCCACTGTCTTGGGGTCATATTCGACACCGAACTTTCCTTTGCTCCCTATATCCGATCACTCACTCGCTCTTGTCACCAGCATCTTAAAAACATCTCCAGAATCTGAACTTTTCTCACCTTTGAAACTGCTAAGACTCTAAGGGTACCGTCACACATTGAAATTTTCATCGCTGCGACGGCACGATTCGTGACGTCGCAGCGTCGTATAATCATCGCTCCAGCGTCGTAGACTGCGGTCACACGTTGCAATCACGGCGCTGGAGCGATGCCGAAGTCCCCGGGTAACCAGGGTAAACATCGGGTAACTAAGCGCAGGGCCGCGCTTAGTAACCCGATGTTTACCCTGGTTACCAGCGTAAACGTAAAAAAACAAACAGTACATACTCACCCGTCGGTGTCCTTCAGTTCCCTTGCCGTCTGCTTCCTGCTCTGAGTGCAGCCGTACAGTGAGAGCAGATCGCAGCACCGCCCTGCGCTTAGTTACCCGATGTTTACCCTGGTTACAAGCAAAGACATCGCTGGATCGCTGTCACACACAACGATCCAGCGATGTCAGCGGGTGATCAAGCGACGAAAGAAAGTTCCAAACGATCTGCTACGACGTACGATTCTCAGCAGGGTGTCTGATCGCAGTAGCGTGTCAGACACAGCGATATCGTAACGATATCGCTAGAACGTCACGAATCGTAACGTCGTAGCGATGGAAATTTCAATGTGTGACGGTACCCCCTACTGTCGCTTTACTTCATTCTCGTCTGGACTACTACAACTCTCTTCTGATCGGTCTCCCTCTTACCAAATTTTCTCCTCTCCAATCCATCTTGAATGCGGCAGCCAGGGTCATATTTCTGTCCAGCCGCTTCACCGATGCCTCCATCTTGTGTCAGTCATTACACTCATTACCCATTCGCTACAGGGTCCAGTATAAACTCATCTCTCTCACCCACTAAGCTCTCCACAGTTCTGCACCGCCTTCTATCTCCTCTCTCATCTCTGTCTATCGCCCTACACATGCCCTCCGTTCTACAAACGACCTAAGACTAACATCCCCCATAATCCGAACCTCGAACCTCCGTCTCCAAGACTTCTCTCATGCTGCATCAGCTCTCTGGAATGCACTTCCCCAGATGATCAGGCTGATACCTAGCCCCGACCTATTCAAGCGCGCTGTAAAAACCCATATCTTCAAACAAGCCTAACACATCAACTACTCAGTAAACTAACTTTGCCCTGTTCCCTCCTTCCAAATATTATCCTGAATCTGCACCCTACTATTCATCTGTCTCCACACCCTCCATGCACACGATAACTGCACTTGAAATTTGACTATTGCACTTAAACACACAGGCTGATGACCGGATCATGCAACTATATGAAAATCCCTATTTACTATAATTGCCAGACCTGAAATAACAAGTACTTTTCACCTATTGTGTCCCCCCCCATTTCCTTGTAGATTGTAAGCTTGCGAGCAGGGACCTCACTCCTAATGTCACTGTTTAAATTGTCTTAACTTGTATTGAATTTAATGTCGGTACATGTCCCCGCTTAATTGTAAAGTGCTGCGGAATATGTTGGCGCTATATAAATAAAATTATTATTATTATTATTATTATTATTAAAACTATGAATTATCACATGTGGAATTATATACTTAACAAAAAAGTGTGAAACAACTGAAATTATGTCTTATATTCTAGGTTCTTCAAAGTAGCTACCTTTTGCTTTGATAACTGCTTTGCACACTCTTGGCATTCTCTTGATGAGCTTCAAGAGGTAGTCACTGGGAATGGTTCTTCCAACAATCTTGAAGGAGTTCCCAGGGATGCTTGGCACTTGTTGGCCCTTTTGCCATCACTCTGCGGTCCAGCTCACCCCAAACCATCTCGATTGGGTTCAGGTCTGGTGACTGTGGAGGCCTGGTCATCTGGCGTATATGGCCATATGTCCAATGTACCTATATTTTGCATATAGTATCCCATTGTAAAGAATCTATAACATGAGGTACTTATTTTTTTTACTGGCCATCAATTAATAGAATAGTGCAATCTATTATTCTAATCTTATATTTTTTTTATATACCATTATAAAATGGAACTGTTTTAGCTTCTTTTGGGTTAATAGAAGCATGTACAGTACAGGCCAAAAGTTTGGACACACCTTCTCATTTAAAGATTTTTCTGTATTTTTATGACTATGAAAATTGTACATTCACACTGAAGGCATCAAAACTATGAATTAACACATGTGGAATTATGTACTTAACAAAAAAGTGTGAAACAACTGAAATTATGTTTTCTGGCGTAGCACCATATCACTCTCCTTCTTGGTCAAATAGCCCTTACGCAGCCTGGAGGTGTGTTGGGGGTCATTGTCCTGTTGAAAAATAAATGATGGTCCAACTAAACGCACACTGGATGGAATAGCATGCCGCTGCAAGATGCTGTGGTAGCCATGCTGGTTCAGTATGCCTTCAATTTTGAATAAATCCCCAACAGTGTCACCAGCAAAGCACCCCCACACCATCACACCTCCTCCTCCATGCTTCACGGTGGGAACCAGGCATGTAGAGTCCATCCGTTCACCTTTTCTGCGTCGCACAAAGACACGGTGGTTGGAACCAAAGATCTCAAATTTGGACTCATCAGACCAAAGCACAGATTTCCACTGGTCTAATGTCCATTCCTTGTGTTCTTTAGCCCAAACAAGTCTCTTCTGCTTGTTGCCTGTCTGTCATGTCGGACGCTGTTCATACTAGGGCGTTCGACAGACAGCGGTAATTCCTCTTTTGTCCACTATGCGCTCAGTGGCGTTGGCTAGATTTTATCTAGCTGGTCCGGGGTTAATTTAGCTGGTGCTCGGATTGGAAGCTAGGTCACGCCCACTGCCTTTAAATAGTTCTTCTGAACATTGGGTGTCGCCGATTATAGCTTCTGTCTTGTGCTTGGTTATCTCGGTCTGGAGTGGTGAGCTAGGAGTTGGAGTATCGTATCTGGTGGTGTATTTCCCTTTGTCTTATTTTCTCCTTCCTATATTTGTATTTGTTTTGCCCTGTGCACTTATAGGGTATTCCTGTGTGACTGCGGCGTGGTGCATATTTTTCCGTTATCCTTGTCTGTGCTAACTGTGGGTATTGGTGTGTGGTCTCTTCACTGGGTGGTGGGTGGTGGTTTCAGCCTAGGGTTGAAACAGGGTGAGGATGGAGGCCCAGACATGCACACCATCAGTGTAAACTCTGGGAGAGGGTCAGTCAGGGTTTCCCTAGTCTGAGGGAAATCGCAGGGGCCCGGGTTATTAGCTCTTGCCTACCTAGGCTACCCGTGACACTGTCCTTAGCAGTGGTTTCCTAGCAGCTATTTTACCATGAAGGCCTGCTGCACAAAGTCTCCTCTTAACAGTTGTTGTAGAGATGTGTCTGCTCCTAGAACTCTGTGTGGCATTGACCTGGTCTCTAATCTGAGCTGCTGTTAACCTGCGATTTCTGAGGCTGGTGACTCGGATAAACTTATCCTCAGAAGCAGAGATGACTCTTGGTCTTCCTTCCCTGGGGCGGTCCTCATGTGAGCCAGTTTCTTTGTAGCGCTTGATGGTTTTTGCAAATGTACTTGGGGACACTTTCTAAGTTTTCCAAATTTTTCAGACTGACTGACCTTCATTTCTTAAAGTAATGATGGCCACTCGTTTTTCTTTACTTAGCTGCTTTTTTCTTGCCATAATAGAAATTCTAACAGTCTATTCAGTAGGACTATCAGCTGTGTATCCACCAGACTTCTGCACAACTCAACTGATGATCCCAACCCCATTTATAAGGCAAGAAATCCCACTTATTAAACCTGACAGGGCACACCTGTGAAGTGAAAACCATTTCCAGCGACTACCTCTTGAAGCTCATCAAGAGAATGCCAAGAGTGTGCAAAGCAGTCATCAAAGGAAAAGGTGGCTACTTTGAAGAACCTAGAATGTAAGACATATTTTCAGTTGTTTCACAGTTTTTTGTTAAGTATATAATTCCACATTTCATAGTTTTGATGCCTTCAGTGTGAATTTACAATTTTCATAGTCATGATAATACAGAAAAACCTTTAAATGAGAAGGTGTGTCCAAACTTTTGGTCTGTACTGTATATGACACCCTTTGTATTGTAATTCATGAATAGTTTAATCAGAACAGAGAGCCCAGTGGAAAAGGAAGTAAAAGTATTGATTTTATGGGCGTGTGCACATTTGTTGCTGCCGCATCTGAAAAAAACTTTTAATGATAACCATGTATCAGTAGTTATGTGTGTTTTATGCTTAAACAAGCTAGGTGAAAGTAAAGATCCAAGAGTTGAGTTGGTGCTTCTGTGGCTATGTATCTAATGTCCGTATTATTCAGAATTTGTGTTAACTTTATATCCTATTGCAAGATAATTACATATTTTTTTTACTATTTTAACTATATCCTGAAATTGTGGACTGAATTCAGCTGAAAATGTAATGGCAGTGTTTTTATTGGGATTAGATCTATTTTTACCTTTTATAATATTTGTACAGTACCGTTCAAAAGTTTAGGGTCACCCAGACAATTTTGTGTGTTCCATGAAAACTCATACTTTTATTAATCAAATGAGTTGCCAAAAGAATTGAAAATCTAGTCCAGACATGACAAGGTTCGAAAAAAAGATTTTTATTTGAAATAATAATTTTCTCCTTCAAACTTTGCTTTCATCAAAGAATGCCCCCTTTGCAGCAATTACAACATTGCAGGCCTTTGGCATACTAGCAGTTAATTTGCTGAGGTAATCTGGAGAAATTTCACCCCATGCTTCCAGAAGCCCCTCCCACAAGTTGGTTTGGCTTGATGGGCACTTTTTGCGTACCATACGGTCAAGCTGCTCCCACAACAGCTCAATGGGGTTGAGGTCTGGTGACTGCGCTGGCCACTCCATTACAAATAGAATACCAGCTGCCTGATTCTTCCTTAAATAGTTCTTGCATAATTTGGAGGTGTGCTTTGGGTCATTGTCCTGTTGTAGGATGAAATTGGCTCCAATCAAGCGCTGTCCACAGGGTATGACATGGCATGGCAAAATCGAGTGATAGCCTTCCTTATTCAAAATCCCTTTTACCTTGTACAAATCTCCCACTTTACCAGCACCAAAGCAACCCCAGACCATCACATTACCTCCACCTTGCTTGACAGATGGCATCAGGCACTCTGTTAGGGCTGGCTGAACGCACCGAGTAATTAGTAGAGTAGCATAGGTGCGTTCGCATCCTGGGGTCCACCGTTTACGAGTGAGACATGCTGCTAATAGATGGCGGCACTATATGCTGGTATAGACACGAGTTCTGTCACTCGGTCTAAATATAAACGAATTCTGTTGCTACACAGAGTTGTAAGATTCCACGTGGGAATAATACCCTAACTAGGGTTGTGCTTGCTCTGGAACTCTTCCGTGCTAACCGCACACAGGAAGGAACCAGATGCTAAGCCAAGCAGCTAATTGCCCCCACTGACGCTAACTGCTTGCCCGAAAGTATTCCCAAAGCTAGACGAACACGCACCACATGTAGAGAGATTGGTAGCGTATCAACTGGCGACAAGCACATACACAAATGATACTAGCGCATAGCCGTGCGGCCATGCGAACCTTTTATAGTTGCAGAAACTTCAGGACCTTCCTAGAGGACCAATGGGAGTTGCTACAGGACATGAGCATGTGAGCCCCGACCTCCAATGAGAAGTATTCCTTTGGGCATGCTCAGAAGGGGAAAAGCAGGACTTAGTCCCAGAGGCATCTGCTCGCTGCTGACCAGAACTGGCTACAATAGCTGAGCCTGGAAGAGCAGGAGCAACCAAGCGCAGAGTATCCGCCTGAGCTAGACGCTGGGATCGACGTCTCCGCTGAGCAGACTCTACTGTGGCTGGAGAACAATGGGAGACTGCAGCATTAGTGGTTTGAGATTCCCCCTGTGCAGCAGCGGGAACTCGACGCCTAACATTACCCCCCTGTTATGACCCCAATGGCGAGGGTCTCAGAGAAACAAGTAAGTCTGCGACGTACAAAAATCCAGCTCATAGGGCAGTGGTAACTGGGTTGACCATATATCTACTCCTAACGCCAACACTAGCAGTAGCCGGGGAACATGCCTACGTTGGTCGCTAGATGTCTCGCGCCAGCCGGAGGACTAACTACCCCTAGAAGAGGAAAACAAAGACCTCTCTTGCCTCCAGAGAATAGACCCCAAAAGTAGGATAGTAGCCCCCCACAAATAATAACGGTGAGGTAAGAGGAAATGACAAACACAGAGATGAACTAGATTTTAGCAAAGAGAGGCCCACTTACTAATAGCAGAATGTAGTAAGATAACTTATATGGTCAACAAAAACCCTATCAAAATCCACGCTGGAGATTCAAGAACCCCCGAACCGTCTAACGGCCCGGGGGGAGAACACCAGCCACCCTAGAGCTTCCAGCAAGGTCAGGAAACAGATTATATACAAGCTGGACAAAAATGCAAACCAAAAAAAATAGCAAAAAGCAAGAAAGCAGACTTAGCTTAATCAAGCAGGAACCAGGATCAGTAGACAAGAGCACTACAGATTAGCTCTGATATCAACGTTGCCAGGCATTGAACTGAAGGTCCAGGGAGCTTATATAGCAACACCCCTGACCTAACGACCCAGGTGAGCATACAAGGGATGAATGACATACCCAGAGTCAAATCACTAGTAGCCACTAGAGGGAGCCAAAAGGTAAATTCACAACAGTACCCCCCCCTTAGTGAGGGGTCACCGAACCCTCACCAAGACCACCAGGGCGATCAGGATGAGCGGCGTGAAAGGCACGAACTAAATCGGCCGCATGCACATCAGAGGCGACCACCCAGGAATTATCCTCCTGACCATAGCCCTTCCACTTGACCAGGTACTGAAGCCTCCGTCTGGAGAGACGAGAATCTAAGATCTTCTGTACACCAAAGAGACACTTTGAGCCTTTTACAAACAAAGAATTTTCACGCAGAATCTCAAAAACCATCCTGACCTGCTCCACATGCGAGTCCCAATCATCAGAAAAAAACAGAATATCATCCAGATAAACAATCAAAAATTTATCCAGATACTTCCGGAAAATGTCATGCATGAAGGACTGAAAAACTGAAGGTGCATTAGAGAGACCGAATGGCATCACCAAGTACTCAAAATGACCTTCGGGCGTATTGAATGCGGTTTTCCATTCATCGCCCTGCCTAATGCGCACAAGGTTGTACGCACCACGAAGGTCTATTTTGGTGAACCACTTGGCACCTTTAATCCGGGCAAACAAATCTGACAACAGCGGCAAAGGATACTGAAATTTGACAGTGATCTTATTCAAAAGCCGATAGTCAATACAAGGCCTCAAAGATCCGTCCTTTTTGGCCACAAAAAAGAATCCCGCACCAAGAGGGGAAGAAGAAGGACGGATATGCCCCTTCTCAAGAGACTCCTTGATATATGAACGCATCGCGGTATGTTCAGGTACCGACAGATTAAACAGTCTCCCCTTAGGAAACTTACTGCCAGGAATCAAATCTATTGCACAGTCACATTCCCTATGAGGAGGCAGTGCACTGGACTTAGACTCGCTGAAGACATCCTGATAATCAGACAAATACGCCGGAACTTCCGAAGGCGTAGAAGAAGCAATAGACAAGGGCAGGGAATCTCCATGAATTCCATGGCAGCCCCAACTTGACACTGACATAGCCTTCCAGTCCAAGACTGGATTATGGGTCTGTAACCATGGCAAACCCAAAGCAACCAAATCATGCATTTTATGCAGAACAAGAAAACGTATTACCTCCCGATGTTCGGGAGTCATGCACATGGTAACCTGTGTCCAAAACTGCGGTTTATTTTTTGCCAATGGCGTAGAATCAATACCCCTAAGAGGGATAGGATTTTCCAATGGCTCAAGAACAAATCCGCAGCGCTTGGCAAATGACAGATCCATAAGGCTCAGGGCAGCACCCGAGTCCACAAACGCCATGACAGGATACGATGACAGTGAGCAAATCAAAGTTACAGATAGAATAAATTTAGGTTGCAAATTACCAATGGCGACCGGACTAACAACCTTAGTAAGACGTTTAGAGCATGCTGAGATAACATGTGTAGAATCACCACAGTAGTAACACAAGCCATTCTGGCGTCTATGAATTTTCCGCTCATTTCTAGTCAGGATTCTATCACATTGCATTAAATCAGGTGTCTGTTCAGACAACACCATGAGGGAATTAGCGGTTTTGCGCTCCCGCAACCGCCGGTCGATTTGAATAGCCAGGGCCATAGAATCATTCAGACCTGTGGGAATGGGAAAACCCACCATCACATTCTTAATGGCTTCAGAAAGGCCATTTCTAAAATTAGCAGCCAATGCACACTCGTTCCACTGGGTCAGCACGGACCATTTCTGAAATTTTTGGCAATACACTTCAGCCTCGTCCTGGCCCTGAGACATAGCCAGCAAGGCCTTTTCTGCCTGAATCTCAAGATTGGGTTCCTCATAAAGCAAACCGAGCGCCAGAAAAAACGCATCAATGTCAGCCAATGCCGGATCTCCTGGCGCCAGCGAGAAGGCCCAATCCTGAGGGTCGCCCCGTAAAAAAGAAATAACAATTTTTACTTGCTGAGCGGAGTCTCCAGATGAACAGGGCTTCAGGGACAAAAACAATTTAAAATTATTCCTGAAATTTCAAAATTTAAATCGGTCTCCGGAAAACGGTTCAGGAATCGGTATCTTAGGTTCTGACATAGGACTTCTGATAACATAATCTTGTATGCCCTGCACACGAGCAGCAAGCTGGTCCACACTTGTAATCAAGGTCTGGACATTCATGTCTGCAGCAAACACAAGCCACTCAGAGGTAAAGGGGAAAAGAAAAAAAAAATGAGAGAGAGAAAAAAAAACTCAGAACTTTCTTTCTTATAATCCTGCTTCTGCAATGCATTTAACATTTAATACGTTCCTGGCAAACTGTTATGACCCCAATGGCGAGGGTCTCAGAGAAACAAGTAAGTCTGCGACGTACAAAAATCCAGCTCATAGGGCAGTGGTAACTGGGTTGACCATATATCTACTCCTAACGCCAACACTAGCAGTAGCCGGGGAACATGCCTACGTTGGTCGCTAGATGTCTCGCGCCAGCCGGAGGACTAACTACCCCTAGAAGAGGAAAACAAAGACCTCTCTTGCCTCCAGAGAATAGACCCCAAAAGTAGGATAGTAGCCCCCCACAAATAATAACGGTGAGGTAAGAGGAAATGACAAACACAGAGATGAACTAGATTTTAGCAAAGAGAGGCCCACTTACTAATAGCAGAATGTAGTAAGATAACTTATATGGTCAACAAAAACCCTATCAAAATCCACGCTGGAGATTCAAGAACCCCCGAACCGTCTAACGGCCCGGGGGGAGAACACCAGCCACCCTAGAGCTTCCAGCAAGGTCAGGAAACAGATTATATACAAGCTGGACAAAAATGCAAACCAAAAAAAATAGCAAAAAGCAAGAAAGCAGACTTAGCTTAATCAAGCAGGAACCAGGATCAGTAGACAAGGGCACTACAGATTAGCTCTGATATCAACGTTGCCAGGCATTGAACTGAAGGTCCAGGGAGCTTATATAGCAACACCCCTGACCTAACGACCCAGGTGAGCATACAAGGGATGAATGACATACCCAGAGTCAAATCACTAGTAGCCACTAGAGGGAGCCAAAAGGTAAATTCACAACACCCCCTCCTAGGGCCCCCCACTCCTTGGGCCTCGCTACGCTCAAAGGTAGCAATGTGCTGCGGAGCTCGATTGTGCTCAGAAGGCTCCCAGGATCTGTCCTCTGGGCCATAACCCTTGCAATCCACCAAATAACATTTTTTTCCATGTACCACCTTGCACCCCAAGATAGCATTCACCTCGTAATCGTCCGTAGACAAACCCGATGTCCCGGCAGATAACTCGGAAAACTGGGACTTGTGTACGGGCTTTAAGAGGGACACATGGAAGGAGTCAGTAATTCCTAGGCGTGGAGGAAGAGCCAGATGGTAGACCACAGGGTTAACCTGTTCCAGAACCTTGAATGGACCCAAGTAGCGAGGTGCAAACTTAGTGGACTCAACTCGCAGCCTAATGTTACGGGTGGAGAGCCACACTAAATCGCCAGGAGAAAAGGTCAGAGCGGGGCTCTGATGTGCATCGGCAGAGGACCTCATTCTCTCCTTGGAGGCCCGGACTAAGGGCTAAGGGCATTTACTATATGCTTGCACTGGACCTTTAAGAGCATGGGAGCATGCGCATGTGGGTAGTTGGAGTGTGGCCAGGAACTGTGGCGTGTACCAGGAAGCAGCAGGAGTATGCCGGGGAACCATGCCGCGGTGCCGGGGCAGTAAGAAAGCCAGTGTCCCTGCATAAAGGAAGAAGGGAACACTATGCAGGGGCACCGGCCGTTGAGCTACAATTACTATCTATATCCTATGGAAGCCGTTAAGGTTCATCATCTGTACTGATCTCAAAGTTTCCAGCTGCTTGTCTAAAAGAAGGAAAAAAGCTCCTTGACCCATCCTTCTTCTGCCCATGGAACTTCAGCACAGGTCCTAATAAGTGAATTTCGTGATGGTGCTGAACCCTAAACAGTAAATTTATTAGAGCTTTTGAGATCCGTTCATACGGAGCATTAATGGTGGTCCCAAAAGTCAGTGTTCAGGGAACACTGACAAACCTTAATTTATTGTTTGTGCTATATTCTGTATTTACTTTATATCTTACCTGCTTTAAGAATAACATTATTTAAGTAATGCTTAGATTCTATTTGCCATTTCTCTTTCTCTGCCAGCATGTAAATGAGTTTGATCTTTTCTCCGCTCTCACAGAAAGAGTCAAACATGTTGAAGAAATTTAGCACCTGTGAAGAAAAGCATAGAATTAATCATGTAAATTAGATTTTATATGTTATTCATTTCTTTTTGGAGCTACGCTTTTGATATATAAAGTTATTTCTATCAACAGTTATGTGGCTGTTATGTAAATACATATGCAGTAATTTAGATCTTGGTATTTACAGAACTCATAGACTTACAAGAACAGCTCCTGTATTGGCGATGGACCCATGGAAGGAGGTCACTGCAGGTCATAGAGGGAGGTCAAGTTGACCAATTCTCATACCCCAAAATAATATTCTTCTTTCCACTAGGACTCCAGAGTTTGTAAACTTGGAATGAGGGAGTCGCCATTAGGAACACACTGTTTATTTCTTCACATGTACAGACACATTTAGGGCATTAGCGCTGGTGTACCACCATAGGTAAAGATAAGCAGGCAGATAAACAGACGATCAATAGATAGATGGATAGATAGATAGATAGATAGATAGATAAATAAATAGATAGAAAGATAGATAGACAGATAGATATCAAACCATACCCCTCTCAAGATCACATTGATGGCCTCTGTTTGACATACACCTTGGGAAAAGCTCCCGACGTCTACTACCGATGAACACCGGCCATATGTCCAATGTACCTTTATTTTGCACATAGTATCCCATTGTAAAGAATCTATACCATGAGGTACTTATTTTTTTTTTACTGGCCATCAATTAATAGAATAGTGCAATCTATTATTCTAATCTTATATTTTTATATATACCATTATAAAATGGAACTGTTTTAGCATTTGTTGGGTTAATAGAAGCATGTACATCACATGCATTTCCCAGCATATGTGCTGAGTGGAAGTCATTAATTTTGATCAGAGAACCTTAAATGGTGCCAATAGTTTTATTTTGTAATCAAGATCTGGTTCCTTTCCAACCTGTGCACCATATCCTGGTGTTGATATAGATTAGTAAAAAGACCTACTCTACAAGCTGCTTAGCAGCCAGAAGACCTGAGGTCCTGCATGAGTGTGGGCACAGAGTGGTGTGCCGGCTCATTAGAAAGTCTATGAGGCTGTGAAAAGAGTTGAGTATTGGTTCACAGACTTTCTATCGAACCCGTACACTGCCATGTAAATGCGCTGATAATGCCCTTAGTACTTCTACATGTTAAGCAGCGTAATGCGAAGCATTTTTTAAAGAAAGTAAAACAATGGGTGCCCTTTAACTGAATGTGACATCCGGCTCAGGTCAACAGCTAATGTCAATATCGATGCAGGTTCATTTAAGAATTTCTTTTCCTCCAACACCCCATCTTCTTCATTAGGGCTTTGTGTCCTCACCAACTTTCCATTGACATTAAACAAAAATTCCTTCCTAAATTTGTTAGGCCATGGAGTTATCCTGCATGAATCCTCTCATCGTGAGTTGCTAAGAAGCTCCTAACCCCTCTTCTAATATAAATGTTTTAAGGACACTTATCACCAATCTTTGTTCAAACATTATAACAAAATAGACTTAATAGAATTTGAAAAGAGTCTAATTGCAAAAAATAGATCATCTGGAAAAATATCCAAACAGTGCCATATTTTTTGTAATGAAGATTCATCCTGTAGGCCTGGCTTCCTGATTTTTTTGGAAAAAAACTTGAATGTCTTAATCATACATCTAAAATACACATGGATCTTACTTTTACATACACCTTCAATAACTATAAGGTGGTATTGGACCCCAGAATATCTCACGTATATTCTCTGTAATCCAATTCCTGCTAGAGATGTAGCTCCCATGTAGGCTCCTGCACACACACCTCCATCTTTGCCCCATGGGTTTTTTGCCTTTCTCTGGATCAACATGTTAGGCTATAGATTAAACTCGATGGACTTAAGTCCACCTTCAATCTTAAAAACTAAGAAACTATAAGTCTGTAATGTGCACATTTTAGCTGTAGGAGAATCAATTTTTGAATCTTTACCATGGGTGGGATACCCGAGGTGGGATACCCAGTCCCATACATTGTATATTCAATGTCAATTATCTCTTTCAGAAAACATGGTTTTTCATATAGAAGTTTGGGCTCGGTGTTCACAAATAAAGTTTTCCAAAATTCCCATTACTCAGAGAAGAACTGAAGCATAGAATAGAGTTTTTATTTTTCATCTTAAACATAGCACTTTAGGAACTCTGTTGCAAAACATACTTGATAGAAATGACAGCTATATTTTCAGTGCAAAGAACTGAATAATTGAGGCTGCAGTGAAAAATCATATTAGCAGAGCTTTTAATTTAGTTCAGTTTGACTGTGCTCTATTGTATTTTGGTGTATTGTGTAATGAAAACACATTTGACAATAAAACAAGATTAATATTAAATTGCACGATTGTGTCGTATAATATGTTTTTACTGCATCTGTATTAGAACTTGGAAAAGATATGACATAGTATAATTAGGAGATTAATGGAAACAGTAAGCAATACAGCGGCAAAGAGGAAATACGTATAAACTATACAATAGTTGAAAAGAAATCTAAATAGCACAGAAGAATAATCCCAAACACTTGAAAACACCTGTAATGTAAGATAAAATACAGCAACGATGAACTGATTACCTATACTACCATTCATTCTCTTTCATTGGCCAATACCAACGCTGCAGATAATACCATTTTTATGGTAGAAGATACTTTTTCCTTTTTTTGTACTTATAGTGTTGTGTTACCCTAAAATGAGTTCAATCATTTTTCAAAGTGTGTTGTGTTTTTCAACATAATAAATGGTTCTAATTGCTAAATGCGGGTGAAAACAAGCAAATTTACCATTTATTTAAAAAAAAAATCATCTGTTTTCAAGAATGGAGGGATTTTTAATTTTACTGCATAATGTTAGCTGCTGAGGTTACTAGTCACCATTGGAATCTACCTCAGGTGGCTGGTTTCCTGGGCAAGGAGTGTAGGGAGTAAAAAATCTTTGTTATAGAGCTTGCTGCTCTCACACTACCCCAATCACAAGGTTCGGCTAGCCACAGTGCCATTGTGCTCTTCCGATATCACAGAGGGAAACTGCCTCGGTTTATAGTATAGTATTGCATTGGACACAGTTCGAGCTGTTAGCCGAAAAAAATTAACTGGAGTATAAGTCACAATATGTGCAGGAATTCAGGCTTCATAAAAAAAAGCTCACTTGTATGCACATTGCCATCATGACTAAGGGTTTGTTTACCTGAAACGAGTAGATAGAATTTTAATTTTTCTATCATGATATGATGTTTCTGTACTCGTTTACACTGTGAATATAGTATTTAAAAAGCAATAGTGCCTATAAAGATCATAGGGTACTTAGTAAACACCATTTTTGAACAAAAAAAACATAAAAGCCATCCCACCAGTGTCAATGTGTACCCAAATAGGGATGGTCCTAACCTCTTGTATTAAAACCTTACCTTGCGTCAAAGTGACGTCAATGTGAATAAGGGTCGAGCAGGACTGGGTCCCGAATATGGACATCTAGCAATGGGAAGCTAAATAAACATAATTTCCAGCTCAAAGAAAGGGAGGCAACACTCTTACCTGCAATGAGTAAAGAAACTTGAAACTTAACTTAACTAAAGAAATGAAATGTAGTATAAGATGGTATATATAAAATATAGGAGCATGCTCACACTGACAATTAAAACACATAAAACTTAAAATAAAAACAAAATGAAAAAATACTCTGCTGTGAGTAAGTAAAAAGCAATAATGCATATAAATAACATAGGGTACTTGGTAAACACTGTTTTTGATTGAAAAAAACTACTTACAGCAGGGTATATGTTCATTTTTTTTCTGTCTTAGGTTTTGACAGGTCAAAAATTACTGTAAAAAAGTCCCAAATCCACTCTGCAGATCCCAAAAACGAGCTTTTATTATTCTCATAGATGAGGTGGTCCAGTCTGATGGATGTCTCTAATCTTGATCCAGCGCCTCCTCTCTTTTTGCTATTGCCATTTCATTCCCTGCTACATTTCGATGACGCAACCTGTCATCCACACAGTGTCCCTATCGCGCTCCTGTGCAGGCACACTTCTCTCTGTCCTACTGAGTGCAGAGAAAAGCACTGTAGTGCACATGCGCCGACTTTACTTATGGGTTATCAGTGTTCTTTGGAGTTTCCCGTTGCATGCATACTATAGTGCTTTGCTCTGCTTTCAGCAGGGCAGAGAGAAGTGCAGAGGAACGTGATGAAAGACACTGTGTGGATGATGTAGTATGCGTCATCCATATGAAGCAGGGAATGAGGACGGTGATCACAAGAACAGAGGAGGCACCGGATTAAGACCAGTGAGTTCCATCGAATAGGACCACCCAGTCTGTGAGTAAAATAAAATCTCTTTTTTGGGATCAGCAAACTGGATTGAGGACTTTTTTTACGGTATTCCAATATGCCGTAAAAAAGTATGCCGCATAATTTATATAAGAAAAACTGTTGACAAGTTCCCATTAAAATAACAAAAGAATGTAAGTCCCCTTGCTTTAACAATCATGTCTGGCATAGGCATCTCGAGATCTCTTAGGCAGGACTGGAAGAAATAACACTGCGATCTTCAGTCATTTGAACGGCACCATCAGGGGCACACCTGATGACATCCTGTTCCAGTCACCTGACTGCTACAGCCAATCACAGGTCATAAAACATAAAAAATACGGCAAGTAGGCTACATAATAAAAAATGCCTCAGAAACAGAGAGGCGCCCTACTGTTCCACAGGACATTTTGGAGCACTGAGTTCTTGGTATTTCTCATGCTGTAGTTTAAATTATTTTATGACTTGTCATTTTCTATTTTATGGGGTTTCAATCACATGTTTTTCCTGCTCAATGCAGTTGCGATATCTATTTTGTTTTATTTTGTCACTCGTCCAATTTATTTGCTATTTTAGAGAGGAGCTGGGGCAGATTTTAGATCTTGGTATAACATGGTTTATGGGGTCCTCTGCAGCAATAATTCATTGTAATACTTTATAATCTTTGCGCCCAATATCCAATGTTTAGTGCATAAAATAAAAATGGTGGCACTTTGAAGTGGATTTCATGTCAATGTAATCTCAGATCTCTTATGGGAATCGTAAAAGAAAGCATTGTGTGTAAAGCCCGGTATATATACCAGTGCACAGCATTTTACATTTCAATTCTGTTCTCATGAAATGAGTTCCCGTCCTATAAGTCATCTTGCCGATTTCCCTGCTCATCCTGTATACACTATGTGTATGTATCTATTGATTCCAAATCCTGATCTGTAGAAGGAGTATGAGAAGTGGTTGTTGGGTACAATACAAGGAAAGACATTTAATAATAACCAAACATATGTGTTCATACAATTTTATCAATTGTGAAAATCGGTTATTTGCATTGAAATATGAAATACAAGGAATTTGCTTACCCTCTTAATACCTTCAAGGAACATTCCAGCTGTTACCGGGCATTACTTTTGCACAAGATACAAGGAACGTCAAATGTTATTTTTGGCTTTATTATTTTTTTAATTTAGTTTTATCATGTTATCTAAATGGTTACCTAAACTACCATCTGAATAAAATATATTAACTGACTGCCAATTTAGCATAAAGGAAGCAATTCATATTTTATGAAGAGGATCCCTTCTGTGAACCCACTCTAGATATAATGAGGGTCTCTTGACAATAAGTTGATCACAAAGTGTCCAAATGTTTAGATTCTAGGGATCTACTATAATCTATGAGGAAACTCTCAGTACGTCTTTCATTTCCCTATAGCACCACAACAGGGGAGATCAGGCTTTACAACCTAACAGAGTACCCATATGTTAGCATCATGCACTATAGATTTTGGTGCGTGACGAGGGTGAAGATACCTGGTGAAAGGTGCTCCCACAGTATCAAATAAAATAATACCAAAAAAACTAAATTTATTTAAAAACCCCAAACATTTCAGCTGTATCCAGCCTTCCTCGGAGACACCTGAGGGAGGCTGGATACAGTGAAAATGCGTTGTATTTTTTAAATAATTTTCTTTTTTTTTTTGCATATTCCTGGTATTTTTCTCATTTGATACCATAGAAGCTCCTTTCATCTGGTATCTCCACCTTCATCATACACTGCTGGAACTCCCTTGGAAGAATTTCCAACAGCACACGAGCTAGGCTGCCCCTATTAGATCTAGTTCATATGTTATTTGCCCGACTATGCACAACTCTATCAGGTGAGCAACTTCCCTATTTTTTGGTCTTAATTTTTTTTTTTATTTACTAAACTCAGAAAGCGCCATTTTCTCTCACTTCACTGTAAGGAAATTCCATTATTGCACTATATATTTCAGGATATTTATAATTTAGAGACAAATCATGAAAATAGGTTTTGTTAAATACGTAACTCCTCTAAATTAAAATATTAATAATTCCAGGTATTTCAATCAGTAAAATTGGCAATAAATGTTAGATAGGTGTCATCGCAAACTTTGGAACCTCCACTCACTGTTAAGATAGGAGATCTCGGTCCTGCCATACTATGGTCATCATGGGGAAAAAGGAAGGAACTTGTTTTAGGAATCAGTGTGATTTCCAGTTTCACTCCTACTTATCTTATATGTATCACCTTATTATTATTATTATTATTATTATCACCTATTACGTGAATAGGTGGCGATAGATGTATTAGCTCCTTAATAATGTTGGCATTTTGACTCAATCAAGATTCCACCTGTAGCGACTCTTTTTTCAGTAACTTCAGGAAGTGCTGTGAAGGTAAAAAGTCTTCGCAATAGGGTGACCCTATTAACAGTGAAAAAGATTAAAACAATGGTATAGCTCACCTAGCGGATTTTGAGGAAACCAACATAAAAATGATGCCGACCGGCCATTTTTTTTAAACTTGAAAATAGACTTCGAATCGAGTTGTTAAAAACCATTTTTCTTTAGCTTTAGCAGCACGAACTTTCCTTCCAGCTGCAAATCTTATTTTTACAGTGTTTTTATTCCCTTTTGGTGATCTTTTATCAAGTTGTAATAATTTGTATTATGGTTTATAAAAGCTGCTTCATCTATTTTCAGATACAGAAATTAAGTTGCAAGTTTTACATTCTTAGTGCAATTTCTATACCTAATCTTTAGAACAGAGTTATTAGTCAAAACTCGGAGCTTGATGGCGAATGGAAAAAAAAGGAAAGTTGTGTAACCGAGTTACGTAAAATTACACTGGTCTACAAAAAAAATTTTTTTCTGGCATAGACTTTAAGAACAGTTTTAGACTAATTTGAGGGTGCTGAATTCAAATCTGATCTTATAATTTCTCTATCACATCACGTTTTTGCGCTACAGGTATATAGCCCATTTTCAAGAATTCCATGATAAACATAAGCATTGTATGAAAAGTGCCGGTTTATACGGTTCACTAAGGTAAATTTAGTTTTCATTTAGTCTCCCAATAAATGTGAGAATATCTTTTTTTTCTTTGAACATGCATAATTCCCATTTGTTATGATAACACCCTTGTTTTCTGTGCTACTGGGACAGTAGAGCTACAGCAGAGCATTGGGTGAAAACTGAATGGCCTCAGCAACAGAGTTTGGCATCTGGCGATAAGAATGTCATCCATGATCCTCTAGTGGATAGGAAGGACATTGTCTTTCCTCCCTTACACATAAAACTTGGATTGATGAAGCAGTTCATCAAAGCTCTCAATCACAGTGGAGAATGCTTTAACTTTATATGTTCAACTTTTCCTGGTCTTAGTGAAGAGAAGAAAAAGGCTGGAAAATTTGATGGACCTCAAATAAGAACACTTATGAGAGACCCAAATTTTATCACATCAATGAATGAGACAGAAGAAAGAGCTTGGAATGCATTTTGTAATGTGGTGCAGAATTTTCTAGGGAATAAGAAAGCAGACAACTATAAAGAGATTGTGGAAGAGCTACTAATGAGTCTGCGAAATCTTGGATGTAGAATGAGTATCAAGATTCACTATTTACACAGCCATTTGGACTTTTTTCCAGAGAACCTTGGGGATGTGAGCGAGGAACAAGGGGAGGTTTTCATCAGGACATTAAAACAATGGAAAAACAGTATCAAGGCCGGTGGAACTCACATATGATGGCTGACTATTGCTGGAGCTTGATGAGAGACAACCCAGAAGCTGTACATCACAGATCAGCCAAGAAAAAACAAAAGTTCAAATAACTGCCATTTGCCATTCATCTGTGTGTCATATATATGTGTTCTTATATTTTGTAGTTTAATTCTGTAAGTATATTTGATTTGCTGTACATAGACTTTGTAATCTTTGTTATTCCTTGATTAAAAATATACAATGTAGTACAGAAAATCATGTGTTTTTATCATAAAACATTAGATAGGAGTAATTTTCATGAAAAATTGAAAATATCTCGAAATCCTGATGTGATAGCCAATATTCGTAATCAGCAGCCAAAATTGACTTAAAATATGTTTTAAAACCTTTTGCCAGAAAAATTGCGTTGACCAGTGTTATTTGGGTCCTGTTTTGCTTCATTTATCATATATATTCATAAAACATTTGGAGGTTAACCAGTTGGAATATTACGCTCAGGTCCTAAATTTTCAACATACAATTTATTTATTTTTTTACAAGGTGACACTTTTTTAATTGTTTTAAAATTAATATTTTATATTCATTGATTATATTTAAAATGCTTGTGCCATTAAGTAATCTATAGTGCCTGTATATTGTAGGGATGAAGATTCAAAATTTGTTTCCCTCCATTGTGCGTATAAATATAAAAAGATATTTAATCCAAATACTGAAAGAAAAAAGAAAAAAAATGAAATTCAGACTCTGCCAGATACCCCTGGGATCACCCTGGTAAATATTTCCCAAAGAATCTTCATGATTTTTACAAAACATTGGCTGAATAAACTTTGGTGGAAGATCACATACACATTGGACGGTTTAGTGTAATGTTTATGGCTACCTATTAATTTTGTATACAGATTTGTGGATGTGGCAGACCTAAAATCTGTGATTCTTCCATGTTTAATTAAAGAAAGAGTTTTTCATGTTTCTTTCAAACAGTTAAGGGTATCAGTAGTAGAGATGGAGTAATCAATTCGTAGGACCCTGATCTATTGGTCAAGTCAATAACCTATTACAGTTGGACAGGAGGTCTGCAAAACTTCTTAGCTCTTGGAATTTCTGGGTCCTCTTTCAATTAGCTGGGTTGATGCAAAGTGCGTCACACCATAATGAAGACATTGTGCCAACCTGGGTAATCAAAAGAAGATGCTGGGAGGTAAGGTGATTTTCAGGACTCCCATCAAGGATATCCCATCCATTCGGAGTCCTGCAAATCAATTTCACCATCTGTAATCACTAGCAATTAGCAATGATCATAATATCATTTTAGCTTATAGCCATTGCCAAAGGTTTTGTTATACGCACAAAGATAAAAAAAGGGAGAAATAGGAACCAGAGATCTCTAGTATTAGATAAATTTAATGGTTTAAAAACAAACCAATAACTAATGGCTGATGGGATTGTAGGCTTGTTATACTCTACTAGTTTCTTCAGGGAATCAATGTCTAATTTTCAGTAGACTACATCCTACTCTGGAAAAGAAGCAACAAAGTTTACTTGGGAAAAAAAAAGTTCTTGGTCATCAATATCAGGTCATTTAGGGTCCTACACCTAGCACCCCCTTCAATCAGCTGATGCCACCTGTAGAGGCAGCCTGGATGAAACATTGAAGCTCTGCATATTGTGTCGTGGATTCTGACGTGTACTGCACTTCAGCTTCTATTCAAATAGTACGTAATACCTATATACCAGTGAAATCTTTCCTGTGTTGATCTAAATAGGATGGAGAAATAATTCACATTCAGAAATTTCTAATTTATTGAAGAACATTCAACAGTGCTGTTTGCTTTGTAAATTTCTGATGAACTCCGATAGATAAGCATGCCACTGGTGAATATAATACTGCATAGTTGAAATAGTTTATATGTTTTTTTAATTATTTCCAGTTCTTCAAGCTGAAAAAGCATTACAAGAGGTCAAGCAGTTATCAAGAAAATGGATGTTTTTCAGCCGCCAATGAGTAATTTCCCATAAGTCCCACATTGCCGCAGGGTATTTGCTTACATTCACAGACCAGGCATGTGATGCTTGGCTTTCAGAAATTGACCCTGTTACATAAAATACAATTCATACTCTCTATTCTCTATTTATTGGAAATTAAATTAACTTGGCAGTCAATGTGATCTAAATCCATTAAACAAACCATTTTCCCAACCTACAAATATGAATTATCTATATATAATATTTATACATCAGTGAAGACAAAAATAAATGTCATTATTAGATTTGCATTGGGAAATTTTTCGTTTGGACGCCACTTGCTATGTCTTGACTGATAAACAGGAAACATAGGGAATGAACCCTAAAGACAGAAATGTAACATATTACTGCATATTATAACTGACTTCGGAACTCTGACTTCCAGACAGTGAAAGTGGATATTTGCTTCAGAAGAATAAATTATCTTTATTTTCAGATACTCAGCTGTTTAGAAAAGCTTATAACTGTTGAGTATAAACAACACCCTGCGAGAGCTGAAAGGTCAGAGAATTTAGCAAGTTCTGCAGCTGCCTACTAAACAGCATTTTAAAACTATTTATTATAGATGAGTGAAATTTTTTTTACTGGAATTTAATTCTACTCGAATTTTCCAAAAACCGCCATTCGCCAAAATGTGGATGATTTGTAATTTGTTTCCATGCGGATTCGGCTACCTGTCGATTTTATGACCAATAATGGGCCATTAAAAAAAACTAAAATACCGTATTTTCCGGCGTATAAGACGACTGGGCGTATAAGACGACCCCCCAACTTTACCAGTTAAAATATAAAATCTTCTTAAAAGTCGGGGGTCTTCTTATACACCCTATGTCGTCTTATAGGGCCGGTGAATATGTGCCTTTTGGGGGGGGGGGGGGGGGGAGTGATCCTGATGACGAGGGGGCGTCTCACAGGAAAGTGAGTATCCCCCATTACCTTATCGTAGCGGTGCAGCGTGGGGGTCTCAGTGCTGGGAGCGGCGGCGGCGGCTGCTGTGCTCTGGTGCGGCGGCTGCTGTGCTCTGGAGCGGCGGCTCCTCTTCTGTGTGGGGCCTCTGTGCTGGGCGGTGGCGGTGGCGGTGGCATATCTTTATCCAGTTGGGGCTCCTCCGGCATCTCCTTAGCCCTGGAGGCCCCGCCGCAACTCCATGAGTGCAATGCAGCGGCCATTTTCCCGGAGGCAGCTCAATAGGTGCGATGCGGTGGCCTCCGGGAAAATGGCCGCTGCTCAGATTCAGATCTCGTCCCGAAATCTCGGGACACGAGATCTGAATCTGAGCAGCGGCCATTTTCCCGGAGGCCACCACATTGCACCGATGGAGTTGCGGCGGGGCCTCCAGGGCTAAGGAGATGCCGGAGGAGCCCCAACTGGATAAAGATACGCCGCTGCCGCCGCCACCTCACAGCACAGAGGCCCCACACAGAAGAGGAGCCGCCGCACCAGAACACAGCAGCCGCCGCCGCCGCTCCCAGCACTGACACCCCCACGCTGCACCGCTAGGATAAGGTAATGGGGATTACTCACTTTCCTGTGAGACGCCCCCTCGTCATCAGGATCACTCCCCCTCCCCACCCACCATATACACCGGCGTACAAGTCGATTCCCGGCGTATAAGACGACCCCCGACTTTTAAGAAGATTTTCGGGGGTTAAAAAGTCGTCTTATACGCCGGAAAATACGGTAATCCTTACCCGCTCCTTACCACTTACCTCTCCAGCCCCCCGTGCCACTCACCACTAGTGATGATCGAGTATACTCGTTGCTCGAGTTTTCCCGAGCATGCTCGGGTGATCTCCTAGTATTTATGACTACTCTGAGATTAAGTTTTCATCGCCCCAGCTGAATGATTTACAGCTACTAGACAGCTTGATTACATGTGGGGATTCCCTAGCAACCAGGCAACCCCCACATGTACTCAGCCTGGCTAGTAGCTGTAAATCATTCAGCTGCCGTGATGAAAACTAAATCTCCGAACACTAACAAATACTAGGAGATCACCCGAGCATGCTCTGGAAAACCCAAGCAACGAGTACACTCGCTCATCACTACTCACCACCACTCGTTCGGTATTTCTCTGAAGCTGCACCAGTCGCAATGAAATCTTTCGGCTCCTCTCATTTTACTGGACTTCCCAGTGTCATTGCACCCGGAAAGGTTCTGCACACGCGTGCGGAAGCTTATGATGCAAGTTGTGATGTTATGATGCCATTGAATCCTCCTAGGCACCATGACATCCATGACATTTCTTACGTATTACATTTCGTATGCTCTGCCATCTGGAGAGACCCCAGAACATAATAAGGTACATTACATTTGAGGAGAATAACGTCTCTGTGAATTGAATTTCTATGGAAAAAACACGCAAACAGACAAATTCGAATTCTGCTTGATTTGCCCATTTCTGCTGTTATGAAATGATGTGCATAGTAAAAATGGACAACACTGACTGCACAACCATTGCTATAAAATGTTAGATTAGACCATTAAGCTTCAACTACTGTGACACACACATTTCTCCCACATTCTCTAGAACTCACTACTCTAAGTCAGATTCTCCCTCACCTTAAAACCCTTCAAAAGACATTAAAAAACTCATATCATCAGAAAAACCTGCAACTAGTGATGAGAAAGTATGCTCGTTATCGAGTTTCTCCGAGCATGCTCGGGTGGTCTCCGAGTTTTTCAGCATGCTCGGAGATTTAGTTTATATTGACGCAGCTGAATGATTTGCGGCTTCTAGACAGCCTGAGTACATGTGGGGGTAGCCTGTTTGTTAGGGAATCCCTAGATGTATTCAAGCTGTCTAGCAGCCGCAAATCATGCAGCTGCCTTAACATAAACTAAATCTCAGAGCACGCTGAAATACTCAGAGACCACCTGAGCATGCTCGGAGAAACTCGCTCATCACTACCTGCAACCTATAATAACCCTACTGTCAGTACAGAACCACATGAGAATCTTCCACTCTCTCCTACTGTCTTCTTCCTCCTTTCCTTTGAAGCTCAGGCAATGGCCGTAACAGACAATATCAGTTTGTACCTACACCCAAAATAATGGGTTGATAAGTAAGAGTGGAAAGAGGGATAAGGTCACTAAAGTATTTTACAGTTAGTGGAAAGGTGAATACCTCAGCAGCAAAAGTTAAAAAACAGCCAGAAGGAATGAATAACTAAGGTTAGGCTATTCAATGCAAAATACATACAAAATATACCCATCTGTAAGAAAACATACCCGATGCGTGTTTCACTGAGGCTTCGTCTTGGGCATCATGTCTTCTAGAATTATTACATACTTATGTTATATAAAACCCTAGTCCATGCCCTCATCATCTCTCGCCTTGACTACTGCAACCTCCTGCTCTGTGGCCTCCCCTCTAACACTCTCGCACCCCTCCAATCTATTCTAAACTCTGCTGCCCGACTAATCCACCTGTCCCCCCCGCTATTCCCCGGCCTCTCCCCTCTGTCAATCCCTTCACTGGCTCCCCATTGCCCAGAGACTCCAGTACAAAAGCCTAACCGTGATGTACAAAGCCATCCACAACCTGTCTCCTCCATACATCTGTGACCTCGTCTCCCGGTACTTACCTACACGCAACCTCCGATCCTCACAAGATCTCCTTCTCTACTCCCCTCTTATCTCCTCTTCCCACAATCGTATACAAGATTTCTCTCGTGTATCACCCCTACTCTGGAACCCTCTACCACAACACATCAGACTCTCACCTACCATTGAAATCTTCAAAAAGAACCTGAAGACCCACCTCTTCTGACAAGCCTACAACCTGCAGTAACCACCGATCGACCAAACCGCTGCATGACCAGCTCTATCCTCACCTACTGTATCCTCACCTATCCCTTGTAGATTGTGAGCCTTCGCGGGCAGGGTCCTCACTCCTCCTGTACCAGTTATGACTTGTATTGTTTAAGATTATTGTACTTGTTTTTATTATGTATACCCCTCCTCACATGTAAAGCGCCATGGAATAAATGGCGCTATAACAATAAATAATAATAATACATATTATGCACTGTTAAACCTGTTTGCAATTTATTCTTATGCATAGTACAGTGTCTCAGGAATAAAGGGTACTTATAAATACAAAAAATAATATTATTTCCATTATTACTAGGGTTGAGCGAAACGGATCGTTCATTTTCATAAGTCGCCGACTTTTGACAAAGTCGGCGTCTCATGAAACCGAGCTGATTCCTATGTGGGGTCGGCCATGCGGTACACGACTTTCGCGCCAAAGTCGCGTTTCAATGACGCTAAAAGCGCCATTTCTCAGCCAATGAAGGTGGACGCAGAGTGTGGGCAGCGTGATGACATAGATCTCAGTCCCCACCATCTTAGAGAAGGGCATTGCAGTGATTGGCTTGCTTTCTGCGGCGTCACAGGGGCTATAAAGGGGCGTTCCCGCCGACCGCCATCTTACTGCTGCTGATCTGAGCGTAGGGAGAGGTTGCTGCAGCTTCTTCGGAAGCAGGGATAGTGATAGGCAGGGTACATAAAGCCACAAACCGCTTGTGCTGTAGCGATTTCTACTGTCCAATACCACCTTTTGTTTGCAGGACAGTGGAAGCTACATTTTTTTTTCCTCAGCGCTGTAGCTCATTGGGCTGCCCTAGAAGGCTCCCTGATAGCTGCATTGCTTTGTGTGTACGCCGCTGTGTAAACCAACTACTTTTTTCAAAGCACAAATCCTGTTTTTCCTTCCTTTCTGCACAGCTATCTTGTGTGTTTGTCCACACTTTTGTGTGCAGCAGTCCTTTTTACAGCTGCCTGCCATACTTTTCTGAGATAACTGCAGGGAGATAAATATTGGCAAGTCTGCCTCTGTGCCATTGCTGTGTGTGGCATCTCTCTCTCATTGTGTGGCACCGAAAACACTGTGTAATACTTGGCCTTTTTTTTTTTTTTTTTCTAAATTCTCCCTTTTCCAAAAAAAAAAAATTAGTGGGAGATAAATATTGTCAAGTCTGCCTCCGTGCCATTGCTGTGTGTGGCATCTCTCTCTCATTGTGTGCCACTGAAAACACTGTGTAATACTTGGCCATTTTTTTTGGGGGGGGTACATTCTCCCTTTTCAAAAAAAAAAAATTATTGGGAGATAAATATTGTCAAGTCTGCCTCCGTGCCATTGCTGTGTGTGGCATCTCTCTCTCATTGTGTGGCACCGAAAACACTGTGTAATACTTGGCCTTTTTTTTTTTTTTTTCTAAATTCTCCCTTTTCCAAAAAAATAATTAGTGGGAGATAAATATTGTCAAGTCTGCCTTCGTGCCATTGCTGTGTGTGGCATCCCTCTCTCATTGTGTGCCACTGAAAACACTGTGTAATAGTTGGCCTTTTTTTGGGGGGGGGTACATTCTCCCTTTTCAAAAAAAAAAAAATATTGGGAGATAAATATTGGCAAGTCTGCCTCCGTGCCATTGCTGTGTGTGGCATCTCTCTCTCATTGTGTGCCACTGAAAACACTGTGTAATACTTGGCCATTTTTTTTTTTGGGGGGGTACATTCTCCCTTTTCCAAAAAAAAATTAGTGGGAGATAAATATTGTCAAGTCTGCCTCCGTACCATTGCTGTGTGTGGCATCTCTCTCTCATTGTGTGCCACTGAAAACAGTGTGTAATACTTGGCCATTTTTTTTTGGGGGGGGGTACATTCTCCCTTTTCCCAAAAAAAAATTAGTGGGAGATAAATATTGTCAAGTCTGCCTCTGTGCCATTGCTGTGTGTGGCATCTCTCTCTCATTGTGTGCCACTGAAAACACTGTGTAATAGTTGGCCATTTTTTTGGGGGGGGTACATTCTCCCTTTTCAAAAAAAAAAAAAATATTGGGAGATAAATATTGGCAAGTCTGCCTCCATGCCATTGCTGTGTGTGGCATCTCTCTCTCATTGTGTGCCACTGAAAACACTGTGTAATACTTGGCCATTTTTTTTGGGGGGGTACATTCTCCCTTTTCAAAAAAAAAAAAATATTGGGAGATAAATATTGGCAAGTCTGCCTCCGTGCCATTGCTGTGTGTGGCATCTCTCTCTCATTGTGTGCCACTGAAAACACTGTGTAATACTTGGCCATTTTTTTGGGGGGGGTACATTCTCCCTTTTCAAAAAAAAAAAAATATTGGGAGATAAATATTGGCAAGTCTGCCTCCGTGCCATTGCTGTGTGTGGCATCTCTCACTCATTGTGTGCACTGAAAACACTGTGTAATACTTTTTTTGGGGGGGTACATTCTCCCTTTTCAAAAAAAAAAAAATTAGTGGGAGATAAATATTGTCAAGTCTGCCTCCGTGCCATTGCTGTGTGTGGCATCTCTCTCTCATTGTGTGCCACTGAAAACACTGTGTAATACTTGGCCATTTTTTGGGGGGGGTACATTCTCCCTTTTCAAAAAAAAAAAATATTGGGAGATAAATATTGGCAAGTCTGCCTCCGTGCCATTGCTGTGTGTGGCATCTCTCTCTCATTGTGTGGCACCGAAAACACTGTGTAATACTTGGCCTTTTTTTTTTTTTTTTCTAAATTCTCCCTTTTCCAAAAAAAAAATTAGTGGGAGATAAATATTGTCAAGTCTGCCTCCGTGCCATTGCTGTGTGTGGCATCTCTCTCTCATTATGTGCCACTGAAAACACTGTGTAATACTGGGCCTTTTTTTTTTAGGGTAAATTCTCCCAGAAAAAAAAAAAAATAGTGGGAGATTAAGATTGGCATTTCTGCTTGAGTGCTGGGCCTGTGTGTGCCATCTGTCTCAAATTATTGGGCCACAGAAAACCTAGTGTGTAACATTGGGCCTGATTTTCCTTTCAGCGTCAGGCACCTATAAAGGTATATATAAATCCTACAGAAGTTTGAGTTCACCTTATAAGTTGTTTTACAGTAACAAATAGTGTTACTTTGGTTACGTTTTGCAAGCAATGAGAAAGTCTAGTGGAAGAGGTCGTGGCCGTGGGCGGTCATTGTCAGCTGGTAATGATGGTAGTGGTGGTGGAGCATCAGGTGGTCGTGGTAAAAGCAGTACAGCACCTAAGTCTCGAGTTGTTGAGCCAGGTTCGTTGTCTGGCTACACAAGGCCTCGAACGCTCTCTTTTCTGGGAGTAGGAAAACCACTTTTGTCGCCTCCTCCTCGGAAAGTGCCAAATGTCAGAGCAGTGAATCGTCAGTGGATGCTCCCAGTCAGGGACAAGTCGCTTCCTTGTCTTCTTCACCCAGAACAAGAGAGAAGGATGCGTCAGGAGACACAACGGGTTACTCCATGGAGCTCTTTCACATACCGTTCCTGGGTTAGACAGTGAAACAGTTAACAGGTCATGTCCATTAGAAGTTGAATCGGACATGGAGTGCACAGATGCACAGCCACAGCCAGATTACTATGCTGTTCCTTTGACTCAGACCAGAACATTGCCCTCGCAGTGTACTGAGGCAGAATCAAACCCAGCGGAGACTATGGTGCCCCGTCACGGATGCTATACCACCGGCTTACACGGTGACACAGACGAAATCGCACACGACATAGAAGAGGAGGTCATAGATGACCCAGTTGTGGACCCCGATTGGCAGCGATTGGGGGAACAGGGTGCAGGCGGCAGTAGTTCTGAAGCGGAGGAGGAGGAGCCGCAGCAGGCATCAACATCACAACAGGTTCCATCTACCGGGCCCGTATCTGGCCAAAAACGCGTGGCAAAACCAAAACCAGTTGGAGGACAGCGTGGCCATCCGGTTAAAGAAGCTCAGTCTGCAATGCCTGAAAAGGTATCCGATAGTAGAAAGAGTGCAGTCTGGCATTTTTTTAAACAACATCCAAATGATCAGCGCAAAGTCATCTGTCAAAAATGTTCAACAACCTTAAGCAGAGGTCAGAATCTTAAAAGTCTAAATACAAGTTGCATGCGTAGACATTTATCCACCATGCATTTGCAAGCCTGGACTAACTACCAAACATCCCTAAAGGTTGCAGCACCCTCGGCCAATGAAGCTAGTCAGCAACGCTACATCCCTTCCCTCCCTGTAAGCCGACCATTTCCCACACCACCTGCAGTATCTGTGCAGCTTTCATCGCCAGGCCAAAGCAGTCAGGGAATCACCAGGTTAGTAGTAGGAAACACTGCATGTAGGGCACCGGCAAGAATACCATCTCCAACCCTCTCTCAGTCACCCATGTCCACCGGCACCACCGCTAGTTCCATGATCTCCAGCTCTCCAGTCCAGCTCACCCTACATGAGACTCTTGTTAGGAAAAGGAAGTACTCATCCTCGCATCCGCGTACACAGGGTTTGAACGCCCACATTGCTAGACTAATCTCATTAGAGATGATGCCCTACCGGTTAGTTGAAAGCGAAGCTTTCAAAGCGCTGATGGACTACGCTGTACCACGCTATGAACTACCCAGTCGGCACTTCTTTTCTAGAAAAGCCATCCCAGCCCTCCAACAGCATGTTAAAGACCGCATCGTCCATGCACTCAGGCAGTCTGTGACTACAAAGGTGCACCTGACAACAGATGCCTGGACCAGTAGGCATGGCCAGGGACGTTACGTGTCCATCACGGCACACTGGGTGAATGTGGTGGATGCAGGGTCCACAGGGGACAGCAATATTGGGACAGTTTTGCCTAGTCCACGGTCAAGGAAAGAGTTGGCTGTAGGCGTTCATCCCCCCCCCTCCTCCTCTTCCTCCTCCTCATGCAGAAGCGAGAGCTCGTCCACACACCGCAGTCGCACATCCACTCCATCCACAGCTGCCACTGTTGCACACCAGGTGTGCCATTATGGGACAGCTAGTGGCAAGCGTCAGCAGGCTGTATTGGCAATGAAGTGTTTGGGCGACAACAGACACACCGCGGAAGTTCTGTCCGAGTTCTTGCAGAATGAAACTCAGTCATGGCTGGGCACTGTACATCTTGAGGCAGGCAAGGTTGTGAGTGATAACGGAAGGAATTTCATGGATGCCATAGCCCTTTCCCAACTGAAACACATTCCTTGCCTGGCTCACACCTTAAACCTGGTGGTGCAGTGCTTCCTGAAAAGTTACCCGGGGTTACCCGACCTGCTCCTCAAAGTGCGCAGACTTTACTCGCATATCCGCCGTTCGCCCGTACACTCCAGCCGTATGGAGAACTATCAGCGGTCTTTGAACCTTCCCCAGCATCGCCTAATCATCGACATTTCAACAAGGTGGAACTCCACACTGCACATGCTTCAGAGACTGTGCGAACAGAGGTGTGCTGTTATGTTTTTGTGGGAGGATACACATACATGGGCAGGCAGTTGGATGGCAGACATGGAGTTGTCAGGTGTGCAGTGGTCGAAGCTACAAGACCTGTGTCAAGTCCTTCAGTGTTTTGAGGAATGCACACGGCTGGTTAGTGCAGACAACGCCATAATAAGCATGAGCATCCCCCTAATGCGTCTGCTGATGCAAAGTTTGACGCACATAAAGGAGCAGGCGTCTGCAGCCGAGGAAGAGGAAAGCCTTGATGACAGTCAGCCATTGTCTGGTCAGGGCCGTGTAGAGGACGCGGTAGCGGGCGAAGAGGAGGAAGAGGACGAGGAGGATGATGGGGATGAGTACTTTTTTAATGAGGAAGCTTCTCCTGGGCCAACAGAAATTAGTGGCGTTGCAAGGCCGGGTTCTGTTTTTTTAAGGGAGACAAGTGATGTAGATTTGCCTGTAACTGCCCCTCAAACCAGCACAACCGCAGATTTGCCAACAGGAACTTTGGCCCACATGGCGGATTATGCCTTACGTATCCTCAAAAAGGACCCACGCATTACTAAAATGATGAGCGATGACGATTACTGGTTGGCCTGCATCCTTGACCCTCGCTATAAAGGCAAATTGCAAAATATTATGCCACATGAGAACCTCGAACAAATCTTAGCAACCAAACAAGCTACTCTTGTAGACCGCTTGATTCAGGCATTCCCAGCACACAGCGCCGGTGATGGTTCTCACACAAGCTGCAGGGGGCTACAGGGCAGAGGTGTTAGAGGTGCACAGATCAGAAGTGGCGTTGGACAGAGGGGTTTTCTGACCAGGTTGTGGAGTGATTTCGCAATGACCGCAGACAGGACAGGTACTGCAGCATCTATTCAAAGTGACAGGAGACAACATTTGTCCAGTATGGTTACTAACTATTTTTCAGCCCTTATCGATGTTCTCCCTCAACCGTCATTCCCATTTGATTACTGGGCATCAAAATTAGACACCTGGCCTGAATTGGCAGAATATTCGTTGCAGGAGCTTGCTTGCCCAGCAGCTAGTGTGCTATCAGAAAGAGTATTCAGTGCTGCTGGTTCAATATTAACCGAAAAAAGGACTCGTCTGGCTACCCAAAATGTGGATGATCTCACCTTCATTAAAATGAACCACTCCTGGATTTCGAATGATTTTGCCCCACCTTTCCCGGCTGACACCTAGCTTTCCTATAAAAAGGTGTTGCTTGTGGACTGGTCTTACTGAGTGTTCAAATCTCTTAATTTGCAGCAGCTGTATGACCAGCATACGACATGTTTACACATCCCCCAATGGGAAAACTCCCCCCACGGGGCCGTTGTCTCACTCTCGACACTTGGCGCAAGCACCCGTTAGTTACAGTGCTGTTTGTCAGAAGAGGTGGGTGTGTTCGCTTTTGGTCGACGGCACTGCCACTGGGTCCCTCATAGTACAATGTAGTGTCTCTGGCGGTGGTGGTGCGCACCCAACGTCAGACACACCGTTGTAACACGAGGGGCCCTGGGGCGGTACCGCCGGCCACAAGAGAGTCCCCCCCCCCCAGCTCAAACTGTGCTCTACCACGTGCAAAATTATCTCGCACAGCTCCAACAATGTTTAGTCTATGCGCTGACATCATTCAATGCCTGGCACTGACAAACAATAACAATTTCTTGACATCTATGATGCTAGTTAAAGTAGTCTGGGTCAGTGTCCTATATTGACACCAGTACATACTAATTTACTGCCAAATTACTGTGTCATAAACTCTGCAGATGAGCCCACCCCTGTACCTAAGCATGCCACCCTTTTTTTATTTATAGTTGTTTTGCGAGACATTAACATCTATTTATTTTTTGGGAGTACTAACTGTGTCACACACTTCTTGCAATACTCCTACACTGACCAGTGACCACAATGCTGCCTGGAGTGCCTGTGTATCCATGTAACCGATTTCAAACTGCCATGACTGCCTACTGTTTGTTATTTTAGGCCTTTGTGAGCCTGTCTGCGGCCCCTACTTGCAATACTCCTCCACTGACCACAATGCTGCCTGGAGTGCCTGCCTGTGTATCCATGTAACCGATTTCAAACTGCCATGACTGCCTACTGTTTGTTATTTTAGGCCTTTGTGAGCCTGTCTGCGGCCCCTACTTGCAATACTCCTCCACTGACCACAATGCTGCCTGCCTGTGTATCCATGTAACCGATTTCGAACTGCCATGACTGCCTACTGTTATTTTAGGCCTTTGTGAGCCTGTCTGCGGCCCCTACTTGCAATACTCCTCCACTGACCACAATGCTGCCTGCCTGTGTATCCATGTAACCGATTTCAAACTGCCATGACTGCCTACTGTTTGTTATTTTAGGCCTTTGTGAGCCTGTCTGCGGCCCCTACTTGCAATACTCCTCCACTGACCACAATGGTGCCTGCCTGTTTATCCATGTAACCGATTTCAAACTGCCATGACTGCCTACTGTTTGTTATTTTAGGCCTTTGTGAGCCTGTCTGCGGCCCCTACTTGCAATACTCCTCCACTGACCACAATGCTGCCTGCCTATGTATCCATGTAACCGATTTCAAACTGCCATGACTGCCTACTGTTTGTTATTTTAGGCCTTTGTGAGCCTGTCTGCGGCCCCTACTTGCAATACTCCTCCACTGACCACAATGCTGCCTGCCTGTGTATCCATGTAACCGATTTCAAACTGCCATGACTGCCTACTGTTTGTTATTTTAGGCCTTTGTGAGCCTGTCTGCGGCCCCTACTTGCAATACTCCTCCACTGACCACAATGCTGCCTGCCTGTGTATCCATGTAACCGATTTCAAACTGCCATGACTGCCTACTGTTTGTTATTTTAGGCCTTTGTGAGCCTGTCTGCTGCCCCTACTTGCAATACTCCTCCACTGACCACAATGCTGCCTGGAGTGCCTGCCTGTGTATCCATTTAACCGATTTCAAACTGCCATGACTGCCTACTGTTTGTTATTTTAGGCCTTTGTGAGCCTGTCTGCGGCCCCTACTTGCAATACTCCTCCACTGACCACACCAATGCTGCCCGTGTACCCCTGGAACCTATTTAAAAGTTCATAGAGCCTAGTTATATATTTTATTTACTAATCTATTAATAAGGCCATGATGGACTACGCTGTACCACGCTACAAGCTAACCAGTCGACACTTCTTTTGCGAGAAAAGCCATCCCAACCCTCCACCAGCATGTAAAAGACCGCATTGTCCATGCACTCTGGCAATCTGTGAGTACAAAGGTGCACCTGACAACAGACGCATGGACCTGTAGGCATGGCCACGGAAGATTACGTGTCCATTACGGTGCAATGGGTTAATGTGTTGGATGCATGGTCCACAGGGGACAGCCTACTAAGTCTGTCTGCAGTCCCTAATTCAAATTGTCCTCCACTGTCTAAATCGGAGCTTCCACCTTCTGGCTTTCGGCCTATAGTATCAGAAATTAAACTGCATTTGGCCTTCAACTTTGGTTACGGCCTACTAACGGTGTCTGCCCCTGCCTGGTGTTTTTCCTCAACTGAATAAAGCTGAGCTTCAACCTTCTGGCTCTCATTAAGTGCTGTTATTTTAAAAATTGGTGGTTAGGGCCTACTAACGGTGTCTGCCCCTCCCTGGTGTTTTTCCTCAACTGAATAAAGCTGAGCTTCAACCTTCTGGCTTTCGGCCTATAGTATCAGATATTAAACTGCATTTGGCCTTCAACTTTGGTTACGGCCTACTAACGGTGTCTGCCCCTGCCTGGTGTTTTTCCTCAACTGAATAAAGCTGAGCTTCAACCTTCTGGCTCTCATTAAGGGCTGTTATTTTAAAAATTGGTGGTTAGGGCCTACTAACGGTGTCTGCCCCTCCCTGGTGTTTGCCCTCAACTGAATAAAGCTGAGCTTCATCCTTCTGGCTTTCGGCCTATAGTATCAGAAATTAAACTGCATTTGGCCTTCAACTTTGGTTACGGCCTACTAACGGTGTCTGCCCCTCCCTGGTGTTTGCCCTCAACTGAATAAAGCTGAGCTTCATCCTTCTGGCTTTCGGCCTATAGTATCAGAAATTAAACTGCATTTGGCCTTCAACTTTGGTTACGGCCTACTAACGGTGTCTGCCCCTCCCTGGTGTTTGTCCTCAACTGAATAAAGCTGAGCTTCATCCTTCTGGCTCTCATTAAGTGCTGTGTTTTCAAAAATTGGTGGTTAGGGCCTACTAACGGTGTCTGCCCCTCCCTGGTGTTTTTCCTCAACTGAATAAAGCTGAGCTTCAACCTTTTGGCTTTCGGCCTATAGTATCAGATATTAAACTGCATTTGGCCTTCAACTTTGGTTACGGCCTACTAACGGTGTCTGCCCCTGCCTGGTGTTTTTCCTCAACTGGATAAAGCTGAGCTTCAACCTTCTGGCTCTCATTAAGTGCTGTTATTTTAAAAAATGGTGGTTAGGGCCTACTAACGGTGTCTGCCCCTCCCTGGTGTTTGCCCTCAACTGAATAAAGCTGAGCTTCAACCTTCTGGCTTTGGGCCTATAGTATCAGATATTAAACTGCATTTGGCCTTCAACTTTGGTTACGGCCTACTAACGGTGTCTGCCCCTGCCTGGTGTTTTTCCTCAACTGAATAAAGCTGAGCTTCAACCTTCTGGCTCTCATTAAGTGCTGTGTTTTTAAAAATTGGTGGTTAGGGCCTACTAACGGTGTCTGCCCCTCCCTGGTGTTTGCCCTCAACTGAATAAAGCTGAGCTTCAACCTTCTGGCTTTGGGCCTATAGTATCAGATATTAAACTGCATTTGGCCTTCAACTTTGGTTACGGCCTACTAACGGTGTCTGCCCCTCCCTGGTGTTTTTCCTCAACTGAATAAAGCTGAGCTTCAACCTTCTGGCTTTCGGCCTATAGTATCAGATATTAAACTGCATTTGGCCTTCAACTTTGGTTATGGCCTACTAACGGTGTCTGCCCCTCCCTGGTGTTTGCCCTCAACTGAATAAAGCTGAGCTTCATCCTTCTGGCTTTCGGCCTATAGTATCAGAAATTAAACTGCATTTGGCCTTCAACTTTGGTTACGGCCTACTAACGGTGTCTGCCCCTCCCTGGTGTTTGTCCTCAACTGAATAAAGTTGAGCTTCATCCTTCTGGCTCTCATTAAGTGCTGTGTTTTCAAAAATTGGTGGTTAGGGCCTACTAACGGTGTCTGCCCCTCCCTGGTGTTTTTCCTCAACTGAATAAAGCTGAGCTTCAACCTTCTGGCTTTCGGCCTATAGTATCAGATATTAAACTGCATTTGGCCTTCAACTTTGGTTACGGCCTACTAACGGTGTCTGCCCCTCCCTGGTGTTTGTCCTCAACTGAATAAAGCTGAGCTTCATCCTTCTGGCTCTCATTAAGTGCTGTGTTTTCAAAAATTGGTGGTTAGGGCCTACTAACGGTGTCTGCCCCACCCTGGTGTTTGCCCTCAACTGAATAAAGCTGAGCTTCAGTCTTAGGCTTTTGGCCTAAAGTATCAGATATTAAACTGCATTTGGCCTATTAGTGTGTTTGGGCCCTTAAAACAGTGTCTGCTGCTCCTGGGTTTGCTACTCCACTGAACAAAGCAATGCCGCCTGTTTAGTCCTGTTACCAATTTTGAACTGCATTTAGCCTACTTTATTCTTTGGCCCTATATCTGTTTCCTCCTCATCCTGCCCATTGCCCAGCCACTGCTAGATGAGTCTGCTGGTACATTGACCTAGACCACTACATTCCCCTTGCACTCTACACAGCCAGAATCTGACCCTGCTGAAAGTAAGGTTCCCCTTCCCGCATGTTATACCACCTTACACAGGGACAAAGAGGAAGGTGCAGATGAAAGTGCAGGTTCCTTCATCAGGTGGGGGGGGCATACTCATTGGCGACGTCACTGGCACAGGGCCCCTCAGAGTACGCAAAAGTGTCGCTGCTGGTGGGAGGCGCCCCTGCCGTGCAAACACACCGCTGTACTTTGAGGGGCCCTGTGCCAGTGCCAATGCGAACAAGTGTGCCCCCCTGCTTGCTCAGGATCACAGCACTTGCAACGTTGAAATACTTTCCTCTCCCTGCTCCACCGCCGTGTCGTAGTCCACGATTCCTGGGACCACTAAAACCTTGAACCAGCCCTACCCCCCACAAATTTGCCAAATGACCCCCAAGTTCCATTGAACAACTATTATTATAAAGTTAATTAAGATTGACAAGCTTCAGAAACAAGAATGGATGTTTTTGGCATTAAAATGGGCACTGTAGGTGTTTTCCTGGCCTCCACTCACTGCCGACTATGCTTCCCCATTGACTTGCATTGGGTTTCGTGTTTCGGTCGATCGCCGACTCTTAGCGATAATCGGCCGACTGCACTCGACTCGACTCTGGACAAAGTCGGGTTTCACAAAACCCGACTCGATCTTAAAAAAATGAAAGTCGCTCAACCCTAATTATTACTGATTATCGACATCTTAAAGTTCAACTCTTGTGTAAAAAATGTTGCCAATTATTACTTATTTTTTATTTCTTTTTTGGGGAAAAGGGATGTGATTTGAAACATTAGTTTGTTTTATTTTTATACACTTAAAAACTTTCTTAATCTTTTAGTTTATGGACTCTTATTGCAGTATACAGTAAAATAATTATCTCTATTGAGGCTCAACCATATGTAGGGCTTCATAGGTGAATCAAAGCTGCTTGTAAACAAACACCAGCCACGCTGTTTCATGCACTTTTTACCAATGATGAAACAAAGATTGCAATTGTTTATGATACCAACTGCATTTTTTCTTCTTCTTTTGTTGACTTTGTGCCAAAGATTCATGCTAAAATTTTGTTTTCCATAAGTCGTGAACTTTTTTTAACTAGATAGGTTTAGTTTTCTATATACAGTGCATAATGTGTAATTACCAAATTTATATAATAGTGACCATAAAAATAATGGTTTCTACACATTTGGAAATAGTTTTGGACTTAGAGATGGGAGAACCGATTCCATCTATAGTACTGGTAGATAGTGGTCAAAATTAATTGTTATTGGATCCAAGGCATCTAAAGTAGTTAAGCTTTGTATTTTCTGTGGCAAATTCTATTACTCATAAGACTGAATGCTGGACCAGAAGATTGAGAGACTGTATATCGTGGGACAGCTCCACATTGCAATTGAGTCTGAAAATAAAGACATTGCAAATTGGGAAGTTTATTTTCCTCATCAATTAAAAATATTCTTTAAATCTTGAGTACACAAAAGGCATCTTACCACATGTCTATACAGTCACACTAAATATTTTTCACTTAATTGTGTACTATGCGAATAAATAAAATTACTGAAAATTATATATTTCCCATTGACTAAATACTTCTTAAAAATGGACAATTGGGGAGATTGGGACAGATCTATTATCTTTCAATTTGTTTAAGGTAGAAAGTAGAAACTAGACTATATGAAAAAAATGTAGCATAGGCTAATATTGGACAATATGTTTGGCAAAAATTCCCGGACAGTCCATAAAATTATAGCCCTTTTTTGCCCTATCCGTAAAAAATTGCAAGGTGTCTGTGATTTTTTATAAGAAAGGAAACTTATACAGAGTATAGTGATTCTAATTATCACCATTTTACAATTTACAGTGAATGCTGTTGAAGTTTTGATATCGGAATTATTGGCTGTAGACAGGTATAACTGATAATCATATTGATTTATTATGATTTTCCAATGTGTCCGGACAAAATATTGTCTGTTCGTGATTTTTAATAAGTTGTCCAGAAAAAAATAAAAAGTCAAATTGGCAACCCTGGTTTGGCATATCTTTAGAAAATGTTGTCTTAGTCTTACTGCCCCGTACTGGCTTTCATTACTTCAAGTAAGTGTTTTGCACCAGATGTTTAGAGCCATCCATGATGTGAGCAACAAAATTATCAGAAACACTTGACAATTGTGGCAAATGACATCTAAAGCAGAGCTCATTTTGATTAGTAAATTTGCCCGAATGTGTGACTAGATGACCACGGCTTATATGGGATTACATGATTAATTATGTTAAATGGAGTTATGCCATGATGACCAAAGTGCATTTTTCAACACAGCAACACAGCTCTCTGTAAGTAATGCACAATAAATATGGGAAAATAGCAAAATCATAAAAACGAAAATAGTAAAAGTCACCATAATTTTTTCCATAAAAAGCAAAAACAAAAAATTCAGATATTGCAATTGTTAAAGTATACTGTATAGTGAATAGGATTTTACAAGAATGGATTCAACGCATACACTTCAAAGACAAATTGATGCATTAACTTATTTATTAATGGAAGGGCTTGTGTGCTTTGCTTGGCAGTGTCATCCATCAGCCAAGCTTGATGGCTCATTTACTCACGTTTAGACACATGTATGTGGATGTACGCCATTTCTTTTCATTTTACTGAATTGCTAGGAACATTAGGCCTTATTCAGACATCAATGATTTTACTTGGTTTATCATGGTTTGGTCAGTGTGTTAGTTTTCAACATCATTGTTTCATTAGTGATTTTTATTGTAAAAAAATAAAATTACCATAAATTGCACCCTTCTATTCATTACTTTGTTAAAAATGGACAGCACAAAGGATGTCAACGTGTGCTGTCAGTGATGTTCACAGACATAGACTTGTATGGATAATATAGTTTCCTTATCTAGGAGGAAAAATGGACACGTCTTCATAATTTTTTGCAGACACAAGACTCTCAAAAAAACACAGACATGTGAACAGCTCATAGACTGTAGTAGGTGTTCAATTGACACATACAACATGCTTAAATAAGGCCTTACAAGGCACCTTTTACCTTAGATTGAAGGCTCATTTACAGGTGCGATTTATTCACGTACGAGAAAAATGGACTGATTATTTGACTAAGTGTGGTCCAAGTGTCATCCGGTTTTTTTTTTTCAATGTATTCTGACAGTGGATGAAAATTGACCACACTTACAGTGGGGAAAATAAGTATTTGATACACAGCCGATTTTGCAAGTTTTCCCACATACAAAGAATGGAGAGATCTATAATTTGTATCACAGGTACACTTCAACGATGAGAGACAGAATCTAAAAATAAAAAACAGAAAATGACATTCTATGATTTCTTAATAAATAAATTGCATTTTATTGCATGAAATAAGTATTTGATCACCTACCAACCAGCCAGAATTCTGGCTCTCACAGACCTGTTAGTTTTTCTTTACGGAGCCCTCCTACTCTGCACTCTTTAACTTTATTAATTGCACCTGTTTAAACTTGACACCTGTATAAAAGACACCTTTCCACACACTATAAACTTCTCCACCATGGTCAAGACCAAAGAGCTGTCTAATGACACCAGCGAAAAAATTGTAGACCTGCACAAGGCTGGGATGGTCTACAGGACAATAGGCAAGCAGCTTGGAGAGAAGGCAACAACTGTTGGTACAATTATTAGAAAATGGAAGAAACACAAGATGACTGTCGATCTTCCTCGGTCTGGGGCTCCATGCTAGGTCTCGCCTCGTGGGGTAAGGATGATTCTAGGAAAGGTCAAAAATCAGCACGGAACTACGATGACCTGGTCAATGACCTGAAGAGAGGTCAAACATTACTGTTAGTAACATACTATGCCATCATGGATGAAAATCCTGAAGGACACACAAGGTCACCTTGCTCATGCCAGCACATGTCCAGGTCCATTTGAATTTCATCAATAATCATTTGGATAATCCAGAGAAGGCATGGGAGAAGGTCATGTGGTCAGATGAGACCAAAATATAACTTTTTGGTATCAACTCCTCTTGCCATATTTGGAGGAGGAAGAATGATGAGTACAAACCAAAGAACACCATCCTATCCGTGAAGCATAGTGGGGGAAACATCTAACTTTGGGTGTGTTTTTTTGCAAAGGGAACAGGATGACTGCACATTATTGAAAAGAAGATGTATGGAATCGTGTATTGCGAAATTTAGGCAAGCAAACTCCTTCCTTCAGTAAGAGCATTGAAAATGAGTCATGGCCAGGTCTGTCAACATGACAATGACCTAAAATATACATCCAGGGCAACTAAGGAGTGGCTCTGTAAGAAGCATTTCAGTGTCCTGGAGTGGCCTAGCCAGTCTCAAGACCTGAACCCAATTAAAAATTTTTGGAGGGAGCTGAAACTCAATGTTGTCAAGAGACAGCTCCGAAACCTGAAAGATGTGGAGAAGATTTTAATGAAGGAATGGGACAAAATCCCTGCTGCAGTGTGAGCAAACCCGGTCAAGAACTATAGGAAACGTCTGACCTCTATAATTGCAAACAAATGTTTCTGTACCAAATATTAAGTTCTGTTTTCCTATTGTATCAAATACTTATCTCATGCAATGAAATGCAATTTAATTATGTAAAAATCATACAATGTTATTTTTAAAAAATTTTAAGATTCTCTCACAGTTGAAGTGTACCTACAATAAAAATTACAGACCTCTCCACTCTTTGTAGGTGTGAAAACTTGCAAAATCAGCAGTGTATCAAATACTTATTTTCCCCATTGTAACTGGCTTTTTAGATTTCAATTATTTGTATTATAGATATGGAAATATTTCTCAATGGTGAGTCTTTCTGATGTTCTTTCCTAGCTACCAAAGTATGTAGAACTTAAATGAATTGTTCAACCTCTAGAAATTTTGTAAAAACAATACGTTTGTCTATGTAGTATATATTGAATACCTGCATACCCATTGTAGAATAGAATCAAACAGTTACCAAGTCGAGGGCCTAAATCAAAACTTAAAATCTTAGTTTTGATTCTCTTGGTTGCATTTACCTGGGCCTATTTTGGTTTATTATTCCGTCTGGATGTGTAATTTAAGTGAATGTTACTGAATGAAGTGTTAGTTACAGTAAATGTGTTCAAGCTTAATCCATTTTTTAAACTGTAACATCCTGTAGATTAGATTTTTTATCTCAATATTAAAGCACCATGCCAGCGTCTTTCTATATTTCACTGCTGGAGTGGTGCCACTAATCTAAGTTCCATGTCCCTAGTATCATCCTTACTAAAAACCGTCTTCTGGTGTTCTTGGCGCCGCTCCGAATGGTCTTCTGCATTGCTTGCTTGGCAATCTGGAAGTCACAACTCAATGTAAGTCAATGAGAACCAGAACAATGCCAGAACAAAGCTCTCCTTACACTTGCATTGAGAACTTGTGACAAGATGGCAGATCAGGATCGGAGAGGCGCTAGGAAGAGCTGAAGACAGCAAATGGTAAATATAATATTAGTAGATGGTGGCCCGATTCTAACGCATCGGGTATTCTAGAATATGTATGTATGTATGTATGTCGCGCTTAGCACAGCCACGTAGTATATAACACAGCCACATAGTATATAACACAGCCACGTAGTATATAGCACAGCCACATAGTATATAGCAGTCACATAGTATATAGCACAGCCCACGTAACACAGACAGCCATGTAGTATATAGCACAGCCACGTAGTATATAGCAGCCACATAGTATATAGCAGCCACGTAGTATACAGCACAGCCCACGTAATATATAGCATAGCCCACGCAGTACATAACACAGGCCACGTAGTATATAACACAGCCCATGCAGTATATAACACTGCCCACATAGTGTATATAGCAGCCAGGCAGTATATAACACAGCCCATGTAATATATAGCACAGCCCATGTAGTATATAACACGCATCGGGTATTCTAGAATGTATGTACGTCACACTTAGCACAGCCACGTAGTATATAGCACAGCCACATAGTATATAACACAGCCACATAGTATATAGCACAGCCACATAGTATATAGCACAGCCACATAGTATATAGCACAGCCACATGGTATATAGCAGCCACATAGTATATAGCAGCCACATAGTATATAGCACAGCCCATGTAACACAGACAGCCACGTAGTATATAGCACAGCCACGTAGTATATAGCAGCCGCATAGTATATAGCACAGCCCACGTAATATATAGCACAGCCCACGCAGTATATAACACAAGACACATAGTATATAACACAGCCCATGCAGTATATAACACTGCCCACATAGTATATAGCAGCCAGGCAGCATATAACACAGCCCACGTAGTATATAGCAGTCAGGCAGTATATAACACAGCCCACATAATATATAGCACAGCCCACATAGTATATAACACAGCCCACATAGTATATAACACAGCCCATGTAGTGTATAGCAGCCAGGCAGTATATAACACAGGCCACGTAGTATATAACATTGCCCACGTAGTATATAGCAGTCAGGCAGTATATAACACAGCCCACATAATATATAGCACAGCCCACATAGTATATAACACAGCCTACATAGTATATAACACAGGCCACGTAGCATAAAGCACAGCCCACATAGTATATAACACAGCTCACATAGTGTATAGCAGCCAGGCAGTATATAACACAGGCCACATAGTATATAGCATAGCCCACACAGTATATAACACAGCCCACATAGTATATAGCAGCCAGGCAGTATATAACACAGCCCATGTAATATATAGCCCAGCCCATGTAGTATATAACACAGCCCACGCAGTACATACCACAGCCCACATAGTATATAGCACAGCCCACGCAGTATATAACACAGGCCACCCAGTATATAACACTGCCCACGTAGTATAAAACACAACCCACACAGTATATAACACAGCCCATGTAATATATACTGTAGCACAGCCCACACAGTATACAACACAGGCCACGCAGTATATAACACAGCCCACGTAGTATATAAGACAGCCCACGTAGTATATAACACAGCCCATGTAGCATATAACACAGCCCACGTAGTATATAACACAGCCCACGTAGCATATAACACAGCCCACGCAGTATATAACACAGCCAACGTAGTATATAGCAGTGTGAGCACCATATCCCTGTAAAAAAAGAATTAAAATAAAAAAATAGTTATATACTCACCCTCCATTGTCCACCGAAGCTGTCGCGACGTGTGCGATGCCGCCGCCAGCTTCCGTTCCCGGAGATGCATTGCGAAATTACGAAGCTGACTTAGCAGTCTCGCGAGACCGCTAAGTCATCTGGGTAATTTTGCAATGCATCTCTGGAAACGGAAGCTGACGGCAGCATCGCGCACATCGGTGGACGTCGGAAGGTGAGAATAGCAATTTTTTTTTAAATTATTTTTAACATTATATCTTTTTAGTATTGATGCTGCATAGGCAGCATCAATAGTAAAAAGTTGGTCCGGGATGGGGGTCACTGAATGGAGGAGAGTAGGGAGGGGCCAATTCGCGGCCGGACTAAGCCTGTCGCTGATTGGTCGCGGCTTGCCAGCCGTGACCAATCAGCGACGTGGGATTTCCGTTACAGACAGACAGACAAACAGACAGAAGTACCCCTTAGACCAGTGTTTCTCAACTCCAGTCCTCAAGACCCCACAACAGGTCATGTTTTCAGGATTTCCTTAGTATTGCATAGGCGATGGAATTAATGCTTGAGCAGGTGATGAAATTATCACTTGTGCAATACTAAGGAAATCCTGAAAACTTGACCTGTTGTGGGGTCTTGAGGACTGGAGTTGAGAAACACTGCCTTAGACGATTATATAGATAGATGGACAGGAACTTAGATTAATGGCACCACTACAGTACTGAAATAAAAAAAAAATGATGAGGTGGTGCTCTACAAAATAAAAAGATGTGATTACAGAAAAGAAAAAATAATCACACTTGTAGTTTGTAGTATAGTATTGGTACCGATTCATTTTCGTCCTGTGTGATCTCAATGACCTTTTAAAATAAGCATGTTTCATCCTTTGGCTAAAGCCTCTGACAGCAGAGGATGCCCAAACAACTCACTGTATCAGATGTTACAAAGACCTCAGCACGTCTCTGCAAGTAAATTCTTTTTAAATCCAACTGTCACTTAATTACATTGATCTTCGTTTCCGACCTGAACTGAACAGAATAGGTAAATAGATGAACAAATGCAAAAGCAGGAAATCGTTAATTAACAACTAATGCTATATTAGTGCGGTGCTATTCATTAGTAGAAAACATGGTGGTGAATTATGAGAACACAGGGTAATAACAGTCCACTTGCAAACCATGTAACCATGTTGTATAGACTCTCAAAGGCTGCTTAAGACATAATTGTGTTGTACCTTAAGATTTACCATCTGTAATGTATTCTATCTTGTATTTTTCTTGCACAATCAATAAAAGGCAGACATTTCCCAAGGTGAAAATATAGATTAAAGTGGGAAACACAGACCAGACAATCTTTTAGTTACAAATTTAACGCCTTAGTGGGTTTAGGTGTCAGCATTGTGGCCAGAATGTTGCAGACCTTATGTTCCCACAACATCTTTGTAATATCTTTTATGCTTGTGCATTTGTAGTGAGATTATGCTTCTGATAAAACATCAGGACACAATGTAGGATGGCTGCAGCAGCACAATGACATGGCTTTGGAGCAGTTGGATAACACAATACCCAATTCGTCCGTATTGATTTTTTTTCACATAAGTGCTTGTATAGAACATAACATGCTGCTTAGATTATTCCAGCCAGTACCTGATTCACAGTAAACCATTGAAGGGAAAGGTTCCCAGCTGCATAAACAATAATGGCCTGCTCGCTGATATACAAGGAGAAAACAGCCATATTAACCTTCACAGCGAAATATAATTGTGCATTTATGTATGTACACTTTTCTTACAATTTGTACACACTGCTTATTTATGCTTTTGTTGCCTTTGCAACCAGTGTTCTTTTCATTGTTTTGATGTTATCTATGCTACTGTATTTAATTTATATATTTCATGCATTTTCTGCTGCTATTATTAATATTATATTTACAATTTTATATATATATATATATATATATATATATATATATATATATACACAGAGTGGGAAAAATGGGAATTTGAGTCACTGTCGATTTTGCAAGTTCTCCCACCTACAAAGAGTGGAGAGGTCTGTAATTTTTATCGTAAGTAAACTTCAACTGTGAGAAACAGAATCTAGAAATAAAAAACAGAATCATATGATTTTTAAATAATTAACATAAACTATAGAAAATCTTTAGAGGGAGCTGAAACTCAATGTTACCTAGTTACAGCCCCGAAACCTGAAAGATCTGGAGAAGATCTGTATGTAGAAGTGAACCAAAATCCCTGGTACAGTGTGTGTAAACTTGGTCAAGAACTACAGGAAACGTCTGACCTCTGTAAATGCAAACAAAGGATTTTGTACCAAATATTAAGTTCTATTTTTCTATAGTATAGAATACTTACTTCATGCAATAAATGCAAATTAATTATGTAAAAATCATACAATTTGATGTTCTGGATTTGTTTTTAGATTCAGTCTCTCACAGGTGAAGTGTACCTATGATAAAAATTACAGACCTCTCATTCTTTGTAGGTGGGAAAGCATGCAAAATCGGCAGTGTATCAAATACTTATTTTCCCCATGCATATATACAGTATAAATATATATATATATATATATATATATATATATATATATATATATATATATATATATATATATATATATCCCCCATACAATGTAAGTCCGCAAGGACAGGGTCCTCTCCCCTCTGTACCAGTGTGTCACTGTAAACCTGTTTAATGTAAATGATATCTATAACTCTCATGTACAGCACCATGGAATTAATGGTGCTATATAAATAAATAATAATAATAATAATAATATGCACACAGTATATAAATAGTACCACCATCTTTCATTGAACTTTTTAACAAATACAAAAGACATTGTGATACAGACCATTGCAGCAATTGTTTATCGGCTCCATTAGGTAGGTACTATACCCAAGTGACCTTATGTACCAAAAGAGATAGGAAATAGATACAAAAGGTCTAGGAAAGAAGAAAGGAAATCTAAATGTGTCAGGAGACGGAGATGTTAACATACCAGTTGGGACACTCTTTAGCCTAGATTATATGCTTGATGAAAACAGTAAATTCTAATGGCCTGATTCATCAAAGATTTCACTACAGAAATCTGTCGTAAAAGATTTGAAGAGCCGCAAAATTTAGTTGCAACCCTGAACTACGTCTAAATCTTGCAACTTTTGGCATTTTCACACCAGTTTCTCCCATCTATGCCAAAGTGGCAGATGGGGCGGGACAGGGGCACTTCCAGGGGAGGACATCACAGCTTACCTAATGCATAATGAGCTGTGGTGCTCTGTACTGGAGTAAGATTTTTGGCATAGAGCATGGAGGTGTGCGCCACTTGTTAGATCCTCCACATTCACGAACTTCTCATAAATCAGGACTCCAGCCCATCTCCTCAAGACTGGCATTAACGCTGTTCTTGATGTATCAGGCCTTAAGTGTTTTAAGTTATTATAGGGTTGGAGAATTTAGAATAATGAGGGAATAAGAACTGAACAAAGAGATTTGCCCTGCTTGTCCCCTGGGGCAGCTGGATCAGAGCAGTGTTCACTTCTCTGGACAGCATTATGGCCCAACATCCTGGACATCTCTTGCACTTACCAGGCATGAAAACATCATGAAGCTGTGGCTCAGAGATGTTTACCCCTGAAATAAGAGTGAAAGATCAATTCATGAAGCGGAAGAAACTGATTTCTCTGATCTATGATAAGCTATATGTGAGGATACCAAGGTAGAAAGAGTGGACCCACTGGACCGTGACGACGTTCCCCTCACGGGCGAGCTGACCAGATAGACCTCCCCCTATACAGGGAGAGTTAGGGGCAGGACCGTGAGGGTCTATCGCCAAGGAAGCCGGAGGGACCAAGGCGAGAAAAAGGGGAGAAGAGAACGGTGAGTCAGGACCGTGAGGAGTAGAAGAGAAACTAAGACTGGCGGGAACGGAAGAGACAGAGGACAGACGGAGTACCACAGGGACTCAGGACTGTAGAGACACAGGGACCGCTGGGAGACAGGGACTACTGGAGCACAGGAGAGACACAGGGACCACAGGGAGGCAGGGACTGCAGAAGCACAGAGGCTGCAGAGACACAGGGATTGCAGGAGCACAGAAACTGAAGAGCGACGGGGATTGCAGGGACACAAGGAACTGCAGAGCGACAGGGACTGCGGGAACACAGGAACTGCCAGGACTGTCGAGTACTGTGAGGTTCTGCGGAGAGAAAGCAGAGTACGGAATCAGAGAACAGCAGATGCACTGAACACACGTGCGGCCAGGAGCACTTGAGAGACACAAGTGATCATCAGGCACAGGGGTCAGATGCAGACTGGAAGAAATAGAAATGCTACGCCTTACTTCTGGGGGAAGAGGGTCGTCCAGGACGATAGAGAGGACCAGACAGAAGGAGCCAGAAGAGGTTAGAGGTGCGCACGCGCAGAAGAGAACCTGACGTGCGCGCACACCCGATGACCAGCAGAGGTCGGGAGCGAGTGCTGGAGAGAGGATGCTGCAGGAGAGCCGCGCCGGGATGCTGGGAACAGGTAAGTATAAGCGGGTGCAGAAGGCGGCAGAGGAGGTGGCGTGACAGTACCCCCGTCTTTAACTCCCCTCTTTCTAAGGCTAGAGAGAAACCTGGACAAAATTAGAGGAGCCTGAAAATTCTCCCGGGGCTCCCAGGACCTCTCCTCAGGACCAAAACCCTTCCAAGTCAACCAAAAACAAAGTTTTTCCCCTGCGTGTTTTCATAGCAAGAATGTCCCTAACCTCAAAGATATCATCCGCAGAAACAGGCGAAGGAGAACAAAGAGGAGAAGCATGAAACTGATTAAATACTGCTGGTTTGAGGAGCAACACATGAAAAGAATTAGAAATACGAAGAGAGGCAGGTAATTTGAGCTTATAAGAAACATCATTAATGCGAGTCAAAACCTTGAAAGGACCGATGTAACGGGGACCCAGTTTATGTGAAGGGATTTTAAGGCGAATAAACTTAGAAGAGACCCAGACCTTATCCCCAGGATGAAATATGGGAGGATCTAGACGCCTTTTTTCGGCATGTCTCTTCATCCTAGATTGAACTAACTTGAAAGCGGACTTAGTCTCCTGCCAGACCCTGGAGAACTCTCTAGACAGAAGATCAGCCGCTGGTACAGCAGAGACAGGACGAACCGGTATAGGAAGACCAGGATGTTGACCAAAGACAATAAAAAATGGAGACTTGCTAGAAGATTCGCTGGGATAGTTATTGTAGGAGAATTCAGCCCATGGGAGTAAATCCGACCAGTCATTCTGATGGGCATTAGTGAAATGACGGAGATAGGTCACTAACGTGATTAGTACGTTCCACTTGGCCGATGGATTGTGGATGGTAGGCCGAGGAGAAGTCAAGCGAGATGTTCATAGACTTACAAAGGGATCTCCAGAATCGGGCGATGAATTGAGCTCCACGATCAGAGACAATATGTTGTGGAAGACCATGAAGACGAAAAACATGACGAACAAAAATCTTTGCCAATTCTGGAGCAGAAGGTAAACCAGAGAGAGCGATGAAATGAGCCATTTTAGAAAAGCGATCCATGACCACAAAGATAACGGAGCAACCAGAGGAACGAGGCAAGTCTGTAATGAAATACATAGATAAATGTTGCCATGGAGAAGAAGGCACCGGCAGAGGGTGTAGAAGTCCAGAAGCAAATTGTCTGGGAATCTTATTCCTGGCACAGGAAGGACAAGAGATGACAAAACTCCGGATGTCTTTAGACAGGGTAGGCCACCAGTAGTAGCGAGAAATCAAATGGAAGGTCTTCTTAAAACCGACATGTCCAGCCAGTTTGGAAGCATGACCCCAAAGTAAGACACATCTCCTGCTCCCCTCGGCAACGAAGGTTTTACCTGGAGGCAAAGTTGAGAGTGAGATTCTGGCAGGATCGATGATGTGCGCAGGCTTCTCCTCAATATCCTCGGAAAGAAACGACCTGGACAGAGCGTCAGCTTTGGAGTTTTTATTGCCAGGCAGAAAACGAAGTTCGAAATCGAACCTGAGGAAGAACAAGGCCCACCTGGCCTGTCAAGGATTCAGTCTTTGCGCCGAACGAATGTAAGCCAGATTCTTGTGATCCGTGTAGATCACAAAACGATGTAAGGTTCCCTCTAAGAGATACCGCCACTCTTCCAGTGCCAATTTAATGGCCAAAAGCTCCTTATCTCCAATAGAATAATTCTTTTCAGGGGGAGAAAAAATCTTGGAGAAAAAGCCACAAGGCACAAGGAGACCAGAAGAAGATCTTTGAGAGAGCACAGCTCCGGCTCCGCCGGCAGAAGCATGAACTTCAAGGACAAAGGGTTTACTGGCTACTGGACGTTGAAGAATTGGCGCGGAGGCAAAGGCTTGCTGAGAGATTGGAAAGCCTATTTGGCCTCAGAGGACCAAAGGTGATGGTTGGCACCCTTACGAATCATGGAAAAGATGGGAGCCGATAAGGAGGATAAGTGAGGGATAAACTGCCGATAATAGTTGGCGAATCCGAGAAACCACTGAATTGCTTTAACTCCATGAGGACGTGACCAGTTTAGCACAGCAGAGACCTTTTCTGGATCCATATGCAGACCAGCATCGGAAATTATGAAACCCAGGAAAGGTAGAGATGACTGTTCGAAGATGCACTTCTCAAGTTTTGCATAAAGCCGATTCTCTCTCAAACGCAGAAGTACTTGCCGAACATCTCTCCTGTGGGCAGACAGATCTGGTGAAAACACGAGAATATCGTCCTGGTACACCACAATACAGGTGTAAAGAAGATCCCGAAAAACGTCATTCACCAACTCCTGGAAGACTGCGGGGGCATTGCATAACCCGAAGGGCATAACCAAATATTCGTAATGACCATCCCTGGTGTTAAACGCAGTCTTCCACTCGTCTCCAGAATGAATACGGACCAAATTATAGGCCCCTTGAAGATCTAATTTGGTGAAAATTCATGCCCCATGCAGATGATCAAAAAGTTCAGGAATAAGAGGAAGTGGGTACTTGTCTTTGATCGTGATGGAATTGAGACCCCGGTAGTCAATGCATGGACGAAGGGAACCATCCTTCTTCTTAACAAAGAAAAACCCAGCTCCTGCTGGTGAAGAAGACTTCCGAATAAAGCCTCTGGCCAGATTTTCCTGGATGTAGTAGGTCATGGCTTGAGTCTCAGTAGGCGACAGAGGATAAATACGACCTCTAGGGGGAGTAGAACCAGGAACCAAATCAATCGGACAGTTATAAGGGCAATGCAGTGGTAGGATCTCTGCCTCCTTCTTATTAAACACATCCAAAAAAGAGCGATAAGCCGATGGAAGATCCACAGATTCTGGAGCGGGTCGAGAGGCACCAGTAGGCTTGACGTGGAGCAGGCACCTATTCTGACAAGTCTGTCCCCAACATAAAATGTCACCTGTATGCCAGTCCAGGGTGGGCTTGTGATTTCTTAGCCAAGGACGACCCAAAAGGAAAGAATGAGACAAAGAGGGCAAGACAGAAAAAAACAATTTCTCACGGTGTAGGGCTCCAATCTGAAGTTCAACCTCCTCCGTAACCAAGTTGACGGTCTCCCGCGAAAGCTGACCATCGACAGAAGCTATATGTCTAGGAGTCTCCAAAGGTCTAACAGGTATCCCAAGTCTGTTTACTACTTCAAGTTGAACAAAGTTTCCAGCAGCTCCTGAATCAATATGAGCATCAAGAGAAAAATGACGGGAACCCAAATGTAAAATAACGGACAGAATCAGGGGAGGAGAGGAATCATCGTTACCTAGGAAGACCTCTCTTACCTGTCCTAGGCAGAGGCGTTTCCCGGCTTCAGAGGACAGGAACGTAGAAGATGAGAGGCACTGCCGCAATAAAAACAAAGACCCTGTGCGAGTCTCTCCTTGTGGCGTTGCTCGGCAGACTTGAGGCAATCAACCTGCATGGGTTCAGGCGAAGGTGTAGAAGCAGCCGGAGTGGCTGGGGAAAAAGAAGACCCTCGAGTAGGAGTAGGTAGACAAAGAGGTCTCCTCTCTCTGACGACCTTGCGAGAGCGCTCTTGAAAGCGCAAATCTATGCATATAGCCAGAGAGATTAGATCATCCAGGGAGGTGGGAGTATCTCGACCCGCCAACTCATCCTTTATTCAAGAGGACAACCCACGCCAGAATGCACCAACTAAAGCCTCGTTGTTCCAACCTAAATCTGAGGACAGCGTCCGAAAATGGATGGCATACTGGGCTATGGAAAGAGTACCCTGGTGAAGGTTGAAGAGAGACTCTGTGGTTGAGACCAGAGGACCAGGTTCATCAAATACCTTGCGAAAAGTATCTAAAAAAGGGGCGAGTTGAGTAACTAACGGATCATCTCGTTCCCAGAGGGGATTAACCCACGCCAGAGACTCACCCTCCAAATGGGAAACAACAAAAGCTACCTTAGATCGGTCGGTGGGATAGAGAAGCGTAGATAATTCAAAGTGCAGTTGGCATTGATTAAGAAAACCGCGGCACAATTTTGGATCCCCACCATACCGAAGAGGCCTGGCCAAATGGGGCGAAGGTTGGGGAGCGGAGGCCTGAACTGGAACAGAGGCAACATTTTGGAGAGAAAGAAGCCAATCATCTACTGAGGCCATAAAATTCAAAATATGAGACTGAGTGTCTCGTTGTTCACCAAGCTCCTGCTGAAGAGCTGCCAGCTGCGAAGCATTACCTGGATCAGAGGACTGTAAATCCGCAAGACGAGATTCCATGTTCTTTAGGAAAGACATGATCCTGGTCTGGTTTTCTCATAAGAAGAGTAACTCCTTCTGAGTAGCGGCAACACCGGCGGGGTCCATGGCCTGATGATACTGTGAGGATACCAAGGTAGAAAGAGTAGACGCACTGGACCGTGACGACAATCCCCCCACGGGCGAGCTGACCAGATAGACCTCCCCCTATACAGGGAGAGTTAGGGGCAGGACCGTGAGGGACTATCGCCACGGAAGCTGAAGGGACCAAGGCGAGAAAAAGGGGAGAAGAGAACGGTGAGTCAGGACCGTGAGGAGTAGATGAGAAACTAAGACTGGCGGGAACGGAAGAGACAAAGGACAGATAGAGTACCACAGGGACTCAGGACTGTAGAGACACAGGGAACGCTGGGAGACAGGGAATACTGGAGCACAGGAGAGATACAGGGACCGCAGGGAGGCAGGGACTGCAGAAGCACAGAGGCTGCAGAGACACAGGGATTGCGGGAGCACAGAAACTGAAGAACGACGGGGACTGCAGGGACACAAGGAACTGCAGAGCGCCAGGGACTGCGGGAACACAGGAACTGCCAGGACTGTCAAGTACTGTGAGGTTCTGCAGAGAGAAAGCAGAGTATGGAATCAGAGAACAGCAGATGCACTGAACACACGTGTGGCCAGGAGCACTTGAGAGACACACGTGATCATCAGGCACAGGGGTCAGATGCAGACAGGAAGAAATAGAAACGCTACGCCTTACTTCCGGGGGAAGAGGGTCCTCCAGGATGATAGAGAGGACCGGACAGAAGGAGCCAGAAGAGGTTAGAGGTGCACACGCGCAGAAGAGAACCTGACGTGAGCGCGCACCCGACAACCAGCAGAGGTCGGGAGCGAGCGCTGGAGAGAGGACGCTGCAGGACAGCCACGCCGGGACGCCGGGAACAGGTAAGTATAAGCGGGTGCAGAAGGCGGCAGAGGAGGCGGCGTGACCGGCGGCAGAGGAGGGGGCGTGACACTATATTGCAAAGTTGCTTATTTTCACATATACTTTTATTGATTTATGAAATAAAAATTAAAACATTACACTTTAAATACAGAAGATGATAGAAGATGCAATTTTGTTTCTTTATTTTTAATCCCATTCTCTAATTATAAACATTGGTTTTCCATTGTCATGTTTTCCCTTAAACATTTCCGACTGATACATTTTAAGGTTCTACATTGTATACTTTAGTTTACTTACAGTCAGGAAAATAAGTGTTACGCCGCGTAATACGCCGCCTTATACTTACCTTTCCAGCCTGCGTGCTCCCGATGCTCCTCCTCGCTCCTCTGCGTCTGTTACTTATTGTAATTTCTCTACCGTCCCTGCCAGTACTGTGTTCCTGTCATCCCTGCCAGTCCTGTGTTCCTGCCGTCTCCACCGGTCCTGTGTTCCTGCCATCCCTGCCAGTCCTGTGTTCCTGCCGTCTCCGCCAGACCTGTGTTCCTGCCGTCCCTGCCAGTCCTGTGTTCCTGCTGTCCCTGCCAGTCCTGTGTTCCTGCCATCTCTGCCAGTCCTGTGTTCCTGCCTTCTCTGCCAGTCCTGTGTTCATGTTGTTCTCCGTCTATCGTTTGTCTCCACCATACCGGTCAGTACTGTGTCTTGCCGTCCCAGTCCGTCCGGTGCCTTCTCCATTCTGGTCTCCTCTGTGGTCCCGTCTCACTACTGTCCTCAGTACCATCTTTGACCCAGCCTTCAGTCACCCCTTTGGCTCCAGCAGTTGAGGCTCCATCCTCCTTGGGCCTGTCCCAAACACTCCCTGTATAGGGGGTGGCTCTATCTGGTCCACTCGCCCTCGGGGGCTCTGAAGCCGGGACCCAGAGGGTCCACTTCTCGGGTTCTTGTAGTATGCAAAGGCCATGGATCCTGCTGGAGCTGCGGCTGATCAGAAAGAACTTGTTTTCCTGCGGGAGAATCAGTCCCGGATGATGGCCTTCATGAAATCTATGGACTCCCGTCTTTCTGCTCTCCAGTCCCCTGATCCGGGGAATGCCTCCCAGCTTGCCAGTTTGCAACAAGAACTGGTACAGCAGCGGGATACCCAGTCCCATATCCTGGGTTATATGGCATCTGTCGATAGTCAACTTCTTTCTCTTCAGTCTGCCGCGTCAACTCCTGCACCTGCTCCTGCTCCACATCCCTCTCCCTGTTTGGCTAAACCACCTCGTTTTAACAGAGACCCCAAACTATGTCGGGGATTTCTTAATCAGTGCCGTCTTCATTCCGAGCTCCTCCCCCTGCAATACCCTACTGATCGGGCCAAGGTGGCCTTCATTATTTCACATTTGGAGGGTGAGGCCCTAGCATGGGTTAATCCTCTTTGGGAGTGGGATGATCCTGTGGTCAATCAGTTGACTCCATTTTTGGAGACCTTTCGTCGAGTGTTCAATGAACCAGGTTGCTTGGCCTCAACCACTGAGGCTTTGTTTAATTTACTGCAGGGGTCTTTGACTGTTGGGCAATATGCTATTCAGTTTCGGACTTTATCTTCCGACTTGGGTTGGAATAATGAAGCATTGGTGGGGGCTTTCTGGAGGGGGCTATCTAGCCTTATCAAGGATGAATTAGCTGGCCGAGATACTCCAACTAATTTGGAGGATTTAATTGCCTTGGCTACGCGTATAGACCTTCGCTTTCAGGAGCGAGCACGGGAGAGAAAATTTCCTCGTTCTTCTATGTCCTCCCGTAGGCCTCCCAGTCCACGTTCCAGAGTCTCTGCTTCGGTTTCTGCTACTGAGCCTATGCAAGTAGATCGTTTAAAACTCTCCGAACAATGTAGCAAAGAGAGACGCACCCAGGGTCTGTTTTTACTGTGGAAGCTCCTCTCATCTTCTCCGGGCCTGCCCTGATCATCCGGAAAACTCCTCCGCCTTGGTCAGGTAAGAGAGGCCTCCCTAGGTGCATGTGAAACCTCTCAACCCCTCACTCTGCCTGTTTTGTTGCATATACAGGATAAACGTTTTTCCCTTGAGGCTTATGTGGACTTGGGTGCAGCGGGAAATTTTATTAGGTTAGAGGAGGTAATTAAATTCTCTGTTCCTGTTAGGTCTTTAGAGAATCCTCTTTTTCTCACTTCCATAGACAGGAGGCCTCTGCAAGAGACTATAACTCAAGTTACGCAGTTAGTAAAGCTTCAAGTTGGGGCTCTCCATAGGAGAGGATTTTGTTTTTTGTTTTAGCCAACATCTCTCATCCTATTCTCCTCGGCCTTCCGTGGTTACGGGTCCACGAACCTTTCTTAGACTGGCATAGGGGCAACATTCTTCGTTGGGGGGATTCCTGTCGGGCTCGTTGTCTGCTGCCGGTGCATCCTGTTGGTGTTCCCTGTCCCTTTCCCATCTCTTCCGGGTTGCCCTCTGTTTATTCTTCTTTTGCAGATGTTTTTGACAAAAAAGAGGCGGAGACTCTTCCGCCACATCGACCCTACGACTGTCCTATAGACCTCGTACCTGGTACCACTCCTCCTAGAGGAAGAATCTATCTTCTCTCGCCTGCAGAAACTCAAGCTATGTCGAACTATGTTCAGGAGAACCTTACCAGAGGTTTCATTAGAAAATCTTAATCTCCAACTGGGGCAGGTTTCTTTTTTGTGAAAAAGGATGGTACCCTTCGCCCTTGTATTGACTACAGGGGGTTAAATAAAATCACAGTGAAGTATAAATACCCATTGCCTCTTATTTCAGAACTCTTCTAATTGCCTGAGGGGAGCACGAATCTTTACTAAGCTAGATCTTCGGGGAGCCTACAACTTGGATCGTATCTGAGCAGGGGACGAGTGGAAAACCTGCATTCAACACTCGGGACGGTCACTACGAGTATTTGGTAATGCCTTTTGGACTCTGTAATGCTCCTGCTGTGTTCCAAGAGTTCATCAACGATATCTTTTGAGATTGCCTCTATACTAGTGTCGTAGTCTACTTGGACGACATCCTCATCTTCTCTCCTGATTTATCTACTCATCGACGAGATGTTCGCCAGGTTTTACTACTTTTAAGGGAGAATCATCTCTTCGCGAAGATTGAGAAATGTGTCTTTGAACAGTCCTCCGTACCTTTCCTGGGTTATATTGTTTCTAAGGATGGCCTGAAGATGGATCCTGAGAAGGTGTCTGCCGTTCTGAATTGGTCATGTCCTTCGGGGGTAAAGGCTATTCAGCGATTTCTTAGCTTTGCCAATTATTATAGACAATTTATCCCTCATTTCTCCTCCTTGACAAAACTAATTTCTGCTCTAGTTCGCAAGGGAGTCGACCCTAATCTTTGGCCTCTGGAGGCCGAAACTGCATTCTAAACCCTGAAGCATGAATTTGCTTCTGCGTCTGTGCTTCATCGATCGGATACCAATAGACCATTTATTCTTGAAGTGGATGTGTCCTCTATTGGAGCTGGAGCTGTACTTTTACAGAGGTCTAATTCGGGTCGATTATTCTCCTGTGGGTTCTTCTCTAAAGCATTTTCTTCTCCAGAGCGTAATTATTCCATCGGAGACAAGGAATTATTGGCCATTAAATTGGCCTTGGAGGAGTGGCGGTATCTTCTTGAAGGGGCTGTACATCCATTCATTATTTTTACGAATCACAAGAATCTAGCCTATCTCCAGTCCGCCCAAAGGCTGAACCCTCGACAAGCCAGATGGTCTTTGTTCTTTGGACGTTTTGACTTCGAGTTACATTTCCAACCTGGAAATAAAAACATCAAAGCTGACGCTCTTTCAAGATCTTTTCAACCACTGGATGAAGAGGAGAGACCAGCGCATATTCTTGATCCTGCTAAGATTGTTTCTTTGGCTCCCCTGGATGTGATCTCTCCTCCTCCAGGAAAAACCTTCGTGTCTAATCATGACAAGATGAAAGTTTTACGTTGGGGTCATTCCTCCCACTTCCCTGGACATGTTGGGGGCAAGAAGACTCTCTCCCTGATTTCTCGCCATTATTGGTGGCCTTCTCTTCACCAGGATGTCTCAGACTTCGTTGCTTCCTGTTCCTCGTGTGCTAGGAACAAAGTTCCTCGACAGCTTCCTTCAGGATCTCTGCATCCACTTCCCGTGCCTTCTGTTCCCTGGAGTCATATTGCGATGGACTTTGTCACCGATTTACCGAGATCTTCTAATTGCACAGCAATTTTGGTGGTGGTCGATAGATTTTCCAAAATGGCCCACTTCATCTCTTTACCTGGTCTACCTTCAGCTCCTGACCTAGCGAAGATCTTTTTACATCAAATATTTCGACTTCATGGATTCCCTCAGCATATCGTGTCCGACCGAGGAGTTCAGTTTACCTCCCGTTTTTGGAGAGCCTTTTGTGGACTTATGAAGGTATCGCTGGATTTTTCTTCTGCATACCATCCCCAGTCCAATGGCCAAGTGGAGCAAGTAAATCAAATTCTCACATCTTATCTTCACCATTTTACCAATGCTCATCATGATGACTTGGTGTCTCTTCTTCCCTGGGCAGAATTCACCTATAATAATCACACTAGTGAATATTTGTGTAAGTCTCCCTTTTTTATTGTTTTTGGGCAACATCCTGGCATTCCTCTTCCTGTTCTCCCCACCTCAGGTGTAACGGCGGCGGATTCCTTATCCTTGGAATTTTCCAAGATTTGGCAGGAAGCTAAGGAGGCACTTGAGAAGGCTATAAACACATCCGAAAGAGAAATGGAAGCAAATAGCCATAAAATGTACAAAGTTTTATTCGAATATTCTTTAAAAACAAAAACATGTAAGCTTTTTTTCAACAAGCGATAAAAAGTGGGGATAAAACTATACAGAAAACCGCCAAATACCACACAGGTAAATAAGTTATATTTGATAATAAATTTCAAAAAATGACACAAAATAACAAAAAATAAATATCCAGCAAATATGGGTGGATAGAGGATATATAAATGTTCACCAAAAGATGCACATATTCCCTAATGCATCCATAATAGGACGCATAAAGAGATGGTTAATTATAGTGATGCAGTGAAAAAGAGGGGGCCAATCTTCCTGTATTGACTATGTAACCACAATGGTTTCAATAAGATAGGAAGCAAGGGCCCAAACGATCAGTGATCTAAGAGGAATCTAATATTTGCATAAATAAACTGGGACAGCATAAGAAGGCGAACATGTGTTGAAGTTACCTGCGGGCGATGGCAGCAACCCGGACGCGCGTTTCGCATGTGGCTTCGTCTGCGGGAATAGTATACTATACTATAGTATACAAACAATGGCGAGGTCTGTAATTTTTATCGTAAGTACACTTCAACCGTGAGAGACAAAATCTATTAAAAAATCCAGAAAATCACATTAAATGATTTTTACATAATTAATTTGCATTTTATTGCATAAAATAAGTATTTGATCACCTATCAACCAGCAAGAATTCTGGCTCTCACAGACCTGTTAGTTTTTGTTTAAGAAGCCTCCTACTCTGCACTCATTACCTGTATTATTTGCACCTGTTTGAACTCGTTACCTGTATAAAAGACACCTGTCTATACATTTAGTCAGACTCCAACCTCTCAACCATGACCAACACCAAGGAGCTGTCTAAGGATACCATGGACAAAATTGTAGACATGCAAAGGCTGGCATCGAATACAGGACAATAGGCAAGCAGCTTGATGAGAAGGCAACAACTGTTGGCGCAATTATTGGAAAATGGAAGAAACACAAGATGTCTGTCAATCTTCCTAAGTCTGGGGCTGCATGCAAGATCCTGCCTCGTGGCTTAAGAATGATTGTGAGAAAGGTCAGGAGTCAGCCCACAACTACACGGGAGGACCTGGTCAATGACCTGAAGAGAGCTGGGACCACAGTTTCCAACATTACCGTTAGTAACACACTACGCCATCATGGATTAAAATCCTGCAGGGCATGCAAGGTCCCGCTGCTCACGACAGCACATGTCCAGGCCTGTTTGAAGTTCATCAATAAAGGTAACCATCTGGACAATCCAGATAAGATTTGGGAGAAGGTCATATCAGACCAAAATAGAACTTTTTGGTAGCAACTCCACCCGCCATGTTTGGAGAAAGAAGAAGGATGAGTGCAACCCCAAGAACATCATCCCAACCGTGAAGCATGGTGGAGGAAACATCATACTTTGGGGGTGCTTTTCTGCAAAGGGGACAGGATGACTGCGTTATATTAAAGGGAGATGGATGGGGTCATGTATCGCAAGATATTGGCCAACAACCTGCTTCAGTCCTTCAGTCAGTAAGAGCTGTGGTGAAACGCTACCTGAGTGTGTTGGGGGACACTCGCTTGGCATGGGATTTAAGCACTCAGGCACGATTTTTCCACAAATTAAGTCCGTACCGGTTTATTAAAGCAACATAAACCGTATCTCAAACAGTTCATTATACCGCCATATCAGCATATCACATACGGTTTTACATTGCCTTCAGTGGTCACACTGGTATCTCTCTCCATTACAGTTCATTACATGCATCAACGGAACATATTAAACCCCGACAGTCTGTTCCAATGGCAGATACATCTCTGCCGTATATCACAGGTTTTTCCCATACCAGGGATTACCTCACAGGAACTTCGGCTCCACACACTGACTCCTGCCAGTGCTGGTTCACAGGGAAACTGCCTCACTGGGATCACCGTCCTTGTGACCAGGCCACCTCAGATAGTCCAGGCCCAAAGTAGGAACTGTAGCTTCCCCAACACAGAAACCGTCTCAGGCTCTGTAGATGCAGCCTTTCCATGCGCTTCCAGGAAGACCAATCACAGGCACTTCCAACACACAGGCCATCAGTCCATGATCTACCCAAGTGCTTACAGGACTCCAGTCCATCCGCGGACAATCCAACACTCTGACCATTCCAGGACTCACACTCTTACCAGGTGCTTGCAGGACTCCAGCCCATACCAGGACAATCCAACACCTCAAGCATTCAGTTCATAGCCTCAGCAGTGCTTCCAGGACTCCAGTCCATCCCAGGACAATCCAACACATGGGCTATTGCAGGACTCACTCTTCCCAGGTGCTTGCAGGACTCCAGCCCATACCAGGACAATCCAACACCCTTGAGCATTCAGTCAATAGCCTCAGCAGTGCTTCCAGGACTCCAGCCCACTTCAGGACAATCCAACACCCAGGCTATTGCAGGACTCATGGTCTCAGTGCCTCCAGGACTCCAGCCCATACCAGGACAATCCAACACTGACCGTACATCAGGTCCATGGTCTCAGGTGCTTGCAGGACTTCTGCAATACCAGGAGTCTCCAACACTGACCGTCCAGGACCTTGCACATGGACCAAACGGATCCATACACAGGAACCACACAGGCACATGTGACCCACACCCTGGTCACATTACATACCTGTAACCACTCCCCTGGGTGGGAGTGTGGGTGTGTGTGGCTAGTCTGACCCTCCCATCTCTCATAACTAGCCCTGCCAATCTCCCATTAGCATTACAACTACTTGTGGGACTACAGGTCCCAGCACACCAACCAAACTTCAGATTGACAGCACAGAGTGTCTTCCTCTGCAACACACACACCGGCCATTAACACTCCTGCCGGACTTAGTCTCATCACATTTATGCCTCCAAGCGCATCTTGAAGCACACGCACAGCGCCCCCTGGCTGTAACGTGGGTCACCGCACCACAGAGCATTGAAGAAGGGTCATGGCTGGTCTTCCAGCATGACAATGAAAAGAAACACTCAGCCAGACCAACAAAAGAGTGGCTCTGTAAGAAGCATTTCACGGTCCTCGAGTGGCCTAGCCAAACTCCAGACCTAAACCCAATGAAAAATATTTGGAGAGTGCTCTAACTCAATGTTGCTTAGCAACAGCCCCAGAACCTGAAATATCTAGAGAAGATTTGTATGGAGGAGTGGGCTAAAATCCCTGCTGCAGTGTGTGCAAACTTGGTCAAGAACGACAGGAAATGTCTGACTTCTGCAATTTCAATCAAAAGATTCTGTACCAAACATTATGTTCGTTTTTTCTATTGTATCAAATACTTATATCATGCAATAAAATGCAAATTAATTATGTAAAAATCATATTTTTTACTTTTAGATTCTGTCTTTCACAGTTGAAGTGTACATACGATAAAAATTACAGACCTCTCCATTCTTTGTAGGTGGAAAAACTTGCAAAATCAGCAGTGTATCAAATACTTACTTTCCCCACTGTATATCGCACATTTTATTTGCTATTGATAGTTATTTGTGAGCAGGGGAGTACCAATAAAATCTATATATGTGATATAAATACCCACTGACTCCTGGACACCACAGAAGTATTAGTTGTAGACGTTATTATTATATATGTACTTTTAAAAGCTGCCATTTCATACAAATATGGCAGAAAAGAGCAGTTTCCTGGTTTCCAAAAACTGTATGGAATATTCTATAAACAAGACATTCTGGGTATTGTTATCTCCTACTGCCTGAGAAGTAGTACGGGGAATGATTATGTCATTCTTTTCGCTGTTATTATGCGACTTAGTGGTCGGATAAAAGATTCACTTTCGCTAGTAAAACAATAAAACCATACAGCAATGTTTCTGTTTCAATAAGGACGAGTCTTCTGGGATTTTATGATGTTCAGTGTTTTACGAACCAGTGAAGTGAAAACAATTATTTCTGCTTTATTTAGGCCTTTGCTATGTTTGTGAAGAAAGGGGGGGTCCTTTTAACACTGTTTTTGACAGAATGACCCGCAGCTCAATTGTGGTGCAGCATGTCGCATCCGCATCGATCCAAGAAAGGGTTAACGGATGGAAATTCCATTAAGATGTCTATTCTCCAAACATTCAATTCCATCTAAGCTGCAGCTGTGAAGCCGCAAGTTAATGGCTTAGGATTCTACATCCACTAAAGCACATAGGGACGACGCTGAAAGAATTACATTTTGAATAGTACTGTAAGATGATAAGATGCTAATTGTCCGGAGATCTTCAGCATCATCTTTCAGTAGCTAGACAGCACAATATCAAGGGAAAGATCATCTTTCAAACTTTGACATTTTTAACTAATTTTGTGGATTTTTGTAGGGGGAAATCAACATTGTTAATTTTAGTTCACATTGAGAAGATCAAGAAAAGTTTGCCCAATTTTTGTCCTAAGATAACTAGAATGGGAAAAATAACCCAAAGTTCTAATTTCCCAATAGTAACTTTCTTATGTCCAAAAGCTGCTGTGAAAACACAGGATGGTCAGCCTTCTAAAGACATCGGAACATACGTAGGGGTGATGCGTAAACTTCAGATTTAGGATTTTTTGGATTTCCAGGACGCAAAAAGAAACACTGTTATACTTGTGATGAACAGATTACGTAGTCACAAATTGCCGGTCAGTATGTTCATTCGGGAGAATATTTACCATGCCTCCCCTTCCTACTGTAAGGATTAAGGGGACTGAATTGGTGGCCTGTAAAGTACTGCAATAACTGAGAAATGTATTGTACTCACAAATGTTCCATTACAAACAGTGTTGTAAAGACATACTGTATATATGTGACACATTGACTGAATTTTCACCAGGACGAACTTCTTCCCATGCGTGTCTCATTTATCTTATACTGCTCCACTTATATTTCACATTTTTCATGCTAGCATATCAATCACTCAATGGCTATCAATATATATAATTGTTATTAACTGTACCTGTGTACAGAGAATGTAGATACCATTACAAATGCTAGAGGATGATGCGGCCCACTGTCAGGCCAGACGATCTGCCATTGACAACAATTGCAAGAAGGGGTCCAACTGGTCTTCTATCAATTCTGGCTAATGCCAGATATGCCAGCCCAGCAATGAGCCACATAGGCCTGCAGCACTTGTAGTGGTATCTGTCTCCTCTGGATACATATATTGTTCATACAGTAACTATGGCAGATAAGAGAGCCATTAGCTCCCTACTCAGCCAATAATTTTTGCACCATGCTTCCAGCCAGCTATATACCTGTACAAAGCAGGGAATATTAGGCAGTACAATGATATCTCTTCATCATTCATCATGACTAGTGTTGAGCATTCCGATACCGCAAGTATCGGGTATCGGCCGATATTTGCTGTACCGAGATCCGATACTTTTGTGATATCGGGAATCGGTATTGGGATCGATATTAATGTGTAAAATAAAGAATAAAAATAAAAAATATTGATATACTCACCTCTCTGACACAGCCTGGACCTTACCGATGTAACCGGCAGCTTCCGTTCCTAAGAATGAGTGCTTGAAAGACCTTAGATGACGTCGCGGCCTGTGACCGCCACGCGACCAATCACAAGCCGCAACATCATCTAAGGTCTTTCAAGCGCTCATTCTTAGGAACGGAGGCTGCCGGTTACATCGGTAAGGTCCAGGCTGCGTCGGAGAGGTGAGTATATCAATATTTTTTATTTTTATTCTTTATTTTACACATTAATATGGATCCCAGGGCCTGAAGGAGAGTTTCCTCTCCTTCAGACCCTGGGAACCATACAGGATACCTTCCGATACTTGGTGTCCCATTGACTTGTATTGGTATCGGGTATTGGTATCGGCGATATCCGATACTTTTCGGGTATCGGCCGATACTATCCGATACCGATACTTTCAAGTATCGGACGGTATCGCTCAACACTAATCATGACGCATGTTCCAGTCAAGAGACTGATTGATCCTGTCCAGAAAGGAGCTGCTTCTGTAGAAGCTGTGCATATATGCTGATAAGTAGCAGAAGTGATATACTGAAAGATTGAGCTGTATATAGAGGAGGCTTAGGGTAGGAATATACTGCAGTATTGAGCTGTGTAAGGAGGAGGCTTGTGGGAAAAGTATGGCCCCTGTAGCGGAATTACTAAAAAAATTCCCATCTGAGAATGCTGGCAGCAGACGTCAGAGTTTGTTATACAACCAAGGAGTCCAAGTGAGAGAGACAGAAGTACAATCCAGCTCAGGCAGGGGAACAATGGAAAAGTTCTGGGACAGTTTTCTCAGACCCTCCCATCGTGCCGGCACAGAGGCAAAGGGTGCTGTCACAAGAAGTGCAATGTTTTGGAAGATGCTGAGGGAGTACCTTGCTTATCATACAAACGTCCTCCGTGATTCCTCTGTGCCTTTTAATCATTAGGTATCCAAGTTGGACACGTGGCATGAACTGGCTCTCTACGCCTTGGAGGTCCTGGCCTGCCCTGCTGCTAGCGTTCTGTCAGAGCGGGTTTTTAGTGCTGCTCGTGGAATTATAACAGATAAGCGCATCTGCCTGTCAACAGAAAATGCTGACAGGCTGACCCTTATAAAAATGAACAAGGGCTGGATTGGGCAAGACTTCTGTACACCACCGAATGAAAACAGCAAAACATAACCCCAAATACATTGTCTTTTTTGGTGAGGTGTATTCTCATGCACCTCTTCACAACCACACATGTGTATACACTTCCTGATTTGGTCTATTTGGTGTTATCCTCCTCCTTATCCTCATCCTCATCTTCCACAACCATACGAACACCAGGGTGAACATATTCCGTGATGCAAAAGTCACTCATTTTTTTGCAAGGGTGTTTTTATGATGCTCGTTAATAATTTTAAGCCAAAAGAAATTCCAAGGGAGAAATGTTTTTCAACCCATGCACTTGTGTATGGGCATTACAAGTCTAAGAGACCAGCTCCTTTAAATTGGGCCTAGTTTTTAATGAGGCCTTCCTCAATGTCTCATCATTCTCCACCACTAGATCACCAGGGTTAATGTGTTCCGTGCTGCTACAGCCAGTCCAATTTTTGGCAAGGGTGTCTATGATGCCGATAAAAATATTTTTTTAAAATGTACCCCCCATGGGGTAATGTTTGTCAGCCCATGCACTTAGTGTATGGGCACTACAAGTCTAGGAGACCCGCTCCTTTGTAATGGGACAGTTTTCTTTATGAGGCCCTCCTCCATGTTTCTTCTAAGGGGGGATTGTGTTGCGTGCAAATTTGGATCAAGCCAGCCCTTGCATTCAATGCATAAGGAAACAGTTTGGCAGGACCAACTGAAGAATGTGAAGTGGGTTTCCTGTGGCCATCCAGTACCTGGGTTCATAGCCTTATTGTGGTGCACATGACTTGGTAGCAGGGCAGGCCTTGCAGTTAATACATAAGAAAACAGTATGGCAGGACCAATTGAATAATGTGAAGTGGGTTTTCCTGTGCCCATACAATACCTGGGATCAAAGGCTTATTAATCTTTATTAATAATAATCTTTATTTTTTATATAGCGCTAACATATTATGCAGCACTTTACAGACATTATTATCGCTGTCCCCGTTGGGGCTCACAATCTAAATTCCCTATCACTGTCTTTGGAATGTGGAGGAAACCAGAGTGCCCGGTGGAAACCCACGCAAACACAGAGAGAACATACAAACTCTTTGCAGATGTTGTCCTTGGTGGGATTTGAACCCAGGACTCCAGCGCTGCATTGCTAATCACTAAGCCACCGTGCCTTGGTAGCAGAGCAGGCCTTGCTGTTAATACATAAGAAAACAGTATGGCATGACCAACTGAATAATGTGAAGTGGATTTTCCTGTGGCCATCCAGTACCTGGGTTCAAAGGCTTATTGAGGTGCATATTACTTGGTAGCAGGGCAGGCCTTGCTGTTAATACATAAGAAAACAGTATGGCAGGACCAACTGAAGAATGTGAAGTGGGTTTTCCTGTGGCCATCCAGTACCTGGTTTCAAAGGCCTATTGGGGTGCATATGACTTAGTAGCAGGGCAGGCCTTTGAGTTAATACATAACAAAACAGTATGGGATTACAACATTACTAATGTGAAGTGTGTTTTACTGTGGCCATCCAGTACCTGGGTTCAAAGGATTCTTGCATATGACTTGATAGCAGGGCAGGCCTTGCATTCAATGCAACATTTTTTCAGGAAGCCCTCCTGTACCTCTCATGAAAGGGGTATTGGGGTGTGTCGTAATTCTTGGCAGCTGAGCCACTCACTGCATAGGCAACAACAGCATAGGAGACCCACTGTTTAATAATGGCCCTTTAAGAATATTAATGCCACCTGATGCCCCTCTAAAAATAGGCTTTGTGACTTTAAGAGTCCATCCTTCATAAATGAAACAAGATGTGTCTCTTTATGTGTCACATGTGGTATGGCCAGTTAGGGTTGCTAAATGTTACAATTGCATGTAGAACAGCTGCAGAGACACCATCACGTGTTTCTCAACGCAAGCAATGAATAGCCAGGTCTTTCACCGGGAAGGAACAACCACGGGAAGGGCAGCATCCAATAAAGGAAAACCACCTATGTCAAAACATGGTATCCATCCACAGACAGCTGTTTCGGGGTATTTGCCCCTCATCAGTGTGGAGTAGGAAACTGGCTATTAGGAGCAGTGCCTAGTGAAAGGACTATAAACATAAGGATGAATGACCTCGGGGAGATCAAAACATCCAACACCGCGGAGACACCATCACGTGTTTCTCAACGCAGTGATCCAAAACACTGCCCCCATCCCTAAAGGGAAATATGCAAATGCACATAGAAAAGCCACGGAGACACCATCACGTGTTTCTCAATGCAAGCAATGAATAGCCAGGTCTTTCACCGGGAAGGAACAACCACGGGAAGGGCAGCATCCAATAAAGGCAAACCACCTATGCCAAAACATGGTATCCATCTGTGGATGGTGATGGTGATGTGATGGTGTCTCCTCGGCTGTTCTATATGCATTTGCATATTTTCCATTAGGGATGGGGGCAGTGTTCAGTGTTCTGGATCACTGCGTTGAGAGACGCGTGATGGTGTCTCCGTGGTGTTGGATGTTTTGATCTCCCCGAGGTCATTCACCCTTTTGTTTATAGTTAAATGTTACAATGACATTTCCTAGTTAATCCATTTGTATTGGTTGAAAGCAATGTTAAAGTTGAAAAACACATAAAAAACACTGCGTGTGAACATATTCCAAGTGGTGGAGGAACATATAGATCTAGGGTTAATTATTTTGCCTTATATACAAGTCATTACCCTGAAAAGGATGTACCTTGACATATTTCCCAACAAAATCCATTTTGGTTTCGTTCTTGAATGTTTTTTGGTGCACCTGTAAAAATGGCATGAAACTCTGACAACATTGTTTACAGCTATGACCTAGGAGTCAGAAATGCTTCCAGGGCAATCCCCATTATGTTCCTGTGTCAGTTGAGCAGTGTTTCCATCATTTTCAGATGTTTTTAGACCTTAAAAGGACCCCCGGAGGGGATCGCGGTAAAAATACTCAGGTTTCCCATAGACTTACATTGGGCTCGTTGCTCATGTCGAGTACCTGAGTATTCCAATTTGCTCGACCCGAGCAACGAGCACCCGAGCATTTTAGTGCTCACTCATCACTAGTAGTAAGAGATATTAGTTACACGGGACTGCATGTTGGAGGAGGCTGAAGGAAGAGGAGTGATGTTTTGTACATGGGGCTTTATGTTGGAATGGACTGAAAAGTGAGGAGTAGTGATGAGCGAATATACTCGTTACTCGAGATTTCCCGAGCATACTCAGGTGATCTCCGAGTATTTGGATGTGCTCGGAGATTTAGTTTCTGTCGCTGTAGCTGCATGATTTGTGGATGCTAGCCAGCCTGAGTACATGTGGGGGCTGCCTGGTTGTTAGGAACTCTCCACACGTTTTCAAGCTGTCTAGCAGCCGCAAATCATGCAGCTACGGAGACAGAAACAAAATCTCTGACCACATCCAAATACTCGGAGATCACCTGAGTATGCTCGGGAAATCTTGAGAAACGAGTATAGTCGCTCATCACTAGTGAGTAGTGCTGTTATTTACATGGCACTGTGCATGTAAATGTGCTGAAGGAAGAGGGGAAGGATATTCTTCAGAATGGGAGAAAATGGTAAGTATGAATTTTTTTGTCATAGGGCTAGTAATGATGAAGTGGCTTTTTTTCTGAGCTTTCCTTCTCATGATATCAACAACTTTTTTTCACTATATAATTGCTGTTCACTTTAGCTGTGTCATGCAGCATCTTTGTGTGGACTGGAAATCGCTTTCTCAGTGTAATCCCATAAGATCCCATATGATATGTGTGTCTCACAAGAGTGCTTTGACGTTTAGTCTTCCCTAAAGCTAGATACTGTGTGATCTGGTTGATCTGAATTGTGGTGACCAGATGCTGCAGAGGGCAAGAACGGTGCCGATATCAGTAGCTGTCGGTCATCGGTTAGTATAGGAATACATTCACACTGAAAAACATGCTTATTTGCTAAGGAAATAAAAAACACAAAATGTTCCTGTGAATGCTTTAAGGGAGCCCATCAGCTCAAAATGACTGTCCATACCAAGCTCAGGCAGACTTACAGCAGTGGATCACTTCTTTACACCTTCCCACCTACGTTTTCCATCAGTCTCCACATTCCTCTCACTGCCATAAAGCCTGCGCTTTCAATCAAGGAATAGCTGTCAATTATTTAAAAGAGGGCTGATGCAAAGCAATGCTTGGCCATGATAGCTAAAGGTGGACTGAGCACCTGTGCTTGGTTTGAACAGTCATTCTGTGCTGATAGACTCCCTTTAATTATTTCACGTCATTGCTAAATACTATTGACTACTTTGCAACCCCAAAATCAGATGACTCTTTAACCCCTTAAGCCCCGAGGGTGGTTTGCACGTTAATGACCGGGCCAATTTTTACAATTCTGACCACTGTCCCTTTATGAGGTTACAACTCTGGAACGCTTCAACAGATCTTGGCGATTCTGACAATGTTTTCTCGTGACATATTGTACTTCATGATAGTGGTAAAATTTCTTCGATATAACTTGCGTTTATTTGTGAAAAAAACGGAAATGTGGCAAAAAGTTTCAAAATTTCGCAATTTTCCAACTTTGAATTTTTATGCCCTTAAATCACAGAGATATGTCACACAAAATACTTAATAGGTAACATTTCCCACATGTCTACTTTACATCAGCACAATTTTGGAACCAAAATTTTTTTTTGTTAGGGAGTTATAAGGGTTAAAATTTGACCAGCAATTTCTCATTTTTACAACACCATTTTTTTTTAGGGACCACATCTCATTTGAAGTAATTTTGAGGGGTCTATATGATGGAAAATACCCAAGTGTGACACCATTCTAAAACTGCACCCCTCAAGGTGCTCAAAACCACATTCAAGAAGTTTATTAACCCTTCAGGTGTTTCACAGGAATTTTTGGAATGTTTAAATAAAAATTAACATTTAACTTTTTTTTACACAAAATTTATTTCAGCTCCAATTTGTTTTATTTTACCAAGGGTAACAGGAGAAAATGGACCCCAAAAGTTGTTGTACAATTTGTGCTGAGTACGCTGATACCCCATATGTGGGGGTAAACCACTGTTTGGGTGCATGGCAGAGCTCGGAAGGGAAGGAGCGCCATTTGACTTTTCAATGCAAAATTGACTGGAATTGAGATGGGACGCCATGTTGCGTTTGGAGAGCCCCTGATGTGCCTAAACATTGAAACCCCCCACAATTGACACCATTTTGGAAAGTAGACCCCTTAAGGAACTTATCTAGATGTGTGGTGAGCACTTTGAGCCAACAAGTGCTTTACAGAAGTTTATAATGCAGAGCCGTAAAAATAAAAAAATCATATTTTTTCACAAAAATGATCTTTTAGCCCCCAATTTTTTTATTTTCCCAAAGGTAAAAGAAAAAATTGGACACCAAAAGTTGTTGTGCAATTTGTCCTGAGTACGCTGATACCTGATATGTGGGGTAAACGACTGTCTGGGCGCATGGCAGAGCTCAGAAGGGAAGGAGCGCCGTTTGACTTTTCAATGAAAAATTGACTGGAATTGAGATGGGACACCATTTCGCGTTTGGAGAGCCCCTGATGTGCCTAAACATTAAATCCCCCCACAAGTGACACCATTTTGGAAAGTATACCCCCTAATGAACTTATCTAGATGTGTTTTGAGAGCTTTGAATCCCCAAGTGTTTCACTACAGTTTATAACGCAGAGCCGAGAAAATAAAAATTATTTTTATTTTTTCACAAAAATGATTTTTTAGCCCCCAGTTTTGTATTTTCACAAGGGTAACAGGATAAATTGGACATCAAAAGTTGTTGTCCAATTTCTCCTGAGTACGCTGATACCCCATATGTGGGGGGGAACCACTGTTTAGGCGCATGGCAGAGCTCAGGAGGGAAGGAGCGCCATTTGGAATGCAGACTTAGATGGATTGGTCTGCAGGCATCACGTTGCATTTGCAGAGCCTCTGATGTACCCAAACAGTAGAAACCCCCCACAAGAGACCCCATATTGGAAACTAGACCTCCCACGGAACTTATCTAGATATGTTGTGAGAGCTTTGAACCCCCAAGTGTTTCACTACAGTTTATAACGCAGAGCCATGAAAATAAAAAATATTTTTTTTTCCACAAAAATTATTTTTTAGCCCCCAGTTTTGTATTTTCTCAAGGGTAACAGGAGAAATTAGACCCCAAAAGTTGTTGTCTAATTTGTCCTGAGTATGCTGATACCCCATATGTGGGGGGAACCACTGTTTGGGCGCATGGCAGAGCTCGGAAGGGAAGGAGCGCCATTTGGAATGCAGACTTAGATGGATTGGTCTGCAGGCGTCACGTTGCATTTGCAGAGCCCCTGATGTACCCAAACAGTAGAAACCCCCAAAAGTGACTCCATATTGGAAACTAGACCTCCCAAGGAACTTATCTAGATGTGTTGTGAGAACTTTGAACCCCCAAGTGTTTCACTACAGTTTACAACGCAGAGCCATGAAAATAAAAAATCATTTTTTTCCCACAAAAATGATTTTTAGCCCCCCAAATTTATATTTTCCCAAGGGTAACAAGAGAACTTGGACCCTAAAAGTTGTTGTCCAATTTGTCCCGAGTACGCTGATGCCCCATATGTTGGGGTAAACCCCTGTTTGGGCGAACGGGAAAGCTCGGAAGGGAAGGAGCACTGTTTTACTTTTTCAATGCAGAATTGGCTGGAATTGAGATCGGATGCCATGTTGCGTTTGGAGAGCCCCTGATGTGCCTAAACAGTGGAAACTCCCCAATTCTAACTGAAACCCTAATCCAAACACACCCCTAACCCTAATCCCAACGTTAACCCTAACCACACCCCTAACCCTGACACACCCCTAACTCTAATCCCAACCGTAAATGTAATCCAAACCCTAACCCTAACTTTAGCCCCAACCCTAACCCTAACTTTAGCTCCAACCCTAGCCCCAACCCTAACCCTAGCCCTAACCCTAACCCTAACCCTAGCCCTAACCCTAGCCCTAGCCCTATCCCTAGCCCTAGCCCTAACCCTAGCCCTAACCCTAGCCCTAACCCTAACCCTAATGGGAAAATGGAAATAAATACATTTTTTTAATTTTATTATTTTTCCCTAACTAAGGGGGTGATGAAGGGGGGTTTGATTTACTTTTATAGCATTTTTTATAGCGGATTTTTATGATTGGCAGCCGTCACACACTAAAAGACGCTTTTTATAGCAAAAAAGTTTTTGCGTCTCCATATTTTGAGACCTATAGTTTTTCCATATTTTGGCCAATAGAGTCATGTGAGGTCTTGTTTTTTGCAGGACGAGTTGACGTTTTTATTGTAACATTTCCGGGAACGTTTTTGATCGCTTTTTATTTCAATTTTTGTGAGGTAGAATGACAAAAAACAGCTATTCATGAATTTCTTTGGGGGGGGGGGCGTTTATACCGTTCCATGTTTGGTAAAATTGATAAAGCATTTTTATTCTTCGGGTCAGTATAATTACACCTCATTTATATTATTTTTTTATGTTTTGGCGCTTTTATACGATAAAACTATTTTATAGAATAATTATTTTGGCATCGCTTTATTCTGAGGACTATAACTTTTTTCTTTTTTCTTTGATGATGCTGTATGGTGGCTCATTTTTTGCGGGACAAGATGACGTTTTCAGCGGTTCCATGGTTATTTATATCCGTCTTTTTGATTGCGTGTTATTCCACTTTTTGTTCAGCGGTATGATAATAAAGCGTTTTTTGCCTCGTTTTTTTTTTCCTACGGTGTTCACTGAAGGGGTTAACTAGTGGGACAGTTTTATAGGTTGGGTCGTTACAGACGCGGCGATACTAAATATGTGTACTTTTATTTTGTTTTTTTATTTAAAGAAATGTATTTATAGGAATAATACATATATTTTTTTTCTTTATTTAGGAAATTTTTTTTTTATTTTTTTTTTACACATGTGGAAATTTTTTTTTTTTTACATTTTTACTTTGTCCCATGGGGGGACATCACAGATCACTGACCTGACAGTTTGCACAGCACTCTGTCAGATCGGCGATCTGACTTACAGTGCTGCAGGCTTACCAAGCGCTTGCTCTGAGCAGGCACTTGGTAAGCCACCTCCCTCCCTGCAGGACCCGGATGCTGTGGCCATTTTGGATCCGGGCCTGCTGCAGGGTGGAGAGGTAAGAGACCCTTGCAGCAACGCGATCACATTGCGTTGCTCCGGGGGTCTCAGGGAAGCCCGCAGGGAGCCCCCTCCCTGCGCAATGCTTCTCTGTACCGCCGGCACACCGCAATCATGTTTGATCGCGGTGTGCCAGGGGTTAATGGGCCGGTGGCAGTCCGTGACCACTCCTGGCACATAGTGCCGGATGTCAGCTGCGATAGTCAGTGAGCGCGGCCGATCGCATATGACGTACTATCCCGTCATTGGGAGTTAAGTCCCAGGTCACCTTGACGGGTTAGTACGTCATATGGGATTAAGGGGTTAAAGATACTTTATGCAAATGAAGCCCAAATGCTTTTATATACTTAGAACATCGAACAGAGAAGGTGCTCAACCTCCTCAGCTTTAGAGTGGGCTCCCTATCGCTGCTTGGGTCTCAACGTCTTGGCTTTTCAGTGGTTATGTCGACAGTGCACATCACTGCTGCAGCCAATCACTGAGCTCAGTGGCTTGTGCTTACTACCCTTTCAAGCAAAGACCTTCAAAGAACATGCTCCTTGGCCTGAAATCCTGCCACCTCTGGTAGGCTTTAGAGGTGGTCAGTAACCTAGGTAAAAAGGCAGATCCAAGAATGGCTAAGAGCAAAGCATTGGAATATCCTGCAGTGGCTTCTATGAGCCCAGATCTAAATCCTATTAAACATCTGTGGAAGGAGCTGAATCCTGCAGTCCGGAGAAGGCAAACTTCACACCTGAGACACAAGGAGCAGTTTGACCACGAGGATGAGCCAAAATATCTGTGAACAGGTACAGACGTCTCACTGAGAGCACAGTGTCCTTCAACATTTTATGAAAAGAAAATTCTAAAGCCAGATATTTTAAAGTGCATAACAAAGAACTAAACATTTATTAAGATAACATGTATTAAACTACAAAAAAAAAAAAAAAAATTGTAAAAAAAGCTATGAAAAACACGTATGGCATTTCTTGCAAATGTTTAAAATACTGAAAACCCCTTTAAAGATTTTAAATGTTGAAATGTAGCCCTTCTATCTTGAGGACTGAACAGCCTTTGGTTTTCCATGCATGTATGGGTTATACATGCAGTGATTGCCTACAAGGCCATTCCTGTCACATGTCTATACATCATCCAGATGGGGACACAAAATATGAACTCATTCTCTAGATATAAAATAGTGCTCACAAATGAGAAACTATTCCTACAGCATTTGTTCACATCAGTTGTGTCATTTTTTTACTTACTCTACATATTAATTTATCAAACAATGCTTTACTCACTTGAAAATAGGAAAAATACCTTTGCTTCAATTGTATTTTCATTTCTATTTTACACAGCTACATTATATTGTTAGTAAAGATAAAAATAAACTGTTAATTGGAAATTCACCCACTACTGAATAAAACAAACTTTAAGGAAAATGTAACAATGTACAGGACTTATTACATTAACAATGTAGATTGTGGTTCCTTTGTGGCAACAATTTGCAAACTCGATGTGTGGTAAATATTATTTGGAAGATATTTAACATTGAAAAAAAAAACAAGAAAAAAACAAAATGTGTATATATCCTGTAGTAAGTAAATGGTAATAGTACATGTAAATAACATAGTATACTTAGTTAGCACTAGTTTGATAAAAAAGTGTAAAAACCATCCCACCACGACAAGGTGAATCCACTTGGGAAGGTCCTATCTCTAGTATTAAAAACTCACCTTGTGTCAGCTGACCTCAATATAGATGGGGGCAGAGCAGGACCCAAGCCCGACTGCTCAGACACCTGCCTATGGGAAGCTATATGGATAAAAAGCCTAGCTCAAAAAAATGGGGCCATGCCACTGTTTGTAGAAAGTACAAGAAACTACAGCAAAACCAAGTAAATGAGCCAGAACGTAAGTTGCTGTACGCACAATGTGTAGGAACAAGTTCACAGTGTGGCCACAAGATATTTAACAATGGCAGGAATTTCTGACCTTGTCGGAATTCTTGCAATTGTTACGTGATATTTTCCCCAAGGTTGTAAATGAGTGACTGTAATGTTGGTCACATTAAGCCATGACCATGCAGTTCTATATTTCAGACTCATGCACACATTTTAGTTGTGTTCATTGAGCCTCTACAGAAAGCTGTTTTACACATTTTTTACAGACATGTGTGAATATTGTTTTTTAAAAATATTATCAAAAAATTAATATTCAACAAAAAGTTGAGATTCTGTTTATCAGATGTTGCCTACAGGATGGAACGAGAAAAAGGCAGAGAAGCAGGGGCGCGGTCAGAACTTTGCCCTCCCCACTGCGCTTGAGGCTCGTTAGCATACAATTTAATCTATGGATTTCTACAAAAAAGTAAAGATTCACTGAGTAATAAAGCGCTTTTACAAACAGGCTATTAGTTTGGGGTGTAAAATTCTGATGTCTGGTTGTCCTTAACCCCTTCAAGTTGCGGCCCTTTTTCGTTTTTGCGTTTTCGTTTTTCACTTCCCTCCTTCCCAGAGCCATAACTTTTTTATTTTTCTGTCAATATGGTCATGTGAGGGCTTATTTTTTGCGGGACGAGTTGTACTTTTGAACAACACCATTGGTTTTACCATGTCTTTTACTAGAAAATAGGAGAAAAATTCCAAGTGCGGTGAAATTGCAAAAAAAGTGCAATCCCACCCTTGTTTTTTGTTTGGCTTTTTTGCTAGGTTCACTAAATGCTAAAACTGACCTGCCATTGTGATTCTTTAGGTCATTACGAGTTCATAGACACCTAACATGTCTAGGTTATTTTTTATCCAAGTGGTGAAAAAAAATTCAAAACTTTGCTTTAAAAAAAAAAAAATTGCCATTTTCCGATACCCAAAGAGTCTCCATTTTTCGTGATCTGGGGTCGGGTGAGGGCTTATTTTTTGCGTGCCGAGCTGACATTTTTAATAATATCACTTTTGTGCAGATATGTTCTTTTGATCGCCCGTTATTACATTTTAATGCAATGTTGCGGCGACCAAAAAAAAGTAATTCTGGTGTTTCAATTTTTTTTTTCGCTACGCTGTTTAGCGATCAGGTTAATGCTTTTTTTTTATTGATAGATCGGGCGATTCTGAACGCGGCGATACCAAATACGTGTAGGTTTGATTTTTTTTATTGTTTTATTTAGGATGGGGCGAAAGGGCGGTGTTTTAAACTTTTATATTTTTTATATTTTTTTCATATTTTTAAAAACATTTTTTTTATTTGTGCCATGCTTCAATAGCCTCCATGGGAGGCTAGAAGATGGCACAACTCGATTGGCTCAGCTACATAGCAGCGATCATCAGAATGCTGCTATGTAGCTGAATTGCAGGTGTGCTGTGGGCGCCGACCACAGGGGGCGCTCACAGCAGGCCGGCATCAGTAACCATAGAGGTCTCAAGGACCTCTATGGTTACTGTCCTGATACATCGCCGACCCCCGATCATGTGACAGGGGTCGGCGATGACGTCATTTCCGGCCGCACGGCCGGAAGCGGTAGTTAAATGCCACTGTCAGCGTTTGACAGCGGCATTTAACAGGTTAATAGCGGCGGGTGAATAGCGATTTCACCCGCCGCTATTGCGCGCACATGTCAGCTGTACAAAACAGCTGACATGTCGCGACTATGATGTGGGCTCAGCGCCGGAGCCCACATCAAAGGGGGAGACACGACATGCACAGTAATAGTACGGCGCATGTCGTGAAAGGGTTAAATCACCTTTAAAATAAAGATATAAAAAAACAACCATAATAAACATATTTGGTATTAGGCTAGGTTAACATTGCGTTAATGTGTGCACGCTAACGGACAGCATTGCACGGCGAAAATGTCGCAATTAACGCCGCGCATCGGGTCCGTTAGCGCACCCATTGACAGCAATGTGAAGTTTCCCTGTAGCGCATCGCAAGCGCGTGCCTTTTTCGGCTCGCGCTAGCGATGTGCCGTTCTTCTGTGGCGCGCCTCAGACGCTGCTTGCAGCATCCGCGGCGTGCCCGAGGTCCGTTCCCCGCTCTCGCAGATCGGGGATCCGCGAGAGCGGGGACGTTACCGCGACCCCTAATGCGGCCCCTAATGCTAGCGCTAAACGGATTGCCCTAACGCAATGTGAACCTAGTCTTACTGGTCTATAAAAATATAGAATTGTGTAAAATATAAAGTGAACATCAAAAACAAATAAATAAAATCAATACGACAGATTTGCGTTTTTTTTAGTCATGGTCGTTTCTCAAAAAATATGCAATAAATAGTGATCAGTACCTCGTATGTACCCAAAAAGGTATCGGCTTAGCCCACAAAGCATAAAAAACAAGATCTCATATAGCTCTATTGAAGTAAAAATTAAAACGTTACGAGTCAAAGAAAATGGAGACATAAACGCGTTTTTTTAACTGCTAAAATACATAGAAAAAATTATACAAGTTTGGTATCGTAGTAATCATACTGACCTGGAGAATTATGCTACCAGATCATAATGAATGCCGTGAAAACTAAAACCCAAAAATCCATGACCGAATTGTAGATTTGAAGCCTCTGTCACTCCAGCTCTATTCCCCGCTCAGCGCCACCTCTTCCTGATTGATTGACCGGCAGGCTGTATGCTGGGTGACTTCAGGCAAAGGAAATAAATAGGAGGAGGTAGCGCTGAGGAGGGACTAGAGCTGGAGTGACACAGGTTTCAGATCTTCAGCCTCATTTGCATATTAATTCAAATATCTCAGTAACGGGGGAAGACACTGGCTATGTAAAGGTATTGCTGGACTTGCCATTGAAAGAGCCACATGCACGTATAAATAGTCTAGGAAGTGAAATCCTGCTGACAGATTCCTTTTAATACAATGAAAGAAACTATTTCACAGCATGGTGGATACAGAACAGCTCTGAATATGATGCAAAGTATAATAAAAAGTTGCATAGGCTTCTGCTTCATCACACAAAATACATTTTTAAACCACATAAATGATCATTATTGTAATCATCGTAGTTTTATGCATGGAAAGATCTACATGACAAATACTACTTTTACAGCTATAAAGTAGCCAAAATGCTAAGGAAATGATCATGAATAGACATATATTTTATTACCTCTATAATGCAGAGCTGTGAGAGCATTTTGTAAGCAAGAACAATTGGACTACGACCATTTGTTCAGTTATACATTTATATGGGAAGCAAAACAGTGTAATTTGAATGTATTGCACATCATCACTTAGCATCCATTTATCATCAGGAACATAATGACCAGGGATTTATTAAAGGACAGATGGATCAAAGTAAAACAGAGACTGCAGCTCCGGATAGAAATAGATGTACACATTTAATGGTGAGTCAGTTCATGGTTTGCATCACAGATAAGCTGATGTACATTCAGAGGAGAACATCGGATTTGTGGTTTACATAAGGAGAGGATGACATCCTTTATAATATATCATTGTAAATGTGATTTCTCCATGGAGATGAATGGAACCTCTGTAATCAGATTTTCCCATTATTGTATAGTATTACCTTAAAGGGGTTGTCCAGAGGATAAAAGTTATCATGTATAAAAAGGATGATTGTTGATTATGGGAGTCCGACAGCTGAAACCCACACTAATTTGCAGAATGGGGTACTATCATCTCTAATAGAATATAACTGCATGCTTGACCTCCCTTTATTCATTCCCTATGGGGCTGCCAAGCAATGTGTTTAATTTTTTCCGGGAACCCCATAAAGAATGGAATGGCATTCGAGCATGCGCACTGTGGCTCCATTATAATAAAATATTTCATTTTGAAGCAAGGATAAAAATTGCTGATCAATTTGAATCCCAGTGGATAGATTATAACTAGTGATGAGAAAATACATTCGGCACTATTCGTTTCTTGCATGGATAGTACTGTATTCGGGCTATTCGTTACTCGGCGAGTAATTAGGTTTTCGCCTTGGTATATTCGAGTGACCCAGCATATTCGGTGCTTTATTTGCAGCCAATGTACATGCTGGGCTTGCTTCCCAATCACAGTAATGCTGGCGCCATCTTTGGTGTGGCATTACTGAGATTGGCTGGCCTTATAGCATCATAGGGGATATTTAATGCCTGCCGGAGCCATCTGGTGCACATTGCAGTCGGAAACAGTGTAGTGAGAGTGTAGGGAGAGTGAAAGCAGCATATAGGGAGAGTTTGTGATTCCAAAAACCTCTTTTAAGAGCTACTAAGAGTGAAGATTAGGTGAAGATAGCGCAGGGACTAGGGAGAGAGAGTGAAAGGCAGGCACCTGGGTGTTATCATTGCAAGTATATACTGCAGATGTCTGCTAGGTTGCATTGTGTTGTATAGTTTAGGAACAGACTGTGAGATTAGGGAGAGATAGGCATGATTTCATCCACTACCATAATATACAAAGCAGCTCTTTTTAGAGCCAAATAATATTAGTTAGTACCAGCAATTTCCTTGAGTCTGCTGTTGGTATGTATCATAACGGCGATATAAAAAATATAAAAGATTCTATTGGTTAAATAAATAGCGTATCTTTATCTAGCAGTTGTGTGACTGTCGCAAACCCTGCAGAGATATGCAAATGTCACAATTTACCAGTGGCAATAATTTTCCTTAGTCTGCTGTTGCCGTATGTCAGGAAGGCGATATAAAAAATTACTAATTTTCTATTCGTTAAATAAATAGAAATGTTGGAGAAGGTCAATTAATGTCTGAAGAGGTGGAGGATAATCATGACACACAGTTGCCATCAGGTCAGCCTGAAATCAGAACTCAGAAGGAGGATCAGATTGATGAATTGGAAGACGACGTGGTCGATGATGATGCCACTGATCAAACCTGGCATGCCTAGCGAGCACAGCAGTGCAGGGAGGGTTGGATCCATAGCACTAAAACAGGCAAGAAGAGGTAGTGGTTTGACCAGAGGGAGAACTAGGTCAACTGTTCCACAGAGCTCGCCCAATCGGCTAGATAACAGGCCAAGGGTGCATTGTTCCCCTGTATGACAGTTTATTTCTGAAATTCCCTCAGACAAAACAACTGTAATTTGCAGCATCAGTCATACCTGTTATGACCTGGTGGTTAAGAGGCCACACTGAAATGACCTGGTGGCTACAACGCAACATGGGACGAGCTCTGAGGAGGTGGTATCTCTACTGACCGCAGTTCCTAATCCTAACAACAACACTAGTAATAGCCGTGGAGTGTTCCTGACTCTCCCTAGACACTTCGTCACAGCCTAAGAGCTAACTACCCCTAAAGTAGGAAATAGAAAGCTATCTTGCCTCAGAGAAAACCCCCAAAGGAAAGACAGCCCCCCACAAATATTGACTGTGAGTGGAGAGGGAAATGACGTACACAGAAATTAAATAAGATTTCAGCAAAGGAGGCCAATACTAAACTTGATAGACAGAGAGAAAAGGATACTGTGCGGTCAGTATTAAAAACGACAAAATCCACGCAGAGTTTACAAAAATGAACTCCACACCGACTCACGGTGTGGAGGGGCAAATCTGCTTCCCCAGAGCTTCCAGCTAGCCTGAATATGACATAGTGACAAGCTGGACAAAAAGAGACATATTTGCAGAGCAATAGAGTCCAAACAAATGGACAAACAAAAACTAGCAAAAACTTATCTTTTGCTGACAAGGACAGGCCATATGAGAAATCCAAGGAGAGAACCAAATCCAACCAAGAACATTGACAGCTGGCATGAACTAAAGCCCAGAGCAGGTTTAAATAACAAACCCAGGCAAGGCGATCAGTGGAGGCAGCTGCTACTGCTACCTAAAGGAGCAGCAGTTCCACTCGAAACCACCAGAGGGAGCCCAAGGGCAGGACTCACAAAAATACCATTATCAACCACAGGAGGGAGCTCTAGAACGGAATTCACAACACATACCCAGCTAAGAAGAGGCAAGAACACTTCAATCTGAGCACTACCAGCATGCAGAAGCACATGGCAGCCAAGCACCCCAGAAGGTGGGCGAAACGCCTGGGTAAAAAATGTGTGTCTGAGGGTGAAACCACTGCCCCTTCCCCTGTGTTACTGCCTTCCCAATCTGCTGTCCAGGAAGCAGGCGCTGAAGCCTCCTGCACATAACCTGCAGTGGCACAGACACAACAGTCAGCAACCACATCCAGTTCATTGTCCCAGTGCAGCATTCAGTTGTCCCTTGTCAACATATATGTCTCTTCTCAAATTGTTAGTTAGATAGGGCATACATATTCGTTAGCACTTTACATTGTCCAGTGTTGGACAAAGACCATTGCTGCCTTTTTCAGGCTCCTAAGAGACTTGTGTCTCTTTATTAAACTGATGCTTCCCTTAAATTTTCTAAATTTGGGTCCTAAAAAAAATGATGGTTGGGTATTTCCTAGTTTCTGTACATTTTAAGCGTGTCTAAGAGGCTGGGTTAATACGCTTCACAGACCTATTGAGGCTGCAGCCTTACATATATTGGAACATGGTCACACTAAGGCATTTTCTGAGCTCTGTAGCACTGTCTGTCACCTGAGTAGTACACTCCACAGACCTCATCACTCTCTGGGACATATCCTGTAATTACTCCATTGTTGCTCAAAACCATGCAAAAGATACATTCTGCCTGGTTGGGTAGTTTCTAGAAGAAGTGCATAGGCTTTTGCAGAGGGGTCAAGGGCACTCCTGTCTCTTTCCCTTAAGGAGGCTGCTTCAAAGTAAAATGAGGCTTGTACATGTTCCTGACATTGGCTTCAGGTCTGACAGACTGACCACAATATAGGCCCTTGCTTGCATACATTGTATTCAGAATTGAATGCTAATGCTTTTTGGTGTCTGGTAGAATCCAATTTACTGACATTGATCATACAACTCCCCCAACTCCTAATAATAATAATATCCTGTATTATAGTAACCTTACAGCAGCTTCACCCGCTACGACAGTGGCTCCATTGGGATCCAGTGGCCAAAATGAACTGTGAAGCTCACAAAACTCAGGTTTCACGGCACCTGCTAGCCATCAGAAAAGTCAAGCGGGAGTCGCATAATGACAAGGCGGTGAACATGGTGGTGATGGCAGGCAAAGCCCAAAATTCAAATTGATATGTTTTAGCTGGCAATGTAAAGTGAAGGGGAATATGTATTCCAGTATCTAGCTAACAATTTGGAATGAGGGATGGACCTCCCAAATATAGAAGTGAGAGCTCTCCCAAATGTATGATACAGGGCCACCTGAGGGCCCTTGCCAAACTCAGGTTTCACGGCACTTGCTGGCCCTCTGAAAATGTCAAGCGAGGGTGTAATAATTATAGGGGATAACTCAGGTGACTCTTTGCGTGGAACAAGACAACTACAGGACACAGTCTTATAAGTGGTAAAGTCTATATTATCACACGGTGATTCAAACAGGTGCAGAGAGAAACTCAAGTCCACAACACTTGGTGTAAATATTAAACACAGCTTAGCAGTCTATAAGGAACTTCAGAGGAAAATGCAATCAAGCAGAAAGTCTATGAAGCACAGTTATTCTTGAGGATACTTGACACGAATAAGTCCTTGTATATTCCAAACACAGATATATATGCTTATAAGGCAGTTCAAGCAAAGTCTTATCTCAACCAGGAAGGCCTGGGTGATAATCTCAGGTTTAAGCAGAGCAGCAACAGCTTACATGTCCAGCAAATGCAGATGCAAGAAAACACAAGTAGCCAGACGAAGGAGGATTACTGGAAACCAGTGTATGCAGCAGGAACTCAGAGCAGAGTAGCAGGATCACCACAAAGGTTGACAGGAGCAGGTACAAAGCCAGGAAGCCACCAGGGTCAGAAGCTGGATGCAAGGCAGAATACTCTAGCACAGACTAAAGGCTGGGGTGGAGTTATATTGCAGGAAGACAGAGTGCACATGAGACCAAAGACACCATCTTGGAAAAGGGCAGTAATGCACAAAAGGTAAATCAAAAAATGTTCAGAGTCTTGACAGAGGGCCACATAATGACATGGCAGTGGACGTGGTGGTGGTGGCAGGTGAAGCCCAAAATTCAAATGGGCATGTTTTAGCTGGCATTGTAAAGTGATGGGAAATATGTACTCCACTATTTAATTAACAATTTGGAGTGAGGGAGGAACTTCCCAAATGTATGATACAGGGCCACCAGAGGGCCCTTCCCAAACTCAGATTTCATGGCACCTGCTGGCCCTCTGAAAATGTCAAGCGAGGGTCGCATAATGACATTGCGGTTAATGTGGTGGTGGAGGGGGGCAAAGCCCAAAATTCAAATGGGCATGTTTTAGCTGGCATTGTAAAGTGATGGGGAATATGTATTCCACTATCTTGCTAACAATTTGGAATGAGGGAGGGACCTCACAAATGTAGGAGTGAGAGCCCTCACAAATGTTAAAAGAAAAACTAAAGCCAAAATGCTCCATGTGAACATATGCTAAAGGGGAGGTATAATTTTATTTTATTTTATTTAGTGCTATATACATGTAATTATGAAGGAAAAAATGTCTCTTAATATTTTTCCTTAACCCCTTCCCGACCCATGACGCCACGTAGGCGTCATGAAAACCCGTGCCAATCCGACCCATGACGCCTATGTGGCGTCATGGAATGATTGCGTTCCTGCAGATCGCGTGAAAGGGTTAACTCCAATTTCACCCGATCTGCAGGGACGGGGGAGTGGTACTTCAGCCCAGGGGGGGTGGCTTCACCCCCCCGTGGCTACGATCGCTCTGATTGGCTGTTGAAAGTGAAACTGCCAATCAGAGCGATTTGTAATATTTCACCTAAAAAACTGGTGAAATATTACAATCCAGCCATGGCCGATGCTGCAATATCATCGGCCATGGCTGGAAATACTGAAGTGACCCCCCCACCCCACCGATCGCCCCCCCAAGCCACCGATTTGTCCCGTAGTCCCCTCCATCCTGTGCTCCGCTCCCCCGTCCTCCTGTCCGCTCCCCCGTGCTCCTATGTCACCCCCCCGTGCTCCGACGCCCCCCCCAGTGCCCCGATCTCCCCCCCTTATACTTACCGAGGCTCCCGGTGTTGGTCCATCTTCTCCATGGGCGCCGCCATCTTCCAAAATGACGGGCACATGCTCAGTGCGCCCGCCGAATCTGCCGGCCGGCAGATTCATTACAAGTACATTTTGATCGCTGTGGTAGGTTCTATCACAGCGATCAAAATAAAAAAATAATAAATACACCCCCCTTTATCACCCCCATAGGTAGGGACAATAATAAAATAAAGAAAATATTTTTCTTTCTTTTTCCACTAGGGTTAGGGTTTCAACTAGGGTTAGAACTAGGGGTAGGGTTAGGGTTAGGGGTAGGGTTAGGGTTACGGGTAGGTTTAGGGTTAGGGGTAGGGTTAGGGTTATGGCATGTGCACACAGTGCGGATCTGGCTGCGGATCCGCAGCGGATTGGCCGCGGATCCGCAGCGGATTGGCCGCTGCAAATTCGCAGCAGTTTTCCATCAGGTTTACAGTACCATGTACACCTATGGAAAACCAAATCCGCTGTGCCCATGGTGTGGAAAATTCCGTGCAGAAACGCTGCGTTGTATTTTCCGCAGCATGTCAATTCTTTGTGCGGATTCCGCAGCGTTTTACACCTGTTCCTCAATAGGAATCCGCAGGTGAAATCCGCACAAAAAAACACTGGAAATCTGCTGTAAATCCGCAGGTAAAACGCAGTGCCTTTTACCTGCAGATTTTTCAAAAATCGTGCGGAAGAATCTCACACGAATCCGCAACGTGGGCACATAGCCTTAGGGTTGGAACTAGAGTTAGGGTTGGAATTAGGGCTAGGGTTGGAAATAGGGTTAAGATTAGGCTTGTGGTTAGGGTTACGGATAGGGTTAGGGGTGTGTTGGGGTTACAGTTGTGGTTAGGGTTGGGATTAGGGTTAGGATTAGGGTTAGGGTTGGAATTAGGGTTACGGGTGTGTTGGGGTTAGGGTTGTGATTAGGGTTATGGCTACAGTTGGGATTAGGATTACGGGTGTGTAGGGGTTAGTGTTGAAGTTAGAATTGAGGGGTTTCCACTGTTTAGGCACATCAGGGGTCTCCAAACGCAACATGGCGCCACCATTGATTCCAGCCAATCTTGCGTTCAAAAAGTCAAATGATGCTCCCTCCCTTCCAAGCCCTGACGTGCGCCCAAACAGTGGTTTACCCCCACATATGGGGTACCAGCGTACTCAGGACAAACTGGGCAACAACTGTTGGGGTCCAATTTCTCTGTTACCCTTGCAAAAATAAAAAATTACTTGCTAAAAATTTTTGAGGAAAGAACAATTATTTTTTATTTTCACGGCTCTGCGTTATAAACTTCTGTGAAGCACTTGGGGGTTGAAAGTGCTCACCACACATCTAGATAAGTTCCTTCGGGGGTCTAGTTTCCAAAATGGGGTCAATTGTGGGGTGTTTCTACTGTTTAGGCACATCAGGGGCTCTGCAAATGCAACGTGATGCCCGCAGACCATTCCATCAAAGTCTGCATTTCAAATGTCACTACTTCCCTTCCGAGCCCTGACGTGTGCCCAAACAGTGGTTTACCCCCACATATGGGGTACCAGCACGCTCACAACAAACTGGGCAACAAATACTGGGGCCCAATTTCTCCTGTTACCCTTGTGAAAATAAAAAATTGCTTGCTAAAACATCTTTTTTGAGGAAAGAAAAATGATTTTTTTATTTTCACGGCTCTGCGTTGTAAACTTCTGTGAAGCACTTGGGGGTTGAACGTGCTCACCACACATCTAGATAAGTTCCTTGGGGGGTCTAGTTCCAAAAAGGGGTCACTTGTGGGGAGTTTCTACTGTTTAGGCATATCAGGGGCTCTGCAAACGTAACATGATGCCCGCAGACCATTCCATCAAAGCCTGCATTCCAAAACGTCACTACTTCCCTTCCGAGCCCCGGCATGTGCCCAAACAGTGGTTTACCCCCACATATGGGGTATCAGCGTACTCAGGAGAAACTAGACAACAACTTTTGGTGTCCAATTTCTCCTGTTACCCTTGCAAAAATAAAAAATTCTGGGCTAAAAAAATATTTTTGAGGAAAGGAAACACATTTATTATTTTCACGGCTCTGCGTTATAAACTTCTGTGAAGCACTTGGGGGTTCAAAGTGCTCACCACACATCTAGATAAGTTCACTTGGGGGTCTAGTTTCCAAAATGGAGTCACTTGTGGGGTGTTCCTACTGTTTAGGCACATCAGGGGCTCTGCAAACGCAACCTGACGCACGCAGAGCATTCCATCAAAGTCTGCATTTCAAAACGTCACTACTTCCCTTCCGAACCCCGACGTGTGCCAAAACAGTGGTTTACCCCCACATATGGGGTATCAGCGTACTCAGGAGAAACTGGACAACAACTTTTGGGGTCCATTTTCTCCTGTTACCCTTGGGAAAATAAAAAATTGTGGGCTAAAAAATCATTTTTGAGAAAAGAAAAATTATTTTTCATTTTCATGGCTCTGCGTTATAAACTTCTGTGAAGCACTTGGGGGTTCAAAGTGCTCACCACACATCCAGATTAGTTCCTTGGGAGGTCTAGTTTCCAAAATGGGGTCACTTGTGCGGGAGCTCCAATGTTTAGGCACACAGGGGCTCTCCAAACGCGACATGGTGTCCGCTAATGATTGGAGCTAATTTTCCATTCAAAAAGCCAAATGGCGTGCCTTCCCTTCCGAGCCCTGCCTTGCGCCCAAACAGTGGTTTACCCCCACATACGGGGTATCATCGTACTCAGGACAAACTGGACAACAACATTTGGGGTCCAATTTCTCCTATTACCCTTGGGAAAATAAAAAATTGTGGGCTAAAAAATCATTTTTGAGAAAAGAAAAATTATTTTTTATTTTCATGGCTCTGCGTTATAAACTTCTGTGAAGCACTTGGGGGTTCAAAGTGCTCACCACACATCTAGATTAGTTCCTTGGGAGGTCTAGTTTCCAAAATGGGGTCACTTGTGCGGGAGCTCCAATGTTTAGGCACACAGGGGCTCTCCAAATGCGACATGGTGTCCGCTAATGATTGGAGCTAATTTTCCATTCAAAAAGCCATATGGCGTGCCTTCCCTTCCGAGCCCTGCCGTGCGCCCAAACAGTGGTTTACCCCCAAATACGGGGTATCATCGTACTCAGGACAAACTGGACAACAACATTTGGGGTCCAATTTCTCCTATTACCCTTGGGAAAATAAAAAACTCTGGGCTAAATATCATATTTGAGGAAAGAAAAATTATTTTTTATTTTCACGGCTCTGCGTTATAAACTTCTGTGAAGCACCTGGGGGTTATAAGTGCTCACTATGCATCTAGATAAGTTCCTTGGGGGGTCTAGTTTCCAAAATGGGGTCACTTGTAGGGGAGCTCCAATGTTTAGGCACACAGGGGCTCTCCAAACGCGACATGGTGTCCGCTAACGATTGGAGCTAATTTTCCATTCAAAAAGTCAAATGGCACGCCTCCCCTTCCGAGCCTTGCCGTGCACCCAAACAGTGGTTTACCCCCACATATGAGGTATCGTCGTACTCAGGAGAAATTGCCCAACAAATTTTAGGATCCATTTTATCCTGTTGCCCATGTGAAAATGAAAAAATTGAGGCTAAAAGAAATTTTGTGTGAAAAAAATGTACTTTTTCATTTTTACGGATCAATTTGTGAAGCACCAGAGGGTTTAAAGTGCTCACTATGCTTCTAGATAAGTTCCTTGGGGGGTCTAGTTTCCAAAATGGGGTCACTTGTGGGGGAGCTCTAATGTTTAGGCACACAGGGGCTCTCCAAACGTGACATGGTGTCCGCTAGCGATGTAGATAATTTTTCATTCAAAAAGTCAAATGGCGCTCCTTCCCTTCCGAGCCTTACCATGTGCCCAAACAGTGGTTTACCCCCACATGTGAGGTATCGGTGTACTCAGGAGAAATTGTCCAACAAATTTTAGGATCCATTTTATCCTGTTGCCCATGTGAAAATGAAAAAATTGAGGCTAAAATAATTTTTTTGTGAAAAAAAAGTACTGTTTCATTTTTACGGATCAATTTGTGAAGCACCTGGGGGTTTAAAGTGCTCACTATGCTTCTAGATAAGTTCCTGGGGGGTCTAGTTTCCAAAATGGGGTCACTTGTGGGGGAGCTCCAATGTTTAGGCACACAGGGGCTCTCCAAACGTGACATGGTGTCCGCTAAAGATTGGAGCCAATTTTTCATTGAAAAAGTCAAATGGCGCTCCTTCCCTTCCGAGCCCTGCTGTGCGCCCAAACAGTGGTTTACCCCCACATATGAGGTATCAGCGTACTCAGGACAAATTGGACAACAAAGTTCGTGGTCCAGTTTCTCCTTTTACCCTTGGGAAAATAAAAAAATTGTTGCTAAAAGATCATTTTTGTGACTGAAAAGTTAAATGTTCATTTTTTACTTCCATATTTCTTCTGCTGCTGTGAAACACCTGAAGGGTTAATAAACTTCTTGAATATGGTTTTGAGCACCTTGAGGGGTGCAGTTTTTAGAATGGTGTCACTTTTGGGTATTTTCAGCCATATACAACCCTCAAACTGACTTCAAATGTGAGGTGGTCCCTAAAAAAAATGGTTTTGTAAATTTTGTTGTAAAAATTAGAAATCACTGGTCAAATTTTAACCCTTATAACTTCCTAGCAAAAAAAAAATTTGTTTCCAAAATTGTGCTGATGTAAAGTAGACATGTGGGAAATGTTATTTATTAACTATTTTGTGTCACATAACTCTCTGGTTTAACAGAATAAAAATTCAAAATGTGAAAATTGCAAAATTTTCAAAATTTTTGCCAAATTTCCGTTTTTTTCACAAATAAACTCAGAAATTATCGACATAAATTTACCACTAACATGAAGCCCAATATGTCACGAAAAAACAATCTCAGAATCGCTAGGATCCGTTGAAGCGTTCCTGAGTTATTACCTCATAAAGGGACACTGGTCAGAATTGCAAAAAACGGCAAGGTCATTAAGGCCAAAATAGGCTGGGTCATGAAGGGGTTAAAAAAATGTAGGTTTGATTTGGTAGGTTTTCTTATAAATACGTAAAACTGGTGCAATAGTCAGACAACATTATTCCCAGATACCATATGTGAGTCAGAAAGGCATGCAGGCATCTTCTCCATGCTGTTCCCATTTAGTTTTAGCTCTTTCCGGTCAATTTCAGCTTTTTTCTCAAGCCCCCAGACCTGTTTGTTGGGTCCAGCAGAAAAATATTCGGCTTTCCCATTGATTTGCATTGGATTTGTTACTTGCTACGGATATACAGATATTAGAAATTATTTGTGCCGATTTTCCCGAATCCGAATATTTCACTATTCGCTCATCACTAATTACAACTTGTTTTTGCTTGACAATCCCTTTAAATTTTATTAGGAATATACAGTATTAAATACAGCTCTGGCAAAAATTAAGAGACCACTGCAAAATGTTCAGTTTGTCTGATTTTTCTCCTTATAGGTATATTTTTGAGTAAAATGTAAAGTGTTCATTTATTCTATAAACTACTGACAACATGTCTCCGAAGTTCCAAGCAATAAATTTTGCATTTTTTTCTGACAAAGAAAAATGGTCAAAATAAAAAATAAAAACCCAGTGCTTTCAGACGTCAAATAATGCAAAAAAAAAAACAAGTTCATAATCATTTAGAAACAACAATACTAATGTTTTAACTCAAGAAGAGTATAAGAAGAGAAATAAAGAAACCCAATATCTTATTTGCTTCTTTATCCACTTATGAGCCCCTTCTTCTCATCCTCTCACACATCCTCTACTTATTATGTACTCTGAAAAAGTCCATCTTGCTCAAGACAAGACAGACAGCCAGTACAGTGAGGTGTCTGGTTACAACTCCTATTATACTCTATGAAGAGGTAAAGGGTAGAAAGAGTGAGAAAGAGACAAAGAAAACAAGCAGAGGGAGACACAGAAAGATCATGCTGAGCTTTCTAACAAGTCTTTTACCTCTCCTGGAAGCTGGATTTACTCATACTGGTATATAACTTTCTCCATGCTGCTTCACTCTGAGTGCTAAGTAGGGAACGAAGATCAGGAATACATTCCTGTGTGCTGACTAGTGTTGAGCGATACCGTCCGATACTTGAAAGTATCGGTATCGGAAAGTATCGGCCGATACCGGCAAAGTATCGGATCCAATCCGATACCGATACACGATACCAATACAAGTCAATGGGACTCAAGTATCGGACGGTATTCCTGATGGTTCCCAGGGTCTGAAGGAGAGGAAACTCTCCTTCAGGCCCTGGGATCCATATAAATGTGTAAAAGAAAGAATTAAAATAAAAAATATTGCTATACTCACCCTCCGACGCAGCCTGGACCTCAGCGAGGGAACCGGCAGCGTTGTTTGTTTAAAATTCGCGCTTTTACTTGGTTACGTGAAGTCCCGGCTTGTGATTGGTCAGGGCGGCCATGTTGCCGGGACGCGGACCAATCACAGCAAGCCGTGACGAAATTACGTCACGGCTTGCTGTGATTGGTCCGCGTCCCGGCAACATGGCCGCCATTAACCAATCACAAGCCGGGACGTCACGGGAGGCTGGACACGCGCCCATTTTAAAAAGCGCGTGTGTCCAGCCTCCAGTGACGTCCCGGCTTATGATTGGTCACGGCGCCATGTTGCCGGGACGCGGACCAATCACAGCAAGCCGTGACGAAATTACGTCACGGTTTGCTGTGATTGGTCCGCGTCCCGGCAACATGGCCGCCATTAACCAATCACAAGCCGTGATGTCACGGGAGGCTGGACACGCGCGCTTTTTAAAATGGGCGCGTGTCCAGCCTCCCGTGACGTCCCGGCTTGTGATTGGTTGCGCCGCGGTCAACCAATCACAAGCCGGGAGGCTGGACACGCGCGCATTTTAAAATTTTAAAATGGGCGCGTGTCCAGCCTCCCGGCTTGTGATTGGTTGACCGCGGCGCAACCAATCACAAGCCGGGACGTCACGGGAGGCTGGACACGCGCCCATTTTAAAATGCGCGCGTGTCCAGCCTCCCGTGACGTCACGGCTTGTGATTGGTTGCATCTCCCATGTGACTGCGACGCAACCAATCACAAAGCCGGGACGTAATTTTAAAATCCTTAAGGACCTGAAATTACGTCACGGCTTGCTGTGATTGGTTGCGTCTCCCATGTGACTGCGACGCAACCAATCACAACGCCGGAACGTAATTTTAAAATCCTGAAGGACCTGAAATTACGTCACGGCTTGCTGTGATTGGTTGCGTGCCGGTCACATGGGCGGCACGCAACCAATCACAAGCCGGGACTCACGTAAAGGAAAGAAAAGCGCGAATTTTAAACAAAGAATGCTGCCGCTTCCCTCGGTAAGGTGCAGGCTGCGTCGGAGAGGTGAGTATAGCAATATTTTTTATTTTAATTCTCTCTTTTACACATTTTTACATTAATGTTGTTTCGATACCAATACCCGATATCACAAAAATATCGGATCTCGGTATCGGATTTCCGATACAGCAAGTATCGGCCGATACCCGATACTTGCAGTATCGGAATGCTCAACACTAGTGCTGACCTGTTTATAGGAGATATGCCTAGTATATTAATCTATATAAATCTATAACAGAGCCTGAACATACACAACTGCATTACAGATCTTTGCTGTATTGATCTATAACAGAGTGCCTATAAAATCATATATTCTGATTTGTAAAGTGTTGCAGAATATGTTGGCGCAATAGAATTATTTTTATTATTCAGAGACAAATAACACTGTGTTACAAAGGTTTTGTCCCTCGGACAATTTTGAGTGTTCCTGATAGATTTTTTTCATGTTGATTTCAGAAATGACTTCAGATTTTTCCTATCACGTAAGGTTTTTGAGAAATTATATGAAACATTATAAAATTCTGTTATAATTCTAAAACCATGGATTACACTGCGCAACAAATTTCAGGGAAGTTCTTATCCCCTAAGAAAATTGTATTGTATCTTATAGATTTTGATATGCTGAACATGAAAATGTGCTCCAAAAGTCTGTATCACGTAAGGTTTTTAACCCTCAAACCATTTTTTAAGTTTACATATGGTTCCAATAAAAGAAAAACACCATATACTCACTGGTACTTGCACAATTTTTACACCTTTCTAATCCTTTTTCACTTGGCTGGGCCAATTTTCAGAACACGGAAGGGGCTTAGAAAAAGAAGACATGGCCTGCCACCATGCAACAAATTTACTATAAAGTGAAGCAGAACAGTGTACATTGTAGGTGAAATCTATGCCAGCTCATGGCTGGACTCATTTTACTTTTCTGGTACACATATGACCCAAATATGCACCAAGTTTCGTGTGACAGCTGCCTTTTTAAAATATTTAGTGTACTTTATTCCAGCAGTCTATAGGATCAAGATTAACATCAGAAACACCAATCTGGATAAATTCCCCCCATTGACTTCCATAGAAGAGTGTTCTGGGTGTGCTTTGTGACCCATGGGAAGGTCATTGTACAAGAAAGGGGAAAAGGTGAGCTGTAAATTGTGATCCAGAGGAAGCAGATACAACAAAACAATTAAGCTTACTGATGTGTGAACAAATCTGAGCAAAGTACAAAACAGCAATGACACAAAGGGAAGATCAGAGCACATCAAGTAAAGATGCAAAATATAACAAACATCCATATAAGTTATAACATCTAAAAACAGAATTGGCTAGACAGCACATCAGACAGTATGTGCTCAAGCAAACCATCCTCTCTCTTAAAAAGCAATAACCCCAGTAATATATGTCAATATAAGTGAGTTCAAAATTCATAGTTCCATCAGTAATGGCAAGCTGTCCTGGCTCAGATGCAGTAAAACAGGTGCAAACTATGATATCATCACCACAGTGTTTCACAGATGGTAAGAGGTTTTTAGGCTGCAATTCAGTGTTTTTCTTTCTCCATCCATAATGCTTCTCATTAAAAAGAAAAAAAACCTCTATTTTGGTCTCATCCATCTACAAATCTTTTTTTCTAACAGTCTTCTAGCTTGTCCTGGTGATCTTAAGCAAACTGAAGACAGGTAGCAATGTTCTTTTTGAAGAGCAGTGGCCTTCTCTTTGCAAGCCTGCTTTATTACTCAGTGTCCTACTGATGGTAGACTCATGAACATTATTCTTAGCTAATGTGAGAGAAACCTTTAGTTGCTTAGAAGTTACCTTGGGTTGCATAGTGACCTTGCGGAATTATCGTTGTTGGTCAATCTTTCCTTGGAAGGATAATACTGGTCTTGAATTTCCTTTATTAGTACACAATCTGTCTGATTGTGAATTAATTGAGTCCAAACTCTTTAGCGATGGTTTTGTAACCTTTTCCTATTTGATCAGCTACAACCACTCTTCTTCTAAGGTCCTCATTTGTTTGTGGTATGATACACTTTCACAAACATGTGTTGATGCACAGGCATCAAAAAGCTGACACGTGAACTGTCCAGAGAAGACTGCAAGAAGTAGGCCTTTTATGTTGAACTGATGCAAAGAAGCTACTACTAAGGAGCACAAGCAAGAAGAAACTTCTGTGAACCCAGGAGCACAAAGACTGGACAAGAGATCAGTTTAAATTTGTACTGTTAGTCTGATGTGACAAAATTTGAGATTTCTGGTATCAACTGCCATGTTTTTGTGAGATGGAGAAATGGTGAGCAGATGGTTTCTTGCACACCGTGAAGCATGGATGAGGATGTCTGATGGTGTGTGGGTGCTTTGCTAGTAACACTGTTGATGATTTATCCCAAATACAGAGCACACGTACACAGCACTGCTAATACAGCATTCTTCAATGACATGCCATCCCATCTGGTTTTCACTTACTGGGACTATGATTTTTGATGCAACAGCACAATGGCCCAAAACACACCTCAAGGCTTTGTAATGAATATGTGAACAAGAAGGGGAGAGATGGAGTGCTTTGTCAGATCACTTGGTCTCCACAATCACCCAACGTCAACCCAATTGAGATGGTTTGGATGAGTTAGACAGTACAGTGAAGGCAAAGCAGCCAACAAGTGTTTAGCTCCTCCGGAAACTCCTTCATGACTGTTATTCCAGATGATGACCTGATAAAGCTGCTTGAGAGAATGCCCAGGGATTGTATATCTGTAATCAGAGTAAAAGGGTAGTACTTTAAAAAAAACTAAGGTTTAGCACATATTCTGGATTGTTTCACTTGTGTTTTTTTACTCTGTTCCATTGAGCATGAGTCCTATGTATAGCACTCATGCTCTGTTCACATTGCTTAACAGTACAGATCCATTCAGTCCCACCATCCAACACAAGAGACGCTCTCACAAATCACTTAACCATCTGATCACTCTTTCTATCCTCCTTCTCCTAGTTGCTGGAGACATCTCTCCGAACCCCGGCCCCCCATGTTATAGCCAGTCAAACCTCCCAACTGCTACACCAAGAAACCCCTCTAACCTTATTAATATTCCCTGCATGCCTTCTGTCTCTTTGAATTGTGCCCTTTGGAATTCTCGCTCTGTGTGTAATAAACTCTCCTTCATTCATGACTTCTTCCTTTCTAACTCTCTTAATCTCCTGGCTCTTACTGAAACCTGGATCCAGCAGTCAGACACCACCGCTGCTGCTGCTCTCTCATTTGGTGGACTACACTTTTCTCATACCCCAAGATCAGACAACAGAGCAGGTGGAGGCGTTGGTCTGCTCCTTTCACCCAAATGTACCTTCCAAGTTATCCCCCAAGTACCCTCACTTGTATTCCCTTCCTTTGAGGTCCATGCTGTCAGACTCTACGTCCCCTTCTCCATGCGAGTGGCGGTGGTGTATCGTCCTCCCGGCCCCTCTCACCAGTTCCTGGATCATTTTGCCACCTGGCTTCCACACTTTCTCTCTTATGACACCCCCACCCTCATCATGGGTGATTTCAATATCCCAATTGCTTCTCCCCTCTCCCCATCTGCTTCTCACCTTTTATCTCTAACCTCCTCTTTCGGCCTCTCGCAGCATACTAACTCTCCAACACATGATGATGGAAACTCCCTTGATTTGGTCTTCTCCCGGCTTTGCTCACTGGATGATTTCACAAACTCCCCTCTCCCGCTCTCTGACCACAACCTTCTTTCATTCTCTATCAAGAACTGCCATCCCGCTCAGGTCACCCCCACTTTCCACACTTATAGAAACATACAGGCCATTAACACCCAGAAACTTATGAAGAACTTGCAGTCTTCATTGGCCCCAATCTCATCCATCTCTTGTCCTAATTCTGCTCTGAAGCATTACAATGAAACCCTGCAAAGTGCCCTGGATGAAGCTGCACCTCCTATACATAGAACAACTCGGCACAGACGGCGACAACCGTGGCACACGCTGCAAACACGTTTCCTGCAGCGGTGCTCCAGGTGCGCCGAACGTCTGTGGAGAAAATCTAATCTGCCCGAAGATTTCATCCATTATAAGTTCATGTTAAAAACATACAACTCTGCCCTTCACCTCTCCAAACAAACCTATTTCAACACCCTCATCACCTCGCTGTCCAATAACCCTAAACGTCTCTTTGACACTTTCCGGTCCCTACTCAACCCAAGAGAGCAGGCCCCAACCACAGATCTCCGCGCTGACGATCTGGCCAATTACTTCAAAGAAAAAATTGACCACATTCGACAGGAAATCATTTCCCAATCTCTTCATACCAAGCACTGTCCTCCCTCCCCCACTGCATCTAGTTCACTCTCTGACTTCGAACCAGTTACAGAAGAAGAAGTAAGCAGGCTCCTTGCATCTTCTCGCCCGACCACTTGCACCAGCGACCCCATTCCGTCGCATCTCCTCCAGTCCCTTTCCCCGGCTGTCACCTCTCACCTAACAAAAATATTCAACCTTTCCCTCACTTCCGGTATTTTTCCCTCCTCATTTAAGCATGCCATCATACATCCACTACTTAAAAAGCCCTCCCTCGATCAAAATTGTGCCGCTAATTATAGACCTGTCTCTAATCTTCCCTTCATCTCTAAACTCCTGGAACGCCTGGTCCACTCCCGTCTTACCCGCTATCTCTCAGATAATTCTCTTCTCGACCCTCTTCAATCTGGTTTCCGCTCTTTACACTCTACTGAAACTGCCCTCACTAAAGTCTCTAATGACCTACTAACAGCTAAATCTAATGGTCACTATTCCATGCTAATTCTCTTGGATCTCTCCGCAGCATTCGACACTGTGGATCATCAGCTCCTCCTCACTATGCTCCGCTCCATCGGCCTCAAGGACACCGTTCTCTCTTGGTTCTCCTCCTATCTCTCTGGCCGATCCTTCACTGTTTGTTTTGCTGGTTCCTCCTCCTCTCACCTTCCCCTTACTGTTGGGGTTCCTCAAGGATCAGTCCTAGGCCCCCTCCTCTTCTCTTTGTATACTGCCCCTATTGGACAAACAATCAGTAGATTTGGTTTCCAGTACCATCTCTATGCTGACGACACCCAATTATATACCTCTTCTCCTGTTATCACGCCGACCTTTTTAGAAAACACCAGTGATTGTCTTACCGCTGTCTCTAACATCATGTCCTCCCTCTATCTGAAACTGAACCTGTCAAAAACTGAACTCCTCGTGTTCTCTCCCTCTACAAACCTACCTTTGCCCGACATTGCCATCTCTGTGTGCGGTTCCACCATTACTCCAAAGCAACATGCCCGCTGCCTTGGAGTCATCCTTGATTCCGAGCTTTCATTCACCCCCCACATCCGATCACTGGCTCACTCTTCTTATCTGCATCTCAAAAACATTTCCAGAATTTGCCCTTTTCTTACTTTCGACTCTGCAAAAACTCTTACTGTCTCACTTATTCATTCTCGTCTGGACTATTGTAACTCTCTACTAATTGGCCTACCTTTTACCAGACTCTCCCCGCTCCAATCTGTCCTGAATGCTGCTGCCAGGATCATATTCCTCGCCAACCGTTACACCGATGTCTCTACCTTGTGCCAGTCATTACACTGGCTACCCATCCAATCCAGAATCCAGTACAAAACTACTACCCTCATCCACAAAGCACTCCATGGCTCAGCACCACCCTACATCTCCTCTCTGGTCTCAGTCTACCAACCTACCCGTGCCCTCCGCTCTGCTAATGACCTCAGGTTAGCATCCTCAATAATCAGAACCTCCCACTCCCGTCTCCAAGACTTTACACGTGCGGCGCCGATTCTTTGGAATGCACTACCTAGGTTAATACAATTAATCCCCAATCCCCACAGTTTTAAGCGTGCCCTAAAAACTCATTTGTTCAGATTGGCCTACCGCCTCAACGCATTAACCTAATTATCCCTGTGTGGCCTATTAATAAAAAAACAACAACATAATCACGTTCCTCCATCATGTTCTCATACACTTTATGCAGTTAATAGCCTCTGTGTCTGTACTGCTACACACTTAGGCTGTTAACTGGTTCATGCAGCTTTACATGAACACCCGAGCCTTACACTATGGCTGGTCCAAATAACTAAAGCAATTGTTACCATCCACCTCTCGTGTCTCCCCTTTTCCTCATAGATTGTAAGCTTGCGAGCAGGGCCCTCATTCCTACTGGTATCTGTTTTGAACTGTGATTTCTGTTATGCTGTAATGTCTATTGTCTGTATAAGTCCCCTCTATAAGTTGTAAAGCGCTGCGGAATATGTTGGCGCTATATAAATAAAATTATTATTATTATTATTATTGAAGTTTTGCTGCTGAAGGTCTGAATCTACAATGTCAACATTCCAATAATAGCAAAGATTGGTGCCACATATAGATATACTGTATATAAGATGTATATACATTAAAAAATGACCTAGGTTGTGGAAAACATCTTTAATAATATTCCTACCATTACACATTGGTATCACATTGGTTAAATACTACATGCCTGTCTAAAGGATTCTGACTAAAGGAGCCTCTACACATTCCAGTGAAGGGGCTGTATTACAATTTCACCATAGTACTGGTTTGAGAGTATTTACAGGTATTTTGGAGGAACACTACAGGCCATGGCTACTTTATTCTAGGTATTAGTGGGGTTCTAGAAGTCATACATTATTGATAAGCTATCAAATCTTATTGGGAGAAAATACCTTTTCCAGGTCCTTTTGTTGATTGCAATTCATATGTCTTTGCTTAATTTGCATCTCTCATGGTGGATTCACTTCTCTGATCTTCATATTATCTTCATTGCGTAACCCAAAGGATTATAAAAGCTGTAAATCATATAGATTGTTCTCATATCCTCCGTAAATATGTTGTGTATTGGCTGGGATAATATAAAAAACTAAATTATGGCTTTTATACATAACATATTCATTTATTCATGACTACTATCGTGGTACATGAATATGTTTATTAATAGGAACCAATAATGTATCAAATTTTAAATAGAAACTGATTTAGAAGGCCAAAAAGAAAGTAGAAAAAACAAGGAAAATAATCATATATACTAGTGAATTTTCATTTGAGGGAGAAAAGAAGAGAGGTAGCAAATTAATAAGGATTGGAACAAGTGTAAAAGATAGGGAAAATTGCTCACCTGATGGAGTTGTGGAAATATGAGTACAACTCCAAAGATGTGAAGTAAATTTAGTAGGTGCAGCCGACCTGGTATGTTGTTGGAAATTGCTCAAAGGAAGTTTCAGTCTCGTGAATTAATTGGAAGAGATGTCAGGTGTAGGGCGGTAAATGTAGAAAATGGAATAAATATACCAAAAATAAAAATTTGGTTGTGTCTAGCCTTCCTCGAGTGTCAAGGAAGGCTGGATAAAGTCGAAACACAATGTGTTTTTAATTAAATGTATTTTTTATTTTTTTTATATATAGATAATTTTTCCATCCACTACATTTACTACCATGGGAGTGCCCTACCACCCGGTATCTCTACCAGGAAAAAAATGAATAAACCATAAAATTAACAAAAAGACTACATTAAATATAATATTAATCTACAAATATGAATCCTAATAGATAAAAAGATATAATATGAAAATAAAGATCAATACACAAAAAGTAAAAATTTAGTAACCTCTTCCCCCATACACATTAGACTATTGTTGGCTAAACCATTCCCCTGTATCTATTATGTAGAAGGGGTAACTCCTCTAAAAGAGTAATCATGCATACTGCCTTACAGAGTCATAAGACAAATCATAATAGTCCCAAAAAGTATCATATAATGCAAGACACTTCACAAAATATATATATGCCCAAAAACCTAGAAAAAGTATAATAATGTCCCAGCATAAGAAGAGATTCAAGCAACAATAATTAAAACATATTCCTTTTTTTTTTTTTAGAAACTACTTAAAACCATATATAAAGATGAAAGGGAAATCCTTAAAAAAAGGATATAGAAAATGCCTGGAGAACCAATATTATCATGACCCTGTAAAGTAACACACTGGCGCTATGTATTGGCCTGAACCTTCAGCTGCAAGCACCTTGGCACGTAGTGTGCAACCCTGCCAACCAATATTAAAATTAGAATAAAATCAACAAACAGGTGCTGCGCTAGCAGGAGGAACTGTGACTAGGAATACATCTCAGTCACCTACCTCACTGTTATGAACTGATGTGTCCACTTGGGACAATGAGCTGCTGCAGACCGTCCTCTGCTATCTTGGAAGATCTGTGATTAGACAGTGCAGCCACGTAAACGATGCACTACCATCCGGGGAGCGTCCTCCCGTAGTGCTGAAAACCCCACCAGTCTCGCCGCTGTAGTGTCCGGCAGGCAGCTATGGCCGATAGCGCCGCCGTGCAGTGGCGTGGTGAGAGGGGGGCGTGGCTACTAGGTGACGTCACCAGTCCGTATGACGGACACTAACAGGGGGTTTGTCAATATTATCATGAGATGAACCACAAGGAGAAATAGCCAAGGGTATAGAGCTATAAAGTGCAAATACTTAGCTGTAGTAAAGGGTATGATTATCCCTACCCATAGAGCTTAATCAACAGAGATTCCCAGGTTCTATGACATCTCACAGTGGCGTAACCTTAGAAAAATGTAATACTACCTGTAAAATAAATGTGTCGTCTATGAGATCCCAGGCACTGTGTCATACTACCCAATGCCGTTTCGCCTCGCTTCTTCTGGGGGCATGAGTCATATAACAATACACATAATATTTATACTATTCCTATTGAATCTGACAATAAAAATAGTGTCATATTCCATTGGCTTCATGGGATGATGATTTAGGATATTTGGTCATAGAAGAAATGCTTTCTAGCTGTAGTAAACAGTAAGTAAGGCTCAATAATAATAATAATAATAATAATTTTATTTATATAGCGCCAACATATTCCGCAGCGCTTTACAAATTATAGAGGGGACTTGTACAGACAATAGACATTACAGCATAACAGAAATCACAGTTCAAAACAGATACCAGGAGGAATGAGGGCCCTGCTCGCAAGCTTACAAACTATGAGGAAAAGGGGAGACACGAGAGGTGGATACTACTTTCAATATGGAAAAAAAAATAAAAATAGAAATAAAAAGTCTGACATTAAAAAATGAATCAGCCTTCAGATGCATTTACATTAGCCAACTTTGTAGCATTAAGTAAGTATATATTAATTACTGATCGTTGGTCATTTAAAGCCCTATTTCCCAGGCAGACAGAGCTTCAGCTACGCACTAATTTACACAGAACGATATGCTTCTGAGAATGAAGATCATTTCACCCAATGAACGCTCGCTAGTCGGGTGATCGGCAGCGTGTTTTTTTCAGCGCGATTATCTTGAAAACGGCGTTCCCAGGCATGCTCGTTCATGATAACCATGCAGTGTAAAAGCAACCTAAGTGATAAATAGCTGCGATCCATGTTTCTAGAGCAGTAATCCAATTTGTCTGTGCACCTGTAGGATCACTGCTGAATACTTATGAAGTCGTGTTCTGTTTTCATCAAGTTACTTGAAGGAAATTGATTTCTGTCTAGTATTGCTGATGAGTGGAAAATTATGTGACTAAAAGCATCGAAAAGACTCCATGTTTTTATAATGCTGATAATGATTCTGAGAAACAAATACAGAACCGGTTTTCATGTCTGTATGGAAATATTTTTGAATACATTTTGGCTTTGAGGTAGAAATCTTATAAGATAAGGAAAATATATATCCACAAGGAGATTGTGATCAGATACTCGACCATAGGATTCTAACAAGGCACGTTCAAACCCTACGGCTATGTTCCCACAACGAGTGACAATGAATATGTTTAACGCTACAAAGTTCGGCTACTGTAAATGTATCTTAAGGCTGATTCATTCGGACTTTTTTATTTCTATTTTTACTCGGTTTATTTACATATTGAGAGTAGTAACATTACCCTTTCTTTCACAGACTTTGGCATCATTCACATGAGCTTTTGACGTTGAAGATTTTCTGCAGCATTTCTGCACCTAATATACAGGTTACTTTCAGGGTTTTTTCATGGCTTTTTTTAGTGCGTTTTTTAACATAAATTTTTATCGTGTTTTTGACACTGAATTTTTTATCTCTTGTTGGTATATCATGTTTTTAAAAAAGCTGGTCTGTTTTTGATATTTCCTGACATTTGGCTTTGGCAAAAGTTTATTGACATACTTAAGTGCGGATTATATTTGTATTTTATGCATTTGCAGAGTGCAAAAAAACCCTAAAAGTGCATGTGCGTGTATTAAATGCAGATTTTCTGCATATAATACAAGTCTATGGGAAAAATCTGCACATAAAACTCAGCATGGCCTCAAAGAGAAATTGACATGTTGGGGATTTGAAACACGCACCGCAGGTCAGTTTACACTGATTAACCCCTTTCTGACATAAGGCGTAATAGTACGCAGATGTGGGACTCACTTCCTCAGCGCCGGAGCCCACATCTTTTCCGGCACATGTCAGCTGTTTTGAACAGCTGACATGTGCCTCTATCAGCTGCGGGTGGTATCGCGATCCACCTCCAGCTGTTAACTAGTTAAATGCTGCTGTCAATCTTTAACAGCAGCATTTAACGCGCACTTCCGGTAAGCAGTCTGGAAATCCCGACCATCATTGACCCCGTCACGTGATAGTGGGTCACCGATGGGTTGGCATGATAACCAGAGGTCTCCAGCAGACCACTATGGTTGTCACTGCCGGATTGCTATGAGCACCACCCAATGTTCAGCACTTATATCAAGTGAGCATTTCTGCTACATACAGGTGATCTGATTATCGCCTGTATATATCAGAGCCAATAGGATTATGGCAGCTTCTAGTCTCCCATTGAGATTATTGAAGCATGCCAAAAGTTAAAAAAAAGTTTTTAAAAATATAAAAAAGTAAAAAAATATAAAAGATCAAATCATGCCTCTTTTGCTCCATTCAAAATAAAACAATTAAAAAAAACACATATTTGGTATCACCGTGTTCAGAATCGACCGATCTATCAATATAAAAAAAATTAGCCCAATCGCTAAATTCCGTAACGAGAAAAAAAGTCAGAATACCGGAATTACATTTTTGGTCGGCACAACATTGCATTAACATGCAATAAGGGGTGATTAACAGATTGTATCTGCACCAAAATGGAATCGTGAAGAAAAATAAGCCCTCACCCAACCCGAGATCACGAAAAATGGAGACGCTACGGGGGTCAAAATGTGGCCCAATTTTTTTTTAACAAACTTTGGAATTTTTTTTCACCATTCAAATAAAAAATAAATCCTAGACATGTTTGGTGTCTATGAACTTGTAATGACCTGGAGAATCATAACTGCTGGTTAGTTTTAGCATTTAGTTAACATGGTAAAGAAATAAAAAAACAACTGTGGACTGCATTTGTTTGCAATTTCACAGTACTTTGAATTTTATTCCCGTTTTCGAGTACATTACATGGTAAAACCAACGGTGTCGTTCAAAAGTACAACTCGTCCTACAAAAAACAAGCCCTCACATGGCCATTGTTACCAAAAAATAAAAAAGTTATGGCTTTGGGAAGAAGGGGAGCAAAAAATGAAAATGCAAAACCAAAAAGACTTCTGGTCGTTAAAGGGTTAAAAAGGACAGTGGGCATGAGATTTCTATACATGACATCCACTTTGCTGGATCTGTAAGATGCTGCATTTTTGACCCAGCAATAATGCGCCGCAGAGTCAAAAACTCACCAAAAGTTCATTGTGGGCACATAGCCTCAAGGTTCATTTATATAGTCCGAATATCAATGAGAGTGCTCGGCAGATACCAGGTCCCAATTATTGCCCAATGTAAACATAATGGCAATTATGCAACAAATTTTCAAAACGCTCGCTCATTGGATGACCTAATAATCTAGTACTTTATGCTATCAGCAATAATCATTATCGGCAGCACGACATCCAATATAACCGGAGACCGTGCTGCCAAGAATATGATGCTCTATTTCATCAGAATGACCATATAATCAATCATTCTGTTTCCATTAGTTTTCATCAGCCCGTGGAAACAGGCAGGTAATGAGTGCCAATAAACTTGCATAGTTAATTGGAGCTCGTTAATGGTTTCTAGTATTTACACATAATATTTGAAAAAAAATTACTATCATTTGTAAAAAGTTAACTAAAAAACTGTTTTTTAGAACAGTAATGGCTGATGAAAATGGGTCAGGAAAGAAATACTAAAATCAGACAGTCCTTAAAATGAACATTGATATTCACACAAATCAAATTTTTAAAGCTTATGTTTATCTTTTAGCATCTCTTTATAGATTACATAATTCCCAGTATAGATATTTAAGCATTAAAACTGTGAATGCTGCTCTGGACATAAATCACACATGTGTCGATATTTCCCCCCACTACAGCTAGTCGTGGAATTGAAATGGAATGAGAAATACAAAGGAAAAACATCTTTCTAGATCCTCTTCTCATATTGGCCACTTTCACAGTGATTTACTCCCAGCTCACTCATTCAGATATTTAGCCGCGTTGGCTTGTTATTTTCTAATAGAAAGTATGTTCATTAAAAAAGTAAATTTAGAAAGTCACAGGTATGCTGTAAAAGAATCATTAAGATGATATGAAACTTTAACAATCATTTAATTAATGATCATTCTTAACTAGTGTTGAGCATTCCGATACTGAGTTCCGATACTTTTGTGATATCGGAGATCGGAATCGGAAGTGTGCGGTGCGCATGGTTCCCAGGGTCTGGAGGAGAGGAGACTCTCCTTCAGGCCCTGGGATCCATATTCATGTATAAAATAAATAATAAAAATAAAAAATATTGATATACTCACCCGTCCGGCGGCCCCTGCTCTTAGCGGTGCCTCCGTTCCTAAGAATGCAGGGGTGAAAGACCTTCGATGACGTCGCGGCTTGTGATTGGTCGCGTGAGAGGTCACATGAGCGCTCACGCGACCAATCACAAGCCGCGACGTAATCGAAGGTCCTTCAGGCGCTCATTCTTAGGAACGGAGGCTGCCGGTTACAGCGGTTACTACCAGGGCGCGTCAGAGGGTGAGTATATCCCTATTTTTTATTTTTATTCTTTATTTTACACATGAATATGGATCCCAGGGCCTGAAGGAGAGTTTCCTCTCCTTCAGACCCTGGGAACCATCCAGAATACCTTCCGATACTTGTGTCCCATTGACTTGTATTGGTATCAGGTATCGGTATCGGCGGTATCCGATATTTTTCGGATATCGGCCGATACTATCCGATACCGATACTTTCAAGTATCGGAAGGTATCGCTCAACACTATTCTTAACATATATTGTTTTTGAAATAGTCTACTAATTTTATTCATATAAAAGGGAAATTCCTATTGTCTAAGATGGGTATATTTACAAAGTGCTTGTATAAGCAAGCGACTTTGCAAATCACTTTTTATTAAAATGTTTCCCTTTTCTAGCCCTGTTCTTAATTTTATTGTTCACTGCTCTTGTCAAGGGGAGCGGCCACTGCTGCAGTCTAGGACATGTGCAGCGCTTCCAAGCACCGTCCTAGCACTGAAGCGATCTAGGAAGGAGTGTGCTGTTGACTCCTAGTCCCCACGTTCAGTATCTGGTCAGTATTTACATTAGTATGTGTTAGCCATAATCAAGAGTGGAACAATCAGAGGAAAAGTATAATAGAAACACGTCACCACTCCTGTATTTATCACCCACTCCTGATTTTTGGCTTACAAATACTGATGTAAAATACTGACCAAATACTGAATTTGTGAAACTGAACACTGAATGTGTCCAATTTTACTGCAGTGCCTCCCATGGAGACATGCAGAATTACATGATGCTCAATGCAAATTCACAGACAGTCAATGCAATATGAGACTCTCCAAAGGGAAAGAGGCCATATTTATACCCACTTTCAACTCCAGCTAATAGCTCCAGATTTGAAAATAATTGTACTGAACCAGAAAAGCTCTTTAAAAAAGTTATCCAGGCCTTTTTTAAACTATGGGCTTAAAAACTAGCAGGCAGGTAGCTGGTAACTACTTGCCTGTTCTGACCGGCGCCGGCACATGGCAATCATTGACTGCTCCTACCGGTGATTCAGATGCTTCCAGGCAGCTTTGTTGATGGGGCATAACTGCCGACATCATGCTAATTGACACTTGGCTCCCCGCAGTTAGGCAGCAGGGAGCTGGCTGTCAATCAGCATGATATCAACAGAGCAGAGCAGAAAATAAACCAATGCTCTGTCAACATGACGTCAGTGGAAGCTGCTGAATCGCTAGCAGGATAGGTCTGTGATCGCACTCTGTTGGCAGAAATCAGCGCTGGGCACAAAATGAGGTCGGTAGCACCTACCTGCCTGTTGGATAAACCCTTTAACTTCTAATAACAAAAACTTAAATGTAAATAAAATAAAGATCATATATTCATTTTTCATGCTGCTAAGACTGAAATAGAACTCGATAACCGGCAACTTCAGTGAACTCATCCCAGAAATATTCATAATTTCCTATTTGGAACTGTTAGAAGTGAGAAACAGTTACAGCCTCTATTTTTCTTCGATACAGACACAGGCAATGAGTTATACACATTTGTGCAACATTTTAAATAATGTGTCCACTTTGTTTTGCAATTCATTATGTGGATCATAATGAGGTATTCTTATTTTTCTTAAGAAGTGAATATATTTGCAGCAGCATGTGGTAAAGCCCACATCATTAAAATTCAAACACCTTCACTGACTTGAAAGACAATTTATAGAAGCCAGGGATGGGGTTGTAAATAATGTTACACATTATATTCATAGGGTTTGTTTCTGATGTTATTTTAATTGAAATTAACACTGATTTTTCATATACTCAAGACATAATTAAGGATGACACTATGCTAATGAATTGCAACCTGCTCTACTGTCATTTTGTAATAATATTTACCTGCATGGAAATCAAATGGAGTGTGACAGCAGTTCCTGCAAGATGAAGGCATTGAAGCTGTGGACTGGTCCGCCCGTTCCCTAGACCTGAATCCGATTGAACACATCTGGGACATCATGTCTTGCACCATCCGCCAATGTCACGTTGCACCACAGACTATCCAGGAGTTGGCAGATGCTTTAGTCCAGGTCTGGGAGGAGACCCCTCAGGAGACCATCTACCGCCTCATCAGGAGCATGCCCAGGCATTGTAGAGAAGACATACAGGCATGTGGAGGCCACACACATGTCCTTGTCTGGAGGCATTTCCACTGAAGTTGGATCAGCCTGTAGCTTAATTTTCCACTTTGACTTTGAGCATCATTCCAACTCCAGACCTCCGTGGGACATTAGTTGTGATTTACAGTACGTGGATAATTTTTAGGTGTTATTGTTCTCAACACATTCCACTATGTAATGAATAAAGATTTACAACTGGAATATTTCATTCAGTGATATCTAGGATGTGGTATTTTAGTGTTCCTTTTATTTTTTTGAGCAGTGTATGTTACATAGATAAATAGAAGAAAAGCCGGTAATTCATCTGTCGTGCTCTGTTAAAATCACTGCAGGAGCCGACAGGATAGAAGAGATGGATTACATATAGAAAATACAAATAGAACAGGTAGATGATGATAATAATAATAATTTTATTTCTATAGCGCCGACATATTTTGCAGCACTTTACATTTTAGAGGGGACTTGTACATACAATAGACATTACAGCATAACAATAGGCACATAGATCAAAACAGATACCAAGAGGAATGAGGGCCCTGCTCGCCAGCTTACAATCTATGAGGAAAAGGGCAGACACGAAAGGTGGATGGTAACAATTGCTTAGTAGTGTTGAGCGATACCTTCTGATATGCAAAGGTATCGGTATCGGATTGGATCGGCCGATACCGGCAAAATATCGGATCTCGCCAATACCGATACCCGATACCAATGCATATCTATGGGACACAAAATATCGGAATGGTTCCCAGGGTCTGGAGGAGAGGAGACTCTCCTTCAGGCCCTGGGATCCATATTCATGTATAAAATAAAGAATACAAATAAAAAATATTGATATACTCACCCCTCCGGCGGCCCCTGCTCTTAGCGGTGCCTCCGTTCCTAAGAATGCCGAGTTAAGGACCTTCGATGACATCGCGGCTTGTGATTGGTCACGTGACCGCTCATGTGACCGCTCACGCGACCAATCACAAGCCGCGACGTCATCGTAGCTCCTTCACTCGCTCATTCTTAGGAACGGAGGCTGCGGGTTGCAGCGGTTACAACAAGGGCGCGTCAGAGGGTGAGTATATCCCTATTTTTTATTTTTATTCTTTATTTTACACATGAATATGGATCCCAGGGCCTGAAGGAGAGTTTCCTCTCCTCCAGACCCTGGGAACCATACACTGGGAACTTCCGATTCCGATATCACAAACATATCGGAACTCGGTATCGGAATTCCGATACCGCAAATATCAGCCGATACCCGATACTTGCGGTATCGGAATGCTCAACACTATTGCTTAGTTGTTCAGACCAGCCATAGTGTAAGAATAGGGTGTTCATGTAATGCTGCATGAGCCGGTTATCAGCCTAAGTATCAGTAACAGTACAGACACAGAGGGCTATTAAACGCAGAAAGCATGTGAGAACATGATGCGAGGAACCTGGTTGTAGTAAAAATTTTGAATCGGCAACACAGGGATAGTTAGGTTAAAGCATTGAGAAGGTAGGCCAGTCTGAACAAATGCGATTTTAGGCCATGCTTAAAACTGTGTGGATTGGGGATTAATCATATTAACCTGGGTAGTGCATTCCAAAGAATTGGCGCAGCATGTGAAAAGTTTTGGAGATGGGAGTAGAAGGTTCTGATTATTGAGGATGCTAACCTCAAGTCATTAGCAGAACGGATGGCATGGGTAGGGTGGTAGATTAAGATGAGGAAGGAGATATAGGGTGGCACTGAGCCATGGAGTGCTTTGTGAATGAGGGTAATAAGTTTATACTGAATTCTGGAGTGGAAGGGTAACCAGTGTAATGACTCGCACAAGGTAGAGGCATCGGTGTAACGATTGGTGAGGAATATGATCCTGGCTGCCACATTCAAGACAGATTGGAGAGGGGAGTTTGGTAAGACGGAGACCGATTAGTAGAGAGTTACAATAGTCCAAACGAGAATGAATTAGAGAAACAGTAAGAGTTTTTTCAGAGTCGAAAGTAAGAAAGGGTTGAATTCTAGAAATGTTTTTGAGGTGCAGAAAACAAGAGCGAGCCAGTGATTAGATGTGGGGGGAGAATGAAAGCTCTGAATCAAGTATGACCCCAAGACAGCGAGCATGTTGCTGGGGAGCAATGGAGAAACCACACACGGAAATGGCAATGTCTGGCATAGGCACATTAGTAGTGGGAGGAATCACGAGTAGTTCTGTTTTTGGCAGGTTCAGTTTCAGATAGAGGGAGGACATGATGTTAGAGACATTGGTAAGACAATCACTAGTATTTTCTAGAAGAGAGGCATGATATCAGGAGTAAAGGTGTATAATTGGGTGTCATCAGCATATAGATGGTACTGGAAACCAAATCTGCTAATTGTTTGACCAATAGGGGCAGTATACAAAGAGAAGAGGAAGGGGCCTAGAACCGATCCTTGAGGAACTCCAACAGTAAGGGGAAGATGAGAGGAGGAGGAGCCAGCAAAAGATAAAGTGATAGAGTGGTCAGAGAGATAGGAGGAGAACCAGGAGAGAATGGTGTCCTTGAGGCCGATGGAGCGGAGCATAGTGAGGAGGAGCTGATGATCCACTGTGTCGAATGCTGCAGAGAGATCCAAGAGAATTAGCAGGGAGCAGTGACCATTAGATTTAGCTGTTAGCAGATCATTAGAGACTTTAGTAAGGGCAGTTTCAGTAGAGTGTAATGAGCAGAAACCGGATTGTAGAGTGTCGAGAGGAGAGTAATCTGAGAGATAGCAGATAAGATGGGAGTGGACCAGGTGTTCCAGGAGTTTAGAGAGGAAGGGAAGATTAGAGACAGGTCTATAGTTAGTGGCACAGTTTTGGTCGAGGGATGGTTTTTTAAGTAATGGATGTATGATGGCATGCTTAAATGAGGAGTGAAAGATACCAGAAGAGAGAGCGAGGTTGAATATTTTTGTTAGGTGGGTGGTGATAGCAGGGGAAAGGGACTGGAGGAGATGTGATGGAATGGGGTCACTAGTGCAAGTGATCGGGCGAGAAGATGCAAGGAGCCTGATCACTTCTTCTTCTGTGACTGGTTCAAAGGTGGATATATAGATGTCAGCGACAAATACAATTAGAACAGTGTGTGTGCAGCTTACTGGACATGTATTTAATAAAAGATTATTTTTTGGAAAAAAATCGTATGGGCTCCCGCATAATTTTCGGAACCAGCAGAGGGAAATCCGATGGCTGGGGGCAGATATTTATAGCCTGGGAAGGGGATAATACCCATGGAGCTTCCCAGGCTATTGATATCAGCTCACAGCTGTATAATTAGCCTTTACTGGCTATTAAAATGGGGGCCCTAAAAAATGACTTAGGGTCCCCCTACAATTAATAACCAGCAAAAGCAATGTAGATATCGGCTGATATTAATAGCCTAGGAAAAGGCCATGGATACTGGCCCCCCAGGCTAAAAACATCAGCTCTCAGTCATCCCAGAAAAGGCAAATCTTTAAGATGCGCCAATACTGGCACTTAGCCTCGCTCTTCCCACTTGCCCTGTAGCGGTGGCAAGTGGGGTGATAGTTGGCGTGGTTGATGTCACCTTTGTATTGTCAGATAACATCAAGCCCAGAGGTTAGTAATGGAGAGGCATCAATAAGATGTCCCTATTACTAACCCCATAGTGACATTGTTAGAAAATGCAGACACCCAGAAAAAAGTCCTTTAATTGAAAGAATGACACAGACTCCTTTAATATTCTTAATTAAACCATACTTATGGACTTGCCCATTCCCCCGATGTCCTCGTCATCTGCCAAAGAGGTCTGTAAAAAAAACAAACAACAGTATTCCTCACCTTTCTGCAGAGATGCTTTTAATCCATTTGTCCCACGACTGCACTCAGATGACATCCGAGTGCTGACCGATGTTTCATGATGGGTCCAGCTCTGCTACATCTAGATGACAGGCTGCATAGATGCATGATGCGTCCATACAGCCTGTCATCCAGCAGACACACTGAGCACCGTGTGCTCAGTGTTTTTCTGTGAACCGCTATTCCCTGTCTGAGGGCACTGCGAGTATGAGAAACCTGCTATCTGACAGTTTTACAGCCAATTAATTTACTTCACCTATGTGACGTTGGCGCGAGTGCCGTGGGAAAATGCCATTTTTTTTTAAACTGTGCTCCACCAATGCTACTGCATGTGCTGTATTATTATTATTTAGTATTATAGTGCCATTTATTCCATGGCACATTACATGTGTAAAGGGGTGTACATAATGAAAAACAAGTACAATACACAAGTACACAAGTCATCGACTGGTATAGGAGGAAAGAGGACTCTGCCCGCGAGGGCTCACAGTCTACACAGCAAGAATATCCTTTATTAGAAATAAAACACACTTTACCTTTTTTATTTAAAAATGACAAACAGTTATACTCACCAAACGCCTATTCCACCGAAGCCCTCATTCTCCTGTAACAAACAAAAATAAAAAACAACAATATCCCTCACCTATCAGTCATTCTGTCCCACGCCATAATCCATATCTGGGGGAAAAACAGTTTTCAACCTGGACGGTGCCAAGATACGACCGTCCAGGCTGAGAACCACTGGTGACTAAACTGCTGCAAGCGCATCCTCAGTGACCGACGGTGACCCCATCGAGATTACCTCTGGTCCCTGAGGCTCTGTTCCCAGTCGGGCTGAACTGTGGTGACCTCAGTGAGATCCCTGCTAGCACCATAAGAGTTTTTCAGTTTTGGGTATTTTTAGTCATATAGATCCGTGAAAGTCACTTCAAATGTAATGTGGGCTGTAAAAAAATGGTTCTGTAAATTTTGTTGTAAAAATGAGAAATTTCTGGTCAACTTTTAACCCTTATGTTTCAAAAATTGTGCTGATGTAAAGTAGATGTTACTTCTTAACTATTTTGCATGACAACTCTATGATTTAAGGACATACAAATTTAAAGTTTGAAAATTGCACAAGTTAAGTATTTTTGTAAAAAAAAAACGCAAGTCATATCGAAGAAATGTTAACACTATAATGAAGTACAATATGTCTCGAAAAAAAATTCTCAGAATCACTGGGATCTGTTGAAGCATTCCAGAGTTATTACCTCATAAAATGACACTGGTGTTAAACTTGGCATGGTCATAAAGTTTTTACATGCATTTTTAATAAAAGTCTACTGGAAAAAAATGCACCAAAAAAGGAGAGTTCCACATTGTCTTTAAAAGCTAAGTCAATATTTCATGAAATCACATTCACTTTGCTTTAACGGTTCTACGTTCATTCTCCGTAGGTACGAGGCCTAAAATAATTACCTAATGCGATATTCTATGAACCTAAATGTTATAGCTGTATTCATCCAGTGAAATCATTGTGTAGAGAAATGGCTCGTGCCACACTCTAATTTTTAAATAGACCTTTAGTGTGAAAGTAAAGTGAAATACAAGCTCCTCGCACTCACATGCAGTTGATCTGAGGATTTGCTGAACTGTTTTATTTGTATTGTCAAGTGGCTGCCACATCTGTGCTCTCCGCACTTATCAGATGCTTCTCAAACCACTCTAGAACCTTTTGCTCTTCATGTAAGTGGAAATTGTAACAACGAACCATTCGAAGCAAAGATTTATCCTCTGTCGTTGCCCTTGAAGACACCTCAGATTCACAGAGTGTAGTAAATTCCCACTGAATTCAATTGAGGCAAAAAGAACCAAGTGGCAGATGTGTTTTAGAGGAAAATATGACTGCAAATAAAGCTTTGGAATAAGGTCACCAACAATCAGTTGCTAGATAACAGCTGTAGTTCATAATATGACTTCCACAAGCAATACATTACTATGTCTGAGACGTTCTGCTACAGGTCGTAGGCACAGCACAGAAAATATGTACAGAATAATAACATATGTAAGGCCTATGGCACGCCATTCAATGCAGGAGAATACAGGGTTATAGCATCGCTGCCATAACCAGCCTGATCAGTTAAGAATTAATCTAAGTAATTAAAGTGATACTTAAACTTCAATGCAAGAGCAATAGAACACGTAAATTAAGATAAAAATGACCTTGCGACGAGCTGAAAAAGTACACAAAAGATAAATAGAGAGCTAAAGGATTCAAGGCTGATATTTATAGCTACTGTACTATGATGATGGAGCAACGTAACTAAGAAAGTATTGAAACTTTGGTAAAAGTTGACGAAAAATCCGACAGTCAAAATATAGGACAATATTTTGTCTATATGGTTTTCTCACACATACTAAGACTTTTGGTGCAGAAGTGTGTGAAATGTATAACTTGGAAAAAAATAAATTTTTCCTATCATTAAAGGAACATCGCAAGCAAAATAAATTCCTTTAAGCAGTGTCCACGAGAAATCTCGTTTGTAGATTTCTGGTACAACAATTATGCTCTAACCTCTAGTGACTTAAAACACACAGCACATGTCTTTCCATGTAACTGGTATGCTGTTGTGTGGGTACAGGATGAATAACAATTCTTTGACAATTATATAAATTAATCATTTATATATATATATATATATATATTGTCTCCCACATTTTTCAACAGTTTTTCTCTATGAAGGCTACTTCGATAATTTTTAATTTTATCTCACCTTGTGGGTAGAGACTAGCTGCTATGATATCTCCCATTTACAGTACTTACCGAAAGAAGAATGCCTACTCTTTTTTCTCTGTACAGACAAAAGCAGCAGCAGTGGTATGAAAGACATTACATGGCAATGCTGAGCAGTGTAGCTGTGAATCCGTCAATTAAGTACAATACATTTGCTGAAAGCTAAAGCAGGTATTGCCTTTTTCTGCGTGGTATCTCACTAGCTGGTATGATTTCTCTCATTAATAGTACAAACTGAAATATAAATGACCACTCTTCTTTCTTTGTAGCATACAGAAAGGATCAGCAGCAGTATGGAAAATATTACACAGCAGTGATGAGCAGTGTTGCTATGAATCCGGCAATAAAGTAAAATACATTTTCTAAAATCTGCAGCAGGATCTGCCTTTGCCTGTGTATCTTTCTAGCTGCTATGATTTCTCCCATTTACAGTACACACTGAAAGAGGAATGACTGCTCTTCTTTTTTTGTAGCATTCTTAACCTACGCCTTCACAGATTAAGAAAAAATACTTAAAGGGAACCTATCACCCCGTTTTTTAAAGATTAGATAAAAATAGTGTGAAATAGGGGCAGAGCTGGGCTTTACATTAGTGCCTTTTTGGTGCCTTTACACCCCCGTTAGGCTGCCGAAATACCTTTGTGAAGTGGCCGTTTTGTCCTGTCACTCAAGTTGGTCAGGTCGGATGGGCGTGGTCACAGCGCTGTTTCTCCCCCAGAATCCTGCTCATCATTACGTTGGTGGCGTAGTGGTGTGCGCATGTCCAAAGAGAAGATCCACTGCCCAGGAGATTCAAAACAGCGCGGTCTTCGCTATTCGCCGTTTACCGGTGGGCGCGGCCATCTTTCCTGTGGCTGCGCGTGCGCAGATGGAGCGCTCTGCTGCCCGGGGCTTCAGGAAAATGGCTGCCGCGATCTCCATCTGCGCACGCGCGGAATCCCGCGGCCATTTTCCTGAAGCCCCGGGCAGCAGAGCGCTCCATCTGCGCACGCGCGGCCACAGGAAAGATGGCCGCGCCCACCGGTAAACGGCGAATAGCGTAGACCGCGCTGTTTTGAATCTCCTGGGCAGTGGATCTTCTCTTTGGACATGCGCACACCACTACACCACCAACGTAATGAGGAGCAGGATTCTGGGGGAGAAACAGCGCTGTGACCACGCCCATCCGACCTGACCAACTTGAGTGACAGGACAAAACGGCCACTTCACAAAGGTATTTCGGCAGCCTAACGGGGGTGTAAAGGCACCAAAAAGGCACTAATGTAAAGCCCAGCTCTGCCCCTATTTCACACTATTTATATCTAATCTTTAAAAAACGGGGTGATAGGTTCCCTTTAAATATGTAAAGAAAAGTGCAGATTATGACAATAACCTTTTGTCACAATCTAAAGGAAGCAGGCTATGAGGAATCTATAGAAAGGGTCAAAAAGATTTTGTCATGACACAGCTGTCGGGTGACCTGGGACCAGGGGCAATCAAATGCTGTGATCTTCTGGCTCCACAGTGTCACGGTTACCCCATGACTAGTGTTGAGCATTCCGATACCGCAATTATCGGGTATCGGCCGATATTTGCTGTATCGGAATTCCGACACCGAGTTCCGATATTTTTGTGATATCGGAAATCGGAATCGGAAGTTCCCAGTGTATGGTTCCCAGGGTCTGGAGAAGAGGAGACTCTCCTTCAGGCCCTGGGATCCATATTCTTGTAAAAAATAAAGAATAAAAATAAAAAATATGGATATACTCACCCCTTTGGCGGACCCTGGACCTTAGCGGTGTAACCCGGAGCCTCCGTTCCTAAGAATGCAGTGAGTGTAGGACCTGCGATGACGTCGCGGCTTGTGATTGGTCGCGTGAGCGGTCACATGGGCGGTCATGCGACCAATCACAAGCCGCGACGTCATCGAAGGTCTTTCACTCTGCATTCTTAGGAACGGAGGCTGCCGGTTACATCGCTAAGGTCCAGGGTCCGCCGGAGGGGTGAGTATATCCATATTTTTTATTTTTATTCTTTATTTTTTACATGAATATGGATCCTCTCCTTCAGACCCTGGGAACCATCCAGGATAGCTTCCGATATTTGTGTCCCATTGACTTGTATTGGTATCGGGTATCGGTATTGGCGAGATCCGATATTTTGCCGGTATCGGCCGATCCAATCCGATACCGATACTTTCGAATATCGGAAGGTATCGCTCAACACTACCCATGACAGATTACTTTTCTTTTTTTCTGCAGAAAAGGGGCAGCAAGGTGGATAACATAAGAAATAAACTGAGCAAAACTTCTCTTATTTTGCTTGGAGTTCCACTTTAAATGTTTTTAACACATCAAATACATGTTTTGAGGATGCTGACATTTCTTATATTACTCTAGTTTGTTCCTGCTGTGTTACTATAATCAGGTCACAAAATTATAATCATATCCTGATAAGAACTTGAACATAGTGCGCCAATTCAATTTATTCTTTTAAACATTTTTTGTACTAATGTTTTATTAGTTATCCCAAAATTATTACTGCCTCAAAAGCTTCATTCATATCTCCTGGTGTGAGTCTTCCTACTTAACATCATCAGCAGAGACGAGGTTACAGCATCTGTTCTCTTCAATTTGGATTGTGCCATGGCAGCCATCAGAAGCAATAACGCATTACCATTTTTCTATGAAGACAGAACAGCTGTGGCGACACGATGCCGCCATGTTGTGCTCCTTTTCTGATGCGGCAGTGTTATGTTCAGGATTTTAATGTTTCATCTGCATCTTACTTCTTATGACAAATACAGTTTAGTACATTGACCAATTTTGCAGAACAGTCTGCTTGCAAATCAATGACCCAGGTCTTTGTGTAATAATTGCTCACGGCTCATTTGCAAGCATCACAATTCACGTAGTCTTTCAAAAAATGCAATCTTCTTTTAAGTACTTTGAATTTTGCTTCTGAGCATACAATTGGCATTCAAATATTGCGAGACATATTCACTGCAAGAATATTTATTAAATGCTCATATGTTTCATATTAATTCAAAATTTTCCTGTTATTTTATTTTTCTTTTAAGTTGTTGAAGTTTTCAGGATTCTATGTTTTAACACGCCTAAAACTTATGAAACAAGTTGAAGTATGGTAACCCTACTAATTCTGTGGTGATTAACGAACATTATGTTCCCTAACCGCTTCCTGACATGCTGTATGTCATATAGTTATGTCATATGCTGGTTTCCTGACTTTGATGCAGGCTCACAAGCCGAGCCCGAATCTTTCCCGGCAGATGATGGCTGTGTTACTCATCCATCATCTGCCTCTAACAGCCATGGATGGTGAACTGATCCACGTGCAGCTATAAATCTATTAAATGTTGCTGTCAATCTCTGACAGCGGCATTTAATGCATGCCAGCAGAGGGGCAAGTCATTCTATGAGACTATGGGCGTTTGTGAAGTGATCAAAGTGCCGATGGGTTGCCATGACAGCCGGGGGTATGCTGAAGACCTCCATGCCTGTCACGACTGCTCTCCTATGAAAGCCAGCCTTTAATGATTTTTTATATAAATAGTGTAGTAATGATGTGTATAGTACAAGCAATCGGATGACTAACGCTGGAGACTTATAAATACAGTATAAAATGAAAAAAAAAGTTTTTATAAATATGAAAAAAGTTAAAACCACTCCCCTTTTCTCTCATTAAAAATAAATTAAAAAAATATAAGCCACACAAATTCCCATTGACGAAAATTTGAAAAAGGCAACACAAGCAAAATTTTTCTTTTTTACAAAATTCCACATTTTTTTTGTGGTTAAAATAAAAAATCTATACATTTTTGGTATCTATGTAATCATACTGACTTTGAAAATCATATTACCAGGTTAGTTTTACTGTTTAATTAATATGGTAAATAACCTCGCCCAAAAACTTCTTTTGATATTTTGCCGCACATGAGGGATTTCCTGCTCTCCTATCTTTTGAAGCATATGCACTAAAGCAGCAACATAGAAGCTCAATATACTGCAGTATTGAGCAATGTAGCTGTGACTCCAGCTCTTGTGACATAACAAAAGCTTAGAAAGCAAAAGCACCTTCTGCTTGTTTCTCTACCGATCTCTGTTACTCCTCTCCAAAGAGTTCCATGAGCAGAATGTAATCTGTTTCCTCAGTCACATTTTTGGATTTTAGCAGTTTTTGAAAGTGAATGATTAGTTCAAGAGGCAATGTGAAGAAGACTTTTCTCATAAGTGGATAAAGAGGCATTTTAACTCTGTGCAGATATATTACAAAGTTAACCATATTTACTATATTATTAATATTAATTATTAATTTTTGCAAAGTTTGTCGAAACGAGTGACCATTTATATTGAAATAAAAATGCATCTACAATTTTAACTGTAGTCGTTTTTATATATATAGAAAAATGCCAAAAAAAGCAAATTATAAATGTTACAAAATAAAAAATTCCACAAAAAATTCTTAAAATTCATTACAAGTGCTTAAAGTAGTAGCCCTCAACGTCTCCAAATTTGATCATTACTTAGGGACAATCAGGGCCTTTCTTTCTTATATACAGAGCTATCCTGAGGTTTGCACAATGGGCACAGTATACTACTTCTCAGTAAAGTTATCAGGACCCCTTGACAGATGCAGTCCATAATAAACACCAGCGCAGCCTCATATTTTCTGTGCAATCCATTGCTGTCAGGGGGAAGGGAGCTCCGTTTCTGGCAGTAAAGTAAGATAATCTGGATCAATTGTGTTTGGCAGCTGTGAAGATGAAGAGACAATAAAACAAGCAAACATTTTTTTCCCCACAATAAAAGCGATTTCAATTATTCAGGGAAAGAGATCTCTATTTGTGGATGTAAATGTGTGCACGGCTCCGTTTTTTTTTTTTTTGGACAAACAAACTATTATTTAGGCCTGAAACAATGGCCAGGACTTGTTAAGCATCACCATAAGGTCACTATCATTAAAAGCTTTAAGTAATTTGTTAGGTTGAAAACAGGCATCTCAATAGTGTTGTTGACCCCAACGCGCTGTAGAACAATATTGATTTACAATATGCCTGCGCGCCGCCATGTGCATACAGCATACACCGTTTGCCTCTTCACCAGAGGGATATTCACTTGTCTAATGATTAATTTTCAGAATCTAACCTTGCTTGTCTCCGCATGGTCTGCAGGATCTTCTTGGTAGGCTGCCAGGAGCTGGAGATAGGAGACAACAGGCAAAGATGTTAATCAAGGCAAAGGCAGTGGTGACTTAATGGTTAACCCTTTCTGTAGAGGAGCTAAGCACAAAGCGTGCTACTCTCTGCATGGACACCGCCATCACTTATATCCAAGCTGCAGGAGATGTCCTTATATCACCCTGGCAGGAAATGCTGCAAACTCTTTAATTCAAGGTGCTTTCCCACAGAGCGTTACAGAAACACCATTCTGTGCTAATTGCAACAGTCTAACAAGCCTCCTCCATCCAACATATAAAAAAGCTAGAAACTAGAAAGAATATTTTAGCAGTTTTATTGCTGTATTGGAGAAATTAAAAATTCAATATCTAAAGGCCCCGTCTCACATAGCGATTTACCAACGATCACGACCAGCGATACGACCTGGCCGTGATCGTTGGTAAGTCATTGTGTGGTCGCTGGGGAGCTGTCACACAGACAGCTCTCTCCAGCGACCAACGATCAGGGGAATGACTTCGGCATCGTTGAAACTGTCTTCAACGATGCCGAAGTCCCCCTGCAGCACCCGGGTAACCAGGGTAAACATCGGGTTACTAAGCGCAGGGCCACGCTTAGTAACCCGATATTTACCCTGGTTACCAAAAAAAACAAACAGTACATACTCACCATCTGATGTCCGTCAGGTCCCTTGCCGTCTGCTTCCTGCTCTGACTGAGTGCCGCCGTACAGTGAGAGTAGAGCGCAGCGGTGACGTCACTGCTGTGCTGTGCTCTCACTGTACGGTGGCACTCAGTCAGAGCAGGAAGCAGACGGCAAGGGACCTGACGGACATCAGATGGTGAGTATGTACTGTTTGTTTTTTTTTACATTTACGCTGGTAACCAGGGTAAACATCGGGTTACTAAGCGCGGCCCTGCGCTTAGTAACCCAATGTTTACCCTGGTTACCAGTGAAGACATCGCTGGATCGGTGTCACACACACCGATTCAGCGATGTCAGCGGGACCTCAACGACCAAAAAAAGGTCCAGGCCATTCCGACACGACCAGCGATCTCGCAGCAGGGGCCTGGTCGCTGGTACGTGTCACACATAGCGAGATCGCTACTGAGGTCGCTGTTGCGTCACAAAACTTGTGACTCAGCAGCGATCTCGCTAGCGATCTCGCTATGTGAGACGGGGCCTTAAGTTGTCTGAATTATCGCAGCTTAGCAAGAATGTGTCCTATAACAGTATGTTTTATTCACATCCAAAAACACAACTCTTCTGAACCTAGTGTCCATCCTTACCTCCAGGAATCCTTCTAGAGGTGAAGGAAAAAAAAGAAGAGTATGGTCCAGCTCAACCATGTTAAAGTAGCCAGTAATCCTCGGCTTGGATGAAAAATGACAGGAGCCTGTAAGCACAAAATTACAGTTTCAACCAAACCCAGGTGCTCAGTGCACCCTAGATGTGGCCAAACAGTTCAGGGCACTTTCTCACCTACTTGTACTGAATGCATCTCAACCATCCTCTTCGTTGATTGACAACGCTTGCTTTTTAAGAGCTAGAGAAGGGTAAAGATTAATGGAGAACCATTAGGTGGGAAGGTGAATTGAACATTCTTGCTATGCCAAGGGGCCGCAGATCAAAGGCAAACAGGTTAATTTATACAACTGTTTCCCAATCTGAAGAGTTGGTTGGACGGCACTAAAAACTAAAATATTCTCACATAGCTACTTTGTATAATCACTGGAAATTATCAATTTAAAACTAGGTAGGTTAAAAAAATCCAAATAGAGAGCAAAACATTTTAATTAATCTATTCTTGCCCTAAATAACCACCATGCAGGATATGTATGGTAATCTGTTATGGATGTCCCCCAAAATAGTCTTGGTTATACCAGTGGCCAGGGAGAAAAGGATTCTAAATCCTAATGAAGTTTATACTACTCGGATAATCTCTTCTTAAATACAACAGCTCCTGATGTAAAATAAAAACACCATATATTCATCTCCCGATTCGGAGCCGTTTAAAAAAAAATAATCTGGGAGTCGAGCAATGGAGTATTTATTGGACTTTCAGTTACTTCAGACAAGCGGGATAAATCAGATGAAATGAAATCCCTCCCATGATGAACATTATTACTTACACGTACCATTGTGTGTCATAGTTAGGTATTAGAGGCATCAGTCATGTATACCCATTTATTACAGGCACTGGAGAAAGTACACCTTTCAGGGGAAAATAAAGAGTTTTGATCCTGAGGAACCAAGTTAAGGTTTATTGGGATAGTGAATAAGTGAGACTGAGCACATGGTATGTTGTTCAGAAATGTCCAGTATATAATACATTTCTATGACAAAACACTAAGTTCAATTTAGGCAAAGTAAAAGGAAGCATGGTAAAGTGAACCATAAGGAAGAAAGTTATATGCATACATAAAGGAGGGGTCTAAAAAATTTATACCGCCTTTCTGGTGCTAGCTTAGCCTACCGGAGACCCCATGGGACCATGACTAAGACTTTGTAAGTCGAAACCCATTGGTCAAGCCCCCCTGGAATCTTTTTGGTGTGCCAACATGTCCTTATTTTAATAAGTTTGGAACAAATGTGAAGTTTTACTGATCTATGCTGGAGAACATTTTTTCTTTGTCTATCTGACACCCCAGTCCAATCACAGAAGATCCTGTTTGCCCCTATTTATTCCTCATTGGCGAGATGACTGGCAAATTGTCAATTGTATGCTAATTCTGATGAAAGGGTTGTTTTTATCCGTTCATATCAACCATAGGTTAGGTCTATAATGGTTACAGTAAGCTGAGGGAACACTTTCCAAAATGCTGGGACTACATTCTTCACTGTGTATAGGCCCTTATTATTTAGTTGAAATAAACCTATAATCCAAAAAGTAATTATAGTATAAAATGAGAGTACAGAGAGAAAACCTAAAATATCATATAAGTGTTACTCCATTATAATCAGAAATCAAACTAATGTACCATATTTTTTGGACGCACCGCACCATAAGACGCACCCCAAATTTTGGGTTGGAAAATAGCAGAAAAAAGATTTTTATAAGATGGGGGTCCATCTTATTGTCCGAATTTAAGGTATCTTACCTGAGAACCGGCTGTGGTACAGCGGGGTCACAGAAAACAGGGTCACTTCCTTAGGAAGCCAGCGGCAGCAGAAGTGGGGCAATGCTGCAGTTCCGGGGTGTGATGCTGCAGGTTCGGTGTTGGCGGTGAGGCAGAGCTGGAGTAGGGTCCCATCCTCAGGATGCTGGCGGCGGCAGAGTTGTGTCAATGCTGCAACAGTGAGTGGTGCGGAGTGCACCTGAACGGTGTGGAGTGCATCTGAGCAGAGTTGCTTCTTCAGGATGCCAGCGGCAGAAATGTGGCAGTGCAGCTGCGGGGTATCCACGGTGAGCAGACTGCATCACTGGTTTCCCTGCGGCCATCTTCCTGAAGTCATGGGCTGCTGGAGGCTTCAGGAAAATGGCCGCCGGAGGTCGCACGTGCCCAGATTGAGATCTCGATGGACATTTTCCTGCAACTGAGTGCCGCCGAGATTTCAATCTGTGCACGTGTGGCCTCCGGTGGCCATTTTCATGATGCCTTCAGCAGCCCACAGCTTCAGGAAGATGGCCGCAGGGAAACCGGTGATGCAGTCTTCTCACCGTGGACACCAGGCAGCGGCGCCGCCACATTTCTGCTGCCGGTATCCTGAAGAAGGGACCCGCTCTGGTGCACTTCACACCACCCACAGCAGCAGCATCGGCATACCTCTGCCGCAACCCCCGGTAAACCTGTGTTCGCACTATAAGACGCACACCCATTTTCCTCCCAAATTTTTTGGGGAAAAAGTGCGTCATATAGTCCGAAAAATACAGTATATAAACAATAAACATTTATTGTGGTGCAAAACTATACAATAAAAATTAAACGTTGATAATTGAAATCAAGTAGCAATGAAAGCAAGTGTAGGCAGATGAGAGACAAAAAATAATGAAGATAAGAAGATAATACAAGGGGTAGCCACTGCATGGCAGAATACTACCAAGGAATGATGATAACAGGTACGTTTATGCTCATAAATATATCCACAAATTTAATTACAATGCAATTCTGAAAGATCTATAGAAATTTGGTGCAATGTAATGCGCACAAATCGTGCAATGTAATAAAAAAAAATTAAATTAATAGTAAAGAAATAAAGATGTATTATAAATCGGACATACCCGAAACTAGAAATATAACATGTCATCACATCGGTCTCCACCTCAGACCCCGACATGCGTCTCAACCCTACTGCATCTAGGAGGAGCAGGTTAATAGTGAATTGAGGCATCAGCAATACAGAGGGTTCCTTTAGAGCAAATGATTACATGACCAGTTGGTATCTGCGCGGTGTAGCAAAGCTGTTGGATCTTCAACGCCACAGACTGCCTCTAGCATAACATGGGGATATTTTCCTGTAAATGGGCCTCCTATCGATGCCCTGGTTACAGTTTAAAACTGAGCAATAAAAGAATTAATGTTTCCTAATGTAATGTTTTCACCTTTTGGAAAACGTATTATGTAACAAATACATGTAAAAATAAAATACAAAACAAAAAATATAATAAAAACCTGATGTACCTAATTAAAGCACCACGCCAGAGTTTTTTCAAATGTTAGCACTAGAGTAGTGCTTCTAATCTAAGATTCCTGACTCTTGTCTTATACTTACCTGCTGTCGTCTTCACCCTCTATCACCGCCACTTTGGTCAGTGTTCAGCAGGTTGCAACATGCTAAATATCTCCAGAGGTTAATTTTCAATGGAAGTCTATGGGAGCATTTTTCTGGCTCTCATAGACTTGCATTGATAGCTTGTGACCGTTACTGCTGACTTCCAATAAGTCAGAGGTTGTGGTCACAAGATGGTTGATGTAACCAGAGTGGCACCGATAAAAGGTGAAGACGGCAGTGGGTAAGTATTAGACTATGGGCAGGGACCTTAGACTGGAAGCACCACTCCAGTGCTGAACAAAAAAATGCTGTAGTGGTGCTTTAAAGTGTTAAATCTACTTTGAAATGCATTGTTTGAATAAACTTTCATCTTACTGCCCTCCGGACTTTGGTTTTATAGGGTATCGGGAGTGCCGAAAAACCACATTTTTTTTTCTCCACCATTCATTCTTTTAAATAAAACATAAACACAACCCCCTCCCGTCACCCTCATAAAATTCACTATTAGAATTAAGTTATCATGATATTGAATAAGAAATGTGAAGCAAAAAAAAAAAATCCCAACAATCACTTTTTTCTGTTTACTTATTTATGTTGCAAAAAAAAATAATGTGAATTAAATAGTAAAAAAATATAGAAAAATGAAAAATATAACATTTCAAAAATATAAAAATAAAAATAGTATTGCCATATCGCCACAAACATAGAAGTCTGATCTATAAAAATATAAAATTATGAAAAATTATTTGCCCATATGATAAAAACTGTAAAGAGAAAAAGTCATAAAGAATTGCCTGAAACCCAACAAAAAGTGCAATAAAAAGGGGACAAAACATCCAAACTAGTATAGAAGTTTGGTGTTCCCGGAATCATACTCACTTGGAAAATTATGTTAGGCTGGTTTCACACTTGCGTTTTTGTCCGCTGCGTTTTAGCGCTAAAAAACGCATGCGTTTTTTTTCTATACTAAACATTAAAAAACGCATGCGTTTTTTAGCGTGCGTTTTGACGCGTTTTCGGCAATGCATGCGTTTTTTGACGCGTGCGTTCATTTGCAGAAATGCAACCTGTAGTAATTTCTAGCAGCGTTTTTTTGCCGCAAAAAAAGTATGCGTTTATTCGCGGCAAAAAAATGTATTGCTGTCTATGTAAATGCATGCGTTTTTAAGCACATGCGTTTGCTTGCGTTAAAAACGCATGCGTTTTTATAGAAAAACACAAGAAAACACAAGAAAAAACAAGAAAACCCTAACCCTAAACACAAGAAAAAACAAGAAAACCCTAACCCTAACCCTACCCCTAACCCTACCCCTACCCCTAACCTTAACCCTGACAAGCCACCCCCACCATCAAGGTGATAAAGGGATCCAAACCCTAACCCTAACCCTACCCCTAACCCTAACCCTATATGACAGTCAATACTCTACGAGTTTATATTTTTAGTACTCGATAGCAATACCGTATATCTTGGGGTGTCCACATTGAACAAAGCTTTTTATTAGAAGAATGTCCTGGTCACCAGGTCAACATAATAGCCAATTCCTATGGATCCCTAGGATCCCTAGGGTTAGGTTTAGGGTTAGGGGTAGGGTTAGGGTTTGGATCCCTTTATCACCTTGATGGTGGGGGGTGGCTTGTCAGGGTTAGGGTTAGTGTTAGGGTTTGGATCCCTTTATCACCTTGATGGTGGGGGGTGGCTTGTCAGGGTTAGGGTTAGGGGTAGGGTTAGGGTTTGGATCCCTTTATCACCTTGATGGTGGGGGGTGGCTTGTTAGGGTTAGGGTTTGGATCCCTTTATCACCTTGAAGGTGGGGGGTGGCTTGTCAGGGTTAGGGTTAGGGTTTGGATCCCTTTATCACCTTGATGGTGGGGGGTGGCTTATCAGTGACCTGGTGACCAGGACATTCTACTAATAAAAAGCTACCCCTAACCCTAACCCTAGGGATCCTAACCCTAACCCTAGCCATAACCCTAACCCTAACCCTAGCTATTTCTGTTTATAGTGGGTTTTCTAGTTGATTTTGATGATTGGCAGCTGTCATACACTTCTCAGCATGCGTTTAAAAAACGCAAACACTGGAAAAAACGCATGTAAACGCGGCAAAACACCGCGTTTTTTTTTTCTGCATGCAAAAACGCATGCGTCTAAAAAACACGGCGTTTTGCTGCGTTTACATGCGTTTACATGCGATCAAAACGCAAGTGTGAAACCAGCCTTACTAGGTTAATTATTTGGAATTCTTTCCAATTTTACTGTACAAATCATGATAAAATTATTAAAGTGCAGAAACAAAAATTAAATTTTTTTTTTTTTTTTAAATGCCCAGTTATGAAAAGGATAAGAAAGGAAAATTAGGGTCTGATTAGTTACACACTTTTAGACAGTTTTTATAAATGAATCCTGATATCTAAGGCGGTAAAGAATTTTAAAGGAGTTAACCAACCAATGTATAACATATTTGCAGATGCCCACCTGATACTCTGGTGTTTACAGCTTTTTTTTTAATAAATTTGCCAGACATGGAAAATTATGAAACTTTACAAAATCAAATTATTAAGGGACTAGTTGGCCTGTGCAAAATTTTTGCACATTGGTTGTCGGGGGCACAGGCAATTTCAGGAAAATCAAGCTGGTCAAATGTAAATGTATTTAATGAGATGACAAACACAGAGAGGTATGTGTCCCACTGACATATATATACTGTGTATATATATATATATATATATATATACAGTCTATATATATATATATACTAGCTGAAGAGCCCGGCGTTGCCTGGGCATAGTAAATATCTGTGGTTAGTTATAGCACCTCACTTCTCTTATTTTCCCATCACGCCTCTCATTTTTCCCATCACATCTTTCATTTTCCCCCTCACATCTCTCATTTTCTCCCTCACTCCTCTCATTTTCCCCCTCACTAGTGTTGAGCGATACCGTCCGATACTTGAAAGTATCGGTACCGGCAAAGTATCGGATCTAATCCGATACCGATACCCGATACCAATACAAGTCAATGGGACTCAAGTATCGGACGGTATCCCTGATGGTTCCCAGGGTCTGAAGGAGAGGAAACTCTCCTTCAGGCCCTGGGATCCATATCAATGTGTAAAAGAAAGAATTAAAATAAAAAATAGGGATATACTCACCCTCCGACGCAGCCTGGACTTTACCGCAGTAACCGGGAGCCGTTGTACCTAAGAATGCGCGCTTGCAGGGCCTTAGATGAGGTCACTGCGCTCTGATTGGTCCGTAGCGGTCGCATGACCGCTATGCGACCAATCACAAAGCAGTGACGTCACCTAAGGTCTTTCAAGCGCTTGAAATACCTTAGAAGACGTCCGCAGCTTCTGATTGGTCGCGTAGCGGTCGCGTGACCGCTACGCGACCAATCACAATGTAGTGACGTCTTCTAAGGTATTTCAAGCTCTTGAAAGACCTTAGGTGACGTCACTGCTTTGTGACTGGTCGCGTAGCGGTCACGCGACCGCTACGGACCAATCAGAGCGCAGTGACCTCATCTAAGGCCCTGCAAGCGCGCATTCTTAGGTACAACGGCTCCCGGTTACGGCGGTAAAGTCCAGGAGCCGCCGGAGAGGTGAGTATATCCCTATTTTTTATTTTAATTCTTTATTTTACACATTGATATTAATCCCGATACCGATTCCTGATACCACAAAAGTATCGGATCTCGGTATCGGAATTCCGATACCCGCAAGTATTGGCCGATACCCGATACTTGCGGTATCGGAATGCTCAACACTACCCCTCACTCCTCTTATTTTCCCCCTCACTCCTCTCATTCCCCCCTAACACTTGTCATTTCGACCTCACATCTGTCATTTTCCGATCACTCCACTATTTTCCCTCACTCCTCTCATTTTGCACTCACACCTTTTCATTTTCACCTCACACCTCTCATTTTCACCTCAGTATATACACTCACCGGCCACTTTATTAGGTACACCATGCTAGTAACGGGTTGGACCCCTTTTGCCTTCAGAACTGCCTCAATTCTTCGTGGCATAGATTCAACAAGGTGCTGGAAGCATTCCTCAGAGATTTTGGTCCATATTGACATGATGGCATCACACAGTTGCCGCAGATTTGTCGGCTGCACATCCCAAAGATGCTCCATACAAGGCAGGATGGATCCATGCTTTCATGTTGTTTACGCCAAATTCTGACCCTACCATCCGAATGTCGCAGCAGAAATCGAGACTCATCAGACCAAGCAACGTTTTTCCAATCTTCTACTGTCCAATTTCGATGAGCTTGTACAAATTGTAGCCTCAGTTTCCTGTTCTTAGCTGAAAGGAGTGGTACCCGGTGTGGTCTTCTGCTGCTGTAGCCCATCTGCCTCAAAGTTCGACGCACTGTGCGTTCAGAGATGCTCTTAGGCCTACCTTGGTTGTAACGGGTGGCGATTTGAGTCACTGTTGCCTTTCTATCAGCTCGAACCAGTCTGCCCATTCTCCTCTGACCTCTGGCATCAACAAGGCATTTCCGCCCACAGAACTGCCGCTCACTGGATTTTTTTTCTTTTTCGGACCATTCTCTGTAAACCCTAGAGATGGTTGTGCGTGAAAATCCCAGTAGATCAGCAGTTTCTGAAATACTCAGACCAGCCCTTCTGGCACCAACAACCATGCCACGTTCAAAGGCACTCAAATCACCTTTCTTCCCCATACTGATGCTCGGTTTGAACTGCAGGAGATTGTCTTGACCATGTCTACATGCCTAAATGCACTGAGTTGCCGCCATGTGATTGGCTGATTAGAAATTAAGTGTTAACAAGAAGTTGGACAGGTGTACCTAATAAAGTGGCCAGTGAGTGTACATGTTTGTCATCTCCCTTATATATAGTATACACCTGTATGTCATCTCCTGTATATAGTATATACCTGTATGTCATCTCCCCTGTATATAGTATATACCTGCTGTGTGTCATCTCCCCTGTATATAGTATATACCTGTATGTCATCTCCTCCTATATATAGTATATACCTGTATGTCATCTCCTCCTATACATAGCATATACCTGTATGTCATCTCCTGTATATACTATATACCTGTAGGTAATCTGCTCCTGTATATAGTATATACCTGTGTGTCATCTCCTCCTGTATATAGTATATACCTGTATGTCATCTCCTCCTGTATGTAGTATGTACATGTATGTCATCTCCTCCTCTATATAGTATATACCTGTGTGTCATCTCTCCTGTATATAGTATATATCTGTGTGTCATCTCCTCCTGTACATAGTATATACCTGTGTGTCATCTCCCCTGTAAATAGTATATACCTGTGTGTCATCTCCTCCTGTATATAGTATATATCTGTATGTCATCTCCTCCTGTATTAGACCTCGTTCACACGTTATTTGGTCAGTATTTTTACCTCAGTATTTGTAAGCTAAATTGGCAGCCTGATAAATCAGCAGTATATATTAGCTCACACATACACATAATAGACTGGTCATGTGACTGAGAGCTGCTGGATTCCTATGTGGTACATTTGTTGCTCTTGTAGTTTGTCTGCTTATGAATCAGATTTTTATTTTTGAAGGATAATACCAGACTTGTGTGTGTTTTAGGGCGAGTTTCGTGTGTCAAGTTGTGTGTGTTGAGTTGCATGTGGCGACATGCATGTAGCGACTTTTGTGAGATGAGTTTTGTGTGGCGACATGCGTGTAGCAACTTTTTGTGTGTCGAGTTGCATGTGACAGGTTAGTGTAGCAAGTTGTGTGCAGCAAGTTTTGCGCATGGCGAGTTTTGCGCGTGGCGAGTTTTATGTGTGGTGCCTTTTGAGTATGTCCAAGTTTAGTGTGAGGCAACTTTTGCATGTGTTGCAACTTTTGTGCATGTGGCAATTTTTCTGCGTGTGCAAGTTTTGCGTGTGGCGAGTTTTCCATGAGGTGAGTTTTGCACGTGTGGCGAGTTTTGCATGTGGAGAGTTTTGCGCGTGGCGAGTTTTGAGCGGCGACTTTTGTGTTTTGACTTTTATGTGGCGAGGTTGGTGTATGTGTGGTGAAATGTGCGCTGAGGGTGGTATATGTGTTCGAGCACTTGGGCGCATTTTGTGTGTGTGTTCATATCCCGGTGGTGGTGTGGTGATTATCCCATGTCAGGGCCCCACCTTAGCAACTGTACAGTATATACTCTTTGGCGCCATCGCTCTCATTCTTTAAGTCCCCCTTGTTCACATCTGGCAGCTGTTAATTTGCCTCCAACACTTTTCCTTTCATTTTTTCCCCATTATGTAGATAGGGGCAAAATTGTTTGGTGAATTGGAAAGCGCGGGGTTACAATTTCACCTCACAACATAGCCTATGACGCTCTCGGGGTCCAGACGTGTGACTGTGCAAAATTTTGTGGCTGTAGCTGCGACGGTTCAGATGCCAATCCCGGACATACACACATACACACATACACACATTCAGCTTTATGTATTAGATATACAGTATATATATATATATATATATATATATATATATATATATATATATATATATATATATATATATATATATATATATAGACTGTACATATGTTGTCACGAATATTTGAGCCCATGAATCCATTATATGTCCATGTTGCAAGCCGACGAGAAAATCTCGCCATACGGATGTCACATGGATGCTTACATGAGAGAAAATCGCATCCTCGCACTGCACACGGATGACATACAGATCACTGTTCAGGGAACATTTCTGCGATTCTCGTCCATGTAAAACGGACAGATTTTTTATACGTTGTGTGTGACTCCAGCCTAAAGGAGATCCCCAACATTAAACATAATGGTATTTTACTTACCGATCAGAAGGGGTCTGATTGTCACGACCTTGCAAATGAACAGCAGGGGCAGCAGCATTTTTTTCCCCTCCACAGCCGCACTGCCATCTATCTGCAGTGTAGGGAAGTGCAACACAGCCCTATGTATGTGAACGGAGCAGCTCCCTGTACAGCAGTGCCACTTTGACAGTAAAAATGATGAAGGAGAATTGACCCCATAATTGAGCGTATTTACACCATTGTACAATAATTGGGAATATCCCTTTAAAAAAAAAGTAATATCTGCAGATTATTTTACCTTTTTTTTTCTATGCTTGGATTTTTTTTTCAATTTTTGCAAGGTTGTTTCCACCAATCTCTCCCATTGGGAAACAATGTACAGTCTAAGTTATGTCAACGCTGAAGTTTTTAACTTGGAACCAGAGGTGACTCCAGGTCACCAATAAGCTGCAACCTAAGAAGGAAGATAGACTTTTCAATGACTGTCCAACAATACGGAAAATCTGATGTTCAGAACCTGTCAGGGCCCGTTTAGGCTGCATTCATTTGTATCTTAAGTTTTAAAGCTGAAGTCTTAAATAGGTAAAGTTTTACTTTTATTCTACTTCCACATATGTAGCAAATATTTTATATGTACCTGCCTGAAATCAGCTGGGCAAGGAGTTCAGGAAGCTGGAAAGCCCCCAAGGTAAATGTTAGGACTTGTTTCAGCTTTGTGGTATTGTGCTTTGGGGTAGTGTGGTGCCACCTGCAGGTCATTTATGCTTACTGCAGTTTTATGAAAATTAATGTTTAAAATGTATTTTGTGATCACATCGTGGATGTGTGGTTTGTTTGGCTATTTTCTTGCTGACGGGGGCAAGTTTACCTTTCAAATGGAGTATCATTTGTGTGTGTGGGTGTAGTATGATTACAAAGTAATTGCCGAAAAAGAGTGTTTTGAAATAATATCGAAGGATTTGTCCTCATTCCTGTAAAAAATGACATTTAAGTATCTTCTACTCCCCTGCTTTTCCATAGACTATTTTTCTGCCTTCAACTGCATTTGGAGTACTGAAGCTGGCAGTGAAAGAATCAGCACCTATCTCCTCCAAGTGTTGGGCTTTTCAGTTAGTGAGACATACCAGCTGACCTTTTTGCTGCTATCATCTGTACGCCAATTGAGTATGTTCTGATATCAATGCAGCTGAAAGCAGGTAAGTAGACTGTGGAAAAAACAAGGGGTTGGAAGCCTGTTACACGCATTTTTTTAATGAACGAAAACAAATCCCCTAAGAAAGTTATTTACAGAGTGTTAGGGCTGGCGGAACGCACCAAATAATATTAAGGGAGATGTAAGGTGCGTTCGCAGCCTGGGGTCCACCATGCAGAGATGGAACCGGGGTCCACATGCAGAGATGGAACTTGCTGCTAATTAATGATGGAACAAAATGGTGGATGAACGCTTGTGCACACGTGGGTTAAACTTCACCCAGTGTGAATGTAAGCAAACTCTGTTGCTTCACAGAGTCACTAAAGGTACGCTGTGCCCTGCTAGCAGTCACAGGGTGCAGCCGGTAGACGCTAGTGGGATCCCTATGATTCACCCCCACTATACTGATGATTGGGCTCGCTCTGACCCTTGGTGGCTTTTGAGCCCGCGCCTGAGGACGCCCTGAGTCAGATGCTGAGCCCAAGCGGGAATTTGCACCCTACACTGACTGGTGGTATTAACACTGCTGTGCCGCCTAGATATGGCGCTGACAGTTTGCTTCACTCACCCTAATGCCCAAACAATAACCAAGGGGATGGGGATCATTGAGGAGCTTTCACCAGTCTCAAGCACCTAGTTAGGTTTATATATACTAGTGCATGGCCGAGCGGCCATGCAAACCTTTTATAGATGCAGCCTTCCAGGACCTTCCCAGTGGTCCAATCAGAGCCGCTACAGTACCTGAGCATGTGACCTCCGGCCTCTAATGAGGTTGCCCCACGGGCATGCTCAGTAGATGAAAAGCAGGACTTAGTCCCTGGAGCATGTGCTCGCCGCTGATCAATGTTGGTTACAATGGCTGAACCTGGGATGGCAGCAGTAGCTAGATGCACAGTATCAGCTTGAGCCAGATGCTGGGACTGACGTCTCTGCTGAGCAGGCTCCTCTGCGGCTGAGGAAGAATCGGAGACCACAGAGGACATGGTTCGAAATTCCCCCTGTGCAGTGGCGGGAACTTGACACCTAACACAGAGTTTCATAATTTTCCATGCTGGACAAAATTACTTTAAAATAAATTGAAAAGTTTAGTTACTCTTTAAATTTCCCCTATGCAGTTGTGAGCCCCCATAAAGGTTGAGACTACACTAAGACTTCCTCCACAATACACAAACCACAAAGAATCAATCATTTAATTTTTTTTGTGGCAACATAATGATCTCACATTCACTTACCTTATGGTGCCATTTAGTAATGGCATATTATGATTTCTGCCCATGTAATTTGTTGTGTACTATATAGCCCCAGCTTTACAATAACTTAAAGGGAATCTGTCAGCAGGTTTTTCCTATGTAATGTGAAGACAGCATGCTGTAAGGGTTAAAACACATATTTCAGCAGTGCCTCTCTTATTAAGCCTGTTATGACCCCAGTGGACAGGGTCTCAGAGGAACGTGTAAGTCTGCAAGATACAAAAATCCAGCTCATAGGGCTGTGGTAACTGGGTTGACCAAATAGCTACTCCTAACGCCAACACTAGAAGTAGCCGGGGATCATGCCTACGGTGATCGCTAGATGACTCGCGCCAGCCGGAGAATCTAACTACCCCTAGGAGAAGAAAACAAAGACCTCTCTTGCCTCCAGAGAAAGGGACCCCAAAGCAAGATACAAGCCCCCCACAAATAATAACGGTGAGGTAAGAGGAAATGACAAACACAGAAATGAACCAGGTTCAGCAAAGAGAGGCCAGCTTACTAATAGCAGAATATAGCAAGATAACTTATCTGGTCAACAAAAACCCTATAAAAATCCACGCTGGAGATTCAAGAACCCCCGAACCGTCTAACGGTCCGGGGGGAGAACACCAGCCCCCTAGAGCTTCCAGCAAAGGTCAGTATACAGATAGGAACAAGCTGGACAAAAATACCAAACGAAACAAAAGCAAAAAGCAAAGAAGCTTGAAAAACAGGAACCAGGATCAGAGGACAAGAGCACAACAGATTAGCTCTGATTTCAACGATGCCAGGCATTGAACTGAAGGTCCAGGGAGCTTATATAGCAACGCCCCTGAACTAACGGCCCAGGTGAGGATATAGGAAAAGACAGACGCTCCAGAGTCAAATCACTAATGACCACTAGAGGGAGCAAAAAGCAAAATCACAACAGTACCCCCCCCTTAGTGAGGGGTCACCGAACCCTCACCACGACCACCAGGGCGATCAGGATGAGCGGCGTGAAAGGCACGAACTAAATCGGCCGCATGAACATCAGAGGCGACCACCCAGGAATTATCTTCCTGACCATAGCCCTTCCACTTGACCAAGTACTGAAGCCTCCGCCTGGAGAGACGAGAATCCAAGATCTTCTCCACCACGTACTCCAACTCGCCCTCAACCAACACCGGAGCAGGAGGCTCAGCAGAAGGAACCACAGGCACAACGTACCGCCGCAACAAGGACCTATGAAACATGTTGTGGATAGCAAACGACACAGGTAGATCCAGGCGAAAGGATACAGGATTAAGAATTTCCAATATCTTGTAAGGACCAATAAAACGAGGTTTAAATTTGGGAGAGGAAACCTTCATAGGAACAAAGCGGGAAGAAAGCCACACCAAATCCCCAACACGTAGTCGGGGACCCACACCGCGGCGGCGGTTGGCAAAGCGCTGAGCCCTCTCCTGTGACAACTTCAAGTTGTCCACCACAAGATTCCAGATCCGCTGCAACCTATCCACCACAGAATCCACCCCAGGGCAGTCAGAAGGTTCCACATGACCCGAAGAAAAACGAGGGTGGAAACCAGAGTTGCAGAAAAACGGCGAAACCAAGGTGGCGGAACTAGCCCGATTATTAAGGGCAAACTCAGCTAACGGCAAGAAGGTCACCCAATCGTCCTGATCAGCAGAGACAAAACACCTCAAATAAGCCTCCAAAGTCTGATTAGTTCGCTCCGTCTGTCCATTAGTCTGAGGATGGAAAGCAGACGAAAACGACAAGTCAATGCCCATCCTACTACAAAAGGATCGCCAGAATCTGGAAACGAACTGGGATCCTCTGTCTGACACAATATTCTCAGGGATGCCGTGCAAACGAACCACGTTCTGGAAAAACACAGGAACCAGATCGGAAGAGGAAGGCAGTTTAGGCAAAGGAACCAAATGGACCATCTTGGAGAAGCGATCACATATCACCCAGATAACAGACATGCCCTGAGACACCGGAAGATCAGAAATGAAATCCATGGAGATATGTGTCCAAGGTCTCTTAGGGACAGGCAAGGGCAAGAGCAACCCGCTGGCACGAGAACAGCAAGGCTTAGCTCGAGCACAAGTCCCACAGGACTGTACAAATGACCGCACATCCCTAGACAAGGAAGGCCACCAAAAGGATCTGGCCACCAGATCTCTGGTGCCAAAAATTCCTGGGTGACCTGCCAACACCGAGGAATGAACCTCGGAAATGACTCTGCTGGTCCACTTATCAGGCACAAACAGTCTGTCAGGTGGACAAGAATCAGGCCTATCAGCCTGAAATCTCTGCAACACACGTCGCAGATCAGGAGAAATAGCTGACAAGATAATACCATCCTTAAGAATACCAACAGGTTCAGCGACTCCAGGAGCATCAGGCACAAAGCTCCTGGAAAGAGCATCGGCCTTCACATTCTTTGAACCTGGTAAATACGAGACAACAAAGTCAAATCGGGAGAAAAACAATGACCAGCGGGCCTGTCTAGGATTCAGGCGTTTAGCAGACTCGAGATACATCAGATTTTTGTGATCAGTCAAGACCACCACACGATGCTTAGCACCCTCGAGCCAATGACGCCACTCCTCAAATGCCCATTTCATGGCCAACAACTCCCGATTGCCCACATCATAATTTCGCTCCGCAGGCGAAAACTTCCTAGAGAAAAAGGCGCAAGGTCTCATAACAGAGCAACCAGGGCCTCTCTGCGACAAAACGGCCCCTGCTCCAATCTCTGAAGCATCCACCTCAACTTGAAAGGGAAGCGAGACATCAGGCTGGCACAAAACAGGCGCCGAAGTAAACCGACGTTTCAACTCCTGGAAAGCCTCCACGGCAGCAGGAGCCCAATTAACCACATCGGAGCCCTTCTTGGTCATATCCGTCAAAGGTTTCACAATGCTAGAAAAGTTAGCGATAAAACGACGGTAGAAGTTAGCGAAACCCAAGAACTTCTGAAGACTCTTAACTGACGAGGGCTGAGTCCAATCAAGAATAGCTCGGACCTTGACTGGGTCCATCTCCACAGCAGAAGGGGAAAAAATGAACCCCAAAAAGGGAACCTTCTGTACACCAAAAAGACACTTTGAGCCCTTGACAAACAAAGAATTTTCACGCAAAATTTTAAAGACCATCCTGACCTGCTCCACATGCGAGTCCCAATTATCAGAAAAAAACAGAATATCATCCAGATAAACGATCAGAAATTTATCCAGATAGTTCCGGAAAATGTCATGCATAAAGGACTGAAAAACTGAAGGGGCATTAGAGAGCCCAAAAGGCATCACCAAGTACTCAAAATGACCTTCGGGCGTATTGAATGCGGTTTTCCATTCATCCCCTTGCTTAATGCGCACAAGGTTGTACGCACCACGAAGGTCTATCTTGGTAAACCACTTGGCACCTTTAATCCGGGCAAACAAGTCAGACAACAGCGGCAAAGGATACTGAAATTTGACAGTGATCTTATTTAAAAGCCGATAGTCAATACAAGGCCTCAAAGATCCGTCCTTTTTAGCCACAAAAAAGAATCCCGCACCAAGAGGGGAAGAAGACGGACGGATGTGTCCTTTCTCCAGAGACTCCTTGATATATGAACGCATAGTGGTATGTTCAGGTATCGACAGATTAAACAGTCTTCCCTTAGGAAATTTACTGCCTGGAATCAAATCTATTGCACAGTCACATTCCCTATGAGGAGGCAATGCACTGGACCTGGACTCGCTAAAGACATCCTGATAATCAGACAAGTACTCCGGAACTTCCGAAGGCGTAGAAGAAGCAATAGACACAGGCAGGGAATCCTCATGAATACCACGACAGCCCCAACTAGACACTGACATAGCCTTCCAGTCAAGGACTGGATTATGGGTCTGTAACCATGGCAGCCCCAAAACAACCAAATCATGCATTTTATGTAGAACGAGAAAACGTATCACCTCGCGGTGTTCAGGAGTCATGCACATGGTAACCTGTGTCCAATACTGCGGCTTATTTTCTGCCAATGGCGTAGCATCAATACCCCTAAGAGGGATAGGATTTTCTAATGGTTCAAGAATAAAACCACAGCGCTTAGCAAATGAGAGATCCATAAGACTCAGGGCAGCACCTGAATCTACAAACGCCATGACAGGATAAGATGACAGTGAGCAAATCAAAGTTACAGACAGAATAAACTTAGGATGCAAATTACCAACGGTGACAGGACTAACAACCTTAGATATACGTTTAGAGCATGCTGAGATAACATGTGTAGAATCACCACAGTAGTAGCACAAGCCATTCCGGCGTCTATGAATCTTCCTCTCATTTCTAGTCAGGATTCTATCACATTGCATCAAATCAGGTGTCCGTTCAGACAACACCATGAGGGAATTTGCGGTTTTTCTATCACATTGCATCACATCAGGTGTCTGTTCAGACAACAACATGAGGGAATTTGCGGTTTTGCGCTCCCGCAACCGCCGGTCAATTTGAATAGCCAGGGACATGGTATCATTCAGACCTGTGGGAATGGGAAAACCCACCATAACATTCTTAATGGCCTCAGAAAGGCCATTTCTAAAATTAGCGGCCAGTGCACACTCGTTCCAATGTGTCAGCACGGACCATTTCCGAAATTTTTGGCAATACACCTCAGCCTCGTCCTGGCCCTGAGACATAGCCAGCAAGGCTTTCTCTGCCTGAATCTCAAGATTGGGTTCCTCATAAAGTAAACCGAGCGCCAGAAAAAACGCATCAATATCAGCCAATGCCGGATCTCCTGGCGCCAACGAAAAAGCCCAATCCTGAGGGTCACCCCGTAAGAATGAAATAACAATTTTTACTTGTTGAGCAGAGTCTCCAGACGAACAAGGTTTCAGGGACAAAAATAATTTACAATTATTCCTGAAATTCCTAAACTTAAATCGGTCTCCTGAAAACATTTCAGGAATCGGAATCTTGGGTTCAGACCTAGGATTTCTGGTAACATAATCTTGTATACCCTGCACACGAGCGGCAAGCTGGTCCACACTTGTAATCAAGGTCTGGACATTCATGTCTGCAGCAAGCTTAAGCCACTCTGAGGTAAAGGGGAAAAGAAAAAAAAAAATGAGAGAGGGAAAAAAAAAACTCAAAATTTTCTTTCTTATAATCCCACTTCTGCAATGCATTAAACATTTAATACTGGCCTGGCATACTGTTATGACCCCAGTGGACAGGGTCTCAGAGGAACGTGTAAGTCTGCAAGATACAAAAATCCAGCTCATAGGGCTGTGGTAACTGGGTTGACCAAATAGCTACTCCTAACGCCAACACTAGAAGTAGCCGGGGATCATGCCTACGGTGATCGCTAGATGACTCGCACCAGCCGGAGAATCTAACTACCCCTAGGAGAAGAAAACAAAGACCTCTCTTGCCTCCAGAGAAAGGGACCCCAAAGCAAGATACAAGCCCCCCACAAATAATAACGGTGAGGTAAGAGGAAATGACAAACACAGAAATGAACCAGGTTCAGCAAAGAGAGGCCAGCTTACTAATAGCAGAATATAGCAAGATAACTTATCTGGTCAACAAAAACCCTATAAAAATCCACGCTGGAGATTCAAGAACCCCCGAACCGTCTAACGGTCCGGGGGGAGAACACCAGCCCCCTAGAGCTTCCAGCAAAGGTCAGTATACAGATAGGAACAAGCTGGACAAAAATACCAAACGAAACAAAAGCAAAAAGCAAAGAAGCAGACTTAGCTTGAAAAACAGGAACCAGGATCAGAGGACAAGAGCACAACAGATTAGCTCTGATTTCAACGATGCCAGGCATTGAACTGAAGGTCCAGGGAGCTTATATAGCAACGCCCCTGAACTAACGACCCAGGTGAGGATATAGGAAAAGACAGACGCTCCAGAGTCAAATCACTAATGACCACTAGAGGGAGCAAAAAGCAAAATCACAACATAAGCCCCCCTGTCACGATCCAATTTTGGATTTGTGGCAGATCTGGTTTGCCTCAGTTTAAGACCTTTTTTCCTTTCTGGTCATCGGGGGTTAATGCAGTTTTCCCCCCCGGTGGCCGCTGGTGTTATTGCATTGCAGCTGGGTCAGCTGATGTTTGTGGTGACCACTCCCTCCATCCTTTAAGAGGTCACCTGGTTCATCAGCTGACTGTCGGTGTTAGTTCATTCTTCAGCGACCAAGCTGGGAGTAGGAGCTTGCTGGGAACTGTTGTTCTGCTGCTGTGTCCAGTGAATCTGGTGTTTCTTCCTGCTTTGCTGTGCCTTGCAGCATTAAGCTAAGTGTTGTTTTCCTTTACCTTGTCTGTATTTCCTTACCCCGTGTTGTGTTAGTGCAGCGGTGGGACCAGTGCTCTCACCTGCCAGTTCCCTACTTAGGGATAGGTGCAGGGCAAGTGAGGGACTAGGTATCCTGGTCGGCGATGGGTTGAAAGAACCCGTATAGGGACGGTAGCAAGATCAGGGCACATCTGCAGGCCAGTGCAGAAGGTGCCCATTCCCCCAGTCCCTGCCGACAGGGCCCCCCACCGTTGTAATTGTGTCCCCAGTGTTCCCTTATGTGTTGTGCTGTTCGTGACAGACCTATGGTTGGGTCATTTTATACCGGGTCAGTCACTTCGTAACACCCCCCTTTTTGTTTGCTGGCAGTGAGTGTTTTAGCAGCAGGAGCTTATTATTGCTGGCCACAGCAGTGCTTACCTCCTGGTCTGACTCCACCCATTCCTGTGATAAGCAGCTCAGGGTTTATAGACATTGTTTATATAGAGTCTGGTGGGGCGGGGCTAGCTTTCTCAGCTCTGCTTCATTGCCAAATCTAAATCTGATTGTGTGAGAACGACTACACCAAGTAATCTAAGTGATACATTGGATTCATCTTCTCTTTGCCTACATCAGACTGCTCTCAGATTAGGTAGCAAAAATCTGGTGACATATTCCCTTGAAATATTTCTTATTACAGAAAGAAATCAGAAGATTTTGCTCATAAGTAAATATTCAGCTCAGGGTTATAATTCATTATCTCAGAGCAGAGTATAACACTGCATTATAGTGATTACTAACAAGGCAACCAAGATCTTCGCACAGCCAGACACAACGATAATAAATTGATTTTATTACATGGGGTTCACTGTGTAAACATAGGAAAGACAGTTATAGGTCAATAAAAATAAAATTAACCCCAACTAAACTGTAAAGTGTGTTTTACACAGACATCGCCCCAGGCACAGACAGCTGGGCTTTGCAGCAGCTGGAGGTAGTGCTCGTATTATACAAGAGAATGGCAGCTATTGGCCTACAGGGATGGCTGTACTGATAAACAGCCGGTTATGAGCTCTACTGACACCCTACAATATCTTGTGGGGGCAGCTGTAGTGTTTCTATTACTACTTCTTATATGAGAGGTCATATGTGTTCACAAAAGAAACAGAATGCTGAATGTATGCAGACAGAATATAAAGATTTGGTCTCACATTAAATGCATCATTTTTCCTGGTTGTAAATGTTTCTTCCTTAATTACCCTAACCTCATTATAAATGTCCTTCTCTTACGCTTTTAGATGTCACATAACTTGGAAACTTGCATTACGCAGTGTAAATGGAGAATTCCGTGCATTATAAACTCTGACATTGCAGACAATTTGAAAGGACAAAGGAATCGCATTGGTCAATTTTTAAAGGGGTTGGAAATAAATTTGTAATCTTTTGCTTACTTGCAATCCATTCACAGTTCACCACTGTAGTTTAGGGTCAAATATGATTGCACATGAGCTTAATAAAAGCACATACAGGTGAAAGTACTTGAAAAGAAAAATGACGGATCATAGAATCTCTGACAATGACTTGGAGAACAGCTGATATGTGTGGTTACAGGTAAAGGGGTAATACAAAAGTTATATTTTTCACAGTGCAAAACAAAAAGAAAAACCATAATGACCTTTTCTTTCCCCAAAAAATCAGGTACTAATGTTCCTGGTGTTGGTTTGCAGTGCTGGATCCAAAGGGGAAAGAAGACGTATGATGTGATGCAGCTGATTTTTTTTTTCAATGTAAAACTATTATGTGACTTTAATCATTATCTCACTGAACACAAGAACAATTTCATTAATTTTGACAAAGCTGAGTTTTATAAAACATTTTTAAACCCACTACATGAAAGTAAGGCTAATAATAAAACTTTCATTACAAAATGTTCAGGTTTACTTAAATTAGGTGATGCAAAAATGAGTACACCCACATTAAAAACTACTTCAGCTAGTATCTTTTATGACCTCCATGATATTTAAAAACAGCACCAAGTCTTCTAGATGAGGAACGAACAAATTGGCGACATATTATAATATATTTTTCCATTCTTAAAGAACGACCTATTTTATAAACTGGATGCAGGATGGAAAGTGATGCTCCACTTGTCTCTTCCTTAGGTGTTCAGGAGACATACTTGGCCACTAAATCACTTTCACGCTGTTCTACAGAAATGCAACAGATGTGTGTTTTGGATCATTGTCATATTGGAAAAGTGTACGTCTACCAAGGGCACGGAGTGATGGTAGCATCTTTTTTATCAATATAGAGCAGTACACGTGAGAATTCATGATACCATCAATGCAATGTAGCTTCCTGATGCCAGCAGCGCTCATGCAGCCCCACATAAAGACATTGCCACCACCATGTTTCACTGTAGGCATCATGCATTTGGAAAAATTAAATTTCAAAAATGCATTATGCTAATCAACATTGTATTTATACAGTACTGTGCAAAAAAATTTAAGTAAAGTGTGAAAAAATGAAAAATGTTGCAAAATAAGAATGTTTTCAGAAATACTGTAGTATTGTTAATAGATTATTTTTTATCAATTAACAAAATGAAAAGTGAATGAACAAAAGAGACATCTAAATCAAATCAATATTTTATGTCATCGCCCTTGATTTCAAAACAGCATGAACCTGTCAGTTTTGCCAGGTACACTTTTACATCATATGACCTGGAGCGTGGGAAAAAGTTCCCAGGCTGCAGTTCATGAGAACATCCAGCAGAGGGCGCCTCACCGCGACTGAAGGAAATGTAGGTCAATGACCTACATTTCATTCATTCGCCGGGGATTACAGGCACGGAGCACAGCTGCATTTAGCAGGGCTCCTGCCTGTAATATTAGTTAACCCCTTCAGATGGATTACTTCGTGGGACGAGACGGTTCACCAGAAGGTATGTATCTTGTGCGTTTATTATTTTTCCAAGCGAGGGTGTTCCTGATGGATTGAGAGAACAATAAATTATTACAACAACCGCTGTGTTTATTTCATTAAAATACTTTTAAATCATGTGTGTGTGTTTTTTTAACCCTTTCAAACAATTGGATTAATAATGGATAGGTGACATAATTGACGCCTCTCCATTATTAATCTGGCTTAATGTCACCTTCCAATAGCAAGGTGGCATTAACCCTTCATTACCCCATATCCCACCGCTACAGGGAGTGGGAAGAGAGTGGCCAAGTGCCAGAATAGGCGCATCTTCCAGATGTGCCTTTTCTGGGGTGGCTGGGGGCAGATGTTTTTAGCCACGGGGGGGCCAATAACCATGGACCCTCTCCTGGCTATTAATATCTGCCCTCGGTCACTGGCTTTACCATTCTGGCGGAGAAAATTGCGCGGGAGCCCACGCCAATTTTTTCCGCCATTTAACCCTTTATTTCAGCAGCTACAGCGCTGAAATTTTGCACATACACACTACTAACATTAGTAGTGTGGAATATGCAAAAAAAAGGGGATATGAGATGGTTTACTGTATGAAAACCATGTCTCATATCCTGTCGGGTTTGTGCAGGAGAAATGAAAAGCCGGCAATTGAATTACCGACTTTTCACTAACACCGCTGCGTATTTCTCGCAAGTCACACTGCTGGTCAGTGTGGAATCCGTATTTTTCTCGCCCCCATAGACTTTCATTGGCGATTTTTTTGCGCAATACGGTGACAAACGCAGCATGCTGCGATTTTGTACGGCCGTAGAAAGCCGTATAATACTGAACCGTAATATACGGCTAATAGGAGCAGCCCCATTGAGAATAATTGTGCCGTTTATTTTGCGAGTTTTACGGACGTAGTTTATGCGCTCATACGTCCGTAAAACTCGCTAGTGTGAGGCCGGCCTTAGGGTTAGGGTTGGAATTAGAGTTAGGGTTGGAATTAGGGCTAGGGTTTGAAATAGGGTTAAGATTAGGCTTGTGGTTAGGGTTACGGATAGGGTTAGGGGTGTGTTGGGGTTACAGTTGTGGTTAGGGTTGGGATTAGGGTTACGGTTGGGATTAGGGTTAGGATTAGGGTTAGGGTTGGAATTAGGGTTACGGGTGTGTTGCGGTTAGGGTTGTGGTTAGGGGTGTGTTGGGGTTAGGGTTGTGATTAGGGTTATGGCTACAGTTGGGATTAGGATTAGGGGTGTGATGGGGTTAGTGTTGAAGTTAGAATTGAGGGGTTTCCACTGTTTAGGCACATCAGGGGTCTCCAAACGCAACATGGCGCCACCATTGATTCCAGCCAATCTTGCGTTCAAAAAGTCAAATGGTGCTCCCTCCCTTCCAAGCCCCAACGTGCGCCCAAACAGTGGTTTACCCCCACATATGGGATACCAGCGTACTCAGGACAAACTGGGCAACAACTGTTGGGGTCCAATTTCTCCTGTTACCCTTGCAAAAATAAAAAATTACTTGCTAAAACATAATTTTTGAGGAAATAACAATTATTTTTTATTTTCACGGCTCTGCGTTATAAACTTCTGTGAAGCACTTGGGGGTTGAAAGTGCTCACCACACATCTAGATAAGTTCCTTCGGGGGTCTAGTTTCCAAAATTGGGTCACTTGTGGGGTGTTTCTACTGTTTAGGCACATCAGGGGCTCTGCAAATGCAATGTGACGCCCGCAGACCATTCCATCAAAGTCTGCATTTCAAATGTCACTACTTCCCTTCCGAGCCCTGACGTGTGCCCAAACAGTGGTTTACCCCCACATGTGGGGTATCAGCGTACTCACAACAAACTGGGCAACAAATATTGGGGTCCAATTTCTCCTGTTACCCTTGCAAAAATAAAAAATTACTTGCTAAAACATAATTTTTGAGGAAAGAACAATTATTTTTTATTTTCATGGCTCTGCGTTATAAACTTCTGTGAAGCACTTGGGGGTTGAAAGTGCTCACCACACATCTAGATAAGTTCATTGGGGGGTCTAGTTTCCAAAATGGGGTCACTTGTGGGGGGTTTCTACTGTTTAGGCATATCAGGGGCTCTGCAAACGTAACATGATGCCCACAGACCATTCCATCAAAGTCTGCATTCCAAAACGTCACTACTTCCCTTCCGAGCCCCGGCATGTGCCCAAACAGTGGTTTACCCCCACATATGGGGTATCATCGTACTCAGGACAAACTGGACAACAACATTTGGGGTCGAATTTCTCCTATTACCGTTGGCAAAATAAAAAATTCTGGGCTAAAAATCATTTTTGAGGAAAGAAAAATTATTTTTTATTTTCACGGCTCTGCGTTATAAACTTCTGTGAAGCACCTGGGGGTTATAAGTGCTCACTATGCATCTAGATAAGTTCCTTGGGGGGTCTAGTTTCCAAAATGGGGTCACTTGTGGGGGAGCTCCAATGTTTAGGCACACGGGGGCTCTCCAAACGCGACATGGTGTCCGCTAAAGATTGGAGCCAATTTTTCATTCAAAAAGTCAAATGGCGCTCCTTCCCTTCCGAGCCCTGCCGTGCGCCCAAACAGTGGTTTACCCCCACATATGAGGTATCAGCGTACTCAGGACAAATTGGACAACAACGTCCGTGGTCCAGTTTCTCCTTTTACCCTTGGGAAAATAAAAAAATTGTTGCTAAAAGATCAATTTTGTGACTAAAAAGTTAAATGTTCATTTTTTACTTCCATGTTGCTTCTGCTGCTGTGAAACACCTGAGGGGTTAATAAACTTCTTGAATGTGGTTTTGAGCACCTTGAGGGGTGCAGTTTTTAGAATGGTGTCACTTTTGGGTATTTTCAGCCATATAGAACCCTCAAACTGACTTCAAATGTGAGGTGGTCCCTAAAAAAAATGGTTTTGTAAATTTTGTTGTAAAAATGAGAAATCACTGGTCAAATTTTAACCCTTATAACTTCCTAGCAAAAAAAAAAATTGTTTCCAAAATTGTGCTGATGTAAAGTAGACATGTGGGAAATGTTATTTATTAACTATTTTGTGTCACATAACTCTCTGGTTTAACAGAATAAAAATTCAAAATGTGAAAATTGCGAAATTTTCAAAATTTTCGCCAAATTTCCATTTTTTTCACAAATAAACTCAGAAATTATCGACCTAAATTTACCACTAACATGAAGCCCAATATGTCACGAAAAAACAATCTTAGAATCGCTAGGATCCGTTGAAGCGTTCCTGAGTTATTACCTCATAAAGGGACACTGGTCAGAATTGCAAAAAACGGCAAGGTCATTAAGGCCAAAATAGGCTGGGTCATGAAGGGGTTAATTACATTGCCTGCATTTTCGGTGTCATTGTATGGCTGAAATTAAATTAGTAGACAGACACCTCCCTGATGGTATTGTAAGCAGGTTGTGGGATGAAGTGATGGACAGGAGGCAGAGCAAGGGTTAACATATTTATTTAACAGGGGTATACTCCACACAGGGAGGTAAAGGGTTAAACAGTAAAAATGGAAAAGGATTTTGGGAGGTGAAGGGTCAACCAGGGGATTAAACAGATGAGATGGCAAAGGATATCATAAGTAGAAGAATGACAGTTCAGATGACGCCAGCTCTTGTGAAACACTTATGTCAGGAGCACCGCAAACTGCAACTCCTGCTGAGAACTAAATGGCACCGGCAACGGTGTCTTTTCCAGAAAGGTCCTGTAGTAATGATGTTCCGTCTTCTGGTGGCAGCCTCCGGTACCTTCCGCTGAGCCTAGTCCATATATTACAGTGGCTCCAAAGGGTACGGGCCACCGTCCTGTATGAGTCTAACATGGTTCTGCAAATATACACTGGCGAAGTAAGGGCGCAAGTGTCTGGGCAAATAGTCGCTGGTAAAGTCAGGGTGCAAGTGTCAGTCCCGTTTGTGGTCACTCTTATGTGGCACGTGTACTGTACTCACGGACATGAAGCATATGGCACCTTGTTCTCTGTCAGCTACTGGTCGTGCTGTACTTTTCTCTTGATGCTGCACGCTGCCTGTTCGTGTCAAGACTCAAGCGCCGACAACCACTGGTGCACAGCTTCTCTCTGGTAGTCACCAGGCACACACTGCCCATTCCTCTCCCTCTCTGGTTCCCGCTGCTGGTGGCAGGAGATGGCATATGCTGGACTGCACGACGCTGGCGCTCCCCGGATGGAGCACTCCTCTCCCTGGCTGCTGCTGCTGGACACACAGCTCCCCTCAGTGCAGCGACTCCTGTCCTTCTCGTCTGCTCGGTGTGCTCGGCTCTGCTCTGTTTGCACAGCTCTGCTCTATGTGCATGGATCGGCTCTGCTCTATGTCACCTGTCGCAGTGCCGATACTCTGGGGTGAGGGAAGGGGATTCTCACCACTCTGCCCTCTGTTCGCGAAAAAGCTCTCTCGCTGAGTGCGCTTTTTCCTCATCTTTCTCCGCCCTCCTCGGTCAGCAGGAAGGTCCTCCTCCCCGGGGCTTCCCCCAGGCAACAGGGGAAGGTCCGTCTCACAATTGCTTCCCCCCGGGAACAGAGGATGCAGTCTCTCTAGTTCCGGACTCAGCACGCAGGTACCCGCAATGCTGTCAAACCCCTTACAGTATTAAATGAAGGATAAGTGCCTGCCTGTATTTCTAGGTATTGATGATACCATTAATCCTGACCAAATTCCCACCTCCATTTGCAAAAATGCAGACGCAAATTTTGAATGATCCTTCATTGTGCTTTACTGCTGCCTGCAGACACTCATTATTATACAACTCTTTAGGCCTTTGGGGAACAAACTTCCTTCTGTTACAGCCAAATATTTCACATTTTGACTTATAAGTCCAGACTACCTGCTGCCATTTTTCTGTGTCATCGTTGTTATGTTTTATTGCATAGTTGAGTCACCTGTAGTGTTGAGCATTCCGATACCGCAAGTATCGAGTATCGGCCGATACTTGCGGGTATCGGTATTCCGATACCGAGATCCGATACTTTTGTGGTATCGGGTATCGGTATCGAAACAACATTAATGTAAAAATGTGTAAAAGAGAGAATTAAAATAAAAAATATTGCTATACTCACCTCTCCGACGCAGCCTGGACCTCACCGAGGGAACCGGCAGCGTTGTTTGCTTAAAATTTGCGCGTTTACTTCATTACGTGAAGTCCCGGCTTGTGATTGGTCGCGTGCCGCCCATGTGGCCACGACGCGACCAATCACAGCAAGCCGTGACGTAATTTCAGGTCCTTCAGGATTTTAGAATTACGTTCTGGCTTATGATTGGTCGCGTCGCGGTCACATGGGCGACGCGACCAATCACAAGCCGTGACGTCACGGGAGGCATTTTAAAATGCGCGCGTGTCCTGCCTCCCGTGATGTCCCGGCTTGTGATTGGTCGCGTCGCCCATGTGGCCGCGACGCGACCAATCACAGCAAGCCGTGACGTAATTTTAGGTCCTTCAGGATTTTAAAATTACGTTCTGGCTTATGATTGGTCGCGACGCGACGCGACCAATCACAAGCCGTGACGTCACGGGAGGCTGGACACGAGCGCATTTTAAAATGCGCGCGTGTCCAGCCTCCCGTGACGTCACGGCTTGTGATTGGTTGCGTCGCCCATGTGACCGCGACGCGACCAATCACAAGCCAGAACGTAATTTTAAAATCCTGAAGGACCTAAAATTACGTCACGGCTTGCTGTGATTGGTCGCGTCGCGGCCACATGGGCGACGCGACCAATCACAAGCCGGGACTTCACGTAAGGAAGTAAACGCGCGAATTTTAAGCAAACAACGCTGCCGGTTCCCTCGGTGAGGTCCAGGCTGCGTCGGAGAGGTGAGTATAGCAATATTTTTTATTTTAATTCTTTCTTTTACACATTAATATGGATCCCAGGGCCTGAAGGAGAGTTTCCTCTCCTTCAGACCCTGGGAACCATCAGGGATACCGTCCGATACTTGAGTCCCATTGACTTGTATTGGTATCGGGTATCGGTATCGGATTGGATCCGATACTTTGCCGGTATCGGCCGATACTTTCCGATACCGATACTTTCAAGTATCGGACGGTATCGCTCAACACTAGTCACCTGGCCTTGTTTTTATGTCAAAGATCAGACTTTTTGGCTGCAAGTATTCCATGAAGACAACTTCTAGAAAGACTTCTCTGAACAGATGATGGCTGCAGCTGAGTCCTACTGGTTGTTGCCAGTTGTGAGCTGATAGCGGTGCTGAAAAGCTGCAGATTTTGAAATTAAGTAAGCATGGTGTGTCTTTTATTTGCTTCACTAAGATTCCTTGGATGACCACTGCATCCTCAATATTGACCATTTCTTGGTCCTTCTTCAAAAAAGCTTGAACACCACATTTTGACACCCCGGTCAACTTTGAAATCTTTGACTAAGATAGATGAAGTATAACTAACTTAAGTTAGTGTTAGTTTTTGACCTGTGGCATGAAATTGTCTTCCACAACCTCACATGTAGCAGAGTTTGTCTGTTCCTCACCCAGTCTAAAGCTTACTACACAGCTGTTTCTGTTACAGTTGATAACTGTGTTTCAACCTACATATAAAAATGATAAATATTATCACCTGTTTGATAAAATAGGGTACTCATACATCTTACTATGATTCTACAAAATCCCTAGCAAGTGTACCTAGAAAAAAATGATAACTTTTGAAGGAAAAGAGTGGTCACACTAAAAATTCATTTGATTTACCGTACATTTCTCTTTTGTTTATGCATTTTTAGAGATGAGCGAGCACTAAAATGCTTAGATGCTCACTACTCGAATCAAGCAATTCCTAATGCTCGAATGCTCATTTTGAGTAACAAGAATAATGGGAGTCTATGGGAAATACGAGCATTTTTCTGGCAGAACCCTACAAAGAGATCTGAAAATGTTGAAATGGATGGAAAGAGTGCTGAATGGAATGAGAACAAGATGGAGAAGACCCTGGAAGCATCTGACTCTCAGATGATTGCTGCTGACAACAATGGTGTCACATATTTACTCCACTTTAAGGAGTGACAATAAAACATTCAAAATCGACAAGAAATTGGAGTTTACATGAAAGAAACAATTTTTTCCTGTGTAATGACTTTTATATAAGGTAAAATTTAAAAAGGATTTTTTTAAAAGATAATAATTTAATTAAACCACAATTGAAATTTTTAGTGAAAAAAATGGAAATTTCAGTGTAATGAAGGAAGAAAGAACTGCAAAAACTGTGGTGGAAAAGAGATTCAGATACACCGTGTATTAGATATAAAGGAGGACCTCATACACATTCTGTTCAAATTGTCATGTAGTGGTACTCCTGAAATCATAAAGGCTATGCACTAAGTGCAAAGCCTTCAAAAATAGCAAGCTGGGTCATCCATATACCCTTGAAGGCACTAACTGTAGTGCCTCATTCAAATATTGTGAGCAAAGTATAGTTGTGGTACTCCTACACTCATAAAAGTGCTGAACAGTGCAAAGCCTGCCAAAAATTACAAACAGGGTCATTCACACAACCTTGAAGGCACCACCTGTAGTGCCTCATTCAAATATTGTGAACAAAATATAGTTGTGGTACTCCTCCTCTCATAAAAGTTCTGAACAGCGCAAAGCATTACTTGCTAGACACAAATGCACAAACAGGATGCAACAGGTCCCCCATGATAAAGGCAGGGGCAGAACAGGTGAAAAATAGTTAAAATGAACCACTTACTAACCCACCAAACATCCGTGAGATGGCTGCCTAGTATTCTAATGGCACACAGGTCTGCATAGGGCGGCATTCACACCATTATGTGAGATGCACCTTTATCCATATAGCAGCCTATTACCGATGTCCCTACTATTACATATTATGCCAATACCATATGAGCCCCCACAGGCTAGACACCCCACATTACCCAGCCACAGCTGGAAAGAGCCAGCCTTCACCCTGCATAAAAAAACGAGCAAAAAAGATGTAAATAATACATGTAAATAATACATGAGGTATTGGTCGATATTTTGGCTATAATACACAAGCTCACAACCTGCATCAAGGATTCTCATTATCTTGCAAGTCCTACACTAAATAAAAAAAACTAACTGACCTGCTGTATCCTGTTTGTGCATTTGTGTCTGGACATGGTATTGCAAGTATGGATGCTTTTTCTCTCTCAGTGATGTTTTATTGATTTTTTAATTTCTTTTTGCAGTGAATTTTTACAGTGCAAAACCTGCCAAAAATTAGAAGCAAGGTCATCCATACAAACTTGAAGGCACCAACTGTAGTAGTTCAATCAAATATTGTAAGCAAAGTAGAGTTGTGGTACTCCTATACTCCTAAAAGTTATGTAGAGTGCAAAGCCTTCCAAAACTTAAAGAAGGGTCTTCTATACATCCTTGAAGGCAACAACTGGATGGTCTCATTAAAATATTAATAAAGTGTACACCTGTAGTAGACCAATTTTGTTTTTTATTTCAAGCCAAGAAAATGTCACACAAAGGAGGTTCTCAAGTATATATAACAAGAGTCAATTTTTTTACCAAAAATATTTTTTTGAACTGTACCAAGCCAAGTGGTTTTTAAAAATTTTAACTCACCGTTAGTTTACATAAAACACATTAAACTGTCTACATGAATCATTGAATTCATAAAAAAAATTTTTACAGTTTAATATACCAGCGAAATGTAACAAGAACCGCATTACAGTGTATGGATGAATCATTGAATCCATAAAAAATTTTGGAAGGGTTTTTGTGAGTTTAATATACTGGCAAAATTTAAGAAGAACCACGTTACAGTGTATGGATGAATCATTGATTTCCTAAAAAGTTTTGGAAGGGTTTTTGTGAGTTTAATATACCAGCAAAAGTGTATGGATGAATCATTGAATCCACAAACATTTTTCAAGTTTTTTTTATTTTATATAACACGTTTTATATAACACTCATGATTCTCATTTGGTTTGTATGGGAGGGGAGCGCTGCAGAGCTTAATGCCCTAATGACGAATCTGAATCACAACAATTTGAATATCAAACTCACCTTTAAATACGGGAGGTCAGTTGACATCCTTGATCTGCAGATATGTGCCCGCCCGGAGGGAGACATTGTTACCAATGTATTCCGTAAAAGTACAGCCACCAACTCGCTCCTGCATGCCCAATCTGCACACCTACCGTCTACAATCAGGGGCATCCCAATTGGGCAATTTTTGCGTGTTCGTCGCATTTGCTCAAGCGATGTTGATTTTGTGACCCAATCAGAAGAGATAGCCAACAGGTTTTCACAACGGGGATATGGTCGGAAAACTATAAGGAGGGGGTTGATGAGAGCTAAGAATACACCTAGAGATGTTTTGCTCTATAACAACAATACGAGACCAACCACGGGTAATAAGGATCAGGTACGATTAATCACTGGATACCACAATAAATGGTATGAATTTAGGCGGATTGTGGAGAAACACTGAGCGGTTTTACATACCGACCCAGTTTTAAAACAAATCTTACCCCCAAAACCTGCTATAGTGGCAAAAAGGTCAAGAAATATTCGTGACATTTTAGTACACAGTCACTATGAGCCTGAAAAGAAGAGAAGCTTGGACAAGGATCTGGTGGGTTTCTTTCCGTGTGGCCGCTGCAAGGCCTGTGCAAATTGTGTTAAAACCAAAAAATTTGCCAATTTTGATGGATCCAGAACATATGAAATTAGAAAGTTCATTTCATGCACGTCAAAGGGGGTGATTTATCACTCGACTTGCCCGGGTGGGAAGGTATACATTGGCCTTACCACCAGGGAATTAAGGATACGGGTTCGAGAACACGTGCTGGACATCGAACGAGCTAAAACAGTGGAGGATCTATCCACTCTGAAGACAATTCCGAGACATTACAAAAAATTCCATGACTGTAATCCCTGCTTCATGAGAGTAAAAGGCATAGACCTCGTTAGTATGGGTCCCAGAGGAGGAGATCTGGGGAAAGCCCTGGCTCAAGTTGAGAGCCGATGGATTTACCGGCTGGGTACTCTGGCTCCGCAGGGATTGAATGAGAATTTGGGTTTTGGGTCTTTTTTATGACGTCTTTTTGTGTACATACCCAATGTTCATTAGTTTGGTCGGTCATTTTAAGTGTTTTACTTACTGTGTGTTTGGTGTGGGCTATGGTTTTAATTGTTTTAGACTGGTTTTAATTTCTCCATTATTTCTCAGGTTCTCACCTTTCCATTACGGGGTTGTACAGTTTGAGGAGCAACCAATCGGTGATGGGACTTTGGGAGGTCGTATTGGTCAAAAGGCTTTTTGTATCTGCCCTATAACCCCACTGCGAAGACATGTTGCCTGTCTCTACAAGAACTACGGATGGATACGTGTTTCAAGGAACCAATTGAAACCAGCAATTGGCTGGCTTGGACTCTGCTGGACTCTGGATATTTCATGGACTATATGAGGATTCTGATAATTAGTGGACTTTGTCCTTAGATTCTGGTTTAATAACTAGTGGACTTTGTCCTATTATATTTCTAATGATAGCCCTTTTGTTTAGGGGCATGATGGTTGGCATGGGGCAACTACTGATTTCCAGGTCTCCATGTCTGCACCCCTATATGTTTGAGGGTTGCATGTGGACACAGGACTTGCCATGAGCGTTGGCTCCAGCCAACAGCACAGTACACCGCTTACAGTAGGGCTTTATTAAGTGGTTGCCTTGGGATAGCACAGTGGGGGTTTAGGTGAGGTGACCATGATGGATTCAATGGATTCATGTGGTTTGAGTGACTGTTGCCTCTGGGTACTTATTTGGTCGATGTATGCTCTTTTGTGGGGATCACATTAGGGAGATGTTGCTTGCTGGTACCTCTTCCTGCAGGGGAGGTTCCAGGTGCTCCTCGTCATCCATTGTGCGGTCCCTAGTGTGTTATTGTGTGCCTCCCATTCCTTTTCCCTGGTGGTGGCTTGTATATCCAACTTTCTATCACCTGTGTCATGCGCAGCATCCTACTCCATGTCTGGTTGACGTTACGGTCTTCTTCGGCCAGATGCGGCGGGGCTCTGAGATGTGGCATGGGGAGGAGGGGTCTTTATGACTTACTGCTTCGGGGGTTGAGATTGGGGTCGGAATGACCTATCACTTCGGGGTGGTGATCTCCTTACCGGGTAACGCAGTATGGAGCTTGCGTGTGCCGACTGGTGGGAATGGGTGTGGGCGTGGTTGTGTCATGACGCACCAAAAGTAGGAGTGTTTAGGCTAACGAACAGGCGCGGCTTTTGGGTGACAGGCCAGGGTAGCCCCATACGTGTATTCCAATTGGTTGGTGGGAGGGTGCTATCAATGTGTGACGTGCCGGTGGAATCCCCGTGTGTAGAACCTGATTGGTCTCCTTACATCTTAAGAGCACTATGACGCCCGGCTTTAGACACACCCCCAGGAGGAAGCAGATGCGAAACGTGCGTCGGGGTAGCTGAGGTCTAGCGTGCCACGAGGCAGGGGAACGGCAGTAGAAGTCAGGTAATATGTACCGAGCGGTTTATATACAGTATTCATGTCTTTAAACCAAGATTGATACACAATACACAGTATGTAAAAAGCAAAACACCTGTGCCTATATGGGAGATTACTACCAAAAAACAAATTTATTTATTTATTTTTTTTTTTTTTGTCCCATGCAATTAGAATAGATACACCCTATAAAGAGAAACTGCACCAAAGGGAACCATATCAAAAAAATACTTTATTGAAAAACATACAGATTAAAATATTGATAACAGTAATAATTGGGATACTCTGAACGGTGACAGCTACACCGCACCGCAGGCAAGAGGAACAAACCATGCTATATTACAAAGAATGGGGAAAAAGACCTCTCTGTATAAATTCTGTATAGTAGCACTAGTACTAGTGATCCGTTAGGTATAAAACACTAGGCTGGTAAGCAAAGTCCAGCGGGCCCATCTAAACAGAATCAGAACCATAATATAGATTATAAGAGCATGTTTACCTCCAAACCTGCGGCGCCACCCCTACGCGCGTTTCGGCTAGCGTGCCTTCTTCCGGGGGAAGGTAGCTGTCACCGTTCAGAGTATCCCAATTATTACTGTTATCAATATTTTAATCTGTATGTTTTTCAATAAAGTATTTTTTTGATATGGTTCCCTTTGGTGCAGTTTCTCTTTATAGGGTGTAAGTATTCATGTCTTGCATAGTCATATGCTTTATGCGGTGCTCAAGTGGCCGATGGGAGGTGCAATAGTCTCATGGGTTGTAACCTGGGGCGGTGTGTGTTTCCGGGGTTCGGGTGATTACACCCATGACACCCATTGACAGCAATATCTAGTAAGCCAGTAAAATCCTGTGGTTCACCGATCACAGGGAAGTTGCAGGACATATGGGCCTTTTATGCCTAGTGGCTCTGCTGTGAGTATCCAGGAGTGGGCAATTGCCTTATATAGGTGAGAAATAGGGATTTCCTTTGGTTTTGGATACGTGTGGCTTTATAGTAACATTTATTTGGGAATAGTATACACTTGCACCTTTTTGTGGTATGGCCTGTTCAGCCACTGATTTTGCACTGTCACTTTAAAAAAATTTGGAGTATTTATTGTGAATAACTAAAGGATTGCCTTTAACAATTAAAGAAATTGCTATAGCATTGATTAATATATGTACAGTTGAATAAGTAACTGGTTTTGCCTGAATATCTGCTGTTTTCTCTGCTGGCCTCTATAATTTGATTTTGCTCTGATTCTGAGGCACTGATTTTAATTGTGTGTATTGCTTGTGTTAATAAAGGTTTTTCTTAAATTAACAAAACGCTTCATGACCGAGTACAGTTTAAAGGGCCACTGTCACCCCCCTCCAGCCATTATAAACTAAAAAAGCCACCTTGTGCAGCAGTAATGCTGCATTCTAACAAGGTGGCTCTTTTAGTTTTAGGTTCAAGTATACCCCAAATAAAGCGTTTTTATACCAGGTAGGCGGGTCCTCACTCCCCAGCTTGGCCAGCTCCTCTGCCGTCACTCACATCTTCCTGCGCTTTCGGCGCCGCCCCCTCAGCGCTGTTATCGTTTCAAAACCGGCGCCTGCGCTGTGTACTGGTGTCCTGCACAGACGCAGTAAGCTCTGGCCGTCTGATGTCCCAGCCAGGCTTGCAGACTGCGCCTGCGCGGGCATTGCGGCCGCCGGCCAGCCACCTTTGGAATCCCCGGAAAACGTCTTCTTATCAGTATATATTTATGTTTCACCTATACAGAATATTCTGTGTAATGGCTGATACCAGAGAACAAAAGACATCAACAGAACACCAGGATGGATCTGCTGCACAGCAAATAGCTGTGGAACCTGCGATGACGTCACTGCCATGTGATTAGGGCAATCACATGGCAGTGACGTCATCGCAGGTCCTACACCTATTTGCTGTGCAGAGATCCATCCTGATGTTCTGTGGATGTCTTTTGTTCTCTGGTATCAGCCATTACACGGGATATTCTGTATAGGTGGAACCTTTGGAATCCCCGCCCCGCACTGTGCATAATGCATAACACAGTGCGGGGCGGGGATTCCAAAGGTGGCTGGCCGCAATGCCCGTGCAGGCGCAGTGTGCAAGCCTGGCTGGGACATCAGACGGCCAGAGCTTACTGCGTCTGCGCAGGACACCAGTACACTGCGCAGGCGCCGGTTTTGAAACGATAACAGCGCTAAGGGAGCGGCGCCGAAAACGCAGGAAGATTGGAGTGACGGCAGAGGAGCTGGCCAAGCTGGAGAGTGAGGACCCGCCTACCTGGCTAGAGACAGGAATTGTGGCTAAGTATAAAAACGCTTTATTTGGGGTATACTTGAACCTAAAACTAAAAGAGCCACCTTGTTAGAATGCAGCATTACTGCTGCACAAGGTGGCTCTTTTAGTTTATAACTAGTGTTGAGCATTCCGATACTGCAAGTATCGGGTATCGGCCGATACTTGCTGTATCGGAATTCCGATACCGAGATCCGATATTTTTGTGATATCGGGTATCGGTATCGAAACAACATTAATGTAAAAATGTGTAAAAGAGAGAATTAAAATAAAAAATATTGCTATACTCACCTCTCCGACGCAGCCTGCACCTTACCGAGGGAAGCAGCAGCGTTCTTTGTTTAAAATTCGCGCTTTTCTTTCCTTTACGTGAGTCCCGGCTTGTGATTGGTTGCGTGCCGCCCATGTGACCGGGACGCAACCAATCACAGCAAGCCGTGACGTAATTTCAGGTCCTTAAGGATTTTAAAATTACGTCCCGGCTTTGTGATTGGTTGCGTCGCAGTCACATGGGAGACGCAACCAATCACAAGCCGTGACGTCACGGAAGGCTGGACACGCGCGCATTTTAAAATGGGCGCGTGTCCAGCCTCCCGTGACGTCCCGGCTTGTGATTGGTTGCGCCGCGATCAACCAATCACAAGCCGGGAGGCTGGACACGCGCCCATTTTAAAATTTTAAAATGCGCGCGTGTCCAGCCTCCCGGCTTGTGATTGGTTGACCGCGGCGCAACCAATCACAAGCCGGGACGTCACGGGAGGCTGGACACGCGCCCATTTTAAAATTTTAAAATGCGCGCGTGTCCAGCCTCCCGGCTTGTGATTGGTTGACCGCGGCGCAACCAATCACAAGCCGGGACGTCACGGGAGGCTGGACACGCGCCCATTTTAAAAAGCGCGCGTGTCCAGCCTCCCGTGACGTCACGGCTTGTGATTGGTTAATGGCGGCCATGTTGCCGGGACGCGGACCAATCACAGCAAGCCGTGACGTAATTTCGTCACGGCTTGCTGTGATTGGTCCGCGTCCCGGCAACATGGCCGCCCTGACCAATCACAAGCCGGGACTTCACGTAACCAAGTAAAAGCGCAAATTTTAAACAAACAACGCTGCCGGTTCCCTCGCTGAGTTCCAGGCTGCGTCGGACAGGTGAGTATAGCGATATTTTTTATTTTAATTCTTTCTTTTACACATTTATATGGATCCCAGGGCCTGAAGGAGAGTTTCCTCTCCTTCAGACCCTGGGAACCATCAGGAATACCGTCCGATACTTGAGTCCCATTGACTTGTATTGGTATCGGGTATCGGTATCGGATTGGATCTGATACTTTGCCGGTATCGGCCGATACTTTCCGATACCGATACTTTCAAGTATCGGACGGTATCGCTCAACACTATTTATAACGGCTGGAGGGGGGTGACAGTGGCCCTTTAATAACTTTACAGTCAGTATGTTTATATGATTCTCATTTGGTCTGACATGCTCTGTGAGCTGTGAGGTCTTATATAGACAGGTGTGTGCCTTTCCAAATCAAGTCCTATCAGTTTAATTAAACACAGCTGGCCTCCAATGAAGGAGTAGAACCATCTCAAGGAGGAACCACAATGAAATAGAAAGCATGTGACTTAAATATGAGTGTCTAAGCAAAGGGTCTGAATATTTATGACCATGTGATATCAGTTTTTCTTTTTTATTAAATTTGCAAACATTTCTACATTTCTGTTTTTGTTTCAGTCAAGATGGGGTGCAGAGTGTACATTAATGTGAAAAAAATGAACTTTTTTGAATTTACCAAATGGCTGCAATGAAACAAAGAGTGAAAAATTTAAAGGGGTCTGAATACTTTCCGTACCCTCTTTATGTCTCCAATATATCATGTACACCCTCTTTAAGTTTACAACTAGTTTTTACATACAGTATTACATCTGTGGCCACCACAAACTTCTTCCTTATTCTGAAATAATCTTGGTGACAGAAAACTTTCCAAAACTATGTCAAGTTTTTGCAAGCCCCCATTCTAGATCTCAAGTTTATACTTATGTTGGTTCTAGTTCATTCCCAATGTTGAGCTGAAAGTTAGTGCTTTCTCCTGAGACAGCCATATGGGGTCATCATTATTTGCACCTGTCTACATGACCACATTGACTATATATATATATATATATATATATATATATATATATATATATATATATATATATATATATATATATATATATATATATGTATGTATATATATATATATATATATATATATATATATATGTATATATATATATATGTATATATATATATATATATATATGTATATATATATATATCTTATGGCAACTAAGAATTTTATAACGCAGGCTGTGGATTCCTCATTGTCCCTTGTAATGTTTGCAGAACTTATGGAACAACAGACAACAAACCTATCATCCCTACATGAATCCTATCAAGATATCAAGTTGCTTAATTGGAATCTGTCAGCAGGGTTTTTGCTAAGTAATCTAAGAGTATAAGGTAGGGGCTGAAACACTGATTTCTGAGTTTCTTATTAGGCTGTGTACTATTGTGTCAATACAGTGAGTGTTTTTTCAGCAGGAGATTATCACTGCCTAGACTACAGCTCATGTGCATCCTGGTCCATCCTTGCCTCCAGCACTGATTAGCAGCCCACTGTCAACAATCTACACAGAAAGCTGTGATGGCGGGGTTTGTTTTCTGAGCTATATGCTACATCTAAAATCTCTGACTGTATCACCACGGCTGCACCCGGTAAACTAAGTGATACATCACTGGAAATAGGGTCTCTTTTCCTACATTTTGTTACTCTCAGAGAAGGTAGAAAAAAATAGGTGACAGATCCCCTTTAATGTATTGCAATCTCACCTACTTCCCATATAAAGCATAAAACCCATGCAATTGCACCACTTCCAATATAAAGCATAGAATTATACCTCTTATAATAGAACTGGACACAATCCCTGACTCCTCACTACAAGATGTATATTTGGAAGCCCATATCTGTTCTGACCTTCAAACCACCATGAAACAAACAACATGTTATATACCGTAATTTACCCTATGGAAATAAATAGATGCTACAGGCATGGCTGAGTAGCGGCTAGGAGTAGCATGCTCATAATATAGCACTTCTCATTTTTTGGCAATCGTGAAGCAGCAGAGATGCTGGTACTAGGACTGATTGAAGTGTAAAGCATACGACTGTTTTTTATAGTCTGAGACAGACAATTATTGCAGTGTTATCCTTTCTGTGCTCCAGGCTCCTGCAAGGCTGAACAATTTTGCTGGAGTTCCCTGCAGCATCCGAGAGTTAATGGTGCCTTCATCCAACTGCAGATTACAAACGTAATTGGTGCCGAACCGAACAGCTTACTCTGTATCCAGGTTTGAGGGGATTATACATGGGCGCCCTAGTGAGCTTTCTTACCTACCGCTTCAACCTTACTTGTCTATGGCTAATATATGAATTGTAACTAAGAGCTATGGAAATATCATTGGAGCTCACCAGACAGTGAGAGATAAAATCAATATTCTGCTGAGCTGTTTCAGAGTCATTCCAGCTTATTGGACCAGGGAAAATCTCCAGAGCTGGTTATTAGTATCGCTGAAAGCTTTGTATGGGTGTCACCCTCTGAGGTCAGAGAAGAAGGACACAAAGGTGAGATTTTTTGGGTGTACTGGGAATACATGAATAAAATTAATGAAGTGCATGAAATGATCATTAGAGATGAAAAAACTGATTTGAAGCCAATTTTTTCAAGATTCAATTAGAATGAATCAAGCAAAATTACTAGTCAGCCACCAATTTGCTATATTCCTTTGCAAGGCCAGGAGATGGTTAAAAGAAGAAAAAACCTTTTTATACACTCACCTTTCCTAATTTGTTCCTATGTTACAGCGCTTGTACTCAGTGCTGGTCTTCTTTTCTTCCATGGCTCTAATTCAGCACTGCGGCCAAACTGAAGCCAGTGATTGGGCTCACATTGTCACATGAGGGGGTGATGCACGCTAAGACCACCGCCATTTCCCCACATGACCGTATGAGGACAATTATAGGCCTCAAATTGACCTCAATAGTGGAATAAAGTGAATTATGCAAACAATACCAGAGTGGAAGTCGGGTACGGAGGACCAGAGAGGAAGACTGGTGTGGACGACCAGAGCAGAAGACTGGTGCAGAAAACCAGAGCGGAACACCGGTGTAGAGGACCAAAGCAGAAGACTGGTATGGAGGACCAGAGCTGTGATGGTAGAAAAGGTACGGAAAGGTGTGTATAAAGTTTTGTTATATTATTTGACCCCTTTCCTCCCCTCACAACAATTGGGATAGCTTCAATTGATCTCCCGATTAGACTTATAGGTAAATTCACTCATCACCACTGATCATACTATACATTAGTATTTTTGAAAAAAAAACCAGCCCCTGGATGCTGATCTTTGAGACCAGTTCCACTTAACAAAAATACGTATAGTTGTTTTCCACATATGATTATATAAAATATTAGGAAGAGTCACAAGAAACAACAATAAAGATGAATTATGTACAATTGTACTAAGAATTCCCAAAACAGCATAAGAAAAAGTGAAAAGAAGAAAAAAATTAACCCCTTAACCCCCAGAGCTTTTTTTTCAGTTTTGCGTTTACGTTTTTCGCTCCCCTCCTTCCCAGAGCCATAACTTTTTAAATTTTCTGTCAATATGGCCATGTGAAGACTTATTTTTTGCGGGACGAGTACTTTTTAATGACACCATTGGTTTTACCATGTCGTGTACTAGAAAATGGAAAAAAAAATCCAAGTGCGATGAAACTGCAAAATAAGTGCAATCCCACACTTCTTTTTGTTGGCTTTTTTGCTAGGTTCACTAAATGCTAAAACTGACCTGCCATTATGATTCTCCAGGTCATTCCGAGTTCATAGACACCTACCATGTCTAGGTTATTTTTTATCTAAGTGGTGAAAAAAATTCCAAACATTGCTAAAAAAAAATTGTGCAATTTTCCAAGACCGAGTCTCCATTTTTCGTGATCTCAGGTCGGGTGAGGGCTCATTTTTTGCGTGCTGAGCTGACATTTTTAATGATATAATTTTGGTGCAGATACGTTCTTTTGATCGCCCGTTATTGCATTTTAATGCAATGTCGCGGCGACTAAAAAAAGTAATTCTGGCAGTTTGAATTTTTTTCTTGCTACTTCGTTTAGCGATCAGGTTAATCCTTTTTTTATTGATAGATCGGGCGATTCTCAATGCGGCAATACCAAATATGTGTATGTTTGATTTTTTTGTAATTGTTTTACTTTGAATGGGGTGAAAGGGGGTTGATTTCAACTTTTATATTTTTTTAATTTTTTCATATTTTTTAAAACTTTTTTTTACTTTTGCCATACTTCAATATACTTCATGGGGGGCTAGAAGCTGGAATAGCCTGATCATCTCAGCTACATAGGAGAGATGCTCAGATCGCTCCTATGTAGTAGAAATACAGACTTGCTATGAGCGCCGACCACAGGGTGGCACTTGCAGCAATCTGGCATCAGCAACCATAGATGTCAACCTCTGGTTGTCATGTCGATGCATCGCTGACCCCCGATCATGTGAAGGGGGTCAGCGGTGCGTGCATTTCCGGCCCGATGGCCAGAAGCGCTTGTTAAATGCTGCTGTCAGAGTTTGACAGCGGCATTTAACTAGTTAATAGGCGCAGCTGGATCGCCATTCCACCCACACCTATGGCGGGCACATGTCAGCTGTTCGAAAAAGCTGACAAGTCCCGGCTTTGATGCGGCTCACCGCCAGAGCCCACATCAAAGCGAGGGTTCTGCCATAGGATGTACTATTCTGTCCGATGGCAGAAAGGGGTTAAAGATGTACACTATTATTCATTAATAATAAAAAAAGTCCCAATAGTGTCCTTAGATTAAAAACCACATAAAAACAATACTATCCTTCTCATCAATAAATGTTCTCAAGTAAGGTAAGGGTGAATAAAAAAAGGCACATATTACCAATATACAGAAAACATAAAAAAATAGTGTATGGAGGAAAGTTGACAGCATTACATCAATACAAATGCGTCAGTGAACCGCAACTATATAATGTGAGTGTAACACATGTAAAAGTAAAAAATAATAATGCAAAATCTATACCTAACCCATCATTTCCATAATAATGAAAAAATGAAAAGATCATAAAGGGCAGTACAAAAAAGAGTGAGAAAATTGATCCTTATTGATACCCTAGGTAAGATGCCTTGCCTCAGAAATTGGCCCCCTTCAAATAAACACAATATCAGCCCTGCTCAATGTCGACCCAAAATCACACTAAAGAAAACTTGATAGAACAGATACACTGAAAAACAATATGCACACAAATAAAACTCACTTAAAAAAATACAGATATCAATGTACTTAGAACACCTAAAGGTTTCTGATAATATAAAAACCCATGACATCCCATAAGATGCCCTATTACAATGTTTCATATGTTTATATGAGCTCCAAAAATATTACCATGATAAAGAGAAACGGCTTATAGAATGCTTCCATACCAAGTAAAAAGTCCTCTTCCACCCCAAAGTGTACTTCGTAGATGCTCACGACCTTAACAGATTGTTGTGAGATGCTTATCACAATATCACAAATATCAAAATAAGAACCTTAATAGATGAGCTGGACAAGCTAATAGGGGATTTGCATCAATTTTACAGACAGACCACCAGCAGATAGGCTGCTGTGAGTAATTCCCTCTTCCTTCTTTTCTTAAGTTCTGCATTTGAAAGTGTTCCAGCTCATTTTACACACTTCTCTATCTACAGGAGTCACAATTGCATTGATACCATTCCAAATAATATTTTTTCACTGCATGAGAAGCTGCCAATCTTCCAAAAACATTCTGTTCCCTTTCCAGAATTCCTTTAATTAGAAGCTGAGAGCCTACTTAAAAAATGTCCTTTGTGTTTAACTTTACGTTCTCCAGAAAAAGAGCTGCAGGCAAGAAAAATACGACGGTGCAATTATTACCTTAGAGGAGGTGTATTGCTTACACGTTTCTACAAAATAACGTTCAGACTGATTCATTTTATATTCTCTTCATAAATTCTATTATCATTATGGAGTTCTAATTAGCAGCAATACACAAAAATAGAATGCCTAGAAGCTAATGGCCATTTATAGAGAGTTACCATTAAGTTCTTTCAGCAGAATGGGAGAGGAATTACTAATAAAATCATTTTAGCCAATAATGTTAACATTTCCATATAATGCACTTCATGCCGATTCAGCTGTATATACCAATGATCTACAACATATGATGTCATTAAATAGAATTAAATACTATCCTAATTAAATAAAATATCTGAAAATACACTACTGTACAGGATACAAAGGCCCAGATTCATTATCGCATTTGCACTTGTTTTCCGTCTGGCCTTTAGAATTTTTTGCCTGTTTTTCATTTGAGACTAATTCCTCTTGTAGTTTTGCCTTCTTTAAAACCTATTTTACACATGCGCAATTGTTGAATAAAATGAACAATCTGCCCACAATGGGGAACATAAGATAAAACAGGTGACTGTTGTTTCTTATGTTCCCCATTGTGGGCAGAGTGTTCATTTTATTCAACAATTGCGCATATTTAAAAAGTTTCAAAATTTGGTGCAAATCTACTAACTCCCCTACTTTGAATGAATGTATGGATTTCAAGCAAATAGTCCCAGTTTTTGAAAAATTTTGAAAAAGATGCAACTTTTTGCTCAAAACATCGTAAAAAAGTCCAATTTTTTACTTTACGCAAAATTTATGAACCGTGTGCACCGTTTTGATGAATTTAATGCAATAAACATCAGCGAATAGCATCTAAAGCCATCTTACACCTGTACACAGTGTGACAAACAGGAGAGAAAAATCAGTGAGACAAACACTCACCCCTACTCCCAGTAATCATCTCAGCATCTCTGCTACTAGTGATGGATTAGACTTGACAACAGTCAGTGGACAGCAAGTTACACACTAGGCTGACATCTAGTAGTCGGCACTTTGGAGTGAAATCTCAAGGGTGAGACGTCACTTTGAAACAAAGAGATTAGCAATTTGTCTATCTATTACATTATCTATCAAACATGGTCAAGATTCTGAAAATGCAGTGACCATTGAAATCTTTATTAAATGAAGATAATAATAATAATAAAAATAATAATGCACATAAACAAGTTATACATTTTCAGCCATAAATTTTTTAGAAAATAAAAACAATATATTTTTGAAGAAAAACTGATAAATATCGAAAATATTCAATTTTGGCAAATTTTTTGCGTATTAAATTAAGATTGGCAACTGATCAAAAGAAAGCTGTTTACTCAGCCGTTGTTGGAAATGAATCCAGAGAGACTCCAAAGATGCCATTCCGACATGATTTACATTACTAATAAATGTTATTTTGCAATTTAAGTTTACAGTTTGTGACATATGTCCTACTGCCAGATGTCACCACTAATATGCCAGCTTATGAAAATATTCTATTCATAATGCTCACGTTCCCATATTTCAGCCCCCTAAACTTACTCCTAATCAAAGTATACCCAGAGAACATTAGCCAGTGCCTCCTATCTCAATTATCTGAATGGCACTAGATTACATTTTATCATGAATATTCATTTAGACTGTCATTAACTGAACTCAAGAAAACCCCAAGGATTTGGCAAGAGATGTTAGGAGTTCCTTGGGATAAAAAAAGTAATAGTGGAAGGAGCTAAGTGTGGCCCACATGCCATCTTGGCAGTTGTGCCTCATAGGTAGATCCATTGAAAGAAAAAGCACAATCTTCACAATGTTTTCCTCACTATTAAATACTATCAGTGACCCTTAAAACTCCTTCTCAGCAAATCTTTCAATTCTTGATAAGAAACAGAAATGTATTCTTCTTCAGCATCACTACCCACGGTTCTATGAGCACAACTGCGATGACCACTGGATTTCAACAGAATATTAATACATTATCTATTGGTGACATTGGTGAGTTGATTTATTTAAATAATTTGATATTTTAATGGTACGTATTAATCATAATGTTGTGGGCTCACCTGATGAGGTGGAATTTCTAAGCCATAGACTAGGTTAAACCACAAGTACTGAAGATGATGGCAGAGCCGGTAGGACCAGATACCACGTGGATCAATGAAAACTAAGACAGCAAGGTATTCAGAGGAGCAGGCAGACAAGCTGAGCAGGAAAAACTAGAAGACACAAAACCAGGAGTGCAGACAAATATTGGAACTGTAGATGTTTAATCAGTCCAGAACTTACAGCAAACAAATGGTTAAAAACAGAGTTGTATGCTATCAGCAGACAGATGGTCCTTTCCAGGGATGTAGGTGACAGCACTGAACAGGCAAACTGAATTCTTGCTTGTAGAGAAGATACACACTGTTGCAGCAGCATTTGTTGTGTGAAGCGTTCATTATACTTACAGCAGACAAAGGGTTAACTGCAGGTCTGAGCCAGGAAATAAATGCAGATATCTGAGTGACAAATTGGAATTTGCTTGAAGAGATAGATGGTGAAGTAAGCTCCAAAACACACGGTAACTAGAAACAAAGCTTACTGAATAGTGATGAGCGAATATATTCGTTACTCGATATTTTCCGAGCACGCCCGGGTGTCCTCCGAGTATTTGTAAGTGCTTAGTTTTCCTTGCAGCAGCTGAATGATTTATATCTGTTAGCCAGCTTGATTACATGTGGGGATTCCCTAGCAACCAGGCAACCCCCACATGTACTTATGCTGGCTAGTAGCTGTAAATCATTCAGCTGCGGCGATGAAAACTAAATCTCCGAGCACTTACAAATACTCGGAGGATCCCTGAGCGTGCTCGGGAAATCTTGAGTAACGAGTATATTCGCTCATCACTATTACTGAATACTCAGACACAATAGCTCTCTGGGTTGGCCTTAAATGGCCTAGAATAATGATATCACAATAGTTCATCTGGCCATTTGAGAAACCCATTGTGGACCATAATACAAGACATTGTCCAAAGAAGCTGAGACAGGTGAGTATCATATATTCTATAGTATGTGCCATTCGTGCTATGAATAATGTGATGTTTTGACTTCTCTCCCATCTTTCATTTGACTTGACCAACCACTTGCCATACATTATGAATGTGAACAGGACTTCCCCTAATTTACATGATGTGCGACGTGTGAAGCTCAACTGCTCACAGCTCACGTGTGATTAAAACCGTAAGCATTTGATGTTAGTAAGAATTCTTGGCCTGCCCATGTAAGCAGTGTCACTTATGACATAATATATATTGAGGCAATGCTCAAGCAAAAGAAAATCATATTCATGATGTACAGTACATAATCAGGCATGTGGCCAAAATAAGGGAAAGCTTCAAGTGACCCATAGGGGAATAGGTAATTCCACTCAGAACAAAACTACCAGGTATCCCTGAGGAAGCGATCTGGATATATACACTTAGTTTATGTGCATTTGCTGTGTTTTTGTCTACACAATTTTGTCACAAAAACTGATGGTACTCTTATTATGCGCGAAGTGAATGACATTCCTGGAGTCTAATGAACGCATTGCTTATTTTTTTAAAACCTTTAGGTGTTTCACAGGAATTAATGGAAAGTGGAAGGAAAAAATTAGCATTTTACTTTTTTCGTAAAAAAAATTTACTTTAACCCCAAATGGTTTACTTTCACAAGAGTAACAGGAGAAATTGAACCACAAAATTTGTTGTGCAATTTCTGCTGAGTACGCCGATACCCCATATGTGGATGAAAACGACTATTTGAGCACACAGCAGGGCTCGGAATGGAAGCAGCACCACTTGACTTTTTGAATGCAAAAATGGCTGGAATCAAGAGCAGAAGCCATGACGTGTTTAAAGAGCCCTGATGTGCCTAAACAGTGGAAATCCCACATAAGTGACCCCATTTTAGAAACTACACCCCTCAAGGATTTTATCCAGGAGTATAATGAGGATTTTGAACCCAAAGGTACGATACACAATTTGATAACATTAGGTTGTCATACTGAATATGTCGTCATTAGTGTTAAGCGCAAGTGATCACTACTTGAGTTTGCATCGGGTGCTCGGTTATGCAGTTCCCACCCTGCATTGTTTTGCGGCTGTCAGACACGCAAAAAACAAGAGGGGATTGCCAGTGTATGGCAGGCAATCGGCACATGTTTTTTGGCTGTCTGAGAGCAGCTAAACATGTGGGATGGAGACTCAAGCATGTCACTTGAGCACCCATGATATTTGGTTCATTCCCGAGAACCCTGATGCAAACTCAAATAGCCAGCACTTGTGCTCAACACTAGTCGTCATATAGTCATCTTTTTTTTTTTTAGTTTTGAAAAAACCCTACCCCATACGTAACCCTCAACCCTAACCCTAATCCTCAACCATAACGGCAAAGAATAAAAGAAATAAAAATTATAAAATAAAAATCATTGAATAACGATGATCACGGGTCTGAAAATCCAGCCCCGATCGTGTTCTCGAGGGTCTCAGCTATTGGCAGGTATCGAGTTCCCGCCTCTGCACAGGGGGAGTCTCGGACCATCTCTGCTGTGGTCTCCCATTCTCCTTCAGCCGCAGTAGAGCCTGCTCAGTGGAGATGTCAGTCCCAGCGTCTAGCTCAGGCTGATACTGGGCGACTAGTTACTACTGCCCTTCCAGGCTCTGCCTTTGTAGCCAGCACTGATCAGCGGCGAGCAGGTCTTTCTGGGACTAAGTCCTGCTTTTCCCATACTGAGCATGTGTACCCGCTACAATACAATTCCCTTCGTGTCCTTTCTTAGGATGCTGCCACACGTGGGGCAGGCGCAGCTCCGTAGCTTTCTGTCTAGGCCTCTGACAGGATCCCACCCCTGTCAGGGACCCTCTGTCTGCAGTTCAGATGTTCCTCCTTTCCCTGTCTGCCTGACAGGTGTTGCCTGGGCAAAGCCCAGTCAGCTTCTGACTAACTTTCTATCCAGCCCACCAGTTTTACCCTATTGTGAGGAGTGCCCTAGTAGATAGGAGCAAGGCTCCCCCTGGTGGACTGAAGTGTGAAGTGTGGTGTATGGTTTGTGATGCCTGGTAGGAAGATCTCCTTTATTGCCATCAGACGTAATATCACTCCCCCTGGTGGAAGAATGACATTACTGCAACTTCCAGGACTCTGGGGCGCTGCACTCCCCCCCGTTAAATCCAGTACTCCCGGACTAGGAAAAGAAAACAACAATTACAGGTTAACAAAAGACACGCAAAATTTTGAAATGCTACAAAAGAAGTTAATATAACAGTGCTTCCCTTTATGGGAGGTGAGGACACTTGAACGTTGCAAACAATAACATATTTACATGACTAATAAAGACAATACAGATGCATAACTATAAAATACTATTACCCGTACAGGTATTCCATCTATTAAGTGCAAATAGGAAACGGTTATTAACTGACTATGAAACACAAGTATAAGTGCAATTACCCTCTAAGGGTGTACTACCATAAAACCTTAAAGTACCAATTAACATTTTCTTTATTCTCTCTTTCACATGCAGGACTATCTATCTACCCCTACGGGCACACTGCATTTTTCTTCAGCTTACTCACATAAAAAACCTCAATTTTATTTAAAGTACATCATTTAACATTCCATTCTTGCAATACTTTAAATGTGCTACCAGGAGCTACAGACTCTCACGCCTGCTCAGCTATTCTCCTTACCTACCAGCTCTGCCTAGCTGATGTTCTTAGACAAACTCCCTTTATTTTAGTTAAGAGTGCATTTTCAAACATTTTACTATTCTGCATACTATCAGCTATATGAACATTATTACTATCTAACTATTCAAGGCAACATTATCATTTTTAAGGAAAGTGCAACAAACTAACATTCCCTTTAAGAGGAAACCCAAATCTTTCTCTGAGGTAAGGCAAACAATCACATCATCAATATTCAAGTCAGTTCAAAGGTGACGTGATGCAATATGAGGGACCCGTTACGAACTCCCGAATCTTGGCTTGGGTGGGCTACAAGACATGTAATCCTGACCCGGAATTCTGCCGCACCAACGGGTTTTTCTTCAGGTCTGTAAGGCAAAGTTATTTTTACAGCATAATTAACAGCAGTTTCTGTTAAGAGGCAGTCTCTGTAAAAGCCTCCTTTGTAAAACCAGAAGAGAGCACCTTTAAGAAGGTGCAAACTATTTACAGGCACAGTTTGTGATCATGCAACAGTCCATGATTCTGCAGTTCTTTAAAAGAAATAGAAAAACTTGTGCAAAAACATAGGATCCCTTTAAACAGGGGACCCCTTTAAGAGTTAACCCTAGATGGGTTCAAGAAGCAAAGAAAGAACAGTTAACTATTTACATTCGGTGTTTCGAGGTTTATTTAAACCATTCTGGAGGTAGTACCGGCGGGGGTAGTCCCTTTGGGTATTGGCTACCGCCTGGTACTACATAGGGAGCTCCCTCACTCCATTTGGGAGTCTGAGTGCCCACAGTGTTCCATTCAGGAATAACCTTTGCATGGGTCACCACGGGAGTTGGCTCAGTAGCCACAACAGTTTCTGTCGTGGTGACAGTGCAGGTGGTGATCCGAGTAGCGGTGTATGTTGGGGTGACAGTGGTCGTGGTGGTAGTCGTAGCAGTGGTTTTGACACACGGTGGCGCTGTTTACCACAGGAGACAATTTAGCTGGAGCTTTGGCGTGATGTGCCACAGTGTCTCTTTTCTTGTGCACATTTACAGCGAACCAGCCTTTCTCACCCAAATGCCTGGTGTAGGTGACGGTGTCTCCCGGGTAAAGGTCTCGGTCTGGGTGACCTTCCCAGAGGTGGGATTCCACATCCCTCCTATTCACAAAGACCTCGGCGTACAGTCCTTGCTCCTTGATAAAACCCCATCCACCTCGGAGTTTGAAGGCTACGACTGTGCCCTGCTTACGCGGGGCCTGGTGAGTGGTGCGGTCCTTGCTGGCCTTGGCCTTGACTGCTAGGTCGCATTGATCATGAGCCTTGCGTTGGGCCTGGTGTCTCTCCTCGGTTTCCTCCCACTTGCGGGCAAGCTGGGCCTGGTAGTCCTCCCAACCCAGAACCTCAACAGTCTCTCCCTTGTGTCGTTCTTCCCCAGGGAACCCCATGAAATCGGACCCAGGATTCACCCAGCGGTACACAGTCCGCTCTGCATATACCTCACCCGGCAGGGTGGTGGGCACGATTGGGGCCTTCAAAAACTGCTCCATGCCCGTGGCCTGGTCCCAGGGTTCGAGACGCTGCAACCGATGAGCACCGCGGGGAGGTGGCGCCTCTACAGGGCCTATCAGTAGTCCCTCTGTCACTGGGGCAGGGTCGGCGTGCTTATTGGCCGCAGCGGCGTCCTCCATGTTGGCTAGCTCTGCCGGCGGCGCGTCCACGGTGGTTCTGGCGACAGTGTCGGCAGCGGTTCCTACAGCGGTGCAGGGAGTGGTGTCGGTAGCGATGCCGGCGGGTCCTCGGCAGGTGTTATCGGGCATGCGGCCTTGGTGGTCACCCGCAGCTGCAGCAGTTGGTCGATCAGCTCGTCCACTCCGGCCTGCAGGAAATCAGCGCCAACTGTGGAGGCCTGGTCGCGGTGCATCTCCGGGTAGCTGGGGGAGTCCTCTGCTCCGACCCCATGCTCTGGTTCCGGGCGGCTTGCCATGGCGTCCTCCATGTTGCTGGCCTCTTCCTGGTCCTTTTCCCGCTCTCTCCTTCTGGGCGGTTTCATTTTTGTTGTCTCTGCCCGCCATTGAGGATCAGGAGGCAGATATCGGCTGCTGACGGACACGTCCTCAAGGTACACAGATATTTAGACTGGGTGGCCATTGTTTTTCACGCTTTTCAGTTCGTTCACGCCCACAACTCCACGCCCTTCTTCTTCTCCTGCGCTCCTCGTAGTGCTGTAATGGTGGCAATTTTAGCGGGAATTTTGGTGGCAAATGGCAATACACAGTCTTTAAGCAAATCACAGTTCAAATACAGTTCTGGCACAGTTCTTAGGCACACATGACCCGATGTTCAGGCTTAAGTAGATCCTGTTTGTGATGCCAAGATGTATCGCCCCACATAAGGGCAATGGGGTACTCGGTACCGGGTCCTTCGGTTCGGGGGATGTCACGGTTTTGGGAAAGGTCTTTAAAGGGGAAGTGTTCGTGACGCCACCTGTGGTATTCAGTCAGGGTGACCGACGCTGCTTAAGGGTCCGCTGGGGTGATGTTATGGCAGCTTGATGGTATACCTTCCCACAGGTGAAGTGTAACCCCAGGGCTTCCCAGAGTGTAGATGGTGGATGGTGTGAGGCGTAGTGAATAACGAGGACACAAGGTTGCAGTCTCTTTACCTTTACTGAAGGCTTCAGTGTCCTCAGTCCAGGGCATCGGATCACAGGGTAGGCAGAGTCCAGCCGGTCTGAAGGCAAATCCAGAGTCCCCTTTTCCAGGTGGAAATCAGTAGCCTTCCTCTCGCACCTGTGTGTTGTAGTACCTCCCCGCTGAGCTTCTCAGTAAGGTCCTCACAACTCTTGTAGATGTTCTAGATGTTATGTCTTCCTCTCTGTCTCCCAGATGGTATGGATAGGACAAACCCGTATGACTGATGGCCTGAGGCTTTTTACAGGGACCCTAGAGACGCCCCGGCCCCCACAAGTTGCCACCGTGCCTCCTGGGTATATGGTCGGGCAGCCAACATGGAATTGACTGTCCTGCCGGTCTCTAGAGCAAGGCTTGGAGACGGTTGCTCCCTCGGTATTCCGGCCACCGGCTTCTGCGCCTCAGAAGGAGGCAGCCTTTTACAGGGCAGAACTCCTACTAGTTTTATCTCCTTGTGCTATGACTTCATTTCTCACCCGCTACAATACAATTCCCTTTGTGTCCTTTCTTAGGATGCTGCCGCACATGGGGCAGGCACAGCTCCGTAGCTTTCTGTCTAGGCCTCTGACAGGATCCCACCCCTGTCAGGGACCCTCTGTCTGCAGTTCAGATGTTCCTCCTTTCCCTGTCTACCTGACAGGTGTTGCCTGGGCAAAGCCCAGTCAGCTTCTGACTAACTTTCTATCCAGCCCACCAGTTTTACCCTATTGTGAGGAGTGCCCTAGTAGATAGGAGCAAGGCTCCCCCTGGTGGACTGGAGTGTGAAGTGTGGTGTATGGTTTGTGATACCTGGCAGGAAGATCTCCTTTATTGCCATCAGACGTAATATCACTCCCCCTGGTGGAAGAACGACATTACTGCAACGACCAGGACTCTGGGGCACTGCACATGCTCACGGGACGACCTCCCATTGGAGGTTGGGGGTCACATGCTCAGGTCCTGTTGCAGCTCCTATTGCACCATCTGGAAGGTCTTGTAGCACTGCTGCTATAAAAGGTTTGCATGGCCGCTCGGCCATGCGCTAGTGTATACTTGAAAACGTGTGTGTTGATGTGTGAAAGTCGCTCATTTATCATCCCCTCCCTTGTGTTTGACTGCTCGCGTAAGGTGGATGTCTGCTATCTAGCGCCCGACAGAGCCATCAGTACTAAACACACGATACAGCGTCTATTGCTGTGACCGCCAGTGCGGCGCCGTGCGCTATTAGAGCGCTTTCCTGACCCAAGTCTGGGTGGTTAGTGGCGTCGGCCATAGCGGCACTGCTCGCACTCTTGTTCATAAAATTATTATTTAAGTTATACTCTGACACCCAGTAGCGGCGGTGTCGAGCACAAGTGGTCTAGAGGAACTCTAATCCTGAGTCTTAGGATATAGTTCTGTGACTCCTTGCTTTCGCTCTTTGTGCGGTACCGAGGCCCTGTGACGCAACAGGGTTCGCTTCTTTCATACAGGGTGAAGATAACCCGTGTGTGAATCCTTATTGTACCGCCATATAGTCCGTCATTACTCAGCAGCAGGTTTTATCTCTGCACGGTGGACCCGGGCTGCGAATGCACCTTATACCATCTCTCTAATTATTTGGTGCGTTCCGCTAGCCCTAACAGCTATAGCCTTGTTTTTGACTACCGTTTTAAAACAGTGATGATGGAATAAGGCCACAAAGACCGCTGTTTTAATGTGTATTGGCGGTCATTAAGGGGTTAATAGAGTCATATTTTTCAAGATACTAACTAGTATGCACTGTCAGTAACTGGATTGCTCTTGGTCCTTTTTTTGGTGTTTGCTTTTTTCTATGTGAGCATACAGTACTTGAGGTTCTTATCATTTTGTGCCTGTCAATTTGTAATATATAGGCAATTGTGGATCTTCAAGGTCATGTGTTTTCCCATAAACAGCTCCTCTCTAGTCTGTGGACTGCTTCTGATATTACAACTTCTGTAAGGTTCTGATAAGTTTTGTTGATTTCAGTAGCATTTTATGTTATTGTGGAACCATTGATTTAACTGAATAAAAACTATTATATCTTCTGCGTGTAGCACATAAGGATATTTTTAAAAGACTATAAAGCACATTTCAACATACCCAAAATATGATTGAGACTGTGGCAAGATCTTTCGTAGAGGAAAAGACTATAATACATATGTAATAAAAGAATGTAACAATCAGAGAGAGGAGGGATTAGAGGGTATGAGTAAAGTGTTATGTACGTCTTTCAGCCTATAATAACGGCATAAAAATTACACAGCATGACAACTCTTCATCTGCTGACAATTTTGAGTAGATGATTGATGTCTGGAATCTCATATGATAGTTCTAGGAAAGCTGATGGCACAGTTATTTGAAAGCCATAAGTCATATTTTTTGCGCTTAAACCTCGGATAATTTTCAAGGCTGACATACAGTAAGTGACACTTACCTCCCTGTAAAACTGACTATAAAACTTTCTGATTTTTTCTATATAATTAGCTATAAATTACAAACAAAATTAGACAATACTTTGCCTGAAATATTAAGGAATTGCATTATTCTCTATGACTTTACACTGTCATTAACAGAATCTCTCCCACAAAAGATTAGAGCAGAACTTAAAAGTTTCTCACGTGTTAAAAAATATAGTTTAGTATTTTATGAATCTAAAATAAAGAAACCAATATACTAATATACCATTGTTTTTAAAATTTGCACTTGGCACAATATCACCTAGAATCTCATGTAGCGTCTACCAATGCCGAAAAAATTATTCGTATAAATTTCAATGTTAATCCATTTTCGCATTCACATGTATAGTGTACATGTGTAGTATTTGGACTGTTTTTTTTTCCTCTTCCGGTTTTTCAACAATGGCTGGTAGGAAAAAAGGAAAGTCAAAAGCCTGTAGAAAAATAAATGTCCCAATTGTTCAATACCACAAGAAAATACTATATGAAAGGAAAAAAAATATTTAATAGTAAGTGCAGATGACATCTTTGTCAGGAGGGTCTACTCGGAAACCACCTGAAAAATCACTAACTGTATACGCAAAAGAATGAACATATGCATTTCTCCATAAAAAAAAGACTTGCTGTTCATTTGTTCAGGCTTTTAAGCATCTTTTAACCACTTGAAGATTCCAAAGACAGCAAGCAGTTAAAAGAAGTGACCTGACCATTCTTCAGGTATTTTCTGCTCTAAAGACGCTTTATACTTTATGTTACAAGTCAATGGAAAGTCTCGAAAAACGCTCAGAAGACTCAAGTGTCTTTTTGAACGCTTTGACAATGTTTTTGCTTCAGGGTTTTTTTCAGTTTTTTCATTGTTGAGTAGTTAAAAAAAAATTGTTTGGAAAATTCCAGTAAAAAGACACTCCCAAAATGCTGTAAAATTGCTACAAAATTACAAAAATGCCCTCAGACAAAAACATTTAAAAAATGCATCAAAAACTATAAGTAGACCCACTAATAAAAAGATGCTTTGGGTAAAAAAAACACACCGGTGTCTCCTGAATCATCTTCCTCTAGAAAATGGTGGCTTTGCTCACCTAAGGACATCATATGCACATACTGCAAAAAAACTTCCCACTTTCTTCTTGGAAAAACTCAACTTTTTTGAGCACCTCAAAAAACTCACTTATCTATGCTTTTTTTCTCTCTCAGACTAAGTTGCCACAATGAATATTTGGTGAGTTTTTGATATTACAAATTGTCTGCAGCATTTCTGTGCCAGTTAGCTAAATTAGGTTACTTCTGTTTTGCATTTGTGAGTTAAATTTTTCGTATATTCTTTATTTTTGAGTATTCAATAAGGCTGGGTTCACATTGCGTTATGGCAGTCCGTTAGATGGAATGCGTTACACAGCGGCATAACGTGATGTAACGCAGTCCGTTAACGCTGCCATTAACCCCTATTATCGGGCGCATCACCAACACATGCCATATTGGGCATGCGCTAGCGATGTGCCATCATTCTGTAATGGACCCTAGGGACGCGGGCTGCAGCGTTTCTGGGTCCGTCACTGCTAGCATGATAGCATAATGCAATCTTTTTAGGCACTTGCGTTAACGCAGTCCGTTTAACGCATGCGTTGAATGGACTGCATTAACGCAATGTGAACCCAGCCTAACAGAATAACATTTTTATTAAAACAGTGAGCGTAAAAGGAGTTAGGAGTAGTAGGAAGGGAAAGGTCAAAATTGGGGTATATTCCAGTATTCAAAATAATTTTTTATACCTTAATCTTAATTGATAATTCATGTGTGGAGTGCATGTGATTTTTGTGTATTTCCGCTGCGTTAAGGCTTTAACCCCTTTACCCCCAAGGGTGGTTTGCACGTTAATGACCGGGCCAATTTTTACAATTCTGACCACTGTTCCTTTATGAGGTTATAACTCTGGAACGCTTCAACGGATCTTGGCGATTCTGACATTGTTTTCTCGGGACATATTATACTTAATGATAGTGGCAAAATTTATTTGATATAACTTGCGTTTATTTGTGAAAAAAATGGAAATTTGGCGAAAATATTTAAAATTTCGCAATTTTCCAACTTTGAATTTTTATGCCCTTAAATCACAGAGATATGTCGCACAAAATACTTAATAGGTAACATTTCCCACATGTCTACTTTACATCAGCACAATTTAGGAACCAAAATTTTTTTTTGTTGGGGAGTTATAAGGGTTAAAAGTAGACCAGCAATTTCTCATTTTTACAACACCATTTTTTTTTTAGGGACCACATCTTATTTGAAGTCATTTTGAGGGGCCTATATGATAGAAAATACCCAAGTGTGACACCATTCTAAAAACTGCACCCCTCAAGGTGCTCAAAACCACATTCAAGAAGTTTATTAACCCTTCAGGTGTTTCACAGGAATTTTTGGAATGTTTAAATAAAAATTAACATTTAACTTTTTTTTACACAAAATTTATTTCAGCTCCAATTTGTTTTATTTTACCAAGGGCAACAGGAGAAAATGGACCCCAAAAGTTGTTGTACAATTTGTGCTGAGTACGCTGATACCCTATATGTGGGGGTAAACCACTGTTTAGGTGCATGGCAGAGCTCGGAAGGGAAGGAGCGCCATTTGACTTTTCAATGCAAAATTGACTGGAATTGAGATGTGACACCATGTTGCGTTTGGAGAGCCCCTGATGTGCCTAAACATTGAAACCCCCCACAAGTGACACCATTTTGGAAAGTAGACCCCTTAAGGAACTTATCTAGATGTGTGGTGAGCACTTTGACCCAACAAGTGCTTCACAGAAGATTATAATGCAGAGCCGTAAAAATAAAAAATCATATTTTTTCACAAAAATGATCTTTTCGCCCCCAATTTTTTATTTTCCCAAGGGTAAGAGAAGAAATTGGACCACAAAATTTGTTGTGCAATTTGTCCTGAGTACACTGATACATGATATGTGGGGATAAACAACTGTTTGGGCGCATGGCAAAGCTCGGAAGGGAAGGAGCGCCGTTTGACTTTTCAATGCAAAATTGACTGGAATTGAGATGGGACACCATGTCGCGTTTGGAGAGCCCCTGATGTGCCTAAACATTAAACCCCCCACAAGTGACACCATTTTGGAAAGTAGACCCCCTAAGGAACTTATCTAGATGTGTTTTGAGAGCTTTGAACCCCCAAGTGTTTCACTACAGTTTATAACACAGAGCTGTGAAAATAAAAATTCTTTTTTTTTAACAAAAATGATTTTTTTAGCCCCCAGTTTTGTATTTTCACAAGGGTAACAGGATAAATTGGACCCCAAAAGTTGTTGTCCAATTTCTCCTGAGTACGCTGATACCCCATATGTGGGGGGGAACCACTGTTTGGGCGCATGGCAGAGCTCGGGAGGGAAGGAGCGCCATTTGGAATGCAGACTTAGATGGATTGGTCTGCAGGTGTCACGTTGCATTTGCAGAGCCCCTGATATACCCAAACAGTAGAAACCCCCAAAAGTGACCCCATATTGGAAACTAGACCTCCCAAGGAACTTATCTAGATGTGTTGTGAGAACTTTGAACCCCCAAGTGTTTCACTACAGTTTACAACGCAGAGCCGTGAAAATAAAAAAATCCTTTTTTTCCCACAAAAATGATTTTTAGCCCCCCAAATTTATATCTTCCCAAGGGTAACAAGAGAACTTGGACCCCAAAAGTTGTTGTCCAATTTGTCCTGAGTACGCTGATGCCCCATATGTTGGGGTAAATCCCTGTTTGGGCGCACGGGAAAGCTCGGAAGGTAAGGAGCACTGTTTTACTTTTTCAATGCAGAATTGGCTGGAATTGAGATCGGACGCCATGTCGCGTTTGGAGAGCTCCTGATGTGCCTAAGCAGTGGAAACTCCCTAATTCTAACTGAAACCCTAATCCAAACACACCCCTAACCCTAATCCCAACGGTAACCCTAACCACACCCCTAACCCTGACACACCCCTAACTCTAATCCCAACCCTAATCCCAACTGTAAATGTAATCCAAATCCTTACCCTAACTTTAGCCCCAACCCTAACTCTAACTTTAGCCCGAACCCTAACCCTAACTTTAGCTCCAACCCTAGCCCCAACCCTAACCCTAACCCTAGCCCTAACCCTAGCCCTAACCCTAGCCCTAACCCTAGCCCTATCCCTATCCCTAGCCCTAACCCTAACCCTAGCCCTAACCCTAGCCCTAACCCTAACCCTAGCCCTAATCCTAATGGGAAAATGGAAATAAATACATTTTTTTAATTTTATTATTTTTCCCTAACTAAGGGGGTGATGAAAGGGGTTTGATTTACTTTTATAGCATTTTTTATAGCGGATTTTTATGATTGGCAGCTGCCACACACTAAAAGACGGTTTTTATAGCAAAAAAGTTTTTGCGTCTCCACATTTTGAGACCTATAATTTTACTATATTTTGGTCCACAGAGTCATGTGAGGTCTTGTTTTTTGCAGGACGAGTTGACGTTTTTATTGGTAACATTTTCGGACACGTGACAGTTTTTGATCGCTTTTTATTCCGATTTTTGTGAGACAGAATGACAAAAAAACAGCTATTCATGAATTTCTTTTGGGGAGGGGCGTTTATACCGTTCCACGTTTGGTAAAATTGATAATGCATTTTTATTCTTCGGGTCAGTACGATTACAGCGATACCTCATTTATATCATTTTTTTAATGTTTTGGCACTTTTATACGATAAAAACTATTTTGTAGAATAAATAATTTTTGCATCGCTTTATTCTGAGGACTATAACTTTTTTATTTTTTCTTTGATGATGCTGTATGGCGGCTCGTTTTTTGTGGGACGAGATGACATTTTCAGTGGTACCATGGTTATTTATTTCCGTCTTTTTGATCGCGTGTTATTCCACTTTTTGTTCGGCAGTATGATAATAAAGCGATGTGTTTTTGCCTCGTTTTTTTCCCTACGGTGTTCACTAAAGGGGTTAACTAGTGGGACAGTTTTATGGGTTGGGTCGTTACGGATGCGGCGATACTAAATATGTGTACTTTTATTGTTTTTTTTATTTAGATAAAGAAATGTATTTATGGGAATAATATTTTTTTTTCTTTATTTAGGAATTTTTTTTATTTTTTTTTACACATGTGGAAATTTTTTTTTTTACATTTTTACTTTGTCCCGGGGGGGGGGGACATCACAGATCGCTGATCTGACAGTTTGCACAGTACTCTGTCAGATCGGCGATCTGACTTACAGTGCTGCAGGCTTACCAAGCGCCTGCTCTGAGCAGGCACTTGGTAAGCCACTCCCTGCAGGACCCGGATGCAGCCCCGTGGCCATTTTGGATCCGGGGACTGCAGGGAGAGGAGGTAAGAGACCCTCGGAGCTACGCGATCACATCGCATTGCTCCGAGGGTCTCAGGGAAGCACGCAGGGAGCCCCCTCCCTGCACGATGCTTCCCTGTACTGCCGGCACACCGCGATCATGTTTGATCGCGGTGTGCCGGGAGCTAATGTGCCAGGGGCGGTCCGTGACCGCTCCTGGCACATAGTGCCAGATGTCAGCTGCGATAGTCAGCTGACACCCGGCCGCGATCGTCCGCGCTCCCCCCGTGAGCGCGGCCGATCGCTCTGGACGTACTATCCCGTCGGTGGTCATACGGGCTCACCCCACCTCGACGGAATAGTACGTCCAATGTCAGAAAGGGGTTAAAGGAACACTGTCAGCAGGATTGTGCACAATACACTCCCTGACAGAAGTTATGTCGCTTATCCATGTTATGTAAATAAAAGCTTAAAACCTGACGTTAAATTCATCCATTGGTTGTTTAAAATATTCTTTTGAAAGCTGAAACCCTCCAAAATGTGGTTTAGGTTAAGAAAATAAATTGGCATCAATGCAGAAATATTGATCATTTAATGGACACAGAATGGTCAGATTTTAGCAAGACAAAAGTTTTGTCGCTTGGTCATATAATGCACCCAATCCTAGTTTACATCCTCACCTGTGCTCAGTAAATGATCGGTTAATTAGTGTGTGTGTATAAAAAGAAACCCAGCACCCCAGACCTTCACTTGAACTGCAACTTGAGCTCTGACAACATGCCAAAAATCCACCCTGCGACAAAAGCCTGGATTATCAAGAGGCTGAAGACCAGATCCACTGCAGAGGTGGCTGGCACCTTTAATGTGTCTCAGCTTCAAGTACAAAGAATTAAAAAATAATTTGAAGAGGCTGGAGATGTGTTTGACAAGTCCAGGTCTGGCAGACCCCACAAGACAACTGCTCAGGAGAAACGTTTGTTGGTTAGAAAATCCAAAGCAAACCCCTCTTCCACTGCAGCAGAGCTCCAACAGGCCTGGTCACCTCAACTCCCTGTGTCAACTAGAAGAGTTTGTAGGATTCTGTCTCGAAATGGCCTCCATGGTCAAATCAGTGCCCAGAAGCCAGCACTAAACAAAAAGCAAATAAAAAACCATGTGGCATTTGCAAAGTCCCACAGCCTGCTAAACAGATGGATGCCGGAAAAGTGGATTTCTGTGATGAATATTCAGTAGAATTACACCACAGCTGCCACAAATACTGCAGGAGACCTACTGAAGCCCGTATGGATCCAAGATACACCCAGAAAACAGTTACATTTGGTGGTGGAAAGATTATGGTCTGGGGTTACATTCAGTATGAGGGTGAACAAAACATTTGCAAGGTGGAAGGCAATATCAATAGCCTAAAATATCAAGAAGTATTAGCTACCTCTTATATTCCAAATCATAAAAGGGGTCAAATTCTGCAGTAGGATGGTGATCCATCTCATACATACATCTCTACAACAAAGTTCCTCCAGGAAAAAAGATCAAGGTGCTCAAGGACTGGCCAGCCCAATCACCAGACATGGACATCATTGAGCTTGTTTGGGGTAGGATGAAAGAGGAAGCTTGGAAGACAAAACCAAAGAATCTAGATGAACTTTGGGAGGCATGTAAGACTGCATTCTTTGCTATTCCTGATGACTTCATTAATAAATTGTATGAATCATTGTTGAACCGTATGGATGCAGTCCTTCAAGCTCATGGAAGTCACACAAAATATTAAATATGACTCTAATAGCACCACAACTTCATTCACCAATGTTATGCAACATATATTTGTATTTTAAGTTAATTATTTGTTTGAATATCACATTATTTTATGTGGGCGACAAAACTTTTGTCTTGCCAAAATCTGACGATTTGATCAATATTTCTGCATTGATGCCAATTTATTTTCTTAACCTAAACCACATTTCGGAGGGTTTCAGCTTTCAAAAGAATAATTTATACAACCAATGGATGAATTTATCATCAGGTTATAAGCTTTTATTTACATAACATGGATAAGCGACATCATTTCTGTCATGAGTGTATGTATATATAATATTCATTATGTAAACTAGGGGGCAGGTCAGTGAGGGATCAGTGACATGTCAGAAGCCATACAGATGAATACCTAAGCAGAGCACCACATGAAGACCCCCCACAGCCCCCCCTCCCCCCATATCATTAACTCTAAACTGAAATAAAGATTAAACAACAACCACAAGACGTATTTCATCAACCAAGGTATCATTGTAATCAGTATAACGGCGCCAACCTGACACTGTCTGTAGGTTACTGAGCACAATCCTGGTGACAGGTTCCCTTTAAAAACACATATGCATTTTTACCTCCAAATTTTCTTCATCTCATCCAAGTACATGATTAAAATCCACAAGTAAAATGCATATTTACTGCAATAGATATTGCCATGATACAGATTTCAAAAACTTACGGCAGATTTGTTTACTCTGTGGAAAAAATAAGCACAGTGGACATGATATTTCTATAAATCCCATTCACTTTCCTGGAACTGTAATGTGCTGCTTTTTTTGCACAGTGAAAATACAAAATGTGAAAATTCACAAAAAAAACTCATTATGGTTCCCATGATGTTGTTAGCCTAATTGGAAACAATCTGATGGCAGAACATGGCTATTATTGGAAGACCAAATTGAATCGATTGCTGTTTGCGTTGGCCTGTAGTCTGCCTCTGGTGCTGATATTAGAAGTTGTAGAACCTGGCTTACAGAAATTATTTCCATATTCAAGTGTTTTCTTTTCACATCTTAGTCTTTTTTTTGGCATATCCAAAAGGTCTATTAGGGGGTGGTCCCACTTTTGAGATAATTTAGAGATCATGTTGGGCCACATAACTCCCATTCCTACAGGCAAAGAGACCGAGTTAATCTACAGACTTAACGGAGTAGTGGTCCAAGTGATGCTTTCTTGACTGCTTCCACAACTCCCATAGTCCTAAACTGAGAGCTGCACTCCTGTGGAGCTTCCTTTCTATCAAAAAATGTATTTCCATCTCACCCTTTTTTTGGCAAATCCACAAAATGGTCTATAAACATTTATTATATGGGAGGCCTGTCTGTAGGATTTACAGCTCTCTTGAGAATGAGCCCCCAACTCTTGCCGCTGTGAATGGAGAGGTGGGTAGTTCACTTGTATGTCAGTTTCCAGAAGTGGACCCTCATCTACTAGACAGTTATGGCACCCTGTGCATAGGCTAGAACTATCTTAGATGGAAATGATGCTTTGCGCTTAGGGCTGGATATGACCACCATGTCTAGAAAAGTTGAGAACCTCTCATATTTCCATAAGTAGGACCTCCACAGGTGGGACCTTCACCTAACAAATATTTATGGCATGTAAAAAGAGTTTGCTATACATATCTCAACTGAAAAGACCCTGCTAGGCAAATGCAGAAATGATTCTGCTGGTAAGATGCAATGCAACAGAGAAGGAGAAAAAAATCAATGCTAATGTAAGTGGGATATGTCGAGCTTTAATTTCAGCAGAAAATCTAATTATTGAGTGCACTGACTCAAATACACAATTTTAAGATGAATCCATGTTTTGACGGAAAACTCCATCTTGTGGCAGCTCAGCCCGTGGATAAAACATGTCTGTGTGATCCGAGTATCTTCTGAGCCAACGGTGATCATAGGCTGTGATTTATAGCGCAATTATCTCCTTATACTTACTGATATACAGATACATCATTACAGTGAAAACCTAAAAGCACAGTGTGAGGAGCAAGCTAGTCATTAGTGTTAACAGGTCTTGGCTGCTTTTATGAGTCGTCATTGCACAATGCGAATGGAAGTGTGGAAATTACCTCAGGACAGTGGAGGCTATCATGATGTGGATTTCGGATGAGATTCACAAGATTTCAGCGAAGAAATGGAGAGCCAGGACAAATTTTACTAATAAAAGAAACAGTATGACTGTAGTTAGCCAACAAAAATAAAGATCAAGTCACATGCCAATTAGCCTGGAGGTGCATTGGGGGGTGTATAAATGTGTATTGGCAAACACCCATTGCACTTCTAGGCTACTTTGCATGTGCCTTCAATGCTTAATTTATCAGCAATGGTACATTAGATCTCTATAGGACAGGTATCATTTTTATTGTTGCTTGATGACAACTAGAGTGTTAGACCTCGCAATACTTACCTGTCCGGCCGGCGTGCTCCCGACGCTCCTCCTCGCTCCTCTTCCTCTGCTTTCCCTGGTGTTCGTCCCTTCGGCGGTCCGCGCATGCACAGACGTGCTTCTCTCACCGCCGGGGTTTCTGGGAGGTCGTGACCCGCTGGCCCCACCCCAATATGGCGGCGCCCGTCGGGTATTTCTTTCCTGCATCTGACTGGGTAAGATGCCTTTGCGTCTATTGCGTTCGCTGGTTAACACCAGCATCTCCTTAGGTTCCTAGGCTCCGTGTGTCTCTTGCTTTGTTTCCAGGTTGTCTTTGCCTTCCAGTCCCGTGTTCCTGCTGTGCCTTCCAGTCCCGTGTTCCTGCTGTGCCTTCCAGTTCCATGTTCCTGACGTGCCTTCCAGTTCCGTGTTCCTGACGTGTCTTCCAGTTCCGTGTTCCTGATGTGTCTTCCAGTTCCGTGTTCCTGCTGTGCCTTCCAGTCCCGTGTTCCTGACGTGCCTTCCAGTCCCATGTTCCTGCTGTGCCTTCCAGTCCCGTGTTCCTGACGTGCTTTCCAGTCCCGTGTTCCTGACGTGCCTTCCAGTTCCGTGTTCCTGACGTGCCTTTCTGTCCTTAATTCCTGCTGTGCCTGCTACTTCCGAGTCTCCGTTGTCTTCGTCCACGTCAGCCCTCATCTTCCCGGTCAGTAAGTTGTCTCTTACTACCTCTTTCTGTCCTGTGCCTCCGCCATTCCAGCCTCTTCAGTTTCACCTTCTTCCCTCCGTCCTCTGATCCCTCTGTTATACCTTCAGTCGTTCCTTTGGCTCCGGCAGTTGCGGCTTCACCCTCCTTGGGCCTGTCCCTAACGCTCTCTGTACAGGGGGTGGCACCATCTGGATCACTCGCCCTCGGGGGCTCTGAAGTCGTGGCCCAGAGGGTCCACTTCCTAGTCCTAACATAGAGTCTTATAGTTTGACTGGTAAAATCTACCTGTCAGGCTCACTGTAAAAAAAAACTAAGCTTTTGATCACAGAATTAGAATTATGAATATAAACTGAGTGCAATATTATTAGACAAGTGAGATTTTTTACCATATAATTTTTTTTAGAATAAAAAGACTTGGCCAAAAAATGGCTGGCCAAGAAGAGGAGACTTCAATGCTGCAATGGAGCATTGTTCTGCATAGAAATCATGGTTTTCTTGAATGATGCAGACTTTTTCCTGTACCACTGCTTGAAGAAGGTGTCTTCTAAAATCAAGCTGTAGTTGATTTTGAGTCCATATTAACCTGAAAAGTCCAACTAGCTCATCTGTAATAATACCAGCCAATACCAGTACCCCACCTCTGCCTTTCTGCAGGTGTATGAGTCGAAGTGGATGTCTGTGCTCATTACTAGGGTTGAGCGAAACGGATCGGTCATTTTCAAAACTCGCCGACTTTTGGCAAAGTCGGGTTTCATGAAACCCGATCCGATCCCAGCGTGGGATCGGCCATGCGGTACACGATCTTCGCACCAAAGTCGCGTTTCATATGACGCTTAAAGCGCCATTTCTCAGCCAATGAAGGTGCACGCAGAGTGTGGGCAGCGTGATGACATAGGTCCTGGTCCCCTGTTGTGATTCGGTTCGTGGGCTCCCCCGGTGGTCTCTTGTGGTACTGGTGTCCTGCAAGCTTTGCCTTCTCAGTTCACCTGTTCCTATCAGGATGTGGGAGTATCCTATTTAACCTTGCTCCTCAGTCATTCTAATGCTGGCCATCAATGTATCCAGAGTGATTCTGTTGCATGTTCCTGCTCCCAGTTTTCTGCTCAGCTAAGTTGGACACTTTAGTCCTTAAGTCTATTTTTGTATGTTTTGTCCAGTTTGCACTTATGTGAATCTCTGCAGCTAGAAGCTCTTGTTGGGCTGAAATTACCACTCCAGTGGCATGAGTTGTTATATGTGGGGGGCTACTATCTCCTGTGGGGACATTCTCTGGAGGCAAGCCAGGACTGTGTTTCTTCTACCAGGGGTAGTTAGTTATCCGGCTGGCGCGCGGCATCTAGAGACAACGCAGGAATGCCCCCTGGCTACTTCTAGTGTGGTGTGTAGGTTTAGCATCGCGGTCAGCTCTAGTTTCCATCACCCGAGAGCTTGTCCGTTTATTCTATGCTTCTGATGTTTCCTTGCCATTGGAAACCATAACAGTCCCCACCATCTTAGAGAAGGGCATGGCAGTGATTGGCTTGCTTTCTGCGGCGTCACAGGGGCTATAAAGGTGCGTTCCCGCAGACCGCCATCTTACTGCTGCTGATCTGAGCATAGGGAGAGGATGCTGCCGCTTCGTCAGAAGCAGGGATAGCGTTAGGCAGGGTAAATTAACCCCAAAACTGCTTGTGCTGTAGCGATTTCCACTGTCCAACACCACCTTTTCTTTGCAGGGACAGTGGAGGCTAGATTTCTGTGCAACAGCTCTGTAGCTTATAAGGCTCCCTGATCGCAGCGTTGCTGTGTGTACGCCGCTGTGCAAACCAACTGCTTTTTTCAAAGCACAAATCCTGTTGCTCCTTCCTTTCTGCACAGCTATCTTGTTTGTTTGTCCACACTTTTGACTTTTGTGTGCAGCAGTCCTTTTTATTGCTGCCTGCCATACTTTTCTGAGATTACTGTAGGGAGATAGTAATTGTAGTACAGTCCCTTTTTTGTTATAGCTCTTCAAGCCACTTTCTGCCACAGAAAATATACTCTAATACAGTGGCCCAGATTTATTCACTAGTCTCCCTGAAAAAAAAAAGGGGGCAGATTAAAATTGGCAAATCTGCATCAGTGCCAGTCCTGTCTGTGGCATCTTTCATTTTCTGCCACAGAAAACCTACTGTATAACAGTGGGCCTGATTTCTTCACAATTCTCCCAGAAAAAATAAAACAAGTGGGAGATTAAGATTGGCAAATCTGCATCAGTGCCAGTCCTGTGTGTGGCATCTGTCTTTCATTTTCTGCCACAGAAAACCTACTGTATAACAGTGGGCCTGATTAAATCACTTGTCTCCCATCTCCCAAAAAAAATTAAAATAAAGGGAGAATAATCTTGCCAAATCTGTGCATCTGTGCCAGTGCTGTCTGTGGTATCTGTCAGTCATTTTGTGCCACAGGAACTATACTGTGATATAGTGGGCCTGATTAAATCCCTTGTCTCCCATATAAAAAAAGGGACATTTCTATTGCCAGTGTGTGCATCTGCATCAGTCCTGTTAGTGTCATATCTGCCAGCCTCTTTCTGCCAATCAAACAGTGTAGTGTAATACAGTGGGCCTGATTTTTCCCTGCATTCTCCCACACATAAAGAGGGACATTTCTATTGCCAGTGTATGCATCTGCGTCAGTCCTGTTAGTGCCATATCGGCCAGCCTCTTTCTGCCAATCAAACAGTGTAGTGTAATACAGTGGGCCTGATTTTTCCCTGCATTCTCCCACACATAAAGAGGGACATTTCTATTGCCAGTGTGTGCATCTGCGTCAGTCCTGTTAGTGCCATATCGGCCAGCCTCTTTCTGCCAATCAAACAGTGTAGTGTAATACAGTGGGCCTGATTTTTCCCTGCATTCTCCCACACATAAAGAGGGACATTTCTATTGCCAGTGTGTGCATCTGCGTCAGTCCTGTTAGTGTCATATCTGCCAGCCTCTTTCTGCCAATCAAACAGTGTAGTGTAATACAGTGGGCCTGATTTTTCCCTGCATTCTCCCACACATAAAGAGGGACATTTTTATTGCCAGTGTGTGCATCTGCGTCAGTCCTGTTAGTGTCATATCTGCCAGCCTCTTTCTGCCAATCAAACAGTGTAGTGTAATACAGTGGGCCTGATTTTTTTCCTGCATTCTCCCACACATAAAAAAGGGAGATTTAAATTCACAACAAGTTCACGTACACCTTCTACCTGGTTTTACAGGACCACATAACGGTTGTTAGTTTGGTTACATTTTTCCAAGAATGAGGAAGTCTGGTGGAAGAGGTCGTGGCCATGGGCGGTCATTGCCAGCTGGTAATGATGGTAGTGGTGGTGGTCGTGGAGCATCAGGTGGTCGTGGGAAAAGCAATATAGCCCCTAAGTCTCGAGTTGTTGAGCCAGCATCATCGTCTGGCTACACAAGGCCTCGAAGGCTCCCTTTTCTGGGAGTAGGAAAACCTCTTTTGAAGCCGGAGCAGCAGGAACAAGTATTGGCTTTCATTGCTGACTCTGCCTCTAGCTCTTTCGCCTCCTCCTCCTCGGAAAGTGCCAAATGTCAGAGCAGTGCGTCGTCAGTGGATGCTCCCGGTCAAGAACAAGTCGCTTCCTTGTGTCCTTCACCCAGAACAACAGTGAAGGATGCGTCAGGCGACACAACTGGTTACTCCATGGAGCTCATTACACATACCGTGCCTGGGTTAGAAAGGGAAATTGTTAACAGGCCATGCCCATTACAAGATGAATCGGACATGGAGTGCACAGATGCACAGCCACAGCCAAATTATTATGCTGTTCCTTTGACTCAGATCAGAACATTTCCCTCGCAGTGTACTGATCCAGAATCTGACCCCGATGAGACTATGGAGCCCCGTCACGAACGCTATAGCACTGGCTTACACGGTGATCCAGAGGAAGGTGCACAGAAAATAGAAGAAGAGGTCATAGATGACCCAGTTATTGACCCCGATTGGCAGCCATTGGGGGAACAGGGTGCAGGTGGCAGTAGCTCTGAAGCGGATGAGGAGGAGCCGCAGCAGGCATCAACATCACAACAGGTTCCATCTGGCAGGCCCGTATCTGGCCAAAAACGTGTGGCAAAACCAAAACCAGTTGTAGGACAGCGTGGCCATCCGGTTAAAGTAGCTCAGTGTGCAATGCCTGAAAAGGTATCCGATAGTAGGAAGAGTGCAGTCTGGAATTTTTTTAACCAAGATCCCAATGATCAGTGCAAAGTCATCTGTAAGAAATGCTCAAGGACCTTCAGCAGAGGTCAGAATGTTAAAAATCTAAATACAAGTTGCATGCATAGACACTTAACCACCATGCACTTGCAAACCAGGACAAACTACCAAACGTCCCTTAACGTTGTAGCACCCTCTCACAATGAAGCTAATGGGTTAATGTGGTGGATGCAGGGTCCACAGGAGACAGTAATATTGGGACAGTTCTGCCTAGCCCACGGTCTAGGAAACAGTTGGCTGTAGGCGTTCGTCCCCCCTCCTCCTCCTCGTCCTCCAGCAGAAGCAAGAGCTCGTCCACAGACCGCAGTCGCACGACCACTCCATCCGCAGCTGCCACTGTTGCACACGAGGTGTCCAATTATGGAACAGCTAGTGGCAAGCGTCAGCAGGCTGTATTGGCAATGAAGTGTTTGGGCGACAACAGACACACCGCGGAAGTTCTGTCCGAGTTCATGCAGCAAGAAACTCAGTCATGGCTTGGCACTGTACATCTTGAGGCAGGCAAGGTAGTGAGTGATAACGGAAGGAATTTTATGGCTGCCATAGCCCTTTCACAACTGAAACACATTCCTTGCCTGGCTCACACCTTAAACCTGGTGGTGCAGTGCTTTGTGAAAAGTTATCCGGGGTTACTCGACCTGCTGCTGAAAGTGCGCAGACTTTGCTCTCACATCCGCCGTTCGCCCGTACACTCCAGCCGTATGCAGAACCATCAGCGGTCTTTGAACCTTCCCCAGCATCGCCTAATCATCGACGTTGCAACAAGGTGGAACTCCACACTGCACATGCTTCATAGACTGTGCGAACAGAGGCGTGCTGTTATGTATTTGTGGGAGGATACACATACACGGGCAGGCAGTTGGATGGCAGACATGGAGTTGTCAGCTGTGCAGTGGTCGAAGCTCCAAGACCTGTGTCAAGTCCTTTAGTGTTTCGAGGAATGCACACGGCTGGTTAGTGCAGACAACGCCGTAATAAGCATGAGCATCCCCCTAATGCGTCTGCTGATGCAAAGTTTGACGCACATAAAGGAGCAGGCGTCTGCAGCCGAGGACGAGGGAAGCCTTGATGACAGTCAGCCATTGTCTGCTCAGGGAAGTCTACAGGACGAGGTGGCGTGCGAAGAGGAAGAGGACGAGGAGGATGATGGGGATGAGTATTTTTTGGATGAGGAAGCTTCTCAGGGGGAAATAGAAAGTGCTGGCGGTGCAAGGCCGGGTTCAGGGTTTTTGAGGGAGACAAGTGACGTTGATTTGCCCGAAAGTGCTCCTCAACCCAGCATATGCACTGACTTGACAACTGGAACATTGGCCCACATGGCGGATTATGCCTTACGTATCCTCAAAAGGGACCCACGCATTATAAAAATGATGACCGATGATGATTACTGGTTGGCCTGCCTCCTTGATCCTCGCTATAAAGGCAAATTGCAAAATATCATGCCACATGAGAACCTCGAACAAATATTGGCAACCAAACAAGCTACACTTGTAGACCGTTTGATTCAGGCATTCCCAGCACACAGCGCCAGTGATGGTTCTCACACGAGCTGCAGGGGGCAACAGGGCAGAGGTGTTAGAGGTGCACAAATCAGAAGTGGCGTAGGACAGAGGGGTTTTCTGACCAGGTTGTGGAGTGATTTCGCAATGACCGCAGACACGACAGGTACTGCAGCATCAATTCAAAGTGACAGGAGACAACATTTGTCCAGTATGGTTACTAACTATTTTTCCTCCATTACCGATGTGCTCCCTCAACCATCATTCCCCTTTGATTACTGGGCATGCAAAATAGACACCTGGCCTGAATTGGCCGAATATGCATTGCAGGAGCTTGCTTGCCCAGCAGCTAGTGTGCTATCAGAAAGAGTATTCAGTGCTGCTGGTTCAATACTGACCGAAAAAAGGACTCGTCTGGCTACCCAAAATGTTGATGATCTCACCTTCATTAAAATGAACCACTCATGGATTTCAATTTATTTTGCCCCACCTTTCCCGGCTGACACCTAGCTTTCCTGCAAAAAGGTCTTGCTTTGGGACTGGTGTTACTGACTGTTCCAATCTCTTAATTTGCAGCTGCTGTTTGTCCAGCATACGACATGTTTACACCTCCCTAAATGGCCTAACTCCCCCCACGGGGCCGTGGTCTCGCCACTTGGCGCAAGCACCCGTCAGAGTGCCGTTTGTCTGAAGAGGTGGGTGTGCCCACTTTTGGTCGACGGCACTGGCACTGGGTCCCTCATAGTACAATGAAGTGTCTCTGGCAGTGGTGGCGCGCACCCAACGTCAGACACACCGTTGTAACATGAGGGGCCCTGGGCTTGTACCGCCGGCCAGGAGAGAGTTTCCCCCCCCCCCAGGTCAAACAGTGCTCTACCACTTGCAAAATTATCTCTCGCTGCTCCACCACTGTTTAGTCTATGCGCTGAAATCCTTCAATGGCTGGCACAGACAATAACAATTTGTTGACATGTATGATGCTAGTTAAAATAGTCAGGGGCCCTGTCCTACATTTACACCAGTAAATACTTTGCGCCAAATTACAATGACTGAAAGTCAGCATAGGAGCACACCCCTGTACCTAAGTATGCCACCCTTTTTTTTTTTTTTGCTTTGTTTTTTTTTGGGAGACATTAACATCTATTTAGTTTTTGGGAGTACTTACTGTGTCAGACACTCCTTCCAATTGTCCTCCGCTGACCACACCAATGCTGCCTGTGTACCCCTGTAGCCAAATTTAAGCTGCATAGAGCCTATTTTATTATTTTTTGCCTACGGTCTGTCTGCGGTCCCTCCTTCCAATTGTCCTCCGCAGACCACACCAATGCTGCCTGTGTACCCCTGCCACATAATGGAAGCTGCATATAGCCTATTTTATTATTTTAGGCCTAGGAAGTCTGTCTGCGGTCCCTCCTTCCAATTGTCCTCCGCTGACCACACCAATGCTGCCTGTGTACCCCTGCCACATAATGGAAGCTGCATATAGCCTATTTTATTATTTTAGGCATAGGAAGTCTGTCTGCGGTGCCTCCTTCCAATTGTCCTCCGCTGAACACACCAATGCTGCCTGTGTACCCCTGCCACATAATGGAAGCTGCATATAGCTTATTTTATTATTTTAGGCCTAGGAAGTCTGTCTGCGGTACCTCCTTCCAATTGTCCTCCGCTGAACACACCAATGCTGCCTGTGTACCCCTGCCACATAATGGAAGCTGCATATAGCCTATTTTATTATTTTAGGCCTAGGAAGTCTGTCTGCGGTCCCTCCTTCCAATTGTCCTCCGCTGACCACACCAATGCTGCCTGTGTACCCCTGCCACATAATGGAAGCTGCATATAGCCTATTTTATTATTTTAGGCCTAGGAAGTCTGTCATGCGGTCCCTCCTTCCAATTGTCCTCCGCTGACCACATCAATGCTGCCTGTGTACCCCTGTAGCCAAATTTAAGCTGCATAGAGCCTATTTTATTATTTTGGGCCTAGGAAGTCGGTCTGCAGTCCCTCCTTCCAATTGTCCTCTGCTGACCACACCAATGTTGCCTGTGTACCCCTGTAACAAATTTAAAACTGCATAGAGCCAACTATTTTAGTTAACACATACTACCTTTGTCTGTCTGCGCCACTCAATCACGCTGTCCTCCACTGAAAAAGCTGAGCTTGAACCTTCAGGCTCTCATTAAGTAGTTGTTAATGTAACACTGCAGTTGCCCTACTACTTGGGTTGGGGCCTAGTAACGGTGCCTGCCGCTCCTTGGTGTTCTCCTCCTCCTTGGTGTTCTCCTCCAGGTTTCCTTGTCTGAGCTTCAACCTTCAGGCTCTCATTAAGTAGTTGTTTATATAAGACAGCAGTTGCCCTACTACTTTGGTTGGGGCCTAGTAACGATGTCTGCCTGTAAGGTTCTCAGTATTTTTGCTACATTTGCTGTTGTTTTCTGTTATTGAAACCTAAGTTTTCCGTCGCCATTTTTGCTTTGTCTTGTTGTAGCTACTTTGCCCTGAGTCAGTATGGAGTTTCTAGCTTCCTTGTTTCCGCCCTGTTCTCTGTCTCTTGCCTTTATAAGCAGCCTCAGCTGTTCAATCAGTGCTTCTGAATCATGTCTGCAGTCAGCCTGTGACCTGCTCCTGGAAGTCTGGACTTGGTATTTGTGGACACTGGAACTCTGCTGCATGCTAATCTACATTTGCAAGGGAAGTAACACAGAGAGAGACTCTGAACCAGTTTGTGCTTCATGTTGAACTCAACGTTTATTCTGATCTGCTATGTCATCTGCCATGTCTCCTGCCTGTGTACCTGCAATTGTGTAAAGCCTTTTTTCCTGTGGCATACTTGTATGCAGTAATACAAGCAAGTCATAACTAAACCTGTGTCTACTGTGTCTTCCTCGCACCCAAGCACAAGACGCTAAACAGACTATGTACAATACATCACAAGATTCAGAAGCCAACTTTAGTGTCTGCTGGGTCTGAGGACGCCGAGTCTGCTGTGGACCGTGTATCCTTTATACTTCTGCGATGATAGTGGTTGTGACTTCTCACAACCATTTCAGGTGAGCGCATTCCCTTATTTTCAGCCAGGTGTGTTACCACAGGTAAACACTATTGTGCGCCCTTGTTTCTCTTCCAGCATTTCTGCCTTAGAGGATCTGGGAAGATATTTCATTTATACCTTCTGTGATGACAGTGGTTGTGACTTCTCACAACCATTTCAGGTGAGCGCATTCCCTTCTTTCCAGCCAGGTGTGTTACCACGGGTAAACACTATTGTGTGCTTTTTTTTCCCTTTTCTAGCACTTCTGCCTTAAAGGATCTGGGAAAATGGAGGCTCGCTTAAAGGACTTGTGTGGAATTACCGATACAATAATTGCGGATATACAGGCTTTAAAGACCAGCTTTGCAAATCTGCAGGATCTGAACAACCACAATCTGCAAGTTTTCGGACAAAATACTCAGGATTTACGAGCCAGGATTGAGGCATTGGAGGAACGAGTCCGGGCACCACCCCTACCTCCGGGTTCTGGGTTTCCCAAGTTACCCCCTTTTCATTTTGGTGGTGAACGTGAAAAATTCAGGGGGTTTATTAACCAATGCAAACTTTTTTTTTCTGCACATGCCTCGCAATTTACCTCGGAACGGTCCAAAGTGCTTACTATAATCATGCTGCTCTCCAACAAAGCTCTGATGTGGGCAAACCCCCTGATTGAGACTGAGGATGAGTGTTTGAATAATTTGGATGCTTTCATTTCAGCCATGGGGCAGGTGTTTGATGACCCTAACCGAGGTGCGACAGCTGAAGCAGCCATGTTAACTTTGCGCCAAGGTAAGCGCTCAGTAGTTGAATATGCCTTGGATTTCAAGAGATGGGCCCTCGATACCACTTGGGACAGTTCTGCCAAAAAATCTATCTTTCGGAAAGGGTTGTCTCCCATGATTAAAGATGAACTTGCTCGTGCTGACCCTCCCACTGCGTTAGGTGACTTTATTAACTACTGCATCCGTATTGATGCCCGTCTTACTGAACGCAGACAGGAGAGATGGTCTGAAAATAATCGCATTAACCATTTCCTACCTTCCTCCCCAGCTAGGGACCCTCTGAGCAAGATCACACGGGAACCAGAACCTGAACCCATGCAGGTAGACTCTTTACAGAGACGGGTTAGTGACGCACGCAAAGAACATCGCTTAAAGGAAAATCTATGTTTCTATTGCGGTAAGTCAGGGCACTTCATGTGAAGTTTGTGCGAGATGCAAGACACCACGTTCCTCGCCAACGGGTCTATTGCAACGCAATATTGATCTGCTAAAGGAAAATCTGCAATTGGCTCAGGAAAGGTATAAAAGAGCAGCAGATAAGTTTCGCAAACCTGCACCAGCTTTCAAGGTAGGAGACTTGGTCTGGCTGTCAACCAAAAACCTTAAATTGAGAATCCCATCATCCAAATTGGGACATAAGTACATTGGACCCTATAAGATCAGTAGGATTGTAAGTGCTGTTGCTTGCCGTCTTCAACTGCCCGGAACTATGAAAATTCACCCTGTCTTTCACGTTTCCTTACTAAAGGCAGCAGTACCCAATACGTTCCCTGGACGTTCTTCTCCCCATCCTGATCCGGTGCTGATTGATGGTCAGGAGGAATTTGTGGTTGAGAAGATTCTGGATTCCAGATTATATAGGAATCGGCTACAATATCTGATCAAATGGCAGGGTTACCCAGTTGAGGATAACTCATGGGAACCGGTTAATAACATTAATGCTCCTCGCTTACTCCGCCAGTTCCATCAGAGGTACCCAGACAAGCCTGCTCTGAGGTCATCCAGAGGCTGTCCCTAAGGGGGGAGTAATGTAAGGTTCTCAGTATTTTTGCTACATTTGCTGTTGTTTTCTGTTATTGAAACCTAAGTTTTCCGTCGCCATTTTTGCTTTGTCTTGTTGTAGCTACTTTGCCCTGAGTCAGTATGGAGTTTCTAGCTTCCTTGTTTCCGCCCTGTTCTCTGTCTCTTGCCTTTATAAGCAGCCTCAGCTGTTCAATCAGTGCTTCTGAATCATGTCTGCAGTCAGCCTGTGACCTGCTCCTGGAAGTCTGGACTTGGTATTTGTGGACACTGGAACTCTGCTGCATGCTAATCTACATTTGCAAGGGAAGTAACACAGAGAGAGACTCTGAACCAGTTTGTGCTTCATGTTGAACTCAACGTTTATTCTGATCTGCTATGTCATCTGCCATGTCTCCTGCCTGTGTACCTGCAATTGTGTAAAGCCTTTTTTCCTGTGGCATACTTGTATGCAGTAATACAAGCAAGTCATAACTAAACCTGTGTCTACTGTGTCTTCCTCGCACCCAAGCACAAGACGCTAAACAGACTATGTACAATACATCACACTGCCGCTCCTTGGTGTTCTCCTCCTCCTTAGTGTTCTCCTCCAGGTTTCCTTATCTGAGCTTCAACCTTCAGGCTCTCATTAAGTAGTTGTTTATATAAGACAGCAGTTGCCCTACTACTTTGGTTGGGGCCTAGTAACGGTGTCTGCCGCTCCTTGGTGTTCTCCTCCTCCTTGTTGTTCTCCTCCAGGTTTCCTTGTCTGAGCTTCAACCTTCAGGCTGTCATTAAGTAGTTGTTAATGTAACACTGCAGTTGCCCTACTACTTTGGGTGGGGCCTAGTAACGGTGTCTGCCGCTCCATGGTGTTCTCCTCCTCCTTGGTGTTCTCCTCCAGGTTTCCATGTCTGAGCTTCAACCTTCAGGCTCTCATTAAGTAGTTTTTAATGTAACACTGCAGTTGCCCTACTACTTTGGTTGGGGCCTAGTAACGGTGTCTGCCGCTCCTTGGTGTTCTCCTCCATGTTTCCTTGTCTGAGCTTCAACCTTCTGGCTCTCATTAAGTAGTTGTTTAGATAACACTGCATCAGGCCTACTAGTTTGGTTGGGGCCTTCTAACGGTGTCTGCCACTCCTGGGTTTCTTGAGCTTCAACCTTCAGGCTCTTATTAGGTAGTTGTTAATGTAACACTGCAGTTGGCCTACTAGTTTGGTTGGGGCCTAGTAGTGGTGGCTGCCGCTCCTTGGTGTTCTCCTCCTCCTTGGTGTTCTCCTCCAGGTTTCCTTGTCTGAGCTTCAACCTTCAGGCTCTCATTAAGTAGTTGTTTATATAAGACAGCAGTTGCCCTACTACTTTGGTTGGGGCCTAGTAACGGTGTCTGCCGCTCCTTGGTGTTCTCCTCCTCCTTGGTGTTCTCCTCCAGGTTTCCTTGTCTGAGCTTCAACCTTCAGGCTCTCATTAAGTAGTTGTTAATGTAACACTGCAGTTGCCCTACTACTTGGTTGGGGCCTAGTAACGGTGTCTGCCACTCCTTGGTGTTCTCCTCCTCCTTGGTGTTCTCCTCCAGGTTTCCTTGTCTGAGCTTCAACCTTCAGGCTCTCATTAAGTAGTTTTTAATGTAACACTGCAGTTGCCCTACTACTTTGGTTGGGGCCTAGTAACGGTGTCTGCCGCTCCTTGGTGTTCTCCTCCTCCTTGGTGTTCTCCTCCAGGTTTCCTTGTCTGAGCTTCAACCTTCAGGCTCTCATTAAGTAGTTGTTAATCTAACACTGCAGTTGCCCTACTACTTTGGGTGGGGCCTAGTAACGGTGTCTGCCGCTCCTTGGTGTTCTCCTCCTCCTTGGTGTTCTCCTCCAGGTTTCCTTGTCTGAGTTTCAACCTTCAGGCTCTCATTAAGTATTTGTTTATATAAGACTGCAGTTGCCCTACTACTTTGGTTGGGGCCTAGTAACGGTGTCTGCCGCTCCTTGGTGTTCTCCTCCTCCTTGGTGTTCTCCTCCAGGTTTCCTTTTCTGAGCTTCAACCTTCAGGCTCTCATTAAGTAGTTTTTAATGTAACACTGCAGTTGCCCTACTACTTTGGTTGGGGCCTAGTAACGGTGTCTGTTGTGAATTCTGCTTTTGGGTTCCCTCCGGTGGTAGTAGGTGGTAATGCAGTTGTCCCTGGGTTGCAGTCCTGGTCAGGTGTGTCTGCTGATTGCAGTTCTGACTGGGGTATTTAGGTGTGCAGGATTCATTAGTCCTTGCCAGTTGTCAATTGATGTTGGGAGGTGTTGGACCTCTGCCTGGTTCCTCCTGTCATTCTGCCAAATCAGCAAAGATAAGTGTCTGGTTTTTTTTTCCTGTGGCACACATGCTGTGTGCTTCACAATTCAGTGCTATTCTTTGTGTTTTCTTGTCCAGCCTAGATTGTGTCAGTATTTTCTCAGTCTTGCTGGATTCTCTGGAGTGGCAGATATACATTCCATGTCTTTAGTTAGATTGTGGAACTTTTTGTATTATCTGTTGTGGATATTTTTGGAAGGGTTTTAATACTGACCGCCTAGTAATCTGTCCTATCCTTTCCTATTTAGCTAGAGTGGCCTCTTTTGCTAAATCCTGTTTTCTACCTGCATGTGTCTATTCTTCTCCTACTCACAGTCATTATTCGTGGGGGGCTGCCTATCCTTTGGGGGTCTACTCTGAGGCAAGATAGCATTCCTATTTCCATCTATAGGGGTATTTAGTCCTCCGGCTGTGTCGAGGTGTCTAGGGTTTGTTAGGCACACCCCACGGCTACTTCTAGTTGCGGTGTTAGTTCAGGATTTGCGGTCAGTACAGGTTCCACCGACTCCAGAGAAAGTTTTCATGCGGCTCCAAGGTCACCGGATCATAACAGGTGTCTGCCGCTCCTTGCTGTTCTCCTCCTCCTTGGTGTTCTCCTCCAGGTTTCCTTGTCTGAGCTTCAATCTTCAGGCTCTCGTTAAGTAGTTTTTAATGTAACACTGCAGTTGCCCTACTACTTTGGTTGGGGCCTAGTAACGGTGTCTGCCGCTCCTTGGTGTTCTCCTCCTGTTGTGAATTCTGCTCTTGGGCTCCCTCCGGTGGTTATAAGTGGTAGTGCTGCTGTCTCTGGATCGCAGCATTCAGCAGGTGTGTCAAGTTTTTGCAATCCTGACTGGGCTATTTAGCCTTGCTTGACCCTTTAGTCAGTGCCAGTTGTCCATTGTTCCTGGAGGATTCACATCCCTGCCTGCCCTCTCCTGCTTTGCTGTTCATTTCAACAAAGATAAGTTCTGGCTTTGTTTTTTGCAGTCCACATGCTGTGGGCCTTATTGTTCAGTTCTTTTCCATGTTTTTGTCTTGTCCAGCTTGGTCTGTATAAGGATTTGTTTAGCCAAGCTGGTATCTCTGGAGATGCAGATATACCCTCCTGTTATGACCCCAATGGCAGAGGGTCTCAGAAATAATTACTAAGTCTGCAAACACAATAAACCAGCTCATAGGGCAGTGGTAACTGAGCTGACCATATATCTAATCCTAGCACCACAAATAGCAGCAGCCGGGGAACGTGCCTACGTTGGTTCTAGACGTCTCGCGCCAGCCGGAGAACTAAATAACCCTAGAAGGGAAAAGGAAGACCTTTCTTGCCTCCAGAGAAAAGACCCCAAAAGTTGGATACAAGCCCCCAACAAATAATAACGGTGAGGTAAGAGGAAAAGACAAACGTAAGAATGAGCTAGGTATTTACCAAAGAGAGGCCCACTAGCTAATAGCAGAATATAGTAAGATGACTTATATGGTCAGCAAAAACCCTATCAAAATATCCACGCTGGATATTCAAGAACCCCCGAACCGTCTAACGGCCCGGGGGGAGAACACCAGCCCCCTAGAGCTTCCAGCAAAGTCAGGAATCACATTTAGTACAAGCTGGACAAAAATAAGAGCAAAGCAAATAACCAAAAAACAAAGAAGCAGGACTTAGCTTAATTTTGCACGAACCGGGACCAGCTGACAGGAGCAAACAGAAAGGATCTGATTACAACGATGCCAGGTACTGGACTAAGGATCCAGGAAGTTTATATAGCAACACCCCTGGATTAACGACCCAGGTGAGTGCCAAACTGAGGAAAGACAATCCCAGAGTCATATCACTAGTAACCACAAGAGGGAGCCAAAAAGTCCAATTCACAACAGTACCCCCCCCTTAAGGAGGGGTCACCGAACCCTCACCAAGACCACCAGGGCGATCAGGATGAGCAGCGTGAAAGGCACGAACTAAATCGGCCGCATGCACATCAGAAGCAACCACCCAGGAATTATCCTCCTGACCATAGCCCTTCCACTTGACCAGATACTGAAGCCTCCGTCTGGAGAGACGAGAATCCAAGATCTTCTCCACCACGTACTCCAACTCGCCCTCAACCAACACCGGAGCAGGAGGTTCAACAGAAGGAACCACAGGTACAACGTACCGCCGCAACAAAGACCTATGGAACATGTTGTGAATGGCAAACGACACCGGAAGATCCAAGCGAAAGGACACAGGATTAAGGATTTCCAATATCTTGTAAGGACCGATGAAGCAAGGCTTAAATTTAGGAGATGAGACCTTCATAGGAACAAATCGAGAAGACAGCCATACCAAATCCCCAACACGAAGTCGGGGACCCACACCGCGGCGGCGGTTGGCAAAACGCTGAGCCTTCTCCTGTGACAACTTTAAGTTGTCCACCACATGATTCCAGATCTGCTGCAACCTATCCAACACAGAATCTACCCCAGGACAGTCAGAAGGCTCCACATGTCCCGAGGAAAAACGAGGATGGAAACCAGAGTTGCAGAAAAATGGCGAAACCAAAATAGCGGAACTAGCCCGATTATTAAGGGCAAACTCAGCCAACGGCAAGAAAGTCACCCAATCATCCTGATCTGCCGAAACAAAACACCTCAAATAAGCCTCCAGAGTCTGATTAGTTCGCTCCGTTTGTCCATTAGTCTGAGGATGAAAGGCAGACGAAAACGACAAATCAATGCCCATCCTAGCACAAAAGGATCGCCAGAACCTGGAAACAAACTGGGATCCTCTGTCAGACACAATATTCTCAGGAATGCCGTGTAAACGAACCACATTCTGAAAGAACACAGGAACCAGATCAGAAGAGGAAGGCAGCTTAGGCAAAGATACCAAATGGACCATTTTAGAAAAGCGATCACATACCACCCAGATGACAGACATGCCCTGAGACACCGGGAGATCTGAAATGAAATCCATGGAAATGTGTGTCCAAGGCCTCTTCGGGACAGGCAAGGGCAAGAGCAACCCGCTGGCACGAGAACAGCAAGGCTTAGCTCGAGCACAAGTCCCACAGGACTGCACAAATGACCGCACATCCCGTGACAAGGAAGGCCACCAAAAGGACCTAGCCACCAGATCTCTGGTGCCAAAAATTCCCGGATGCCCTGCCAACACCGAGGAATGAACCTCGGAAATGACTCTGCTGGTCCACTTATCAGGAACAAACAGTCTGTCAGGTGGACAAGAGTCAGGTCTACCAGCCTGAAATCTCTGCAACACACGTCGCAAATCAGGAGAAATGGCCGACAAGATAACTCCCTCTTTAAGAATACCAACTGGTTCTGCGACTCCAGGAGAGTCAGGCACAAAGCTCCTTGAAAGAGCATCAGCCTTCACATTCTTTGAACCTGGTAAATACGAGACCACAAAGTCAAAACGAGAGAAAAACAATGACCAGCGGGCCTGTCTAGGATTCAGGCGTTTAGCAGACTCGAGATACATCAAATTTTTGTGATCAGTCAAGACCACCACACGATGCTTAGCACCCTCGAGCCAATGACGCCACTCCTCAAATGCCCACTTCATGGCCAGCAACTCCCGATTGCCAACATCATAATTCCGCTCAGCAGGCGAAAACTTCCTAGAGAAGAAAGCACATGGTCTCATTACCGAGCAACCAGGGCCTCTCTGCGACAAAACGGCCCCTGCCCCAATCTCAGAAGCATCCACTTCGACCTGAAAGGGAAGTGAGACATCAGGCTGGCACAAAACAGGCGCCGAAGTAAACCGGCGCTTCAACTCTTGGAACGCCTCCACGGCTGCAGGAGCCCAGTTAGCAACATCAGAACCTTTCTTGGTCATATCCGTCAAAGGTTTAACAACGCTAGAAAAATTAGCGATAAAACGACGGTAGAAGTTAGCAAAACCCAAGAACGTCTGAAGACTCTTAACTGACGTGGGTTGAGTCCAATCATGAATAGCTCGGACCTTGACTGGGTCCATCTCCACAGCAGAAGGGGAAAAAATAAACCCCAAAAAGGGAACCTTCTGTACTCCAAAGAGACACTTTGAGCCCTTAACAAACAAAGCATTCTCACGCAAAACCTTAAACACCATCCTGACCTGCTCCACATGTGAGTCCCAATCTTCAGAGAAAACCAGAATATCATCCAGATAAACAATCATAAATTTATCCAGATACTTCCGGAAAATATCATGCATAAAGGACTGAAACACTGAGGGAGCATTAGAGAGCCCAAAAGGCATCACCAAGTACTCAAAATGACCTTCGGGCGTATTAAATGCTGTCTTCCATTCATCTCCTTGCTTAATGCGCACAAGGTTGTACGCACCACGAAGATCTGTCTTGGTGAACCACTTGGCACCTTTAATCCGGGCAAACAAGTCCGACAACAGAGGCAAAGGATACTGAAATTTAACAGTGATTTTATTCAGAAGCCGATAGTCAATACAGGGTCTCAAAGATCCGTCCTTCTTGGCCACAAAAAAGAATCCCGCACCAAGAGGGGAAGAGGATGGACGGATATGCCCCTTCTCCAGAGACTCCTTGACATACGAACGCATTGCGGCATGCTCAGGTACAGACAGATTAAATAGTCTTCCCTTAGGAAATTTACTACCTGGAATCAAATCTATGGCGCAGTCACAGTCCCTATGAGGAGGCAGAGCACTGGACCTGGACTCGCTGAATACATCCTGATAATCAGACAAATACTCAGGAACTTCCGAAGGAGTAGAGGAAGCAATAGACACCGGCGGGGAATCAGCATGAATTCCCTGACAGCCCCAACTTGACACAGACATTGCCTTCCAATCCAAGACTGGATTGTGGGTCTGTAACCATGGCAGACCCAAAACGACCAAATCATGCATTTTATGCAGAACAAGAAAACGAATCACCTCCCGATGTTCAGGAGTCATGCACATGGTTACCTGCGTCCAAAACTGCGGTTTATTTTCCGCCAATGGCGTAGCATCAATACCTCTAAGAGGAATAGGATTTACCAACGGTTCAAGAACAAAACCACAGCGCTTGGCAAATGACAGATCCATAAGACTCAGGGCAGCACCTGAATCCACAAACACCATAACAGGGTAAGAAGACAATGAGCAAATTAAAGTTACAGACAAAATAAATTTAGGTTGCAAATTACCAATGGCGACAGGACTAACAACCCTTGTTAGGCGTTTAGAGCATGCTGATATAACATGTGTAGAATCACCACAGTAAAAACACAACCCATTCTGACGTCTATGATTTTTCCGCTCATTTCTAGTCTGAATTCTATCACATTGCATTAAATCAGGTGTTTGTTCAGACAACACCACCAGATGATTAGCGGTTTTGCGCTCCCGCAAACGTCGGTCAATTTGAATAGCCAGCGCCATGGAATCATTCAGACTTGTAGGAATGGGGAAACCTACCATCACATTCTTAATGGCTTCAGAAAGGCCATTTCTGAAATTTGCGGCCAGAGCACACTCATTCCACTGAGTAAGCACGGACCATTTCCGAAATTTTTGGCAATACACTTCAGCTTCATCCTGGCCCTGAGAAATAGCCAGCAAGGCTTTTTCTGCCTGAACTTCAAGATTGGGTTCCTCGTAAAGCAATCCGAGCGCCAGAAAAAACGCATCAATATTTGCCAATGCCGGATCTCCTGGCGCTAGCGAGAAAGCCCAATCCTGAGGGTCGCCCCGTAAAAAAGAGATAACAATTTTAACTTGCTGAGTTGAATCTCCAGATGAACGGGGTCTCAGAGATAGAAACAATTTACAATTATTCCTGAAATTCCTAAACTTAAATCGGTCTCCAGAAAACAGTTCAGGAATAGGTATTTTAGGTTCAGACATTGGACTACTGGTAACAAAATCTTGTATGCCCTGCACACGAGCAGCAAGCTGGTCTACACTTGTAATCAAGGTCTGGACATTCATGTCTGCAGCAAGCACAAGCCACTCAGAGGTAAAGGGGAGGAAGAGAGGAAAAAAAAAAAAAAAAAACTCAGAATTTCCTTTCTTATTATCCCACTTCTGCAATGCATTAAACATTCAATGTTGGCCTGGCATACTGTTATGACCCCAATGGCAGAGGGTCTCAGAAATAATTACTAAGTCTGCAAACACAATAAACCAGCTCATAGGGCAGTGGTAACTGAGCTGACCATATATCTAATCCTAGCACCACAAATAGCAGCAGCCGGGGAACGTGCCTACGTTGGTTCTAGACGTCTCGCGCCAGCCGGAGAACTAAATAACCCTAGAAGGGAAAAGGAAGACCTTTCTTGCCTCCAGAGAAAAGACCCCAAAAGTTGGATACAAGCCCCCAACAAATAATAACGGTGAGGTAAGAGGAAAAGACAAACGTAAGAATGAGCTAGGTAATTAGCAAAGAGAGGCCCACTAGCTAATAGCAGAATATAGTAAGATGACTTATATGGTCAGCAAAAACCCTATCAAAATATCCACGCTGGATATTCAAGAACCCCCGAACCGTCTAACGGCCCGGGGGGAGAACACCAGCCCCCTAGAGCTTCCAGCAAAGTCAGGAATCACATTTAGTACAAGCTGGACAAAAATAAGAGCAAAGCAAATAACCAAAAAACAAAGAAGCAGGACTTAGCTTAATTTGCACGAACCGGGACCAGCAGACAGGAGCAAACAGAAAGGATCTGATTACAACGATGCCAGGCACTGGACTAAGGATCCAGGAAGTTTATATAGCAACACCCCTGGATTAACGACCCAGGTGAGTGCCAAACTGAGGAAAGACAATCCCAGAGTCATATCACTAGTAACCACAAGAGGGAGCCAAAAAGTCCAATTCACAACACCCTCCATATCTTTAGTTAGCTGTGGAGATTTTGTATTTTCTGTGGTGGATATTTTCTAGTGTTTTAATACTGACCACATAGTACTCTGTCCTATCCTTTCTATTTAGCTAGAAGTGGCCTCCTTTGCTAAATTCTGATTTCAGTCTGTGTATGTTTTTTCCCTCTCCTCTCACAGTCAATATTTGTGGGGGGCTGTCTATCCTTTGGGAAATTTCTCTGAGGCAAGATAGTTTTTCCTTTTCTATCTCTAGGGGTAATTAGTCCTCCGGCTGTGTCGAGATGTCTAGGGAGTGATAGGTACATTCCACAGCTACTTCTAGCTGCGGTGTTAAGTTCAGGGTCTGCGGTCAGTACAGGTACCACCTTCTCCAGAGTACGTCTCATGCTGCTCTTAGGCCACCAGATCATAACAACTCCAGGTTTCCTTGTCTGAGCTTCAACCTTCTGGCTCTCATTAAGTAGTTGTTTAGATAACACTGCATCAGGCCTACTAGTTTGGTTGGGGCCTTCTAACGGTGTCTGCCGCTCCTGGGTTTCCTCCTGTTTGGTTTTCTTGAGCTTCAACCTTCAGGCTCTCATTAGGTAGTTGTTAATGTAACACTGCAGTTGGCCTGCTAGTTTGGTTGGGGCCTAGTAACGGTGTCTGCCGCTGCTTGGTGTTCTCCTCCACTGAACAAAGCAGTGCCGCCTGTTTCCTGCTGTTACCAATTTAGAACTGCATTTAGCCTAGTTACTTATTTGGCCCTACTCACTGTGTCAGCCTCTCATTACAGTTGTCCTCCACTGAACAAAGCAATGCCGCCTGGTTAGTCCTGTTACCAATTTTGAACTGCATTTAGCCCACTTTATTATTTGGGCCTAGATCTGTGTTTCCTCCTCATCCTGCCCATTGCCCAGCCACTGCTAGATGAGTCCACTGGTACATTGACCCAGACCACTACATTCCCCTTGCACTCTACACAGCCAGAATCTGACCCTGCTGAAAGTCAGGTTCCTCTTCCCGCATACTATACCACCTTACACGGGGACAAAGCGGAAGGTGCAGGTGAAAGTGCAGGTTCCTTCATCAGGTGGGGGGGCATACTCGTTGGCGACGTCACTGGCACAGGGCTCCTCATAGTACGCAAAAGTGTCGCTGCCGGTGGGAGGCGCCCCCGCCGTGCAAACACACCGCCGTACTGTGAGGGGCCCTGTGCCAGTGCCAATGCAAATGAGTGGGCCCCCCCTGCTTGCTCAGGATCACAGCACTTGCAACATTGAAATACTTACCTCTCCCTGCTCCACCGCCGTGATGTAGTCCATGTTTCCTGGGCCCACTAAAAACTTTAACCAGCCCTACCCCCCACAACTTTAGCCAAATGACCCCCAATTTCCAATGCCTAACTATTATTATAAAGTAAATTAATATTGGCAAGCTTCAGTAACAAGAATGGATGTTTTTGCCATTAAAATGGGCACTGTAGGTGTTTTCCTGGCCTCCACTCACTGCCGACTATGCTTCCCCATTGACTTGCATTGGGTTTCATGTTTTGGTCGATCCCCGACTTTTCGCGATAATCGGCCGATTTCACTTGACTCGACTTTTGACAAAGTCGGGTTTCGCAAAACCCGACTCGACCCCAAAAAAGTAAAAGTCGCTCAACCCTACTCATTACGGATCCAGGAACGGATACATCCATCTGGTCCGCCAACAGCCACTCTCATCTCATCAGTCCATAAATCCTTTGAAAAATCTACTGATATTTTTTGGCCCAGTCTCAACATGTCCTCTTCTGTGTTTGCTGGTGGTCGGGTTACTCCAGGGAGGTTGCAGTTCCAGAATATGGCAGTCATGCTGAATGATAGCTTCACGGTTGCTTTACGTTTGATTCTTCTCAAATCTTTGCCACTTAATGTGCTTTTTTTGTTTCCTTACACTTTTTTGCGACGTCACATCACACTCAGACCAATATTATTCTATGGGGCCATGAAAACGTGTCCGATATTTTTTATTTTTTTCCCCCGGACAGTCTCTGCATGCCTGAGCTTAATCTGATATTCAGATCGCACTAAGCCATGCAAGTCAATGAGTCCATGGAAACCACACAGATTACATTAATTGTACAGGGTGGGCCATGTATATGGATACACCTGGGTGGGCCAGGTATATGGATACACCTAAATAAAATGGGAATGGTTGGTGATATCAACTTCCTGTTTGTGGCACATTAGTATAAGGGAGCGGGAAAACTTTTCAAGATTGGTGGTGATCATGGTGGCCATTTTGTTGTCGGCCATTTTGGATCCAACTTTATATTTGGCCTACACAGGTGTATCCATATAAATGGCCCACCCTGTACAATTCGATTTCTTTTTTTTATTGATTATTTTGACTTTTCGACTTCCATGCACTCACCGAATGGAGAAGATTGATTTTTTTTTCTCCATCTTCTGTTCATACAAGAGAATTGCATCACACTCTGACCAGGGTGTGATAAGGGTGTGATTTGCATGATCGGCCTGATTGTCTTCTGTGAAAAAATCTACGTCCGTCTACAAATGCCCTAATAGAGATACATTTGACTGTTGGACTGTGAAATGCAGATGTGTGAATCTGTTCTCAGTATGGACCCTGATACTTGAACTGGCCATGGGTCCCCTCAATTATTCTCAACAGCCTTATTGGCTTCTATCAGACTGTCGAGTTTGGGTAAGGAGACACTAACGGCTCATATGTCTCAACCCTTACTTGGACCGGGAAAAATGGATGTGTGAATCCGGCTTTAGTCTAGTTAGCTCCTGTAACTCAGCAAGTTATCATGAAAAATGATACATGATGCATGATGCAGAGCTAAACATACAGAATTGTATGAATATATACATCTTACATAGGAATGAAGACATTTTTCTACATCTCTAATTAAAAATCAGTGTAGTCGATGAAACGTTGGCAGACATGTTTGAATACATAATTGATATTGCCCTATTGTTACTGAATTAATTGACAGGTTCAGCCTTTACGTCATGTTTAGACAGATAAAGACTAACACAGCCGTCTTATACACTGATGGATTAGAGCATAAACTGATTTTCCTTGGAGAAGTATATCTGCATGGTGCAGCCTCATGCTTGACTTTACTGAATTTTCATGTTCCAGTGTTCACAGTCCTCGAATGACTAAGCTCTGTCTGGAACAGCCCAAGCACAGGAAGAATATATTAAGCAATTAAAAAGTCTCCTTTATTCTGTTTCCTGCAGATTGTTAATATACACTTGCAATTTTCAGCTTGCGAAACAGCATCACCTGCTGGGAATGGACCAGAATTCACTGCAAATAGGAGACCTTAGTCAACTCATTTAACCAGGACACAAGGGTAAGGCCAGGTTTACACTGTATATTTATCAAAGAAACATGAAAGGATACAGCAGGAAGCATACAACAAGGTAGACGTGGCTTCAATAGTCAGCAAACCAAGACTATAACAGGATAACATTGCATTATGATTTGCATTATCTATAAAATAGTGTCCTAGATCTTGAGATGAGCACGACCTATATTCTTCTTTAAGGTGGTGGTTTGATCAAGGATTCTGTCTGGGCAAGATTACCAGTTTGGCTTGGTTTTCGTAAATTTATGTCAGAATTTATTTTACTAGCCTGTAGCATAACTAACATAGAACCAGGGAGCAGAATAAATCCCGTTGTGTGATAACCGAAATGGTAAGTATACAGCTCTAGCAAAAATTAAGAGATCACCACATGAAAACCCTGTCATGGGCAGCCCAATCTCTAGACCTAAACCCCATTGGAAACCTCTGGAATGTAATCAAGAGGATGATGGATAGTCACAAGCCATCAAACAAAGAAGAACTGCTTACATTTTTGCGCCAGAAGCAGTGTGAAAGACTGGAGGAAAGCATGCCAAGACGCATGAAAGCTGTGATTAAAAATCATGGTTATTCTTTGACAAAAGAAAAAGAAAAAAGAGGGACGGCACTACCTTCCATTTGGAGACCTTCAGCCTCTGTGCACATCAAGTGCTTTCATGCAGAAAAGTGGTCCAAATTCCACCACAAGCTACCGGGTGCTCCTCCAGAAATCACATGAAAATCAGTGCATTGCATAAGAAAGGAAGGAGGGCACTCACCGATCTGAAGCTTGACTTTGCTTTATTAAATGTTCATTAAAACATCATGTCCGGGAGAGTAAACAAGGAGCTCCTGTGAACAGTGTGAAGACGACAGCTGTTTCGCGCTCTCACTGCGCTTCCACGGGTCTAAATCATGGTTATTCCACACAATATTGAATTCTTAACTCTTCCTGAGTTAAAACATTAGTATTGTTTTTTTCTAAATGATTATGAACTTGTTTTCTTTGCATTATTTGAGGTCTGAAAGCATTGTTTTTTTTATTTTGACCATTTTTCTTTGTAGAAAAAAATACAAAATGTATTGCTTGAAAATTCGGAGACATGTTGTCAATAGTTTATAGACTAAAAGAGCAATTTACATTTTACTCAAAAATAAAGCTATAAAGAGGAAAATCAGACAAACTGAACACTTTGCAGCGGTCTCTTAATTTTTGCCAGAGCTGTATATAGTTATACAGGTCCTTCTCAAAAAATTAGCATATAGTGTTAAATTTCATTATTTACCATAATGTAATGATTACAATTAAACTTTCATATATTATAGATTCATTATCCACCAACTGAAATTTGTCAGATCTTTTATTGTTTTAATACTGATGATTTTGGCATACAACTCCTGATAACCCAAAAAACCTGTCTCAATAAATTAGCATATTTCACCCGTCCAATCAAATAAAAGTGTTTTTTAATAACAAACAAAAAAAACATCAAATAATAATGTTCAGTTATGCACTCAATACTTGGTCGGGAATCCTTTGGCAGAAATGACTGCTTCAATGCGGCGTGGCATGGAGGCAATCAGCCTGTGACACTGCTGAGATGTTATGGAGGCCCAGGATGCTTCAATAGCGGCCTTAAGCTCATCCAGAGTGTTGGGTCTTGCGTCTCTCAACTTTCTCTTCACAATATCCCACAGATTCTCTATGGGGTTCAGGTCAGGAGAGTTGGCAGGCCAATTGAGCACAGTAATACCATGGTCAGTAAACCATTTACCAGTGGTTTTGGCACTGTGAGCAGGTGCCAGGTCGTGCTGAAAAATGAAATCTTCATCTCCATAAAGCATTTCAGCCGATGGAAGCATGAAGTGCTCCAAAATCTCCAGCAGCTGACATGGCACCCCACACCATCACTGACTGTGGGTACTTGACACTGGACTTCAGGCATTTTGGCATTTCCTTCTCCCCAGTCTTCCTCCAGACTCTGGCACCTTGATTTCCGAATGACATGCAAAATTTGCTTTCATCAGAAAAAAGTACTTGGGACCACTTAGCAACAGTCCAGTGCTGCTTCTCTGTAGCCCAGCTCAGGCGCTTCTGCCGCTGTTTATGGTTCAAAAGTGGCTTTACCTGGGGAATGCGGCACCTGTAGCCCATTTCCTGCACACGCCTGTGCACGGTGGCTCTGGATGTTTCCACACCAGACTCAGTCCACTGCTTCCTCAGGTTCCCCAAGGTCTGGAATCGGTCCTTCTCCACAATCTTCCTCAGGGTCCTGTCACCTCTTCTCGTTGTATAGCGTTTTCTGCCACATTGTTTCCTTCCAACAGACTTACCATTGAGGTGCCTTGATACAGCACTCTGGGAACAGCCTATTTGTTGAGAAATTTCTGTCTGGGTCTTACCCTCTTGCTTGAGGGTGTCAATGATGGCCTTCTTGACATCTGTCAGGTCACTAGTCTTACCCATGATGGGGGTTTTGAGTAATGAACCAGGCAGGGAGTTTTTAAAAGCCTCAGGTATCTTTTGCATGTGTTTAGAGTTAATTAGTTGATTCAGAAGATTAGGGAAATAGGTCGTTTAGAGAACCTTTTCTTGATATGCTAATTTATTGAGACAGGTTTTTTGGGTTATCAGGAGTTGTATGCCAAAATCATCAGTATTAAAACAATAAAAGACCTGACAAATTTCAGTTGGTGGATAATGAATCTATAATATATGAAAGTTTAATTGTAATCATTACATTATGGTAAATAATGAAATTTAACACTATATGCTAATTTTTTGAGAAGGACCTGTAGCATATAAAGTATGGTGTCCACACAACTCAAAAAGGACCAGACTGTATATATAAACAAACAGGACACTCGTTATATAACCATTAGAAAAAGAAAAGAATGAGTCCCAAAACAATAAGTAGTGAATCAACAATATATTTTATTTAAATAGGGTGATAATCAATAAAACAACAAAACAATGCCCAAGGATATATTATTATTATTATTTATTTATATAGCACCATTAATTCCATGGTGCTGTACATGAGAAGGGGTTACAGGATTATAGATATCGTTTACAGTAAACAAATTTACAATGACAGACTGGTACAGAGGGGAGAGGACCCTGTCCTTGCGGACTTACATTCTATGGGATAGTGAGGAAGAGACAGAAGGTCGGGGGTGCGGCAGATCTGGCGGTGGTGAGGCGGCAGCTCTGGCGGTGGTGAGGCGGCAGCTCTGCCTGTGGTGAGGCGGCAGCTCTGGCGGTGGTGAGGCGGCAGCTCTGGCTGTCTATAAAAAAACATATAATAAAAACAAGGGGCGCACACCCAGAGAGGTATAGATCAATATCCAGGGGAAGAAAATTATGTAAAACGTTGTACAAGACAAATAGTATGAAATCCATACACACTGGCATAATATAAATAGCATCCATATTTATCCATTACTCATGTCAGGTATTTGCCAACAGATACTATGGCCAGATTAGTAAGTAGGTAAAATGCTAGTGCAATAAAGATTATATTATAGTGTATTGAATATGTCACATGCTAATACATAGTTGCAACGTTTCTTCTTATGGAGAGTGACATACCAGCTCTGGCTTGTCAAGGTAAGGAGGCTTATTCACCGTGCAATGCTCCTCTGGGAAATATAATATGCAAATTGCCTCTTCAGAGAAAAAGAGGACTTAAACTCTATAGCGCCACCTGTTGGAAGTAGCGATCCTACAAGTCACAATCAACCCTTTAACGAGTCGTGCAAAATGACGTAGGATAAAAGCCAAATCAGTATCTCAATTTAGTTCTCATGCTTCGTACTATCCTTCACATTTATTCGCATTTATCCTAAGTCATATTGCATGACTCATTAAAGGGCTGATTGTGACTTGTAGGATCGCTACTTCCTACAGGTGGCGCTATAGAGTTTAAGTCCTCTTTTTCTCAGAAGAGGCAATTTGCATATAATATATAGTTGGTCAGTCTGGAGTTAACAAACGTATACAGTGCCAATATAAGGAAATGGTAAAGTAGTAATCCTAAACAGAAAGATCATATGTCATATAAGTCCTATATAGGTCAGTAGCTACCATTGTAGCTACCAATTTAGAAACTTACAGGCTTCATCTTCTGATTGGCATCCAACCCAACATGCGTTTCAGCTTACCGCCTTCGTCAGGGGCACCCCATTGACACCAGCGCTGATTGGGCTCCAGTCACCAAGTGTCACCACACCGCAGAAGATCCTAGGACTGCAAGTGCCAACACTGCTGAAATGGCGACAGCACAGGAGAAATGACCGCGAGTAACCTCTGCAGTCTCGCTTTCGTGGTCCTGGCTCACAGCGATGATGTGACCTTGAGAACAAGACTGCAGAGGTTACTCGCAGTCATTTCTCATGGGCGTAACATCGTCTGTGAGAAATTACCTTGAATAACTTCTGCAGTCTTGTTCTCACGGTCATGGCTCACGGGCGATGAAGTTACTAACGTGATCGCCCGTGAGAAAATCAGTGTACGATGTGGGACCTAATTAGATGTCATTGGATCTGCGCATACTTATAATAATAATCACTGGTCCATACTCCTAAACTGCTAGCAGAGGCAGCTTTACCTCTGTAACATGTGAGAAGCAAAGTGGGGCTGAGATTGGTTGGAGCTAGTGATCCATCAAGCTTTATAGATGGCTGTTAGACATAGAGCTGGCAAGTGAAAAGCACTCCTTACCTAGGTAACTGGTCACTCTGACACTGCAGTGTGGCTGGTAAACTAATCAATGAGCTACACACTATAGAATTAAAAATCCCTTCATACTTCAGAACAGATATCTTTAATAAAGGGGTAAATTTCAAAGTTGCTTGTTCTTCCAAGCATTTTTATAATTTTAACAATTTATGAAATTGAGACAACATGTCACGATGCTGTTGTAAGGTGTCCCAAGACCAGTGGCTCCTTCCCTGTACCTAATGATAGAGGTGCCCAAGTCGCCCTGCTCTCTAGATTACTTCTGATGGTGAAGATGCCAGGGCCATGTACCTTGCCTTAGATCCTGAATCAGCCCTCAGTCTGTAACCTTCCCCACCCAGGGAAGTAGTAGTGTACCGCAATACACCAACCAGACTAACAAGGTAATATGAACAGGGATAAAGGAAAATGCCAATTTGTATGCAATCATACAAATACACACGCATAAACAACTGACATAAACACCAGGAAGTGTGGAGGATGGGGTTAAACCAAAGTAGGAGAAAAAAGGGAATTATCACCCCTCAAAACCTAGCAACAGTCACAGATAAATCCATGAAATGCCTTCTCCAAAAATAAACAACAACCTGCAGCATTGTAGCATAAGCTTGCGCTGACAATGAGTGCTAGCCAGGGCCTTGATTATATAGGAGATGGGAGTGGCTAACAGTGCACAGCTGAACCTTAACACAGGAAAGCTTCCTTGAGCTCTCAACTGAGTATATTGACCCCTGCACTGGTAAACAAAATTTACACTGTTTAATATGAAGTTGAAATGCTTCTAATCAATGCAGGAGTAGGAGAAATCAAACACTGTGATCTTCTGGCTCCTCTTTGTCACAGTAAACCCATGACACAACCCCTTTATGTTGAGCTTTGAAGGTACTGGCTAAATGTTTACAAGTCTTTAAAAGAAATGTCCTCTACACTAAATATGCATGATGAAGTCTTTCTACTCACTCAGATGCGGTTGAGGGAAGCACAGGAAGCGGTTTGATTAAAATGTCCAGTCTGGTAAATTAAAACTTCATAAACCGCTCAGCATAACCAAACAAAAAGACAGCCTTGGACATTGGTATAGCAGGTAGGGCACAAGGGAAACAAGAACTGAAAGCACTGGGGACCACAGGCACACAAGACACCGGAAAACAGGTAAGTATATGGAGCAGTTACTGGAAATACTGGAGACTGTAGGACCTAAGAGTCTTAATACCAAGACACAGGTGTGTCTTGGTAAACCTTATATTGATCTAGGCAGATGATCACTTGGGAGCACATAGGGTCACTTGGAAAGCCCAACATGGAGCATAACAGAGTTCAGCAGACTGGGGTAAAGGTAGCACACCATGGGCCTGGAACAGGTGTGTAACAGTCTCACAGCATGTTGGCATACAGTGGGGAATGGGGAGGTGGACACCCATGCTTGGCTTTCTGCCTTCATTTGTGTGGGTCCAAATTCCTACAGCATAAACTTGATACACTCTGATGCAGACACATACATTATAGTTTAACCCCTTCATGACCCAGCCTATTTTGACCTTAATGACCTGGCCGTTTTTTGCAATTCTGACCAGTGTCCCTTTATGAGGTAATAACTCAGGAACGCTTCAATGGATTCTAGCGGTTCTGAGATTGTTTTTCGTGACATATTGGGCTTCATGTTAGTAGTAAATTTAGGTCGCTAATTTCTGAGTTTATTTGTGAAAGAAACGGAAATTTGGCGAAAATTTTTAAAATTTCACAATTTTCACATTTTTAATTTTTATTCTGTTAAACCAGAGAGTTATGTGACACAAAATAGTTAATAAATAACATTTCCCATATGTCTACTTTACATCAGCACAATTTTGGAAACAAAATTTTTTTTTGCTAGGAAGTTACAAGGGTTAAAATTTGACCAGTGATTTCTAATTTTTACAACAAAATTTACAAAACCATTTTTTTTAGGGACCACCTCACATTTGAAGTCAGTTTGAGGGTTCTATATGGCTGAAAATACCCAAAAGTGACACCATTCTAAAAACTGCACCCCTCAAGGTGCTCAAAACCACATTCAAGAAGTTTATTAACCCTTCAGGTGTTTCACAGCAGCAGAAGCAACATAGAAGGAAAAAATGAACATTTAACTTTTTAGTCGCAAAAATGATCTTTTAGCAACAATTTTTTTTATTTTCCTAAGGGTAAAAGGAGAAACTGGACCACGAACTTTGCTGTCCAATTTGTCCTGAGTATGGTAAACCACTGTTTGGGCGCACGGCAGCGCTCGGAAGGGAAGGAGCGCCATTTGACTTTTGAATGAAAAATTGTCTCCAATCTTTAGCGGACACCATGTCGCGTTTGGAGAGCCCCCGTGTGCCTAAACATTGGAGCTTCCCCACAAGTGACCCCATTTTGGAAATTAGACCCCCCAAGGAACTTATCTAGAAGCATAGTGAGCACTTTAAACCATCAGGTGCTTCACAAATTGATCCGTAAAAATGAAAAAGTACTTTTTTTCACACAAAATTTCTTTTAGCCTCAATTTTTTCATTTTCACATGGGCAACAGGATAAAATGGATCCTAAAATTTGTTGGGCAATTTCTCCTGAGTACACCGATACCTCTCATGTGGGGGTAAACCACTGTTTGGGCACATGGTAAGGCTCGGAAGGGAAGGAGCACCATTTGACTTTTTGAATGAAAAATTATCTCCATCTTTAGCGGACACCATGTCGCGTTTGGAAAGCCCCTGTGTGCCTAAACATTGGAGCTCCCCCACAAGTGACCCCATTTTGGAAACTAGACCCCCCCAAGGAACTTATCTAGAAGCATAGTGAGCACTTTAAACCATCAGGTGCTTCACAAATTGATCCATAAAAATGAAAAAGTACTTTTTTTCACACAAAATTTATTTTAGAATCAATTTTTTCATTTTCACATGGGCAACAGGATAAAATAGATCCTAACATTTGTTGGGCAATTTCTCCTGAGTACGCCGATACCTCATATGTGGGGGTAAACAACTGTTTGGGTGCACGGCAAGGCTCGGAAGGGAAGGCGCGCCATTTGACTTTTTGAATGGAAAATTAGCTCCAATCGTTAGCGGACACCATGTCATGTTTGGAGAGCCCCTGTGTGCCTAAACATTGGAGCTCCCCTACAAGTGACCCCACTTTGGAAACTAGACCCCCCAAAGAACTTATCTAGATGCATAGTGAGCACTGTAAACCCCAAGGTGCTTCACAGAAGTTTATAACGCAGAGCCGTGAACATAAAAAATAATTTTTCATTCCTCAAAAATGATTTTTTGCCCAGAATTTTTTATTTTCCCAAGGGTAACAGGAGAAATTGGACCCCAAATGTTGTTGTCCAGTTTGTCCTGAGTACGATGATACCCCATATGTGGGGGTAAACCACTGTTTGGGCACACGGCAGGGCTTGGAAGGGAAGGCATGCCATTTGGCTTTTTTAATGGAAAATTAGCTCTAATCATTAGCGGACACCATGTCACGTTTGGAGAGCCCCTGTGTGCCTAAACATTAGAGCTCCCCCACAAGTGACCCCATTTTGGAAACTAGACCTACCAAGGAACTAATCTAGATGTGTGGTGAGCACTTTGAACCCCCAAGTGCTTCACAGAAGTTTACAACGCAGAGCCGTGAAAATAAAAAATCATTTTTCTTTCCACAAAAATGATGTTTTAGCAAGCAATTTTTTATTTTCACAAGGGTAACAGGAGAAATTGGACCCCAAAAGTTGTTGTCCACTTTCTCCTCAGTACGCTGATACCCCATATGTGGGGGTAAACCACTGTTTGGGCACAAGTCGGGGCTCGGAAGGGAAGTAGTGACGTTTTGGAATGCAGACTTTGATGGAATGGTCTGCGGGCATCATGTTTCGTTTGCAGAGCCCTGATGTGCCTAAACAGTAGAAACCCCCCACAAGTGACCCCATTTTGGAAACTAGACCCCCAAAGGAATTTATCTAGATATGTGGTGAGCACTTTCAACCCCCAAGTGCTTCACAGAAGTTTACAACGCAAAGCCGTGAAAATAAAAAATCATTTTTCTTTCCACAAAAATGATGTTTTAGTAAGCAATTTTTTATTTTCACAAGGGTAACAGGAGAAATTGGACCACAATTGTTGTTGCCCAGTTTGTCCTGAGTACACTGATACCCCATATGTGGGGGTAAACCACTGTTTGGGCACAAGTCGGGGCTCGGAAGGGAAGTAGTGACGTTTTGAAATGCAGACTTTGATGGAGTGGTCTGCGGGCGTCACATTCCATTTGCAGAGCCCCTGAAGTGCCTAAACAGTAGAAACCCCCCACAAGAAACCCCATTTTGGAAACTAGACCCCCCAAGGAACTTATCTAGATGTGTAGTGAGCACTTTGAACCCCCAAGTGCTTCACAGAAGTTTACAACGCAGAGCCGTGAAAATAAAAAATCATTTTTCTTTCCTCAAAAATGATGTTTTAGCAAGCAATTTTTTCTTTTCACAAGGGTAACAGGAGAAATTGGACCCCAATAATTGTTGCCCAGTTTGTCCTGAGTACACTGATACTCCATATGTGGGGGTAAACCACTGCTTGGGCACACGTCGGGGCTCGGAAAGGAAGTAGTGACATTTTGAAATGCAGACTTTGATGGAATGATCTGCGGGTGTCACGCTGCGTTTGCGGAGCCCCTGATGTTCCTAAACAGTAGAAACCCCCCACAAGTGACCCCAATTTTGAAACTAGACCCTCCAAAGAACTTATCTAGATATGTGGTGAGCACTTTGAACCCCCAGGTGCTTCACAGAAGTTTACAACGCAGATCCGTGAAAATAAAAAATCATTTTTCTTTCCTCAAAAATGATGTTTTAGCAAACAATTTTTTATTTTCACAAGGGTAACAGAAGAAATTGGACCCCAATAATTGTTGCCCAGTTTGTCCTGAGTATGCTGGTACCCCATATGTGGGGGTAAACCACTGTTTGGGCGCACGTCAGGGCTCGGAAGGGAGGGAGCACCATTTGATTGGCTGGAATCAATGGTGGCACCTGTTATGGTGACCTGGTGGTTAGGAGCACTAGGAATGACCTGATGAGCAAACTAGTAATACAGGACCAGCTCTGGGAAGTGGGAGCTCTGCTGACCGCAACCCCTAATCCTATCACAACAACTAGAAATAGCCGTGGAGTGTACCTGACTCTGCCTAGACGCCTCTTCACAGCCTAAGAGCTAACTACCCCTAAAGATAGAAAATAAAGCCTACCTTGCCTCAGAGAAATTCCCCAAAGAAACAGGCAGCCCCCCACAAATATTAACTCTGAGTTAAGATGGAAGTCACAAACACAGGAATGAAACAGGTTTCAGCAAAGGAGGCCAGACTTAACTAAACAGACTGAGGATAGAAAAGGTAACTTTGCGGTCAGCACAAAAAACTATAAAAACCACGCAGAGTGTGCAAAAGAGACCCCCGCACTGACTCACGGTGCGGAGGTGCCACTCTGCATCCCAGAGCTTCCAGCTAGCAAGGCAAAATCATGATAGCAAGCTGGACAAGAAAACAGAGATAAACAATTTAACTGGCAGGGACTTAGCTTTTGCTGGAGTAGACAGGTCATCTGCAAGATCCAAGAGAGAACTGAACCAGTACTAGAACATTGACAGCTGGCATCAAGTAACGGTCTAAGTGGAGTTAAATAGAGCAGCCAGCCTAGAACTAAACGAGGTCAGCTGGAGAAGGAGCCTCAGAACCAGCCGCTCCACTCACAGCCACCAGAGGGAGTCCATGGACAGAACTCGCCGAAGTACCATTCATGACCACAGGAGGGAGTTCGAGAACAGAATTCACAACAGTACCCCCCCCTTGAGGAGGGGTCACCGAACCTTCACCAGAGCCCCCAGGCCGATCAGGACGAGCCAAATGAAAGGCACGAACCAGATCGGCAGCATGAACATCAGAGGCAACAACCCAGTAATTGTCCTCCTGACCATAACCTTTCCACTTGACCAGGAACTGAAGTTTCCATCTCGCAAAACGAGAATCCAAAATCTTCTCCACCACATACTCCAACTCCCCCTCAACCAACACCGGGGCAGGAGGGTCAACGGAGGGAACCATAGGAGCCACATATCTCCGCAATAACGACCTATGGAACACATTATGGATGGCAAAAGAAGCTGTAAGGTCCAAACGAAATGACACAGGATTAAGAATGTCAGAAATCTTATAAGGACCAATGAACCGAGGCTTAAACTTAGCAGACGAAACCTTCATAGGAACATAACGAGACGACAACCAAACCAAATCCCCAACACGAAGTCGGGGACCAACACAGCGACGGCGGTTAGCGAAACATTGAGCCTTCTCCTGGGACAATGTCAAATTGTCCACCACGTGAGTCCAAATTTGCTGCAACCTGTCCACCACAGAATCTACACCAGGACAGTCCGAAGGCTCAACCTGCCCTGAAGAAAAACGAGGATGGAAACCAGAATTACAGAAAAAGGGCGAAACCAAAGTGGCCGAGCTGGCCCGATTATTAAGGGCGAACTCAGCCAAAGGCAAGAAGGACACCCAATCATCCTGATCAGCAAAAACAAAGCATCTCAGATATGCTTCCAAAGTCTGATTGGTTCGTTCGGTTTGGCCATTTGTCTGAGGATGGAAAGCTGAAGAAAAAGACAAATCAATGCCCATCTTAGCACAAAAGGACCGCCAAAACCTTGAAACAAACTGGGAACCTCTGTCCGACACGATGTTCTCCGGAATGCCATGCAAACGAACCACATGCTGGAAAAATAATGGAACCAAATCAGAGGAGGAAGGCAATTTAGGCAAAGGTACCAAATGGACCATCTTAGAGAAGCGATCACAAACTACCCAGATGACCGACATCCTTTGAGAGACAGGGAGATCCGAAATAAAATCCATGGAAATATGCATCCAGGGCCTTTTCGGGACCGGCAAGGGCAAAAGCAACCCACTGGCACGAGAACAGCAGGGCTTAGCCCGAGCACAAATCCCACAGGACTGCACAAAAGAACGCACATCCCGTGACAAGGAAGGCCACCAAAAGGATCTAGCCACCAAATCTCTGGTACCAAAGATTCCAGGATGACCAGCCAACACCGAACAATGAACCTCAGAGATAACTCTGCTAGTCCATCTATCAGGGACAAACAGTTTCTCCGCTGGACAACGGTCAGGTCTATCAGCCTGAAACTCCTGCAGCACCCGCCGCAAATCAGGGGAGATGGCAGACAAAATTACCCCCTCTTTGATAATACCAGCCGGCTCAGGAACTCCCAGAGAATCAGGCACAAAACTCCTTGAAAGGGCATCAGCCTTCACATTCTTAGAACCCAGAAGGTACGAAACCACAAAATCGAAGCGGGAGAAAAACAGCGACCATCGAGCCTGTCTAGGATTCAACCGCTTGGCAGACTCGAGATAAGTCAGATTCTTGTGATCCATCAAGACCACCACGTGATGCTTGGCTCCTTCAAGCCAATGTCGCCACTCCTCGAACGCCCACTTCATAGCCAACAACTCTCGATTGCTCACATCATAATTGCGCTCAGCAGGCGAAAACTTTCTAGAAAAGAAAGCACATGGTTTCATCACCGAGCCATCAGAACTTCTTTGAGATAAAACAGCCCCTGCTCCAATCTCAGAAGCATCCACCTCGACCTGAAACGGGAGCGAAACATCTGGCTGACACAACACAGGGGCAGAAGAAAAACGACGCTGCAACTCCTGAAAAGCCTCAACGGCCACAGAGGACCAATTGACCACATCAGCACCTTTCTTGGTCAAATCAGTCAATGGTTTAACAACACTAGAAAAATTAGCGATGAAGCAACGGTAAAAATTAGCAAAGCCCAGGAATTTCTGAAGGCTCTTCACAGAAGTAGGCTGAGTCCAATCATAAATGGCCTGAACTTTAACAGGGTCCATCTCGATAGTAGAAGGGGAAAAAATGAAGCCCAAAAATGAAACCTTCTGAACTCCAAAGAGACATTTAGACCCCTTCACAAACAAGGAATTAGCACGAAGGATCTGGAACACCATTCTGACCTGCTTCACATGAGACTCCCAATCGTCCGAAAAGACCAAAATATCATCCAAATATACAATCATGAATCTATCCAGGTACTTTCGGAAGATGTCATGCATAAAGGACTGAAACACACATGGAGCATTAGAAAGCCCGAATGGCATCACCAGGTACTCAAAATGGCCCTCGGGCGTATTAAATGCTGTTTTCCATTCATCGCCCTGTTTAATACGCACAAGGTTATACGCCCCTCGAAGATCTATCTTAGTGAACCAACTAGCCCCCTTAATCCGAGCAAACAAATCAGACAGTAGAGGCAAAGGGTACTGAAATTGGACGGTGATTTTATTGAGAAGGCGGTAATCTATACAAGGTCTCAGAGAACCATCCTTCTTGGCCACAAAAAAGAACCCTGCTCCCAACGGTGGCGACGACGGGCGAATATGCCCTTTCTCCAAGGACTCCTTTATATAACTCCGCATAGCGGCGTGTTCTGGCACAGACAAATTGAACAGTCGGCCCTTCGGAAACTTACTACCAGGAACCAAATTAATTGCACAATCGCAATCCCTATGAGGAGGTAGGGCACTGGATTTGGGCTCATCAAATACATCCCGGTAATCCGACAAGAACTCAGGGAGTTCAGAAGGATGGGAAGACGAAATTGACAACAATGGGACATCACCATGTACCCCTTGACAACCCCAACTAGATAAAGACATTGATTTCCAATCCAATACTGGATTATGGACCTGTAGCCATGGCAACCCCAAAACGACCACATCATGCAAATTATGCAACACCAAAAAGCGAATATCCTCCTGATGTGCAGGAGCCATGCACATGGTCAATTGAGTCCAGTACTGAGGCTTATTCTTGGCCAAAGGCATAGCATCAATTCCTCTCAATGGAATAGGATACTGTAAAGGCTCCAAGAAAAAACCACAGCGCCTGGCAAACTCCAAGTCCATCAAATTCAGGGCTTCGCCTGAATCCACAAATGCCATAACAGAATAGGATGACAGAGAGCAAATCAGAGTAACGGACAAAAGAAATTTTGGCTGTACAGTACCAATGGTGGCAGACCTAGCGAACCGCTTAGTGCGCTTAGGACAATCAGAGATAGCATGAGTGTAGTCACCACAGTAAAAACACAGCCCATTCTGACATCTTATTCTTGCCGTTCAGCTCTGGTCAAGGTCCTATCACATTGCATAGGCTCAGGCCTCTGCTCAGAAGATACCGCCAAATGGTGCACAGTTTTTGCGCTCACGTAAGCGTTGATCGATCTGAATGGCCAAGGACATAGACTCATTCAGACCAGCAGGCGTGGGGAATCCCACCATAACATCCTTAAGGGCTTCAGAAAGACCCTTTCTGAAAATTGCCGCCAGGGCACACTCATTCCACTGAGTAAGCACAGACCACTTTCTAAACTTCTGACAATATACCTCCGCTTCATCCTGACCCTGACACAAAGCCAGCAAGATTTTCTCTGCCTGATCCACTGAATCTGGTTCATCATAAAGCAATCCAAGCGCCAGAAAAAACGCATCTACATTACGCAATGCAGGATCTCCTGGCGCAAGGGAAAATGCCCAGTCTTGAGGGTCGCCACGCAGCAAAGAAATAATGATTTTTACTTGCTGAATGGGGTCACCAGAGGAGCGGGGTTTCAAAGCAAGAAACAGTCTACAATTATTTTTGAAATTCAGGAACCTAGATCTATCCCCAGAAAACAAATCAGGAATTGGAATTCTGGGTTCTAACATCGGATTCTGAACTACATAATCTTGAATGCCTTGTACCCTTGCAGTGAGTTGATCCACACAAGAGGACAGACCTTGAATGTCCATACCTACATCTGTGTCCTGAACCACCCAGAGATTTAGGGGAAAGGAAAAGCAAAACACGCTGCAGAGGAAAAAAAAAATGGTCTCAGAACTTCTCTTATCCCTCTATTGAGATGCATTAACACTTTACTGGCCAGCTGTACTGTTATGGTGACCTGGTGGTTAGGAGCACTAGGAATGACCTGATGAGCAAACTAGTAATACAGGACCAGCTCTGGGAAGTGGGAGCTCTGCTGACCGCAACCCCTAATCCTATCACAACAACTAGAAATAGCCGTGGAGCGTACCTGACTCTGCCTAGACGCCTCTTCACAGCCTAAGAGCTAACTACCCCTAAAGATAGAAAATAAAGCCTACCTTGCCTCAGAGAAATTCCCCAAAGAAACAGGCAGCCCCCCACAAATATTAACTGTGAGTTAAGATGGAAGTCACAAACACAGGAATGAAACAGGTTTCAGCAAATGAGGCCAGACTTAACTAAACAGACTGAGGATAGAAAAGGTAACTTTGCGGTCAGCACAAAAAACTATAAAAACCACGCAGAGTGTGCAAAAGAGACCCCCGCACCGACTCACGGTGCGGAGGTGCCACTCTGCATCCCAGAGCTTCCAGCTAGCAAGGCAAAATCATGATAGCAAGCTGGACAAGAAAACAGAGATAAACAATTTAACTAGCAGGGACTTAACTTTTGCTGGAGTAGACAGGTCATCTGCAAGATCCAAGAGAGAACTGAACCAGTACTAGAACATTGACAGCTGGCATCAAGTAACGGTCTGAGTGGAGTTAAATAGAGCAGCCAGCCTAGAACTAAACGAGGTCAGCTGGAGAAGGAACCTCAGAACCAGCAGCTCCACTCACAGCCACCAGAGGGAGTCCATGGACAGAACTCGCCGAAGTACCATTCATGACCACAGGAGGGAGTTCGAGAACAGAATTCACAACAGGCACCATGTTGCGTTTGGAGACCCCTGATGTGCCTAAACAGTGGAAACCCCTCAATTCTAACTCCAACACTAACCACAACACACCCCTAACCCTAATCCCAACTCTAGCCATAACCCTAATCACAACCCTAACCCCAACACACTCCTAACCACAACCCTAACCCTAATCCCAACCCTAACCCTAATTATAACCCTATTCCCAACCCTAACCCTAACCCTAACCACAACTTTAACCCCAACACACCCCTAACCATAACCCTAACCACAAGCCTATTCTTAACCCTATTTCTAACCCTAGCCCTAATTCCAACCCTAACTCTAATTCCAACCCTAAGGCTATGTGCCCACGTTGCAGATTCGTGTGAGATTTTTCCGCACCATTTTTGAAAAATCCGCAGGTAAAAGGCACTGCGTTTTACCTGCGGATTTACCGCGGATTTTCAGTGTTTTTTATGTGGATTTCACCTGCGGATTCCTATTGAGGAACAGGTGTAAAACGCTGCGGAATCCGCACAAAGAATTAACATGCTGTGGAAAATACAACGCAGCATTTCCGCGTGGTATTTTCCGCACCATGGGCACAGCGGATGGTACTGTAAACCTGATGGAACACTGCTACCAATCCGCGGATTTGGCTGTGGATCTGCAGCAGCCAATCCACTGCGGATCCGCAGCCAAATCCGCACCGTGTGCACATAGCCTAATTCTAACACTAACCCTAGTTCTAACCCTAACCCTACCCCTAATCCTACCCCTAACCCTACCCCTAGTTCTAACCCTAGTGGGAAAAAAAATTATTTTCTTTATTTTATTATTGTCCCTACGTATGGGGGTGATAAAGGGGGGGTCATTTACTATTTTTTTTATTTTGATCACTGTGATAGGTTTTATCACAGTGATCAAAATGTAGCTGGAACGAATCTGCCGGCCGGCAGATTTGGCGGGCGCACTGCACATGCGCCCGCCATTTTGGAAGATGGCGGCGCCCGTAAAGAAGACGGACGGACACCGGGAAGCTCGGTAAGTATGAGGGGGAGGGGGATCGGAGCACGGGAAGGTGATCGGAGCAGGGGGGTGTTGTGAACTATATTTCTTGGCTCCCTCTTGTGGTCACTAGCGGTATTACACTTGGATCATCTTTCTCCAGGTTGGTACCCACCTGGTTCGTTAGGCCTTGGGTGTTCCTATTTAGACTTCCTGGAAACTCAGTCTAGTGCCTGGAATCGATGTAGTCAGTCTATGTCTGTTTGCTCCTCTCTCCTGGTCTCCTGTTCTTTGCAAGATAAGCTAAGTCCTGCTTTCTTATTTTTTGTTAGGCGCATTGCTACTATTTTGTTCCAGCTTGTTAATAATGTGATTCCTGATTTTGGCTGGAAGCTCTAGGGGGCTGATATCCTCCCCCCACATTGTTAGTCGGTGCGGGGGTTCTTGGATATTCAGCGTGGATATTTTTGTAGGGTTTTTGCTGACCGCATAAGTCTGCTTCCTATTTTCTGCTATTAATTAGTGGGCCTCTCTTTGCTAAATCTAGTTCATACTTATGTTTGTCTTTTCTTCTTACCTCACCGTTATTATTTGTTGGGGGCTTGTATTTTAACTTTGGGGTCCTTTCTCTTGAGGCAAGTGAGGTCTTATTTTCTCTGAAAGGGTTAGTTAGTTCTCCGGCTGGTGCGAGATGTCTAGAACCAACGTAGGTACGTTCCCCGGCTACTTCTAGTTGTTGTGCTAGGATCAGGTATACGGTCAGCCAAGTTACCACCTCCCTATGAGCTGATTTTTGTGTTTGCGGACTTAGCTGGTACTTCTGAGATCCTCTACCACTAGGATCATAACAGTATTCCAGGCCAAAAAGTGAATATTTAATGCATTGCAGAAGCGGGATTAAAAGAAAAGAAGTTCTGAGTTTGTTTTTTTTTCTTCTTCCCCTTTTTCCTCTGAGTGGCTTGAAGCTCTGCTGCAGACATGAATGTTCAGACTCTGATTACTAGTGTGGATCAGCTTGCTGCACGAGTGCAGGGCATTCAGGATTTTGTTACTAGTAGTCCTATGTCAGAGCCTAAGATACCTATTCCGGAGCTTTTCTCTGGTGATCGATTTAAATTTGGGAATTTCAGGAATAATTGTAAATTGTTTCTATCTTTGAGACCGCGTTCATCTGGAGACTCAGCTCAGCAAGTTAAAATTGTTATCTCTTTCTTGCGTGGCGACCCTCAGGATTGGGCTTTTTCATTGGCGCCAGGAGATCCGGCATTGGCAAATATTGATGCGTTTTTTCTGGCGCTCGGATTGCTTTATGAGGAGCCCAATCTTGAAATTCAGGCAGAAAAAGCGTTGCTGGCTATCTCTCAGGGCCAGGATGAGGCTGAAGTGTATTGCCAAAAATTTCGGAAATGGTCCGTGCTTACTCAATGGAATGAGTGTGCTCTGGCCGCAAATTTCAGAAATGGCCTTTCTGAAGCCATTAAGAATGTGATGGTGGGTTTTCCCATTCCTACAAGTCTGAGTGATTCTATGGCTCTGGCCATTCAGATAGATCGGCGTTTGCGGGAGCGCAAATCTGCTAATCCTCTGGCAGTGTTGTCTGAACGGACACCTGACTCAATGCTATGTGATAGAATTCAGACTAGAACTGAACGACAAAATCATAGACGTCAGAATGGGTTGTGTTTTTACTGTGGTGATTCTACACATGTTATCTCAGCATGCTCTAAACGTCTAACAAAGATGGTTAGTCCTGTCACCATTGGTAATTTGCATCCTAAGTTTATTTTGTCTGTAACTCTAATTTGTTCATTGTCTTCCTACCCTGTTATGGCATTGGTGGATTCAGGTGCTGCCCTGAGTCTTATGGACTTGTCGTTTGCCAAGCGCTGTGGTTTTGTTCTGGAGCCTTTGAAAAATCCTATTTCTCTTAGAGGAATTGATGCTACGCCATTGGCGGAGAATAAACCGCAGTATTGGACACAAGTGACCATGTGCATGACTCCTGAACATCGGGAGGTGATTCGTTTTCTTGTTCTGCATAAAATGCATGATTTGGTCGTTTTGGGTCTGCCATGGTTGCGGACCCATAATCCAGTTTTGGATTGGAAGGCAATGTCTGTGTCAGGTTGGGGTTGGCAGGGAGTTCATTGCGATTCCCCGTCGGTGTCTATTGCTTCTTCTACTCCTTCTGAAGTTCCGGAGTATTTGTTGGACTATCAGGATGTATTCAGTGAGTCCAGGTCCAGTGCCCTTCCTCCTCATAGGGACTGTGACTGCGCTATAGATTTGATTCCTGGTAGTAAATTTCCTAAGGGACGATTATTTAATCTATCTGTACCTGAGCATGCCACAATGCGTTCTTATATAAAGGAGTCTTTGGAGAAGGGACATATTCGTCCATCCTCTTCCCCTCTTGGTGCGGGATTCTTTTTTGTAGCCAAGAAAGACGGGTCTTTGAGACCTTGTATAGACTATCGGCTTCTGAATAAAATCACGGTCAAATTTCAGTATCCTTTGCCACTATTGTCGGACTTGTTTGCTCGGATTAAGGGTGCCAAGTGGTTCACCAAGATAGATCTTCGTGGTGCGTACAACCTTGTGCGCATTAAGCAGGGAGATGAATGGAAAACTGCGTTTAATACGCCCGAAGGTCATTTTGAGTACTTGGTGATGCCGTTTGGGCTCTCGAATGCTCCTTCAGTGTTTCAGTCCTTTATGCATGACATCTTCCGGAAGTATCTAGATAAATTTATGATTGTTTATCTGGATGATATTCTGTTTTTTTCTGATGATTGGGATTCTCATGTAAAGCAAGTCAGGATGGTGTTTCAGGTTTTGCGTGATAATGCTTTGTTTGTGAAGGGCTCAAAGTGTCTCTTTGGAGTGCAGAAGGTTTCCTTTCTGGGTTTCATTTTCTCCCCTTCTACAGTAGAGATGGACCCAGTCAAGGTCCGAGCTATTCATGATTGGACTCAACCCACGTCTGTTAAGAGTCTTCAGAAGTTCTTGGGTTTTGCTAACTTCTACCGTCGTTTTATTGCTAATTTCTCTAGCGTTGTTAAACCTTTGACGGATATGACCAAGAAAGGTTCTGATGTGGCTAATTGGGCTCCGGCAGCCGTGGAGGCTTTCCGGGAGCTGAAGCGCCGGTTTACTTCGGCGCCTGTTTTGTGCCAGCCTGATGTCTCACTTCCCTTTCAGGTGGAAGTGGACGCTTCTGAGATCGGTGCAGGGGCTGTTTTGTCGCAGAAAGGCTCTGGTTGCTCTGTGATGAGACCTTGTGCTTTTTTTTCTAGGAAATTTTCGCCTGCAGAGCGGAACTATGATGTTGGTATTCGGGAGTTGTTGGCCATGAAGTGGGCATTTGAGGAGTGGCGTCATTGGCTCGAGGGAGCTAAGCATCGTGTGGTGGTCTTGACTGATCACAAAAATTTGATGTATCTCGAGTCTGCCAAGCGCCTGAATCCTAGACAGGCTCGTTGGTCGTTGTTTTTCTCCTGTTTTGACTTTGTGGTCTCGTACCTGCCTGGTTCGAAGAATGTGAAGGCTGATGCTCTTTCTAGGAGTTTTGTGCCTGACTCTCCGGGAGTCTCAGAGCCAGCTGGTATTCTTAAAGAGGGAGTAATCTTGTCGGCCATTTCTCCTGATTTGCGTCGTGTGTTGCAGAGATTTCAGGCTGGTAGACCTGACCCTTGCCCACCTGATAGACTGTTTGTTCCTGATAAATGGACCAGCAGAGTTATCTCCGAGGTTCACTCCTCAGTGTTGGCAGGGCATCCTGGGATTTTTGGTACCAGAGATTTGGTAGCTAGGTCCTTTTGGTGGCCTTCCTTGTCACGGGATGTGCGTTCTTTTGTGCAGTCCTGTGGGATTTGTGCTCGGGCTAAGCCTTGCTGTTCTCGTGCCAGCGGGTTGCTTTTGCCCTTGCCCGTCCCGAAGAGGCCCTGGACACACATTTCCATGGATTTCATTTCAGATCTTCCGGTGTCTCAAGGTATGTCTGTCATCTGGGTGGTGTGTGATCGCTTTTCCAAGATGGTCCATCTGGTGCCCTTGCCTAAGTTGCCTTCCTCTTCTGATCTGGTTCCTTTGTTCTTTCAGAATGTGGTTCCTTTGCATGGCATTCCTGAGAATATCGTGTCTGACAGAGGATCCCAGTTTGTGTCCAGATTCTGGCGATCTTTTTGTGCTAAGATGGGCATTGATTTGTCGTTTTCATCTGCCTTTCATCCTCAGACTAATGGCCAAACGGAGCGAACTAATCAGACGCTGGAGGCTTATTTGAGATGTTTTGTTTCTGCGGATCAGGATGATTGGGTGACCTTCTTGCCATTGGCTGAGTTTGCCCTCAATAATCGGGCTAGTTCCGCTACTTTGGTTTCGCCATTTTTCTGCAACTCTGGTTTTCATCCTCGTTTTTCCTCGGGTCATGTTGAACCTTCTGACTGTCCTGGGGTGGATTCCGTGGTGGATAGGTTGCAGCGGATTTGGAATCATGTGGTGGACAACTTGAAGTTGTCACAGGAGAAGGCTCAGCGTTTTGCCAACCGCCGCCGTTGTGTGGGTCCCCGACTTAGTGTTGGGGATTTGGTTTGGTTATCTTCTCGGTATGTCCCTCTGAAGGTTTCCTCTCCTAAGTTTAAGCCTCGCTTTATTGGTCCTTATAAAATTTTGGAAGTCCTTAATCCGGTGTCTTTTCGTTTGGATCTTCCGGTGTCATTTGCCATTCACAATGTGTTCCATAGGTCTTTGTTGCGGCGGTACGATGTGCCTGTGGTTCCTGCTGTTGACCCTCCGGCTCCGGTCTTGGTTGAGGGCGAGTTGGAGTACGTGGTGGAGAAGATCTTGGATTCTCGTCTCTCTAGACGGAGGCTTCAGTATCTGGTCAAATGGAAGGGCTATGGTCAGGAGGATAATTCCTGGGTGGTCGCCTCTGATGTTCATGCGGCCGATTTGGTTCGTGCCTTTCACGCTGCTCATCCTGATCGCCCTGGTGGTCTTGGTGAGGGTTCGGTGACCCCTCCTTAAAGGGGGGGGTACTGTTGTGAACTATATTTCTTGGCTCCCTCTTGTGGTCACTAGCGGTATTACACTTGGATCATCTTTCTCCAGGTTGGTACCCACCTGGTTCGTTAGGCCTTGGGTGTTCCTATTTAGACTTCCTGGAAACTCAGTCTAGTGCCTGGAATCGATGTAGTCAGTCTATGTCTGTTTGCTCCTGTCTCCTGTTCTTTGCAAGATAAGCTAAGTCCTGCTTTCTTATTTTTTGTTAGGCGCATTGCTACTATTTTGTTCCAGCTTGTTAATAATGTGATTCCTGATTTTGGCTGGAAGCTCTAGGGGGCTGATATCCTCCCCCCACACCGTTAGTCGGTGCAGGGGTTCTTGGATATTCAGCGTGGATATTTTTGTAGGGATTTTGCTGACCGCATAAGTCTGCTTCCTATTTTCTGCTATTAATTAGTGGGCCTCTCTTTGCTAAATCTAGTTCATACTTACGTTTGTCTTTTCTTCTTACCTCACCATTATTATTTGTTGGGGGCTTGTATTTTAACTTTGGGGTCCTTTCTCTTGAGGCACGTGAGGTCTTATTTTCTCTGAAAGGGTTAGTTAGTTCTCCAGCTGGTGCGAGACGTCTAGAACCAACGTAGGTACGTTCCCCGGCTACTTCTAGTTGTTGTGCTAGGATCAGGTATACGGTCAGCCAAGTTACCAACTCCCTATGAGCTGATTTTTGTGTTTGTGGACTTAGCTGGTACTTCTGAGATCCTCTACCACTAGGATCATAACAGGGGGGGTGGGATCGGGGAGCGGACAGGAGGACGGGGGAGCGGACAACACGACGGAGGAGAGCGGAGCACAGGATGGAGGACTGGGGAGGAGATCGGTGGCGGTGGGGGCGTGCAGACCAGTGTTTCCAGCCATGGCCGATGATATTGCAGCATCGGCCATGACTGGATTGTAATATTTCACCAGTTTTCATAGTGAAATATTACAAATCGCTCTGATTGGCTGTTTCACTTTCAATAGCCAATCAGAGCAATCATAGCCACGGGGAGGTGAAGCCACCCCCCCTGGGCTGAAGTACCACTCCCCCTGTCCCTGCAGATCAGGTGAAATTGGCGTTAACCCTTTCACCCGATCTGCAGGGACGCGATCCCTCCATGACGCCACATAGGCATCACAGGTCGGATTGGCACCGACTTTCATGACGCCTACGTGGCTTCACAGGTCGGGAAGGGGTTAAAGTGAACCTGCCACCAGGTTTGGCCGATAAGAGATACGTCCATCACCTTTCACGGCTGATATTCAGCATTCTATAATGCTGTATATCTGCCCCCAACCTGACCTGTAAGAGAAGAAAAATAACAAAATAACTTTTATTATACTCAACTGTGGGGCAGCCCGCTCCAATGGGTTTCGCTGGTCTTGGTCTGGCGCCTCCCACCATGTTCTTACGATCCCTGTACTCCATCCCTTCATCATCCACACATTCTCCTCGGCACAGAGCTCCTGCGCAGGTGTACTCAGCCCTGTGGAGGGCAGCGCAAAGTACTGCAGTGCGCATGCACCGGAGCTCTTTGACCTTTCTCGGCATCTGCGCACTACAGTACTTTGCTCTGCCTTCAACAGGGCAGAGAAGTACACCTGCCCAGGAGCACGATGCTGAGGAGATGCGTCATCCACACGAAGCAAGCAGGAGGACGGCATCGGAACAAGAAGGGTGGCGCCGGACCAAGACCAGCGACACCCACTGGACTGGACCACCCCGCAGGTGAGTATAATAAAAGTTATTTTTCTTCTCTTGCGGGTCAGGTTGGGGACAGATATATACAGCATTATAGAATGCGGTATATCAGCCCTGAAAGGTGGTGGCCGTATCTCTTATCGGTCAAACCTTGTAACAGGTTCCCTTTAAACAATACCAGTAAGAGCAACACAATTTTTTTTCACAGCTGATCACCATTAATTTCAGGATAGACTAAGCCAAGAAAAAAAAGGAAGGAACGAAGGATCCATTTACAACTTTGCACCTGCCAATGGACACCTGCAATAGCTAACAGAGCGTAAAGATTTTGTAATGAATGTGGGAAAAAATGTGTCATGGAGACAGGATCCAAGAATTTTTGATATGTAGAAACCAAGCTGTAAGTGAATGCAAGGTACTAAAGTACAAGCAGAGACATATGCAAACACTATGTAAAAGTCAACTTTTTGTTTTTCCTGTATTTTTTCTCCTCATTTTTCTTTTTGTACCGTATAAGCAGAAAATATGAATTCATAGTCACGGATTCATTCTAAATTGTTTCATGAGCAATTGACCTTTAGCAAGTATTTCTCTTAAAAACAAATCAGGAACAAAACTGGCAGATCCTGTTAATGAAAGTCAAACAGGAATGAAAATGTGCAATAATCTCGTAATGAGTGAACTTTCTAATCAGCGATGGTCAAAACAGTCAGCAGCGAAAGTTGAAGCATTCGGACAAATGTCATGGGACTGCGTAGGGTGCGCATTTCATCTTCCCACAACATCTTTCCGAAGAGACAGCAAGTGTAAACACAGGCATTGGAGAATGGAATCCTCCTGCACGCTGCCAAAAAATCTTCCCTTAAAAATTCTGATAGCCATGAAACTGCATTCATTCAAACTCTATAGATTGGGTCAATCCTCCTCCAGGAATCATCAAAAATGGCAATTCCTATTGTAAAAAAAAAAGGGATGTTTTCTTTAGGACTGCTGAGGGTGATGCCAAACGAAACATCATTACTGAGTTCAAGAAATATTAAAGGCATTTCCTCTCTATGCTTTTTTTTTGCTTTTACCCACACAATCATCTGCATAGCTGATGTACAGGAATGTGACACACGCTTTGTTTCCATATTTGCATTTAACCTTTGCATGTAAGACACAAGAGTGGGACAAGGGCTTAGGATGATGAAACAGTTGTCCTGGCGGAGACATGAAATCACAGGCGAGTGGGTGGAAATATTCTCTTATATTTAGATACAGAATCATTTGTCAATGTGCAAAAAATAAATGTAATGGCCCACTCCTTATTCGTTTCATCATTCTGCTCTGTGCCATATACAGTACCAAATCATACAAGCAAGCGCCTACCAAGCAGCCAGTACTAGGCTGCAAACAATGTCTCTGGCCTTGGGCTAGATCTTGGTCCTAGAGATGGTTCCTGCATCTACTGGGCACTTATACAGTATTCAGTGGATATGCCATAAATGTCACAGATAGGACATCCGCTTTAAACCCATCTCACCATGGCCAATTTTTGTTTTGGCACTTTTGTTTTTTCCTTTTGTCCTATCAAGAGTCATACATTGTTCTACTTCTGCTGGGGACTTGTTTTTCTGGTTAGTTTTTAATTACATCGTACATTTTTCTTTTTTTTTTCTTTACTTAACTTTGATAGCGCCACAGCACTTTACAGACATCATTATCACTGTCCCCGATGGGGCTCACAATCTATATTTCCGTATCAGTATGTCTTTGGACTGTGGGAGAAAACAGGAGAACCCGGAGGAAACTCACACAATCACAGGGAGAACATACAAACTCCTATGTTGTACAGGAAAAAAAATTGTGAAAAATTGCTACTCCACTTTAGCTTTTTGTTTTTATGGCGTTCATTATGTGGTAAGATTAATATGCAACGTGCAATTTTCAGGTCAGTACTAGTGATGAGCAAATGTGCTCGGATAACGTCTTATCTGAGCACGTAAAAGGAGGAGGATCGGGCTGCGGGTACCTTTCTTGTGCTGTGCTAGGTAAGGAACTGTCAGGGCAGTCTCCTCTGTTGTCCGGGGGAAAGAATAAAAGACCGGACACATCACTTGATTTGGAAGCTAGGGGCCCGGTTAAAAGTAAAAGCACGCGCAGCGTCGGGCAGTTTGCCGCCGGCAGTGACAGAGGCAAGGTGAATGCGCAGCATGCTCCGAGGGGTACGCAACGACAAGCAGCCGATCCGATGGCAGGACGCTGCCAGAGCCCACCACAGTAACAGAGAGAGAGGCGGGAGCCCTGTTCAGCTAAGCGCCGCACGTCAGCCCAAAGGCTAGGGCAGAGTTCAGGACTGTCCGCTGCTGCCCTCGTTGTCGGATATTGCCTCGCCACTCTTCCAGGATCCGGGATTGCACGCAGCTTCACTGACTTTAGCTGCACAAGTTTCTGGACTAGGGGCTCAGCGGAAGGTACCGGAGACCAACCGATGCCGCCAGAAGACGGACCGTTGTCTACAGGACCTCGTTGGAGAAACATCGCGCCATCTGTTGTCGGCGCAACAGTCTTCAAAACGTCATCTGCAGCCCGGGAAACCTCTGACACGATAAGTTGATAAGAGAACTGCTGCTACCCTTGTTTCATTGTTCATTAACCTTGCACTTTTCTTACCAATTATCTGTTTACCTCCCTGCGAGGAGTACCTCATTGTTAAATTGTTATACTTTGTTAACCTTTGCTCTGCCTCCTGTCTGTCACTGCATCCCGCTATATACTTATACACACTCGGGTGCTTTCCAAGCATCTGGGAATGCTGGTATATTATGTTCGAGTCCCTGCGGCTGCATGATTTACAGCTGTTAGACAGCCTGAACACATGCAGGGATTGCCTGTTTGTTAGGGAATTCCCACATGTGTTGAGGCTGTCTAACAGCTGCGAATCATGCAGCCGCAGGGACTCGAACATAATATACCAGCATTCCCAGATGCTCGGATAACACCCAAGCGTTCTCAGGTAAGACGTTATCCGAGCAATATCGGTCATTACTAGTCAGTACCATTATGGCAATTCCAAACTTGCATAGATTTTTTTCTTATATTTTAATGACTGAGAAAAAAATCAAAACTTTGAAAAAAATTGGTTTGTGTCATCATTTTCTGAGAGCTTATTTTTTATTTGTTTTTTTGTTTTTGCATGGTGAACAATCATCATCATTGGAATTATTTTGGGGTGAATATTATGTTTTGATTGCTTTTTACTGCATTTATAAAGGTTCAGCAACCAAAAAAAAAACAGCAATTCTGAAGTTTTAATTATTTTTTTTTGCATTATGGCATTTACCAAACTGGTTGTATAATTATTATTTTGATAATGGTGATACTGAATATGAATATATATTTTTATTTTTGTATTCGGAAAAGAGAGGCGATTCAAACTTTTACATTATTTTACATGTAATATTTAAAAAAAAGTATTACTACGGTATTTATACTTTTTTGTAATCCTCCTGGGGATATTAGTTTATATACTGGGTCATTACAGCATATACTCCCTGGTTGCCATTGCAACTCATTGTGAATGTATCGTGTGGGGCTCTAAGAGGTTCCAGCTGTATATAACACAACTGGTACTTGCTGCCTATAATGAGAGTTCAGACCCTAAGCCCACTCCATACTCATGTACATGATATGCGCCGTAGGTATGGTTGGGGAGGGGTTAAAGGGGTATTCCCATCTCCAAGATCCTACCCCTATATGTAGTTGGTGTAATAATAATAATGTTATTAGCAAATATTTTCAATTAGAAATATAGTATAGTTCTTCTGATAAGCTATGACATTCACCCCATGTGCAGTGCAGAGCAGTAGCCTAGGTATCCCTGGTTTACAACCATTCATATAGTGACAGTTATCGTAGTTGTTAGTGGTAGTAACCATGGATACCCAAATGAATGTAATGTCCTGCACATGGGGTAATTTCATAGCGAATCAGAAGAACTATACTACATTTCTTATTGGAAATATTTGCTAATATTATTATTATTACACCTACTACATATTAGGATAGCATCTTGGAGATGGGAATATCGAAGTGATTGCATAAAAATAGGATATTGATTGGTGGGGGTCTGAACTCTGAGTACTCCATCATTCCTGAAAAATGGGGGGGTCACAATGCTGTGCAGCATGGCATCTCTCCACTGTTTTCCTCTGCAAGGCAGCCTCCTGGCCACTTACTATCCAGGGAATTGTGGCTGCAGTTCCCTGTGCAGCCTGGTGGCTGGGAGTGGCGCTGTACACAGAAAACTTCAAAGCAGAAACAGCTCTGCCCCAACGATGTGGCCTCTTCATCCTCAGGATCGGCAGCGTCTCCAAGGTTTCATCGTCAGTGATTACAATGTGATGGCATATCCTACTAATACATTATCATTTATAGGCTGAAAATCCCTTTATATGAAACTGCTTACACTTTTGTAATCAAAGAACAATTGCGCCCCCTAGTGGCTAAACAGAGCATGTATCATGATGAAAATGGATGAAAGCCTTTACACAGCCTTTTAAGGTAAAAAAGGGGAAAACAAATATTGATGATATATTTGTGTTTGTCAGCACTGTCACTCATCAATAAGTGTAAAAAGGGGCTAAAAACATCACATTCAGTAAGGAATGCTATACATTTACCAGGGACTACACAGACCAGACGAAACCACTTGAATTATGCAAAGATTTTATTATTAAAAGTTTCATGATTTTGAGTAAAAAAACCATAAATAATGTAGAAGCCAATAAAGAAATGACACAAGCCTCTCTGCTAGGATCACAGACGGAAAGGAGAACATTGTGTACACATTCGGCCAATAAGGAAAAATGCCATGAAATAATATTCCTTCCTCTGTAGTATATTGGTCCTCTAAGAAGCACTTACTGTCTTTCTGTTGGCTTAAAGGGGATGCAGGGGAGCAGCTGCCAATAGTTCTTTACTGTGCTGCCGGGATTACATCCCGCCAACCATGTGACCACCCCAGCCAATCCCTGGGCTTCGTGGTATTTCTGAGACCAGTGATTGGATGCAGCTTTCACATGGGTAGTCACGGGATGTCAATACTGCAGCAGGACATCCCAGGTGACCGCTACTGTCATTCATTAGCTTCAGAGACAGCAGGAGGCGAGTTATAAGCGATCGCCAACAGGTTTACCTCTCAGCAAGTCATAGATTATTTATACCGGTCGCTTCAGATGTAATAGATCGCTGAGTGCGCATAGACTGCCATTGTTCTCGGCAGCACAATAAGATGATGCGTTCCCAAAAACAATGATCTTTTGAGCAAACCAAAATATGATGTCACCTAACAATCTAGCATTGTGCTTGCTCATGGGATGATCGGTAGCTTGTTAAGACTGCACAATTCTAGTGAAATCGACCAGTGTAAATGGACCTTACAGAGGACCGGGCACCAGGTCAAACGTGGCCAGTTTTTAATCTTAGATCATTCTCGCCGTAATCCCCTTTTGATTATTATACATTTGTTTTATGAATCTGCTATACAGTTCCAGCAATATGGACCTTTTCATTTAGTTCTGATTTTTATAATCTTTACCAATGGAGCAAGGCTTAAAGGGCAATAATACCCCCTTGGTAACAAGGCCCATATTTCTGGAACCGTATGGCAGGATTATAAAAAAAAAGTGGAGTACTCAGGGAAGCAGCAGGAATAAAACAAGATCAAAATGCAGACATTTTGGATCTGGCGCGAGATCTTCTTAAAGAGACATAGAAGTGACAACACACTATGATGACCTAGTGCAAGGGTGGCAAAGAGACCCTGAATTCAACGATGCATAACTTAGTTTACTGGCTGAAGCAGTTGTGATACAATGTGTTCTTGGATGCAGCAATGCAGCAGAGCTGAGAAAGCTTCCCCCATCCACACCAAGCTCTGTATGTACACTGTATATAGACAGTGAGCTGCTTATCACAGTAGGGGCGGAGTCAGACTTTCATGCACGGTGCTGTAATGAGGATAATGATAATTACTAGGTGATAAAACCTTCATTGTAAGTAAATAACATCACACAGCTTGACATCTGACAATCTGACACATTGCTAAAATCTGTGTTTTATACCCCACCTCATGCTGTCTTAGATTAGATTACATAGCAAAAAACTGCTGACAGATTCCCTTTAAAAAAGTTATACTATCTGTAGTCAAAATACGCAAGCTTCATTCTGAACATTTAGATTTCGACTTCAGTGTGTAAAAGTAGATCTGATTGGGAGTTTTACAATGAGCAATAAATAAAATAATAAAAATCCACTTTTTTCATTTTTTGTGCTGTTTTCCTTTTTTTTATTCTATATACAGTACAGACCAAAAGTTTGGACACACCTTCTCATTTAAAGATTTTTCTGTATTTTCATGACTATGAAAATTGTACATTCACACTGAAGGCATCAAACTATGAATTAACACATGTGGAATTATATACTTAACAAAAAAGTGTGAAACAACGGAAAATATGTCTTATATTCTAGGTTCTTCAAAGTAGCCACTTTTTGCTTTGATGACTGCTTTGCACACTCTTGGCATTCTCTTGATGAGCTTCAAGAGGTATTCACCGGGAATGGTTCTTCCAACAATCTTGAAGGAGTTCCCAGAGATGCTTAGCACTTGTTGGCCCTTTTGCCTTCACTCTGCAGTCCAGCTCACCCCAAACCATCTCGATTGGGTTCAGGTCTGGTGACTGTGGAGGCCAGGTCCTCTGGCGTAGCACCCCATCACTCTCCTACTTGGTGAAATAGCCCTTACACAGCCTGGAGGTGTGTTTGGGGTCATTGTCCTGTTGAAAAATAAATGATGGTCAAACTAAATGCAAACCGGATGGAATAGCATGCCGCTGCAAGATGCTGTGGTAGCCATGCTGGTTCAGTATGCCTTCAATTTTGAATAAATCCCCAACAGTGTCACCAGCAAAGCACCCCCACACCATCACACCACGCCCTCCATGCTTCACGGTGGGAACCAGGCATGTAGAGTCCATCTGCCTTTTCTGCGTCGCACAAAAACACAGTGGTTTAAACCAAAGATCTCAAATTTGGACTTATCAGACCAAAGCACAGGTTTCCACTGGTCGAATGTCCATTCCTTGTGTTCTTTAGCCCAAAGTCTCTTCTGCTTGTTGCCTGTCCTTAGCAGTGGTTTCCTAGCAGCTATTTTACCATGAAGGCCTGCTGCACAAAGTCTCCTCTTAACAGTTGTTGTAGAGATGTGTCTGCTGCTAGAACTCTGTGTGGCATTGACCTGGTCTCTAATCTGAGCTGCTGTTAACCTGCAATTTCTGAGGCTGGTGACTCAGATAAACTTATCCTCAGAAGCAGAGGTGACTCTTGGTCTTCCTTTCCTGCAGCGGTCCTAATGTGAGCCAGTTTCTTTGTAGCGCTTGATGGTTTTTGCCACTGCACTTGGGGACACTTTCAAAGTTGATAGTCCTACTGAATAGACTGTTAGAATTTGTATTATGGCGAGAAAAAAGCACCTAAGTAAAGAAAAACGAGTGGCCATCATTACTTTAAGAAATGAAGGTCAGTCAGTCCGAAAAATTGGGAAAACTTTGAAAGTGTCCCCAAGTGCAGTGGCAAAAACCATCAAGTTCTACAAAGAAACTGGCTCACATGAGGACCGCCCCAGGAAAGCAAGACTAAGAGTCATCTCTGCTTCTGAGGATAAGTTTATCCGAGTCACCAGCCTCAGAAATCGCAGGTTAACAGCAGCTCAGATTAGAGACCAGGTCAATGCCACATAGAGTTCTAGCTGCAGACACATCTCTACAACAACTGTTAAGAGGAGACTTTGTGCAGCAGGCCTTCATGGTAAAATAGCTGCTAGGAAACAACTGCTAAGGACAGGCAACAAGCAGAAGAGACTTGTTTGGGCTAAAGAACACAAGCAATGGACATTCGACCAGTGGAAATCTGTGCTTTGGTCTGATAAGTCCAAATTTGAGATCTTTGGTTCCAACCACCGTGTCTTTGTGCGATGCAGAATAGGTGAAGAGATGGACTCTACATGCCTGGTTCCCACCGTGAAGCATGGAGGAGGAGGTGTGATGGTGTGGGGGTGCTTTGCTGGTGGCACTGTTGGGGATTTATTCAAAATTGAAGGCATACTGAACCAGCATGGCTACCACAGCATCTTGCAGCGGCATGCTATTCCATCCGGTTTGCGTTTAGTTGGACCATCATTTATTTTTCAACAGGACAATGACCCCAAACACACCTCCAGGCTGTGTAAGGGCTATTTGAGCAAGAAGGAGAGTGATGGGGTGCTACGCCAGATGACCTGGCCTCCACAGTCACGAGACCTGAACCCAATCGAGATGGTTTGGGGTGAGCTGGACCGCTGAGTGAAGGCAAAAGGGCCAACAAGTGCTAAGCATCTCTGGGAACTCCTTCAAGATTGTTGGAAGACCATTCCCGGTGACTACCTCTTGAAGCTCATCAAGAGAATGCCAAGAGTGTGCAAAGCAGTCATCAAAGCAAAAGGTGCCTTCTTTGAAGAACCTAGAATATAAGACATCATTTCAGTTGTTTCACACTTTTTTGTTAAGTATATAATTCCACATGTGTTAATTCATAGTTTTGATGCCTTCAGTATGAATGTACAATTTTCATAGGCATGAAGATACAGAAAAATCTTTAAACGAGAAGGTGTGTCCAAACTTTTGGTCTGTACTGTATATATAAACAAATTTGCAACTATCTTCTCCGCATATTTCCATTAATTTAAGTATTTTCATGACGAGTAAAAAATTTCAGATTTTCTTATATTTTTCCCTAGAAATCAATTGAACCCCAAGATATACCATACATTGTATAGATAATGAATCGGTCACTTTTGTTGTAAATTTACAGGAAATAAAGATTCTCAAAGACACTATGGGTGCTGGATATGGGAGGAAAGATATTTCACCCTGTCCCCGGACAGAACATTTTCCTCTATAAATTGTAATACTTTGATCATCCATTGCTTCACCAGCCACAATTAAGGAGAAGAAGTGCTGGGATCATCAGACTGTCTCAACCAGAGCTACATGAACTGTGTGAGATAAATGCACTTTTTAATGGGAAATCACATGAAACCAACATAAATTAAAACTTTGCAGCAATTACAATAATTATTATTTTGGCTCTAATTATAGCCCAGGTACATATTGTTTCCTCCGATGTGTGCCCTTTACTGATAAGAGCAAATGGTTGATAATTGCAAAGGATTTAGTTCACAAATGGATTTATAAGTGTGAAATGTACTGTAGAGCTGGCATTTATGGAGATAAAATGTACTTCATAGACAAACCTATGTGAGATTTGTAGAGCTACGGGTCTAACTGAAAATTAGTAAGAACAACTACAATGATGGCCTCCGAGAGCGTGAAATCTGGCAATATCAACAGGCTGCCATCCCACTTTGGCTCTTCTATGTGAAGGCCCTAAAGACACTGACATAAGAGTATAATTGGACCATACATGGAGCTGGAAGATCAATGATTGTTTGTACCTCTCACCTTGTATGTCTTGGACATACACAAAATCATTAATACATTTAGGAACTACAGGGTAACAGGTTATGTGACATCTTTTTTAATTTTTACACCATAAAAAACTAAAGTGGCTTTCCAATGACTGATGACTACAGCCATTCCTACACCAATAGTTTGAAGGGGTTTTCCACAATGAAAATCTATGACCTACCTTCAATGAAGAAGACATGAGGGGGCCATAATCACGAAAAAGTAGGTTCGATGTTCTTTATTTTAATAGAATGGTGGTCTCACATATATTGTGCTACTCCATTCACAGTCTTTGAGCCTTATGTAGATAGCTGATCAAAGAGCTTGACTATCCTTAACAATCCAGTAGACTTTAAATGAAGCTACACCAAGCATACATAACTGCAGCTCCATTCAAACAGAACATGGGCCCCTTTCTCATAATTGTTGGGGGGGTCCCAGGTGTGGGGACCATATTGATCAGACACTAATATCCTTCATTGTGGATAAGGTGTAAACAGTGTGACTGATGTTGTGCAGTGCCCTTTTAATAACATTGTCTGCGCCTCACACTTGGCCCATTGTGCTTTCAACCCCCTAATTCATGCACTCATGTCTGGTCTCTCTGAACTTGTAGCCCCAGGGTCTCCACATTCACAGACCTTAAGGGCATGAAACTCTCTGACTTGTCTGCTTCAACCTTGCAGTGTCACACAGGACTCACTTCCTTTGTTGTGTCCTTCATCACATACTTCCGCAGGCACTATTCGATTCTGCGAGATAGTTACACACTACAGTTATTGGCGGCTAATTTTCCTTTACTCCTACAGTTGGTTAACTTTCCATGATCATGAATTGGGTGGCCCATTGTACAACATGTGTACCCAGCCTAAACTTTCTATTCAGAAGCTCCTACGAGATCATTTCACCTCTGCAAATGGCCACAAGTTGTGTTGAAAGGGACAGTTACAAGCTTGTTATCCTGAAACACCGAACAGGCCAATCAGCTGCCAATGATAATGTCCTGTCCAGGTTGTCAACAACAGAAACACCCTGTTACGACAAGGATGGGTGGGAAGAAATAGAAATGACCACTTTCTAGTCCTATGTCGCCAGAATGTGCAAAGTCCAAAAAACCTGTTTCAGAGCGTAGCCCCAGATCCACGATGAGACATTATTGGACTGAAATCCATAAAGAACAGAAACTTCAAAACCCTTCAGAAGTTACTAGAATCTAGACCCTCAAAACTACCCTACTCCTTTATTGATTATGACGACAGAAAAAACACATGCAGTTCCATAAAGGAGTTTGATGCACCGTGAACCCCCACACTCACAAAAGAATCTTTCAAATAGCCGTACTCAGACAAGATGCCAGCCTCATCCAAGAGGCTTATCTCAACCAATCAGGACACGTTTACAGCCAGAAGACTGAGATAACCATCAGAGAATGCTTTTACTGGATTAGAGTATGCTAAGACATTGAGAAATGTTTCTGAGACTGTGTCTCATGTACTCTAAATAGCCAAGAAGGTATGGAACAAAGAGACCGCTGCATCCCAATAAAACTTACTATACTCTATAGCTTGTTGCTCTTGACCATGTCTAACTGCAACCCAGCCGTACTGGATACCTCTATGCTCTGACCATTATCAACCAGCACTAGTGATGAGCAAGTATATTCGTTGCTCGGGTTTTCCAGAGCACGCTCGGGTGGTCTCCGAGTATTTCTGACTGCTCGGAGATTTAGTTTTCATGGTGGCAGCTGAATGATTTACAATTACTAGCCAGGCTGAGTACATGTGGGGGTTGCCTGGTTGCTAGGGAATCCCCACATGTAATCAAGCAGGCTAGTAGCTGTAAGTCATTCAGCTGTGGCAAGGAAAACTAAATCTCCGAGCAGTTACAAATACTCGGAGGTCACCCGAGCGTGCTCTGGAAAACCCAAGCAACGAGTACTCTCGCTCATCACTAACCAGCACACTAAACTTGTTGTGCCTGGGCTCAGACTGCTAGGACCACTGCCACGATGTTTTGGAAACATTTCATGAGGCCTTATGGATATCCCTATCAGATCCTGACTAGAGTTGAGCACATTTTTCAATATTCAGATTACAATTGGTGAATATTGAATTTTAAATATTCGCCGAACACAGCTGAACGTTATTGGAATCAATGGGAGTAGAAATGAACGAATATGTTTGGAACTAATCATCAAACATAAATTCGGCACAAACAGGGTAAAAAATACTGCATGAATATAGCAAATTCAGTTTTGGCGATCATTTCCGAACATGTTCGCTCAACTCTAATCCTGACAGATCAAGGTACAGTATTTGAGTCAGAGTTATTCAAACAATTGTGTGCAATCTACGTCTGCAAGAAACTTTGCACGAACGCATACCATCTGCAATGCAATGGCCTGTGTGAAAGGATGTATAAAACTTTGATAGACATGTTAAAGAATATTCCATCCCAAGAAATAAATGAGTGACCTGAGTTACTCCAAGAGCTAACTTACCTGTACAACAATACCACCTACTGCTCCACCAGTTACACTCCATATTACTTGATATTTGGCCATCCTGTGAAACTGCCTGCAAACCTTCAGCTCAATGCTCAAGTGGAAGATCGCCATAATCCTCTATCACAAACGAATTGGGTTGCAGACCACGAAAGACGTCTGAAAAAAGCTAGCAAAATTGTGGAAGACCGACTGAAAGCAGTCCGCCAAAGGCAGGAGGATGATTTAAATGTGAGGGCCAAGGCCAAACCCTTACAGTTTGGAAACAGAGTTTGAGCAAAGAAGAATCACCACTCCGACAAGCTGGATGACCAGTGGGAATCCTGGCCTTACATCAAAACCATTATCCCGTTCCTGAAGGTGCAAGTGTACAGAACTGCCAGAAAGGATACTCAGCAAGAAAAGGTGGTCCATCGTAGCCAGATCAAGGCTTGCATACCCCTGGGAGTTCCAGTTCCGCCAGTTTCTACCCGTATTGCACAAGAAGATGCTTCCAGAACCTCCAGCATCCCGATTGTTTAGCTTCATGAGCCCTGTCTTCAGTTTATTATGCCAGCTCCTCCTTCTCCTCTAGAGAATACTGATGTAGCTCCTGCAGTAGATTATCAGGAGGCGCTCTCTACGATCGAAGAGCCAGGATCATCATTCACCCAAGAAGGAGGGGCTTTGCCTGCTCTATGGAGATCCGAATGAGCGACCAAGGGACAGTTATCTAAACAGGAGAGACTTTGCATGTGTGGCTCTGATAGAGACATATTTGAACTGCGTAATAATAGAGAATCCATGGCTCACAAGAGCCTTATTACTGCCACACAGTTTCCTAGCCCTCCAGAAAGCAGTAGAACATTTCTTTATAGTCTGTGTGCCCCGAATGCACCCAGGACCAAGCAAAGAAGTTATAGTGGGTTAGCTGTCATCCCGTTCCCCACTTAGTGGGGTTGTTCTTACACAAACCTACTCCGAGACCAAAATGACTCTTTATTACATTTATATGTTGTTTTACCTTTGTATTCAGACGTTGCTTAGCTTTATGCTTCTTCGCCGGTATTCAGGAAACCAAGAATATTTTAAGCATCAGTATAGACTGAATGTGCAGTGGCAGGTGTTATATGCGAGGGTCACTATTGTATGGCAGGCATCCGAGGGGGTTGCTGGACGTAGCTAAGGAGACGTGGGAACAGGAGCTAACACCACATAGGAATGTAATCAAGCATGTGGCAAGTATGCAGGACCGGATTGAGGCAGTTAGGCCCATAGTAAAGGCACATCTGATTAATGCCCAGGCCGCACAGAGCCACACATATAACAAAAGGGCCACAGTCAGATCCTTTAAGGAAGGGGATCCGGTGTTAATGCTAGTGCCCATTGCGAAAAGATTATTTATGGTCAAGTGGCAAAATCCATATGAGGTTCGGGAAAAAGTGGGGGAAGTGAACTACCGAGTTTACCAGCCCGGGAAGAGAAAACCTGAACAGTTATATCATGTGAACCTACTAAAAGCCAAGAAGCCGTGAATGTTTGGTCACGAAGGCGACCCTGGTTGTACCAACAGGGAACCCTTGCTCACGGACCAAGGACGAGGCCGAGAGAGAGGTAAAAATAGGGCACTCTCTCTATAATCAGCAGCTTCGAGAGGTCCGGAAATTAGTGCAAGAGAATGCAGATGTATTCTCAGAACTACCCAGTCGTACCTCTGTCATCCAGCATGACATTGTCACCAAGCCTCACGTAAGGGTGCAAGTGAAACCATATTGTGTGCCCGAGGCCCGGAGACAAGCCATTGCGAGTGAGGTAAGACAAATGCTCCAGCTGGGAGTAATTGAGGAATCCCGGAGTGACTGGGCTAGCTCAATTGTGCTAATCCTGAAGCCGGACAGATCATTACGGTTCTGTAATGACTTCCGTAAATTAAATGAGGTGTCGAAGTTCGACCTTTATCCAATGCCCTGGGTGGACAAGTTGATCGAGCGACTGGGTCAGGCCCAGTACCTTACAACGCTCGATCTGACCAAGGGTTATTGGCAGGTGCCTCTTACGGTGTCGGCAAAGGAAAAGATCGCATTCATAACACCAGAGGGTCTATAACACTATGTCTTCTTGCCCTTTGGACTACATGGGGCCCCAGCCACATTCCAGAGGTTGATGGATATAGTTCTAGAACCCCATCGGAAGTATACATCAGCGTACTTGGATGACATCATCATCTTTACTACTGACTGGCATACTCACATGTCCTGCGTACAAGCGGTAGTAAATTAGCACAGAGCTGCGAGCTTGATGACGAATCCCAAGAAATGTGCGATAGGGCTCGAGGAAGCCCGGTACTTGGGATATGTTATCTGCCGTGGGGTTATCAAACCCCAAATAAATAAAATAGAGGCCATTCAGAACTGGCCCCGACCTGTTACCACCAAACGGGTGAGAGCATTTCTTGGAAGCATTGGGTATTACCGGAGGTTTATACCTAATTTTTCAGGGAAAAACAACACCCCTAACCGATCTCCTCAAGGGAAAGAAGTCGGTCATGGTTCGGTAGAACTCACAGGTGGAGGAAGCGTACCAATCCATGAAGGTGGCGCCTTGGCAACCGGTCTCAGATATGGACTGATTTGAAATGTCTAGAAATGTCTAGAAATGCTAATTATCTGCTGATATAAGGGAAACCTGCAGGTTAGATTTCATTCACACATCTGTTTTTAAACACGTGCGTGATAAAATGGTACCAGTGTCAACAGTGTGTTGGATCAGTATGTCATCAGTATACGGTCCGTGTGTCTGTTTTACTATTAGTGTTTTCCATCAGTGTGTCATCAGTGTTTTCCATCAGTGTGTCATCAGTATTTTTCGTCAGTGTGTCATCAGTGTTTTCCATCGGTTTGTCATCAGTGTTTTCCGTCAGTGTGTCATTAGTGTTTTCCATCAATGGTAATCAGTGTTTTCCATCGGTTTGTCATCAGCATTTTCAGTCAGTATGTCATCAGTGTTTTCAACAAATGGATAAAGAAAGAAATTAGAAAAGTTCTATTTTTTGCAATGCTAAATACATAAAGCATATGGAAGTAATCTATGTGCTTTACATGTTTCTCATGAGCATGGGCCCCTGAGGAAGATGATGCGAAACGTGTATTTGAGCTAGTGGCGCGTCTCTCCAACATCTTACAATGGGTAAGAGTCTGTTGTGATGGGATGGGGTGAGCTCATGGGTGTTTTTGTGACTCCGAATACTGACTTACAATGGAGTCCTGTTATATCTCCGTCCCCCCACCATACTACAATGACTCATATTTTTACATATGCACTGTGTACTTTCCTATTATGAGGAGTAAAATACCCTGTTGATGTAGTATTGATGCTTTTGCCATTCTCTACCTGATCTTTTCTCTGAAATCTTATGAAACTGATTCGTTGTGTATTATATGTAGTGATAAATGTCTTTTTTTCATTTACTGAATAAATGTATACCTTTTTATGTATTATATCCTGGACATATTGCTCTGTTTCTTTAGGATTTCATGCGTATTGGAGTGTCCCCCCTTTGATACTGCATCAGGCCTTTAGACATAGGTATAGGGCTCTTTTGTCAAGCGACAGTTATGTTTTTTGGCATTTATTTTTCACATAGATAGCATTATGTCCGTATTTAACATTGCAAAGGATAGGAGAAGCGTTATCCATCTTTATCCTTCCGTGAAAACACTGATGACCACACCGATGGAAAAATGGACACACGAACTGTTTCGATTAACATGACAAATGTCCGATAAAATTTTCACTGGGTAAAAACTGTCATAAAAATAATTTTTCTTTTTTTTTTCGAATGTGCCCTATAGTTTCCACACAAAAGACTCTTTCAACACTGAAAGGGGAGCCTATGATTAAAGTGTAAACCATTGTGGATATGATCCTGTCAAGTAGGTATTACACCAGTAGTCACCGCAGGTGCTCATTATGCAGTCACTGCATACAACAAGATAAATGCCTTAAGGAGCAAAGTGGAAACGAGAGGCATCTTACTAACCATGTAAATGAATTAGCTATTAAGACAACAAGGATTTCTGCGGTATAAATTCTTCATGCCATGCACCGTGGGCGAGAAAGTATCTGCATTCTAAAGCATGGATCCTTTGAGGAAGAAGAACTAAAAAAGGAGCCATTCTAGAACCTTGTTACATTCCAGTCTATTACAAATCACTGGATGGTGGAGGTGCGGGGAAGATAAAGTGCTGGGGATAATTTAAACATCATCACAAATTCATAGACATTCGGTTTCTCAACAGAGCAACAAAATAAAAGTTAATTTGGGAAAAGGCGGCATCTTGTTGTAGGCTCCGCTACGTAGGCTGTATTTTAGTTTAATTAGCTCAGCCGCTGGTTTGTTACGAACAAGCTGCGTTGTGGAAGAAAATTGTATTCTTTGCTAGCAGGAGTATATAAATTGTAGCACCAGGTAATGGAAAATAGCAGTAAATTATTAATTCAGAGGCAGAAATATAACGTTCCCTTAAATTGCTATTATAATGATAAATGTTTCATTAAAGCAAGACATTCACAGAAATCCAGACACAGTAACGTCCAGCGCATTTTACATAAAGACCTTACTGTCCTGTAATTACCATGCACAAACAATACTCGTAGATTATAGATATGGTTAGAACAAGGATGACTCAAGCAAAATAGGAGGGCATCGACTACAATGGATAAACGTCTCAGAGAGATAGCTCGCCGAAGCGCGGGAATTTAAGCTGTGACATGAACTGTATAATACGCAGAGTCCAGATCCCCTTTACCCCTTTTAGCTTGATAGCTTACAGATGAACATTTGTTAAAAGGACACTTCTTATGGGAATGCTCTGGCTCGTACCAGTCATTATGAAAGTATTCACCGTCTTGGCTTTTTTACCTATTTGGTTTACATTACAACCTGTGTTTAAATCTTTTTGTAATCTGATTTGTGAGTGACGCATCAGCACTAAATAGCCTAAGTTGGTGAAATGAAAAAAATATAGGTATAACTTAAATTTATGGAGTCAAATAATAAAAAAATGGCATGTGCACATGTATTCACCTCTTTTGCTATGAAGCCCCTAAAAAATTCTAGTGCAAGCAATTCCCTTCATAAGTCATGTTTAGTGAAAGGAAGTCCCCCTGTGGGCTATCTAAGTGTCACATAGTCTCTCAGTAAATACATTTGACCTTTTCTTAAAGGCCACAAAGGCTGCAACACCAATAACCCCTTCATGACCTTGGGATTTTCCGTTTTTCCGTGTTCTTTTTTCGCTCCCCTCCTTCCCAGAGCCATAACTTTTTTATTTTTCCGCAAATTTGGCCATGTGAGGGCTTATTTTTTGCGGGACGAGCTGTACTTTTGAATGAAATCATTGCTTTTACCATGTCGTGTACTAGAAAACAGGAAAAAAATTCCAAGTGCGGTGAAATTGCAAAAAAAGTGCAGTCCCACACTTGTTTTTTGTTTGGCTTTTTTGCTAGGTTCACTAAATTCTAAAACTGACCTGTCATTATGATTATCCAGGTCAGTATGAGTTCATAGACACCTAACATGACTAGGTTATTTTTTATCTAAGTGGTGGAAAAAAATTCCAAACTTTGCTAAAAAAAAAAAAATTGCGCCTTTTTCCGATACCCGTAGCGTCTCCATTTTTCATGATCTGGGGTCGGTTGAGGGCTTACTTTTTGTGTGCCGAGCCGGCGTTTTTAATGATACCATTTCGGTGCAGATATGTTCTTTTGATCGGCAGTTATTGCATTTTAATGCAATGTCGCGACGACCAAAAAAACGTAATTCTGGCATTTATAATTTTTTTCTCGTTACGCCGTTTAGCGATCAGGTTAATGCTTTTTTTTTATTGATAGATCGGGCGATTCTGAACGCGGCGATACCAAATATGTGTAGGTTTGATTATTTTTTTATTGATTTATTTTTAATGGGGCGAAAGGGGGGTGATTTAACCTTTTATATTTTTTTCACTTTTTTTTACTTTTTTTTAAACTTTTGCCATGCTTGAATAGCCTCCATGGGAGGCTAGAAGCAGGCACAACACGATCGCCTCTGCTACATAGCAGCGATCTGATGCTCGCTGCTATGTAGCAGAAATGCAGGTGTGCTGTGAGCGCCGACCACAGGGTGGCGCTCACAGCTGCCGGGGACCAGTAACCATAGAGGTCTCAAGGACCTCTATGTTTACTATTCTGAAGCATCGCCAACCTCCAATCATGTGACGGGGGTCGGCGATGCGCTCATTTCCAGCCGCCCGGCCGGAAGCGCCGGTTAAATGCCGCTGTCTGCGTTTGACAGCGGCATTTAACTAGTTAATAGCGGCGGGTGAATCGCAATTTCACCCGCCGCTATTGCGGGCACATGTCAGCTGTTCAAAACAGCTGACATGTCCCTGCTTTGATGCAGGCTCACCGCGGAGCCCTGCATCAAAGCAGGGGATCTGACCTCGGACGTACTATCCCGTCCGAGGTCAGAAAGGGGTTAAGCAAGAGAAATCACTAACCAAACACCATGAAGACCAAGGAGATCTCCAAACAGGTCAGGGACAAAGTTGTTGAGAAGTAGAAGTCAGGGTTGAGTTAAAATAAAAAATCCCAATCTCTGATGATCCCCCAGAGCACCATCAAATTCATTATCACACAATGGAAAGAACATGGTATCACAATAAACCTGCTAAGAGAGGGCCACCCACCAAAACTCTCAGCAAGGAGGGCATTCATCAGAGAGGCAGCACAGAGACCAAAGGTAACCCTGAAGGAGCTGCAGAGTTCCCAAGCAGAGACTGGAGTATCTGTCCATATGATCACAATAAGATGTACACTCTATAGAGGTGGCCTTTTAAGGAAGAGTGGGCATAAAAAAGCCCAAATGTATGGAGGAAGGCGCTGTGGTAAGATGAGACCAAAATTGAACTTTTTGGCCAACAAGGTAAACATTATGTCAAACCAACACAGCGCATCATGCCAAGAACACCATCCCCACAGTGAAACATGGTGGTGGCAGCATCATGCTGTGAGGATGATGGTCCCAGTCGAGAGGAAGATAGATGGTGATAAAAAAATGAAAAAACAATTCAGATTCACCATAAAATGGCTGTTGCATTCCCTATCTTGACTTTTATGCAGTCTATGATAGTCCCTCCTTATTGGCTGTGCAATACCAAGTGATGTGTGTTGTGAAATTGGATTTTGGGCTCCCCCGGTGGCCACTGGTGGAATTGAACTGGTGTGCATCATCCCCTCTGTTCACCTGTTTCCATCAGGATGTGGGAGTCGCTATTTAACCTTGCTCCTCTGTCACTTCCATGCCGGTCAACATTGTAATCAGAAGCCTTTCTGTGCATGTTCCTGCTGCTAGACAACTCCCAGCTAAGTTGGACTTTAGTCCTCGTTTGTTTTTGCATTTTGTTCCAGTTCACAGCTGTAGTTTCGTTTCTGTGTCTGGAAAGCTCTTGTGATCTGAAATTGCCACTCTGATGTTATGAGTTAATACTAGAGTCTTAAAGTAATTTCAGGATGGTATTTTGATAGGGTTTTCAGCTGACCATGAAAGTGCCCTTTCTGTCTTCCTGCTATCTAGTAAGCGGACCTCAATTTTGCTAAACCTATTTTCATACTACGTTTGTCATTTCATCTAAAATCACCGCCAATATATGTGGGGGCCTCTGTCTGCCTATCGGGGAAATTTCTCTAGAGGTGAGCCAGGACTATATTTTCCTCTGCCAGGATTAGTTAGTCCTCCGGCCGGCGCTGGGCGTCTAGGGATAAAAAACGTAGGCAACGCTACCCGGCTACTGTTAGTTGTGCGGCAGGTTTAGTTCATGGTCAGTTTAGTTTCCATCCTTCCAAGAGCTAGTACTTATGTTTGCTGGGCTATGTTCTCTTGCCATTGAGAACCATAACAGTTTGACCGGCCCAAAAGGGTTAAATTAATTGACAGAGAAAGGAGAGAAAAGAGAAGTCTGCTGAAGATTTTTTTTTTTTTTTTTTTTCCCTTCCCTTCAGTTCTGAGTGTGCTTGTAATTGAATCTCTTGCAAGTCTGCCTATATTGCAGCCTTTCTCTCTCTCTCTCCTTCTAATCCTGGAATGGCTCTGTGTTCACCTGTTTAAAATGGATATTCAGAGTTTAGCTGCAGGTTTGAATAATCTCACCACGAAAGTTCAAAATTTACAAGATTTTGTTGTTCATGTTCCTATATCTGAACCTAGAATTCCTTTGCCTGAATTTTTCTCGGGGAATAGATCTTGCTTTCAAAATTTCAAAAATAATTGCAAGTTGTTTTTGTCCCTGAAATCTCGCTCTGCTGGAGATCCTGCTCAGCAGGTCAGGATTGTGATTTCCTTGCTCCGGGGCGACCCTCAGGATTGGGCTTTTGCATTGGCTCCAGGGGATCCTGCGTTGCTCAATGTGGATGCGTTTTTTCTGGCCTTGGGGTTGCTTTATGAGGAACCTCAGTTAGAGCTTCAGGCGGAAAAGGCCTTGATGTCCCTATCTCAGGGGCAAGACGAAGCTGAAATATACTGCCAGAAATTCCGTAAATGGGCTGTGCTTACTCAGTGGAATGAGTGCGCCCTGGCGGCGAATTTCAGAGAGGGTCTCTCTGATGCCATTAAGGATGTTATGGTGGGGTTCCCTGTGCCTGCGGGTCTGAATGAGTCCATGACAATGGCTATCCAGATCGATAGGCGTCTGCGGGAGCGCAAACCTGTGCACCATTTGGCGGTGTCTACTGAGAAGACGCCAGAGAATATGCAATGTGATAGAATTCTGTCCAGAAGTGAACGGCAGAATTTAAGACGAAAAAATGGGTTGTGCTTCTATTGCGGTGATTCAACTCATGTTATATCAGCATGCTCTAAGCGTACTAAGAAGCTTGATAAGTCTGTTTCAATTGGCACTTTACAGTCTAAGTTTATTCTATCTGTGACCCTGATTTGTTCTTTATCATCTATTACCGCGGATGCCTATGTCGACTCTGGCGCCGCTTTGAGTCTTATGGATTGGTCCTTTGACAAACGCTGTGGGTATGATTTGGAGCCTCTTGAAACTCCTATACCCCTGAAGGGGATTGACTCCACCCCATTGGCTAGTAATAAACCACAATACTGGACACAAGTAACTATGCGGATTAATCCGGATCATCAGGAGATTATTCGCTTTCTTGTGCTGTATAACCTACATGATGTGTTGGTGCTTGGATTGCCATGGCTGCAATCTCATAACCCAGTCCTTGACTGGAAAGCTATGTCTGTGTTAAGCTGGGGATGTAAGGGGACGCATGGGGACGTACCTGTGGTTTCCATTTCATCATCTATTCCCTCTGAGATTCCTGAATTCTTGACTGAATATCGTGACGTTTTTGAAGAACCTAAGCTTGGTTCATTACCTCCGCACCGGGAGTGCGATTGTGCCATAGATTTGATTCCGGGTAGTAAATACCCTAAGGGTCGTTTATTTAATCTGTCTATGCCTGAACATGCTGCTATGCGAGAATATATAAAGGAGTCCTTGGAAAAGGGACATATTCGTCCTTCGTCATCTCCCTTAGGAGCCGGTTTTTTCTTTGTGGCTAAGAAAGATGGCTCTTTAAGACCGTGTATTGATTATCGGCTTTTGAATAAAATCACGGTTAAATATCAATATCCGTTGCCACTGCTGACTGATTTGTTTGCTCGCATAAAGGGGGCCAAGTGGTTCTCTAAGATAGATCTCCGTGGGGCGTATAATTTGGTGCGAATTAAGCAGGGGGATGAGTGGAAGACCGCATTTAATACGCCCGAGGGCCACTTTGAGTATTTGGTGATGCCTTTTGGTCTTTCAAATGCCCCTTCAGTCTTTCAGTCCTTTATGCATGACATTTTCCGTGATTATTTGGATAAATTTATGATTGTGTATCTGGATGATATTTTGATTTTTTCGGATGACTGGGACTCTCATGTCCAGCAGGTCAGGAGGGTTTTTCAGGTTTTGCGGTCTAATTCCTTGTGTGTGAAGGGTTCTAAGTGCGTTTTTGGGGTACAAAAGATTTCCTTTTTGGGATATATTTTTTCCCCCTCTTCCATCGAGATGGATCCTGTCAAGGTTCAGGCTATTTGTGATTGGACGCAACCCTCTTCTCTTAAGAGTCTTCAGAAATTTTTGGGCTTTGCTAACTTTTATCGTCGATTTATTGCTGGTTTTTCTGATGTTGTTAAACCATTGACTGATTTGACTAAGAAGGGTGCTGATGTTGCTGATTGGTCCCCTGCTGCTGTGGAGGCCTTTCGGGAGCTTAAGCGCCGCTTTTCTTCCGCCCCTGTGTTGCGTCAGCCTGATGTTGCTCTTCCTTTTCAGGTTGAGGTCGACGTTTCTGAAATCGGAGCTGGGGCAGTTTTGTCGCAGAGAAGTTCCGATTGTTCCGTGATGAGACCTTGTGCCTTTTTCTCGCGTAAATTTTCGCCCGCCAAGCGGAATTATGATGTTGGGAATCGGGAGCTTTTGGCCATGAAGTGGGCTTTTGAGGAGTGGCGTCATTGGCTTGAGGGGGCTAGACATCAGGTGGTGGTATTGACTGACCACAAAAATCTAATTTATCTTGAGTCCGCCAGACGCCTGAATCCTAGACAGGCGCGCTGGTCGTTGTTTTTCTCTCGGTTTAATTTTGTGGTGTCCTACCTGCCGGGTTCTAAGAATGTTAAGGCGGATGCCCTTTCTAGGAGTTTTGAGCCTGACTCCCCTGGTAACTCTGAACCTACAGGTATCCTTAAGGATGGAGTGATATTTGTTGTGAATTTGGATTCTGGGCTCCCCCGGTGGCCGCTTGTGGAATTGGACTTGTCATCCTCTTTCCTGTTTCACCTGGTTCCATCAGTAGTGGGTGTCGCTATTTAAGCTCATTTCTCTGGTGGTTTCTTGCCGGTCAACAATGTTATCTGATGCCTCTCAGTGCTTGTTCCTGCTTCTAGACAACTACTAGATAAGTTGGACTTTTGTCCATGTTTTGTTTTGCCTATTTGTTCCAGTTCACAGCTGAAGTTTTGTTACTGTGTCTGGAAAGCTCTCGTTGATCAGGGATTGCTACTCTGGCGTTATGAGTTAATGCCAGAGTTTAAGGTAATCTCTGGATGGTGTTTTGTTAGTGTTTTTCTGCTGACCATGAAAGTATACTATCTGTCTTCTGCTATCTAGTAAGCGGACCTCAAATTTGCTAAGACTATTTTCCTGCTGCGTTTGTTGTTTCATCTGAACTCACCGTCATTATATGTGGGGGGCTACTGTCTTCTTTGGAATATTTCTCTAGAGGTGAGCCAGGTCTTATATTTCCCTCTGCTAGCTATTTAGGTCTTAGGCCAGAGCTGGGCATCTAGCGATAAATAGGAAATGCTACCTGGCTATTTCTAGTTGCGCGGCAGGCTTAGTTCATGGTCAGTATAGTTCCATCTTCCGAGAGCTTGTCCCTCTATAGGCTTGCTATGATCTCTGCCTGCAGAGATCATGACAGTTTGACCGGCCAATAAAGTGTTAAAGACCCAGGTTGAGAAAGGAGAGTTATAAGAAGTCTGCTGGAATTTTTTTTTTTTTTTTTTTTTTTTTTTTTTCCTCCAGTCTGCCTTGCTGCAGTCTTTTTTCTCTCTCTCCTCCTAATCTCTGTATGCTCTGTGTGCACCTGACAATAATGGATCTCCAGAGTGTAACTGCGGGTTTGAATAATCTCATCACGAAAGTACAAAATTTACAAGATTTTGTGGTACATGCTCCGGTATCTGAGCCGAGAATTCCTTTGCCGGAGTTCTTCACAGGGAATAGAGCTAGCTTCCAGAATTTCCGAAATAATTGTAAGCTTTATTTGTCCCTGAAGTCTCGTTCAGCTGGAGACCCTGCTCAGCAGGTTAGGATTGTGATTTCCTTGCTCAGGGGTGACCCTCAAGATTGGGCCTTCTCATTGCCAGCAGGGGATCCTGCGTTACGCGATGTGGATGCGTTTTTTCTGGCCTTGGGCTTGCTTTATGAGGAACCTCATTTGGAACTTCAGGCAGAAAAAACTTTGATGGCACTATCTCAGGGGCAAGACGAAGCTGAAGTTTTCTGCCAAAAATTCCGTAAATGGTCTGTGCTTACTCAGTGGAATGAGTGCGCCTTGGCGGCAACTTTCAGAGAAGGTCTCTCTGATGCCGTTAAGGATGTTATGGTGGGGTTCCCTTTGCCTGCAGGTCTGAATGAGTCCATGACAATGGCTATTCAGATTGATAGGCGTCTGCGGGAGCGCAAACCGGTGCACCATCTGGCGGTGTCTATGGAAAAGACGCCAGAAAGTATGCAGTGTGATAGAATTCTGTCCAGGAGCGAGCGACAGAATTTTAGACGGAAGAATGGATTGTGTTTCTATTGTGGGGATTCTACTCATGTTATATCAGCATGCTCTAGGCGTACAAAGAAGCTTGATAAGTCTGTTTCCATTGGCACCATTCAGTCTAAGTTTATTTTGTCTGTAACCCTGATTTGCTCTTTGTCATCCATTGCCACGGACGCCTATGTTGACTCTGGCGCCGCTCTGAGTCTTATGGATTGGTCCTTTGCCAATCGTTGTGGTTTTGATTTAGAGCCTTTGGAGACTCTTATTCCTCTGAAGGGGATTGACTCCACCCCATTGGCTAATAATAAACCACAATACTGGACACAAGTAACCATGCGTATCAATCCGGATCACCAGGAGATTATTCGTTTCCTGGTGCTGTATAATTTACATGACGATTTGGTACTGGGATTGCCATGGTTGCAGTCTCACAACCCAGTCTTGGACTGGAGAGCAATGTCTGTGTTGAGCTGGGGATGTAAGGGTATTCATGGGGACGTACCTTTGGTTTCTATTTCGTCGTCCATTCCCTCTGAAGTCCCTGAGTTCCTCTCTGATTATCAAGACGTCTTTGACGAACCCAAGCTTGGGTCGTTACCTCCGCACCGTGAGTGCGATTGTGCCATAGATTTGATACCGGGTTGTAAATATCCAAAGGGTCGTTTGTTTAATTTGTCTGTGCCGGAACATGCTGCTATGCGGGAATATATAAAGGAGTCTTTGGAAAAGGGACATATTCGTCCATCTTCTTCTCCCTTGGGAGCTGGGTTTTTCTTTGTCTCAAAAAAAGACGGCTCTTTGAGACCATGTATTGATTATCGGCTTCTGAATAAGATCACTGTTAAGTATCAATACCCATTGCCATTGCTTACTGATTTGTTTGCTCGTATAGAGGGTGCTAAGTGGTTCTCTAAAATTGATCTTCGTGGGGCGTATAATTTGGTGCGGATCAGGCAGGGGGATGAGTGGAAGACCGCATTTAATACGCCCGAGGGCCACTTTGAGTATTTGGTCATGCCTTTTGGTCTTTCTAATGCCCCTTCAGTTTTCCAGTCTTTTATGCATGATATTTTCCGCGATTTTCTGGATAAATTTATGATAATATATCTGGATGATATTCTGATTTTTTCTGATGACTGGGACTCTCATGTCCAGCAGGTCAGGAGAGTTTTTCAGGTTCTGCGGTCTAATTCTTTATGTGTGAAGGGGTCTAAGTGCGTTTTTGGGGTCCAGAAAATTTCCTTTTTGGGGTATATTTTTTCTCCCTCTTCCATTGAGATGGATCCCGTCAAGGTGCAAGCTATTTGTGACTGGACTCAGCCCTCCTCTCTTAAGGGTCTTCAGAGATTTTTGGGCTTTGCCAACTTTTACCGCCGATTTATTGCTGGTTTTTCGGATGTCGTTAAACCACTGACTGATTTGACCAGACAAGGCGCTGATGTTGCTAATTGGTCCCCTCATGCTGTAGAGGCCTTTCAGGAGCTTAAGCGCCGTTTTGCCTCTGCCCCTGTGTTGCGTCAGCCTGATGTGAATCTGCCTTTTCAGGTTGAGGTTGACGCTTCGGAGATCGGAGCTGGGGCAGTGTTGTCGCAGAAAGGTTCCGACTGCTCCGTCATTAGGCCTTGTGTCTTCTTTTCTCGCAAATTTTCGCCCGCAGAGCGGAATTATGATGTTGGGAATCGGGAGCTTTTGGCCATGAAGTGGGCGTTTGAGGAGTGGCGCCATTGGCTCGAGGGGGCTAGGCATCAGGTGGTGGTATTGACTGACCACAAAAATTTGATTTATCTTGAGACTGCCAGACGCCTGAATCCTAGACAGGCGCGCTGGTCTTTATTTTTTTCTCGCTTTAATTTTGTGGTGTCATACCTACCGGGTTCTAAGAATGTTAAGGCAGATGCCCTTTCTAGGAGTTTTGACCCGGACTCTCCTGGTAATTCTGAACCCACAGGTATCCTTAGGGAGGGAGTAATTTTGTCGGCCGTTTCTCCTGATCTGCGGCGGTCCTTGCAAGAGTTTCAGGCGGATAGACCGGATCGTTGTCCGCCTGATAGACTGTTTGTTCCGGATGATTGGACCAGCAGAGTCATCTCTGAGGTACATTCTTCTGCATTGGCAGGTCATCCCGGAATTTTTGGTACCAGGGATTTGGTGGCAAGATCCTTCTGGTGGCCTTTCCTGTCACGAGATGTGCGAGTCTTTGTGCAGTCATGTGACGTTTGTGCTCGGGCCAAGTCTTGTAGTTCTCGGGCTAGCGGACTGCTGTTGCCCTTGCCTATTCCTAAGAGGCCTTGGACACACATCTCGATGGATTTTATTTCAGATCTGCCTGTTTCCCAGAAGATGTCTGTCATCTGGGTGGTCTGTGACCGTTTCTCTAAAATGGTCCATTTGGTTCCTCTGCCCAAGTTGCCTTCTTCTTCTGAGTTGGTTCCTCTGTTTTTTCAGAATGTTGTCCGATTGCACGGTATTCCTGAGAATATTGTTTCTGACAGAGGTACCCAATTTGTGTCTAGATTTTGGCGGGCATTCTGTGCTAGGATGGGCATAGATTTGTCTTTTTCATCTGCTTTTCACCCTCAGACTAATGGCCAGACCGAGCGGACTAATCAGACCCTTGAGACATATCTGAGGTGTTTTGTCTCTGCTGACCAGGATGATTGGGTTGCTTTTTTGCCATTGGCAGAGTTCGCCCTCAATAATCGGGCCAGTTCTTCCACCTTGGTGTCCCCGTTTTTCTGTAATTCGGGGTTTCACCCTCGATTTTCCTCCGGTCAGGTGGAATCCTCGGATTGTCCTGGAGTGGATGCGGTGGTGGAGAGATTGCATCACATCTGGGGGCAGGTTATGGACAATTTGAAGTTGTCCCAGGAGAAGACTCAGCGTTTTGCCAACCGTCATCGTCGTGTTGGTTCTCGGCTTTGTGTTGGAGATTTAGTGTGGTTGTCTTCTCGTTTTGTCCCTATGAGGGTCTCTTCTCCTAAGTTTAAACCTCGGTTCATCGGCCCTTATAGAATATTGGAGATTCTTAATCCTGTTTCTTTCCGTTTGGACCTCCCTGCGTCCTTTTCCATTCATAACGTTTTTCATCGGTCGTTATTGCGCAGGTATGAGGTACCTGTTGTACCTTCAGTTGAGCCTCCTGCTCCGGTGTTGGTTGAGGGTGAGTTGGAGTACGTTGTGGAGAAAATTTTGGACTCTCGTGTTTCCAGACGGAAACTCCAGTATCTGGTCAACTGGAAGGGTTACGGCCAGGAGGATAATTCTTGGGTCAATGCATCTGATGTTCATGCTTCTGATCTTGTTCGTGCCTTCCATAGGGCTCATCCTGGTCGCCCTGGTGGATCTGGTGAGGGTTCGGTGCCCCCTCCTTGAGGGGGGGGTACTGTTGTGAATTTGGATTCTGGGCTCCCCCGGTGGCCGCTTGTGGAATTGGACTTGTCATCCTCTTTCCTGTTTCACCTGGTTCCATCAGTAGTGGGTGTCGCTATTTAAGCTCATTTCTCTGGTGGTTTCTTGCCGGTCAACAATGTTATCTGATGCCTCTCAGTGCTTGTTCCTGCTTCTAGACAACTACTAGATAAGTTGGACTTTTGTCCATGTTTTGTTTTGCCTATTTGTTCCAGTTCACAGCTGAAGTTTTGTTACTGTGTCTGGAAAGCTCTCGTTGATCAGGGATTGCTACTCTGGCGTTATGAGTTAATGCCAGAGTTTAAGGTAATCTCTGGATGGTGTTTTGTTAGTGTTTTTCTGCTGACCATGAAAGTATACTATCTGTCTTCTGCTATCTAGTAAGCGGACCTCAAATTTGCTAAGACTATTTTCCTGCTGCGTTTGTTGTTTCATCTGAACTCACCGTCATTATATGTGGGGGGCTACTGTCTTCTTTGGAATATTTCTCTAGAGGTGAGCCAGGTCTTATATTTCCCTCTGCTAGCTATTTAGGTCTTAGGCCAGAGCTGGGCATCTAGCGATAAATAGGAAATGCTACCTGGCTATTTCTAGTTGCGCGGCAGGCTTAGTTCATGGTCAGTATAGTTCCATCTTCCGAGAGCTTGTCCCTCTATAGGCTTGCTATGATCTCTGCCTGCAGAGATCATGACAGATATTATCTGCCGTTTCTCCAGACCTGCGGCGGGCCTTGCAGGAGTTTCAGGCGGATAGACCTGATCGTTGCCCACCTGGTAGACTGTTTGTTCCTGATGATTGGACCAGTAAAGTCATTTCTGAGGTTCATTCTTCTGCGTTGACAGGTCATCCTGGAATCTTTGGTACCAGGGATTTGGTGGCAAGGTCCTTCTGGTGGCCTTCCCTGTCTCGAGATGTGCGAGGCTTTGTGCAGTCTTGTGACGTTTGTGCTCGGGCCAAGCCTTGTTGTTCTCGGGCTAGTGGATTGTTGTTGCCCTTGCCTATCCCGAAGAGGCCCTGGACGCACATCTCTATGGATTTTATTTCGGATCTTCCTGTTTCTCAGAAGATGTCTGTCATCTGGGTGGTGTGTGACCGTTTCTCTAAGATGGTCCATTTGGTTCCCCTGCCTAAGTTGCCTTCTTCTTCCGAGTTGGTTCCTCTGTTTTTTCAAAATGTGGTCCGTTTGCATGGTATTCCGGAGAATATCGTTTCTGACAGAGGAACCCAATTCGTGTCTAGATTTTGGCGAGCATTCTGTGCTAGGATGGGCATAGATTTGTCTTTCTCGTCTGCTTTCCATCCTCAGACTAATGGCCAGACCGAGCGGACGAATCAGACCTTGGAGACATATTTGAGGTGTTTTGTGTCTGCAGATCAGGATGATTGGGTTGCTTTTTTGCCTTTAGCGGAGTTTGCCCTCAATAATCGGGCCAGCTCTGCCACCTTGGTGTCTCCTTTTTTCTGTAATTCGGGGTTTCATCCTCGATTTTCTTCTGGTCAGGTGGAATCTTCGGATTGTCCTGGAGTGGATGCTGTGGTGGAGAGGTTGCATCAGATTTGGGGGCAAGTAGTGGACAATTTGAAGTTGTCCCAGGAGAAGACTCAGCTTTTTGCCAACCGCCGGCGTCGGGTTGGTCCTCGGCTTTGTGTTGGGGACTTGGTGTGGTTGTCTTCTCGTTTTGTCCCTATGAGGGTTTCTTCTCCTAAGTTTAAGCCTCGGTTCATCGGCCCGTACAAGATATTGGAGATTCTTAACCCTGTGTCCTTCCGTTTGGACCTCCCTGCATCTTTTTCTATTCATAATGTTTTTCATCGGTCATTGTTGCGCAGGTATGAGGTACCGGTTGTGCCTTCCGTTGAGCCTCCTGCTCCGGTGTTGGTTGAGGGCGAGTTGGAGTACGTTGTGGAAAAAATCTTGGACTCCCGTGTTTCCAGACGGAAACTCCAGTATCTGGTCAAATGGAAGGGATACGGTCAGGAGGATAATTCTTGGGTGACTGCCTCTGATGTTCATGCCTCCGATCTGGTCCGTGCCTTTCATAGGGCTCATCCTGATCGCCCTGGTGGTTCTGGTGAGGGTTCGGTGCCCCCTCCTTGAGGGGGGGGTACTGTTGTGAAATTGGATTTTGGGCTCCCCCGGTGGCCACTGGTGGAATTGAACTGGTGTGCATCATCCCCTCTGTTCACCTGTTTCCATCAGGATGTGGGAGTCGCTATTTAACCTTGCTCCTCTGTCACTTCCATGCCGGTCAACATTGTAATCAGAAGCCTTTCTGTGCATGTTCCTGCTGCTAGACAACTCCCAGCTAAGTTGGACTTTAGTCCTCGTTTGTTTTTGCATTTTGTTCCAGTTCACAGCTGTAGTTTCGTTTCTGTGTCTGGAAAGCTCTTGTGATCTGAAATTGCCACTCTGATGTTATGAGTTAATACTAGAGTCTTAAAGTAATTTCAGGATGGTATTTTGATAGGGTTTTCAGCTGACCATGAAAGTGCCCTTTCTGTCTTCCTGCTATCTAGTAAGCGGACCTCAATTTTGCTAAACCTATTTTCATACTACGTTTGTCATTTCATCTAAAATCACCGCCAATATATGTGGGGGCCTCTGTCTGCCTATCGGGGAAATTTCTCTAGAGGTGAGCCAGGACTATATTTTCCTCTGGCAGGATTAGTTAGTCCTCCGGCCGGCGCTGGGCGTCTAGGGATAAAAAACGTAGGCAACGCTACCCGGCTACTGTTAGTTGTGCGGCAGGTTTAGTTCATGGTCAGTTTAGTTTCCATCCTTCCAAGAGCTAGTACTTATGTTTGCTGGGCTATGTTCTCTTGCCATTGAGAACCATAACAGATGTGATAGTGACAAGGAATTATGGGAAAGCCTGCATAACTGCGCCCCAGGTCTTATGATCCTTATTTGGCTCATGTATTCGTCTGCAATATGTAAAAGGGTTGCGACCAGTTTAGGCGATGCTTGATAAGCATTTTTTTGGAATTTGCTGGGTTCAGTGAATTCCTAAAAATTTGACATAAATTTTGTTTGCATCAATTGATTCACTCATCTCTACCATATACTGAAACACTTTAATATATTACTTTCATATATTCCTGTCTGTGCAACATGATAGCAGGAACATCTAAGCTAATTGTAGGTATTTCTCTTAAAACAAATGCTAATGTGTTTCCTTACTGCTAAGTTTTTTTCTGATCCTAAGAGATTTAATTGTTTCTAAATTACGTTTCTGTAGATGTAAGCAAGTAATAATGTTATAATGGTCTGTGCAAGATAACAAGGCAGCATGTTCCTCCATGGGGAGTTTATTCATTAACACTTAGGAAAAAAAGTTAAATTCTCCACATATATAATATTTTTCTCCTTATGAGAATCCTCGGATGACTTATCTCACAGATCTGATACATTTTAGTTTTTCAATATCCACAGGATTTGGTTAAAAAAAAGTGGATCTCAAATCTGACCGTTGTAGTTTGGCTTAGTCCACCTCACTTTAGATCCGGTACTTACCTGCACGCAACCTCCGATCCTCACAAGATCTCCTTCTCTACTCCCCTCTTATCTCTTCTTCCCACAATCGTATACAAGATTTCTCTTGCGCATCACCCCTACTGTGGAACTCTCTACCACAACATATCAGACTCTCGCCTACCATCAAAACCTTCAAAAAGAACCTGATGACCCACCTCTTCCAGAAAGCCTACAACCTGCAGTAACCACCGAGTGACCAAACCGCTGCACGACCAGTTCTACCCTCGCCTACTGTATCCTCACCCATCCTTTGTAGATTGTGAGCCTTCGCGGGCAGGGTCCTCTCTCCTCCTGTACCAGTTATGACTTGTATTGTTTAAGATTATTGTACTTGTTTTTATTATGTATACCCCTCCTCACATGTAAAGCGTCATGGGATAAATGGCGCTATAATCTACTATATAATTGTCTAAGGGTCACTTCCGTCTGTCCTGTCTTTCTAATAGTAATAAATCACTTGGCACTCAAATGGTTTCTTTCAGATGAAAAAAGTGAACATCCCATTTATTTGTGCATCCAGTTCAAAGATTATTTAAACGTTTTCGGTCAAATCACAAGACCTTCATCAGAAATATCCTTAACAAAACTGAAATACAGACAAAAATCAAATACAGATTAGCGACAATCCTTCATAAGATGCACAAAAGAGAATAACGGATTCATGGTGTATGTGATGACAAATACATCCATCACGTGATGCAGAGAAAGTGAACAACCGTGGCGGTCAGAGTAAATCCAGGATGGTGTTCCGTGAGTCGTGAAGGTATCTGAATCAAAGGCTGACGTGGGTACAATAGTGATCCGGGTGCTGGAGTGCCGTGCTGTACACAAAGGTACCTAATAGCGACCTGGAAGCATAGGACAATGAGGTATATGAGCCTAGGCAACCCGGGATGGAAAGCGCACCTGGAGCTGCAGCCCCCGGGATCACTCCACACAGCGTGACGGACCGGACGTCTATAAGTGCCATATGCAGCGGCGGATACACGCCCTCCTTCTCTCTTCAAGGATCTGAGACGCTCCAGGTGCGCTTTCCATCCCGGGTTGCCTAGGCTCATATACCTCATTGTCCTATGCTTCCAGGTCGCTATTAGGTACCTTTGTGTACAGCACGGCACTCCAGCACCCGGATCACTATTGTACCCACGTCAGCCTTTGATTCAGATACCTTCACGACTCACGGAACACCATCCTGGATTTACTCTGACCGCCACGGTTGTTCACTTTCTCTGCATCACGTGATGGATGTATTCGTCATCACATACACCATGAATCCGTTATTCTCTTTTGTGCATCTTATGAAGGATTGTTGCTAATCTGTATTTGATTTTTGTCTGTATTTCAGTTTTGTTAAGGATATTTCTGATGAAGGTCTTGTGATTTGACCGAAAACGTTTAAATAATCTTTGAACTGGATGCACAAATAAATGGGATGTTCACTTTTTTCATCTGAAAGAAACCATTTGAGTGCCAAGTGAAGTGATTTATTACTATTGGATTGACGGGCTGGAAACCTGACTTGGGCACCACACAGAATCCTTGAGTGCCGTGTGTTTTGTCTTTGTCCTGTCTTTCTGTCTGTCACGGATATTCATTGGTCGCGGCCTCTGTCTGTCATGGAAATCCAAGTCGCTGATTGGTCGCGGCAAAACAGCCGCACGGCAGTCCGGCAGCAACATGGCCGCTCCTTCCTCCCCGCAATCAGTGCCCCCTCCATACTCCCCTCCATTCAGCGCTCACACAGGGTTAATGGCAGCGTTAACCGACTGCGCTATGCCGCGGTGTAATGCACTCGGTTAACGCTGCTATTAACCCTGTGTGACCAACGTTTTACTATTGATGCTGCCTATGCGGCATCAATAGTAAAAATATCTAATGTTAAAAATAATTAAAAAAATAAAAAATTGTTATATACTCTCCGTCCGTCGGCCCCTCGGATCCACAACAGGCCTTTCCCACTCGCGACGCTCCGGTAACCGGTCCATGCTGCGATCTCGCGGGATTATGACGTAGCGGTCTTGCGAGACCGCTACGTCATCATCTCGCGAGACTGCAATGCACTCTGCGATGCTCCAGTAACCAGTCCATACTGCGATCTCGCGAGATGATGATGTAGCAGTCTCGCGAGACCGCTACGTCATCATCTCGCGAGACTGGAATGCACTCTTGAGACCGGAGTGCGCGAGAAGCGTCGGTAACCGCTTTGCTTGGATCCAGGGGCTCCGGAAGGTGAGTATATAACTATTTTTTATTTTAATTCTTTTTTTTTAACAGGGATATGATGCCCACATTGCTATATACTACGTGGGCTGGGCAATATACTACGTGGGCTGTGCAACGTGGCTGGGCAATATACTACGTGGGCTGTGCTATATACTACATGGGCTGTGCTATATACTACGTGACTGGGCAATATACTACATGGCTGGGCAACGTGGCTGGGCAATATACTACGTGACTGGGCAATATACTACGTGGCTGGGCAACGTGGCTGGGCAATATACTACGTGACTGGGCAATATACTACGTGGCTGGGCAATATACTACGTGGCTGGGCAATATACTACGTCACTGGGCAATATACTACGTTACTGGGCAATATACTACGTGGCTGGGCAATATACTACGTGGCTGGGCAATATACTACGTGGGCTGTGTAATATACTACGTAACTGGGCAATATACTACGTGGACATGCATATTCTAGAATACCCGATGCGTTAGAATCGGGCCACCATCTAGTAATAAATAATAATAATAAGTCAATTTTGCTTAACAGGATACCACCGTTAGCACTTTAGTGGTTTTCAGTTGCTGCTCATTAGGTTCAAGACTGTGCTGTGTACTTGTGAAAGTCAGCAGTACTCATACAGCCCTGGTAACTTGATAGAGTACATAAACAGACCTGTGCGCTAGAAGAGGCTAGAAAAATCCAAACAGAAGGCTTATCACATGTGAGGAAAGCTGAAACAACCGGCAGAAAGTGATTGCATCCTAGCTACAAAAATATTTTGCAAGTGTTCACAATAAGCTCAAGCTTGAACTGCTGTCCAGTAGTTTGTCGTAGGTAAGAGAGACCTGGACAGTCTGCGGTGAAACGTGGTGTTGGTGGAAGGAATGAGACACGATGTCTCAGATGTGCTCAATTGGATTCAGGTCTGGGGAACTGGCAGGTCAATCCATAGCATCAATGCCTTCATCATGTAGGAACTGCTGTCATCCTTCAGCCACATGAGGCCTAGTATTGTCAAGCATTAGAAGGAGCCGAGGGCCCAGTGCACCAGCATATGGTCTCACAATGGGTATGAAGATCTCATCCCGGTTTCTAATGGCAGTCAGGCTACCTCTGGCTACCTTATGGAGGGCTGTGCGGACTCCCAAATAAATGACTCCCTACATCATTACTGACCCACTGCCAAACCAGTCATGCTGGAGGATGCTGCAGACAGCAGAACGTTCTCCACGGCATCTCCAGACTCTGTCATGTCTGTCACAAGTGCTTAGTATGAACCTGCTCTCATCCATGAAGTGCACAGTGGCAAATCTGCCAGTCTTGGTGTTCTCCGGCAAAGGACAATTTCCCTGCATGGCGTTGGGCTGTATACATAACACCCACTTAGGGACATCGGGTCCTCATACCACCCTCATGGAATCTGTTTCTGACAGTTTAAACAGACAAATGGATGTTAGTGGATTGCTGGAGGTCATTTTGCAGGGCTCTGGCATTGGTCCTCCTGTTCCTCCTTGCACAAAGGAGTAGGGAGCGGTTATGCTGCTGGGATGCTTTCCTCTTACGGTCGTCTCCATGTCTTCTGGTGTACTAGCCTGTCTCCTGGTATCTGCTCCACGCTCTGAACACTATGCTGACAGACGCAGCTACCCTTCTCGCCACAGCTCGCATTGATGTGCCATAATGGAGGAGCTGCACTAACTTAGCAACTTCAGTGGGTTGAATACACCGCCTCATGCTACTGTACAGTACCTCTAGAGGTGAGAGCAATGACAAAATGCAAAAGTGACCAAAACAACAGCCAAAAAGGATGAGAACTGAGAAATGGTCTGTGGACACCCCCTGCAGAACCACTCATTTATAGGGGTTGTCTTGCTAATTGCCCATCATTTCTACCTGTTGTCTGTTCCATTTCCACAACAGGAGGAGAAATTGATTCACAATGGGTGTTGCTTTATACCTGGACAGGTTGATTTTGTGTTAAATGTTCCCTTTTTTTTTGAGTAGTGTATAACACTGCAGTTTTGGGAATAACCATATAAGACAATGTTTTTGTTTTCCTATTGGACACCTCAAAATCTTATTTTTTAACATTTATAATAATCATGACTGCATGGACATCGAAGGGCAGAGTCATCTGCTTATAAGTCGTGATATTTAAGCCCTGTCCCTAAAGTGACTAGCAACATGCATTTTTGCCCAGGATTTGCATTAACCCTGTTCCTTTATTAAGATTGTAGGATTGCAATTATGCACCAGTCATACGGGTAACCCTGCATCAAGACTTCCTGTAACAAGAGAAAGATCTGAAATGTTCTGACATGTGGGACCCATTGTACAGAGCTAAACTGGTAAAAAAAAACAGTCAATAGAATAGTAATGCCTTAATGTATTGGATGTAGGACTTCATTACCTCTGAAACACTCAGTATATTTATACCGCACATTTACTATTATAAAGAACACGCACTATTTGCTTTCAAGCAATAGGAGACAGTCAGAGTAAATTAATTTTCACTTCTGTTTAACAAGCTATGAATTTGCACTTCATAGATGGAATGTGAGTTGCCTTGATACTCAAAAGCTTGGTAATGTACGTCGCTTCAGCTAAGGGTGTAAATAAATTGTATGCAGCAATTCAGATAATAGGAATTCATGGTTCATTTCCTGAGTTTAGGTAAATACATTTTGTGAATCATGTTGTCACATAACAGCAGTACAATCAGACAATGAATAGGAGCTGCGTTACTTGTGCACCTCCAAGCCATAACTCCCAGCTGAGAAAGTGAAGGAAGAGGGACCCATACTGCGAGCAGCAAGTTTTATTTTACACTACGCCTCTTCCCAAACCTCACCCAGTCCTTTATATGAGCACACAGAAATATTTCTTCTAATGAAGCCCAGTATTGTTTCAACACAATACGATTTCCCTTTCATGGCTCACACAGTGGCCCTTACATGGTGTAATGCCCCTACAACGTGATGCCTCAAAAGTGCCTTCCACACAATATAGTGACCCTACAATGTTCCTCCACATAAAATACCAAAAGCCAATCACACTGTATGATGCCCCCGTAGGCACCATAACACAGTTTGATACCCCTGCCACATAGTGAGATACACAGTATGATACGCCCCACAGTCCCACTCACACAATATGATTTCCCTTCCACGGCTCTAACAGTGGCACATGCCCTCAGTATGATGTCCACAATGGTACTCACATGGTGTAATGCCCTCATAGACCTCCCACACAGTATGATGCCTCACAATATGTCTCCACAATGCCCTCCACACAGTATCATGCCCCTATAGAGCTCCCCCTCATAGTATAATGCCACAATCTCAGTGTATAATGACCGCCCAGACAAGAGCACGATGCCCCACAGTCCCACCCCCATAGTGTGATGACCCTCAAAAATCCCCATGACACAGTATGATACACCCCACAGGCCCTCCCACACATTGTGATGTTCTCATAGTCCTGTGATGCCCCTATAGTCCTCCACCTCACGGGATGATGATTCTCCACAGTATGATGCCACCATCTTCCCCCAAAGTCACCCCTACACTCAGCAATGAAAACTCCTGCCCACTGTGTGGCTAAAGACGCTGTTCAATGCACGGTTTTGGTGCATATTTTGTGGATAGGCTTCTATGGAGAGCCTAAAAAATAGGTATGTAAAAACCACATGTAAAATTGCAAGTGCTTTTTTAAGTGCAGAAACACACTAAAAACTGCAGCTACAAAACTGGACCAAAAACGCCTCCCATAAGGTGGAAAATGCATTAAAAAATGCCGCAAAAATGCAATAACCAAAGCAGATTGTTATTGTGTAGTTAGATGCAGACAGCTGCAATAAATGTCCTGAAGAAAAACCACAGTATTTACACTACTTGTGAACACGGCCTTACAGACACAAAAAAGCAAGAAATCATAAGGCGAAGCATATGTAAAAATAAAAGAGTTAGAGCTGCAACAGCAATAAATGAATGAATACATCTTTAGGTCCCAACCGCCCTGTATACAGTGGGACAATCTTGGATTTGGGTCCATACCCTGCAGTCTTAGGCGGTCTTCAGAATGTCCCTCACTGTTACCATGCCCTCCTGACAAGGTAGAAAGAAACAGCAAACGGGTGTGGCTATGGGAGTGACAAAATTTGCAGCAGCACACATAGCGCTCTCAAAAGTTTGTCCCTCTTTCTGTTCTGTAAGAGTTGAGAGGTAAGGCCGGTGTCACACTTGCGTGTGCAATACTGGAAACTTGCACGAGTCTCTTGCATCGATACCCGATGCTGCCATCGCCCGTTCGGACTGGAGCGTTCAGCTGCATAAAAATACATGCAACCGCACACTCCGATATCGAGTGTCAGAGGCAGTGCCGGGCATTGATGCGAGAGACTCGTGCGAGTTTCTCACATTGCACTCGAAAGTGTGACCCCTGCCTAAGGCTCTAGGACAGATGTCGGGAACCGTTATCTGGCAAGGGGCATTTGGATATTTATACAATCATTCGGGGCCGTACAAAATTATCAACTTGAAAATTACCCTGCTGTTTTTGGTCAAGCACATAATTAACTGATCCCTAAAGTGACGGCGGGAGCTGCTTCTCTTTGGTGAGGCTGTGATGTTAGGTGGTATAGGTGATGTTGCTACTCATAACTGCTTTTCCAGAGTTGTGACAGTCTGGCACGCAAGTAACTCTTAGCAATGATAATTTTGGGAAAGAACTCGCAGCAGTAAGTCGTACCGAATACAGATGTATGTTACACTGCAGGTCTCCTCACAGTGAGATGTCTGATCAACATCCTCTGTAGTCTGCTCACTATGGTGGCCAGAGAGAGTCGACAGTTGGAGAGAGTCAGGCCTGAATAGAGGTGAGGAGCAGGGCATAAGGGCAGCTAGGATTGAGTAAATTGCCAATCTTTTCAGAGCCCTAACAACCATGAGCCAACAATAGAAGAAATATAAAGACACGTTCCTGCCTTGTGCAGGGAATCTAAATTCAGAACCCAGAAAGGTCTGGACACTGGAGAGTGGCACTCAGCGTCCTGCCCGTTATAGTGCACAGTCCAAGAGAAGGAGGGTATAACACTAAAGACCCTAAAGCTACAGAGCCCATTGCAGCAAGGCCAAATCTCAGTTACAGATTTGCCATGTCAGAGTATTAGTCCCGTTGCCATCTAGCCGGAACCTGTATGGAAACTAGTATGACAGATAAATGATGAAGAAGCTGTAAATCATTGATCAATGTTAACAAGTAAACAGTTTGAATTGTTCATACTAAGGTCTGGTCTGCCTTCTACCTACCTACCTCTAAATCATCTAAATGTACTCTGGGAACAGGTCTACAGCGCCAAGAACCAGGTAGGAGCACTGTGACACCCCAAACTGCACAACACCGCAGAATAGACATACCACCGTTCGGCACCTACGTCTGGGCCTAATAGTGCCTCCTGGCCCACCTTCTCAGATCTGGCACACATTGCATATATCCATCACATAGGAGACACCGAGACTGCTGAATAAACATCACATAGGAGACACCGGGGCTGCAGTATATACTGTACATCACAGAAGACATGGTGATAGGGCATAGATATCACAGGAGACATGGAGCTGGAGCATAGACATTACAGAAGACATGGGGCTGCAGTATATACATCACAGGAGACATGAGGCTGGTGCATAGACATCACAGAAGACATGGGGCTGCAGTATATACATCACAGAAGACATGAGGCTAGGGTATAGGCATCACAGGAGATATAGGGCTGGGGCATAAACATCACAGGAGACATAGGGCTGGGACATAGACATCACAGGAGATATGGGTCAGCGGCATAGACATCACAGGAGACATGGGTCAGGGGCATAGACATTACAGGAGACATAGGTCGGCGACATAGACATCACAGGAGACATGGGGTTGGGGCACAGACGTCGCAGGAGGCATGGGGCTGGGTTTTAAACGTGACAGGAAACATGGAGCTGAGGCGTAGATGTCACAGGAAACATGGGGTTGGGGCATAGACTTCACAGGAGACATGGGGTTGGGGTATAGACGTCACAGGAGACGGGGCTGGGGCATAGACATGACAGGAAACATAGGGCTGAGGCATAGAAGTCAGAGGAAACATGGGGTTGGGGCATAGACTTCACAGGAGACATGGGGCTGAGGGATAGACATCACAGAAGACATTAGGCTGCAGTGTATTCATCACAAAAGACATGGGGCTGGAGCATAGACATCACAGCCGACATGGGGCTGCAGTATATACATCACAGAAAACATGGGTCTGGGGCATAGACATCATAGGAGACATAGGGCTGGGGCAAAAACATTAAAGGAGACATGGGTCGGTGGCATAGGCATCACAGAAGATACTGGGGCATAGACATCATAAAAGACATGGGGCTGGGGCATAGATATCATAAAAGACATGGGGCTGGGGCACAGACAACACAGGAGACATGGGTCGGCGGCATAGATATAACAGGAAACATGGGGCTGCAGTACAGACATCACACGAGACATGGGTCAGTGGTATAGACATCACAGGAGACATGGGGCAGTGGTATAGACATCACACGAGACATGGGGCAGTGGTATAGACATCACACGAGACATGGGGCAGTGGTATAGACGTCACAGGAGACATGGGGCAGTGGTACAGACATCACACGAGACATGGGGCAGTGGTTTAGACATCACACGAGACACTTTGGTGTTGCGGTATATACTTCACAAGAGATCCTGAGGCTGCAGAATATACATCACAAGTGACACTTTGGGACTGTGGTATAGGCTGTGGTATAGACATCACAGAACACAGTTTGGGGCCGCGATATAGACATCACAGGAGACGAGGTTGTCTTTTACTGTGGGATGGGAGCACATTGTGCACTAACTCCGCAAAGTACGTCCTGACACTGGCTCGGGTAATCATTCTTTGCACGGGCTGCAGTGTTCAGTAATGAACGCTACGTGCACATGATAGCAGAGAAATAAGAAATTAAAGGGCCGACAGCCATCAAAACACAGCTGCTAACCAGAACACTGCGGTCTCCGGGAAAATGGTCATCACGGGTTGTAAACGGCCCACAGGCCTTAGGTTCCCATTCCCTAATTTAGGGGCAGAGACTCAACGGTTAGACAGTTTGAAGCAAAATGTACATTGGATTTAATGAAAATCTGCTTTAAACACATTCTGTAACTTGAAGCACAACATGTCGGGGTCCACTAATTCTGTCTTCTCTTTAACTGGCTACAGCAGAGCAGGGTCCTAGTAGACGATTCCCTCAATCACAAAGATACAATTGTTTTCATGCAAAACACCCTCTGCGACCCCGGTCATTATGCCCCCTACACATTAGGGACCCACGGGAAATCAATAACCTGAAGGATTCATGTGACAGATTATTTGGTGCGATATTTGAATAGTTAGAAATATAAACAAAACGAAAAAAAATTCCCCCGAAATGTTCTTTTCTCTATGATTGTATGGCAAATAATGTTTCATATGTACCCAGAAAGCAAGACCTCATGCAGCCACATCAGTGAAAAGCAGGCAGAAAAGAACGCTGACCTGAGCAGAGAAGGCCAACGGAGGGCACCAGGTAGAGCAACCATACAAGAGAAATGTATAGTGGTTTTTCAGTCACACGGTGGAGGGTCCCTTTAAGACCATTTCAGGTCGGGTCATAATTGGGTTCTCACAGTTGAAAACAGGTACAGTGTAGGAGTATTTTTTTTGTATTTGCAAATATTCACTGTAAAACCTCGTACTTAACAAAAAATTGAATAAAATATACTGTAACTTTTACTTATTTAATTTATAAAAAATATATTTGTTTGTAAAGTGCAAAAATTTACACACAACCACCACTAAAGTATCAAGAAGAAACTTGCAAAGGTACCATAAGGAGGTGCCTATCCCTACTACAAAGCTGAACCACCCTACCTACCAGCGGAGGTTGGCACCCTATCACCTGCGCAATGGCACCCCCACTAGTCGGCGGCTCACTCTGCTGGCCCTATAGGCCGTAGATGGAACAGGGGAGGAAAATACAGAAACAACCAAGAATATGACACCAGACCCAACAATGCAGACGAGCTGAAGGCTGCTATCAAAGCAACCTGGGCTCCCATAACACCTCAGCAGTGCCACAGGCTGATGGCCTCCATGCCATGCCGCATTGATGTAGTAATTGATGCAAAAGGAGCCCTGACCAAGTATTGAGTGCATTTACTGATGACATATTTCATAGGCCAACATTTCAGATTTTAAAATCATTTTTCAAGCTGGTGTTATAAAGTATTCTAATTTACTGAGATGCTGACACTTGGGTTTTCATTGGCTGTAAGCCATAATCATCAACATTAACAGAAATAAACACTTGAAATAGACCACTCTATAATGACTCTATATAATATATGAGTTTCACTTTTTGTATTGAAGAACTGAAATAAATTAACTTTTTGATGATATTCTAATTTTGTGAGAAGCACCTGTATATCCTGGTGAAGGATATCAAGGGGAGATACAGATGTAGAAATGTTACATATCGTTGCCCCTATAAGTCTTGAGTTCCTAGATGTAGTGAGAATGGCGCCCCCGCTCATTGGGGGATGTCCCTCCTGTCTCTGGTCATAACTGGGGTAAAGGATTATTCCCATCTCATAAAGTAACTGAAAATCACTACATATGCCAATATCTTATGATTGTTGGGGTCCGACAGCTAAAACCCCCATGAATTCTAATCCTGTAGTGATGAACATTCATGTGACCACTGCAGTCAGTCAGTGGCTTCAGCAGTGTACAGAACATGAGGCCAATGATTGGCTGCAGTGTTTACGTGAATCACGGAATGGGATTCCATATACCACGGGAGTACTGGAGGGGACAAGTAATGGTTAATATTCATTTTACAGCAGTCCCTTCTATTTGAAAAACTGCAGAAAAGCCCTTTAATTCTCAGGATCAGCGAGGGGCTCAGTGGTCTGACCCCCGCCTGTAGGAAAGGGTCAGCAATAATAATATAATAGGCTCATCGAATGTCACGTCCAAGATAACGGTTACTGCAAATGGTTAAAGGGGGATCCCGAAAACAAGAAGTGATCACTGATCCACAGCCGGATGGACGGCGCAGGGGCCGCACATGCACATTGTTGGGGGCCCACTGCTGGGGACCCCACTGACTCAGAAGTCATCACCAAGGTGTTTCCAGAATACCCCTTTAACACTTTTCTTATGTGGGGCACAAGGTTATAGCTGTGACCACAACCCTTATATAACGCAGGTCCATGTGGAGAGCCAGTGTAATAGACGTGCCCTAGCGCCATGCTCAGGAACTACAGGCCTTTTAGCCCCACTTTGTACGTTTGTGATTTCAATAAAGTTGTACAAAATGCAACAAGAGAATGAGGCATTCTGGGTATTGTAGTTTTGCCACTGTCTCCGCTGGTGTAGTGAGCAGGCGGCACTTCCTCTGCTTCTTCCTTGAGGCCACAGCTTGGGAGTTGTGGAGCCCTGCACGCTGTGAGCAGCCGCAGCTCTGTGCCTGGCGCCGGTGCCCGCTCACAGGCAGGAGACATGCGGCTCGGCTGCCTCTCCTTCCGGCAGCCCTATGCCGGCCTGCTACTGAACGGAGTCAAGACCGTGGAAACGCGCTGGCGCCCTCTGCTGGCTGACTACAGGAACAGCACCTTAGCGGTGCACATTGCTGTGAGAGACTGGGAGCAGCAGGAGTGGAGGGACGTCCTGCAGGGCAGGCTGGGGCTGGCAGAGGCGCGGGTGCAGGAGCTGCTGCAGCAAGGGGAGCGCTTCGGCAGAGGGGTCATCGCAGGTGGGTGCGGTGCAGCATTGCTTAACCCCTTCAGGACTGGGGCTGTTCTTCGTCTCCTCCATCTCTCCCAAGAACCATGACTTCTTATTACTCTGCTGACTGGGCCACATGAGGGCTCTTACTTACAGGACAGGTGGAAGCGCATCAAAAACGCAACTATCAGGTTTTGCTGCTTTTTTTGTGCCAAAACTTGATTCTATAGAATGGTACTTTTTTTTTCAACACTAAACTATATCAGCATGCACAAGAGACAAATCTAGTATGCCAAAACGGCAGCACGAAAAGCAGGGAAAACATGCGTTTTTTTTGCAGCTTTTTTCCTGCCAAGAGATCAGGTTTTTGCTGCAGAATAAAAACTCTGAAAAAAAAAAAAACCGCCTGGTGTGAACTTACCCTATGCTATGTGGTCAACATGAGGGAGTGATTCGTAGTTTTAGATTTTTAAACGCATGTATTCACTTTTTACTTTTATTTTAGTTCTCATAGAGAATTTGACCCTGCAGTGGGTAGTGACATTGACAGTCTCCTATGAAGCCCTGACGTAGGCGTTCTCTGAATGCCATTGTAACCCCATCAGCTCCCTGCAATTATGACGCCGTGAGGGCGATGGACGCCAGTACACATGCACACTGGTAATCGCTGTCCTTGATTGACAGTGTCATTTAAATAGTACAGTGCAGTGATCAGAGCTGGGGTGGAGGTTTTGTATCTGCCTCAAAATGACGGTCGCTTCTTAAACGGGGCTCTGACACAGCAAAAGTGGCTGCATATGCTTTGTTATAGTGAATGACTCAGTCAGGGGATATGCCCAAATCCCATTTTTCAGGGCTTCAGTGATCATCTCCTGCTGATAAAACTATAGTTTTATCCAAACTACAAGAAGCAACGCTGTAAGTGACCCATCACTAGAATCGGGTTCTCTGTCACTACATCATCGTGCTCTCAGATTAGGTGGCAAAGACTTGTAGACAGATGCCATTTAAAATGTTTGTGTGTTACTATATTAAAGGAATCCGTATCCATTTTATTTTTTGTTGAGCTTGTATTGGAGGGACAAGATGGTTTGAATCTGTGATTGATCATTTATACTATATGGCGCAATACCATGGTGTCTCAGTATAGGGAAATCGTGATTTTTCTATTGAGCTCAGCCTGTAACTGAACTTCATTGAAGGACTAAGATGGCAGCGACAGAGGGCCATCTGCAGGACTTAGGCTGCCATGTCAACCCATTGGTTACCTAAGCTTGGGTCATATTTTCCTTATGACCTATGACAAAAATGTACAATATAGGTCGTTGAAAAGTTAAAGGGAACTTGTCACCAGGTTTTCCCCATATAAACTAAAAGAACCACCTTAAGTCCTCTTTCCCACCTTTCCATGAAAACACCTTTCATAATTCTCCTGGTCCAGTCCGACGTCACTGGTTGACAATTGCAAAGGAAGCTGCCAACAGCAGAACTTGATGATTTGCCCAAGTGCATTCAAAGTGGCAAAACTTTCCTCAGATAATCTTTAATAACCTCATTGATGGCAGCCAAGACGTGTAGCGCAGGGATTTCTGTGTGTGGCGATCATATGCAATACTAGATAAATTCAGATGTCTTGAACAATTTGTTTCCATTTTTTCTTCATTTTCATGTCATTAATATCTCTGTCCATCCTGGGATTTTCATAATTCATTTTTTTTTTTTTCTTCTTGATGTTGCAATTTCGATGTTGAGGAGTGTATAATGGATGCTGGGAAGGGGGTAGAGTATAACTTTAATGTGGTCTAATTACAATGATAAAACCTAATTGTTGTAGAGGGTCTAGATGTTCAGTATGTTTCTTTTCTATATGTTAATCTGTGGCATTCTGCATTATTTTACCAGGGCTCATTGACATTGTCGACACCTGGCAGCATTCTGATGACGTGCCCATTGAGGAGACCATTGATCTGGAGAATAAAGCTTTGTTACCAGGACTGCAGGGCAAATACCTTACGACGGTTTCCAATGCAAGGTGGCTATTGAAACCAATTCCAGCAAGAGGAGGCAAAGACATTTGGCAGGTGACTATACCAGATGAACTCATTCCTTACTAAATTTATTGGCAAGAAATTGGGACATGAATCCAACACCAAGGACACCAAGAAATCGACAGTGTTAATGACCATAGACACAGTGGTCGGCCGAGGAAACTTAGTGCAGCAGATGTAAAACACATTGTGCTTACTTTCCTTCAAAATCAGATGTCCAGCAGTGCCATCAGCTCAGAACTGACAGCAACCAGTGTAGCCTAAGCTCTATTGTTTGGAGAAGTCTGCCCAGAAGTGGTCATCATGGAAGAATTGATGCCAAAACCATACCTTCTACATGGAAACAGGGCAAAGTTACTCAACTGTGCATGAAAACATAGGAACTGGGGTGCAGAAAACTTGGGGCAGATGCTCAGGACTGATGAGTCAAAGTGAAATATGTGTCTGTAACACAAGGCAGATTGTCCAACGAAGGGCTGGAGAGCGATACAGTAATGTGTCTGCAGCCAACACTGTATGTTCCTTGCAAGTTTGGGGCTGCATTTCAGCAAATGAAGTTGACAATTTGGTCAAGATTGATGGTATCCCACTTTGTTAGTAGATAAAAATAATCCAGTAACACTTCTATTTTTGAAAGAATTCTTACTTTGCACCTCCCTTGTAAAGGTAAAAAGAGAAGTAGGTTCTCTATCAGATAACGTATACACTTATCAAGTCTAATATAGAGACAGACTGATTTCCAGTTTTTTGGTACCCTGAACTGAACATTGAAATAATGTTTGGGTCAGATACCAGAACCCGAACTTTCACGGGTCCGCTCATCCCTAGTTATAAGCTCCTGATCTTTCATTTCCTTTCCTTTCCTCATGGCCACTTTTAGTTAAAAATGCTGTTGAACTGTGATAATTTTTTCCCCCTAAAATGGCATTTTGCAGAGTCCATGGTTTTTCCACTGAAAAGCATATTGTAAAAAACACTGCGCACCTACTTCTCTTTTTTTCCTTTACAAGGGAGGTGCCTATGCATTAGTATGTGTTTTGTCCCACTGCCTGGTTGAGGGTTTTTAAAAACTTTTTAGATTTTAATGACCAATTAAAGGTTACGTTTTATTGGACATTTTTTGCTAAAATACTATTTGAAATTTTTTCCTGTGGTTCACTTTTTGACATGTTTATTGCTATGTATGATTGATTATATCAGGATATGGCAGGCTTTTTGTCCACTAGGTTGGACACCAATCAATGAATGACAAAGGCCAAGGATGTGTTTTCTGATCATAATTACACCCCACCAAGGTATACGTCGCCATTTAACTAATTAACCAAACTGTATAAAGACCATATTTGTCTTGAAAACTTTATTAGGACAGGGATTGTCCCATGGGACCTACGTATAACTCTTATACGAGAGAGAAAAGGGAGAAGGAGGATACAGCCAGTACACTTACTCATGCAGCTCCTTCTGGATGAAGAGAGGCAGTCATTGCAGACTCTGGACAATATACTTAAAGAACACATTGACTTCTCCAAAAAATTCTCCCTAAAATCAGATTTTTATCTCAAAAGAATCTCAATTCCAAAATACAGTAGAACAGTTTCAATGTCATCTCCAAGAGAGAAAACAAAAACTATCTCAGAGACGTTCAGAACTTTAAAGAAAACAAAGCAAATATTTTTCCCAATAACAGAATAACCAGAAAAAAATCTAGAGACCGACATATCCTCAACTGACACTAACAACCGTATCAGACCTACTAGGAGAAAACAGAGAAGGAACAGGGGTGGTGGCAGTTTCAGATTTAACAATGGACAGCAAACGCAGGGAGGACATTTTTTTTGGATCAACCTTACCTGTTGAGAAGTCGTTTCTATCTTCAAAACCCTCAGTAGACATCCAGGTTAGAAACTTGTCTTCTATGACCATAAGTACCAATGAGATCGATGTCATGAGGAAGGACCTATCTTTTGTTTCCACTTATATTTGAACAAGTTGAAATTATATTAAACTTGTTTGCTAGAAAATTGAGATGGCATAAACATTTCTTCATGGAAAATTAGCAGATTTGTTGTGAACTTGTTCTGGTTTTTATACAACCTCGCGGAGATTAATCCAATGATCTGGGTAAGTGGCCATTCACTGAGTTGAAAAATAAAAGCAGTAGAATGCCTCCAACCCAAAGTGACATCTCATCAGTGGATGCTTTTTTTACAAATGATCTGTAGTGATTTGGAAGAATTGGAAAGAGGAAAAACGATACCATAACTTCAAGCTATCCAAAAAGAAAATACAGAGTTTGACTAGACTTGAGCGGGACAGACATTTAGTAATAAAACCCTCATAATACCAGTGTACGTGTTTAACAATTTTGGAGGATAGGAATTTCTATCAAGAACTCTGTCCATTTTTGGGTTCGTGGCAGCTCTTGTTCCACTCTGTTTTAAAGGGAACCTGTCAGCAAATTTTGCCGCTATAATATGCAGCCACTGCCTTTCAGGAGCATTCTATAATGTTGTAGATAAGCCCCTGGTCTGACCTGAAAGAGAAGAAAAATAAGTTATATTATACTCACCCTGGGAAGGGGGCGGTCCAGTCCGATGGATGTTGCAGGTCCAGGTCAGGTGCCTCCCATCTTCTTGTGACACCGCCCTTCTGCTTCTTCATTGCTCCCCGGCATCGGCGCTCCTGCGCAGGCGTACTTATCTGCCCTGTTGAGGACAGAGTAAAGTACTGCAGTGCGCAGGTGCTGGAATAGGTCAGAGAGGCCCGGCACCTGCGCATTGTATTACTTTACTCTGCCCTCAACAGGGCAGATAAGTACGCCTGCGCAGGGGAGCGATGAAGAAGCAGGAGGGCGGCATCGTGAGAAGATAGGAGGTTCCGGACCTGCGGCACCCATTGGACCGGACCTCCCCCCGGGTGAGTATACTATAACTCGTAACTTATTTTTCTTCACTTGCACGTCGGACCTGGGGCTTATCTACAGCATTATAGAATGCTGTGGATAAGCCCTGAAAGGCAGTGGCCGCATCTTATAGTGGCAAAATCTTCTGACAGGTTTCCTTTAAATATTGCTTTTTCCTTTCAGGACCATTGGGAGTTAGTCAGTTTTTCCCTCCCCGCTGGCAATCTGGTGTAACTGCAGTGCTATTTGGTCAGCTTACGTGTTGGTGACCTCTCCCACCATCCTTTAACCCCTTCCCGACCTGTGACACAGAGTATGCGTCATGAAAGTCGGTGCTAATCCGACCTGTGATGCATATGCTGTGTCACAGAATGATCGCGTCCCTGCAGGTCGGGTGAAAGAGTTAACTCCAATTTCACCCGACCTACAGGGACAGGGGGAGTGATACTTCAGCCCAGGGGGGGTGGCTTCGCCCCCACGTGGCTACGATCGCTCTGATTGGCTGTTTGGCTGTTGAAAGTGAATCAGAGCAATTTGTAATATTTCACCTATGAAAAGTGGTGAAATATTACAATCCAGCCATGGCCGATGCTGCAATATCATCGGCCATGGCTGGAAACCCTGATGTGCCCCCCCGCCACTGATCTCCTCCCCAGTCCTCCGTTCTGTCCCGTACTCCCCTCCGTCCGCCTGTCCTCTCTACCATCCTCCTGTCCGCTCCCCCCGTGCTCCGATCCACCCCCCCCCCGCGTGTTCCGATTCCCCCCCCCCCCTCATACTTACCGAGCCTCACGGTGTCCGTCCGTCTTCTCCATGGGCGCCGCCATCTTCCAAAATGGCGGGCGCATGCGCAGTGCGCCCGCCGAATCGGCCGGCAGATTCGTTCCAGGTACATTTTGATCACTATGATAAAACCTATCACAGTGATCAAAATAAAAAAAATAGTAAATGAACCCCCCCTTTATCACCCCCATAGGTAGGGACAATAATAAAATAAAGAAAAAAAATAAATTATATATATATATATATATATATATATATATATATATATATATTTTTATTTTTTTTTCTCCACTAGGGTTAGGGCTAGAATTAGGCTATGTGCACACGGTGCGGATTTGGCTGCGGATCCGCAACGGATTGGCCGCTGCGGATTCGTAGCAGTTTTCGATCAGGTTTACAGTACCATGTACACCTATGGAAAACCAAATCCACTGTGCCCATGGTGCGGAAAATACCGCTCGGAAACGCTGTGTTGTATTTTCCGCAGCATGTCAATTCTTTGTGCGGATTCCGCAGCGTTTTATACCTGTTCTTCAATAGGAATCCGCAGCTGAAATCCGCACAAAAAAACACTGGAAATCCGCGGTAAATCCGCAGGTAAAACGCAGGGCCTTTTACCTGCGGATTTTTCAAAAAGGGTGCGGAAAAATCTCACACGAATCCACAACGTGGGCACATAGCCTTAGGGTTAGGGTTGGAATTAGAGTGAGGGTTGGAATTAGGGCTAGGGTTGGAAATAGGGTTAAGATTAGGCTTGTGTTTAGGGTTATGGTTAGGGTTGTGTTGGGGTTAGGGTTGTGTTGGGGTTAGGGTTAGGGTTGGGATTAGGGTTAGGGGTGTGTTGGGGTTAGTGTTGGAGTTAGAATTGAGGGGTTTCCACTTTTTCAGGGGTCTCGAAACGCAACATGGCGCCACCATTGATTCCAGCCAATCTTGCGTTCAAAAAGTCAAATGGTGCTCCCTACCTTCCGAGCCCCGACGTGCACCCAAACAGTGGTTTACCCCCACATATGGGGTACCAGCATACTCGAGACAAACTGGGCAACAATTATGAGTCCAATTTCTCCTGTTACCCTTGCAAAAATAAAAAATTGCTTGCTAAAACAATTTTTGGGGAAAGAAAAATTATTTATTTTCACGGCTCTGCGTTATAAACTTCTGTGAAGCACTTGGGGGGGTTCAAAGTGCTCACCACACATCTAGATAAGTTCCTTGGGGGGTCTAGTTTCCAAATGGGGTCACTTGTGGGGGGTTTCTACTGTTTAGGCACATCAGGGGCTCTGCAAATGCAACGTGACGCCCGCAGACCATTCTTCATAGTCTGCATTTCAAAAGTCACTACTTCCCTTCCGAGCCCCGACGTGTGCTCAAACAGTGGTTTACCCCCACATATGGGGTATCGGTGTACTCAGGACAAACTGGGCAACAACTATTGGGGTCCAATTTCTCCTGTTACTCTTGTGAAAATAAAAAAAAATGCGGGCTAAAAAATAATTTTTGAGGAAAGAAAAATGATTTTTTATTTTCACAGCTCTTGCGTTATAAACTTCTGTGAAGCACTTGGGGGTTTAAAGTGGTCACTGCACATCTAGATTAGTTCCATGGGAGGTCTAGTTTCCAAAATGGGGGTCACATGTGGGGGAGCACAATGTTTAGGCACACAGGGGCTCTCCAAACGCGACATGGTGTCCGCTGACGATTTGAGCTAATTTTTCATTCAAAAAGTCAAATGGCGCTCCTTCCCTTCCAAGCCCTGCCGTGTGCCCAAACAGTGGTTTACCCCCACATGTGAGGTATCAGTGTACTCAGGAGAAATTGCCCAATAAATTTTAGGATCCATTTTATCCTGCTGCCCATGTGGAAATGAACAAATTGAGGCTAAAAGAATTTTTTTGTGAAAAATTTTAAAAATACTTTTTCATTTTTACGGATCAATTTGTGAAGCACCTGGGGGTTCAAAGTGCTCACTATGCAACTAGGTAAGCTCCTTGGGGGTCTAGTTTCCAAAATGGGGTCACTTGTGGGGGAGCTCCAATGTTTAGGCACACAGGGGATCTCCAAACGCGACATGGTGTCCGCTAAAGATTGGAGCCAATTTTTCATTGAAAAAGTCAAATGGCGCACCTTCCCTTCGGAGCCCTGTAGTGCGCCCAAACAGTGGTTCCCCCCCACATATGGGGTATCGGCGTACTCAGGACAAATTGTACAATAACTTTTGGGGTCCAGTTTCTCTTTTTACCCTTGGGAAAATAAAAAAATTGTTGCTAAAAGATCATTTTTGTGACTAAAAAGTTAAATGTTCATTTTTTTCCTTCCATGTTGCTTCTGCTGCTGTGAAGCACCTCAAGGGTTAATAAACTTCTTGAATGTGGTTTTGAGTACCTTGAGGGGTGCAGTTTTTAGAATGGTTTCACTTTGGGGTATTTTCAGCCATATAGACCCCTTAAACTGACTTCAAATGTGAGGTGGTCCCTAAAAAAAAAATGGTTTTGTAAATTTTGTTGTAAAAATGAGAAATCGCTGGTCAAATTTTAACCCTTATAACTTCCTAGCAAAAAAAAATTTTGTTTCCAAAATTGTGCTGATGTAAAGTAGACATGTGGGTAATGTTATTTATTAACTATTTTGTGTCACATAACTCTCTCGTTTAATAGAATAAAAATTCAAAATTTGAAAATAGCGAAATTTTCAAAATTTTAGCCAAATTTCCATTTTTTTCACAAACGCAAAAATTATTAACCTAAATATACCACTAACATGAAGCCCAATATGTCACGAAAAAACAATCTCAGAACCGCTAGGATCCGTTGAAGCGTTCCTGAGTTATTACCTCATAAAGGGACACTGGTCAGAATTGCAAAAAAACGGCCAGGTCATTAAGGTCAAAATAGGCTGGGTCATGAAGGGGTTAAATGGTCACCTGATGCATCAGCTCACTGTTGGTGATAGTTTCTCTATGGAGACCAGCCTTGCAGTGGCACCTCTCTGGTGTCTGCTGTTTCTGGGGTTTGGAGTCCGGCTTCTGTGTCATCTGCGGTGTGGATCTTGGCAGCGGAGTTTGGAATCTGTGTGGTGTTTTCTCCTCGTCCCTTTCTTCTTTGTCACTGTCCCTTGTGTGATACTATCTGCAGTGGTGAGGCTAGCGCACCTTGCTGGCCAGTGCACTAGCCAGGGCAGTGTGAGGGACGAGGTTCCTGTCGGTAGCAGGGGGAATTATCCGATTAGGGCATTAGGGAAGTGCAGGGTCAGGCTCAGGTTTGAGCAGGAGGTGACCATTCCTTCATTTCCCTATTCCTCTCCCCTTTTCCATCCCATTGTGTTTGTTGGGCTGTTCACTACCGACCCCCCCCCCTGTGGGATCGCTATATACTGTATATCGTGACAGACTCTCATCCAATCCCACTCCGTCATACCTAAAAGAGCTTAAAGGGATCGATCTTGAAGCTTTGGAAAAATAATGATGAATTTGATTTTATGCTACCCTGGCACCCAGTTACCTCCACTTTTAACTGTCTCCCTAACTTTCAAAAAGGACTATCGCCTTTTAAAAGGGAGACCTATTGTTTCTGATGTTGGTGGCCTCTGTCAAAACACTGGTATCTACAGGTGCTTCTCACTAAATTAGAATATCATCAAAAAGTAAATTGATTTCAGTTCTTCAATACAACACGTGAAACTCATATATAGTCATTACAAACAGAGTGATCTATTCCAAGTGTTTATTTCTGTTAATGTCAATGATTATGGCTTATAGCCAATGAAAACCCAAAAGTCATTATCTCAGTGAATTAGAATACTTTATAATGCCAGCTTGAAAAATAATTTTAAAATCCAAAATGTTGGCCTACTGAAATGTATGTTCAGTAAATGCACTCAATACTTGGTCGGGGCTCAGTTTGCATCAATGCAGCGTGGCATGGAGGTGAACAGCCTGTGGCACTTCTGAGGTTTTATGGACGCCCAAGTTGTTTTGATAGCAGCCGTCAGCTTGTCTGCATTGTTGGGTCTGGTGTCTCATCATCTTCCCCTTGACAATACCCCATAGATTCTCTATGGGGTTAAGATCAGGTGAGTTTGCTGGGCAATCAAGCACAGTGATGCTGTTGTTTTTATTGTTTTTAAACCAGGTATTGGTGCTTTTGGCAGTGTGGACAGGTGCCAAGTACTGCTGGAGAATGAAATTTCCATCTCCAAAAAGCTTGTTGGCAGAGAGAAGCATGAAGAGCTTTAAAATTTCCTGGTGGACGGCTGTGCTTTTTTCTTGATAAAACACTGAGCCTACACCAGCAGATGACATGGCTCTCCAAATCATCAATGATTGTGGAAACTTCACACTAGACGTCAAGCAGCTTGGATTGTGGCTTCTCCACTCTTCCTCCAGACTCTGGGACCTTGATTTCCAAATGAAATGTAAAATTGACTTTCATCTGAAAACAACACCTTGGAGCACTGAGCAACAGTCCAGTTCCTTTTCTCCTTGGCCCACGTAAGACGTGTCTGGCATCGTCTATTGGTCACGAGTGGCTTGACACAAGGAATGTGACACTTGTAGCCCATGTCCTGGATACGTCTGTGTGTGGTGGCTCGTGAAGCAATGACTCCAGCAGCTGTCCACTCCTTGTGAATCTCCCACAAATTTTTGAATGGCCTTTTCTTAACAATCCTATCAAGACTGCGGTTATCCCAGTTGCTTGTGCACCTTTTTCTACCACACTTTTTCCTTCCACTCAACTTTCCATTCATATGCTTGGATACAGCACTCTGTGAACAGCCAGCTTCTTTAGCAATGACCTTTTTTGGCTTACCCTTCTTGTGGAGTGTGTCAGTGACAGCCTTCTGGACATCTGTTAAGTCAGCAGTCTTTCCCATGATTATGGAGCCTACTGAAACAGACTAAGGGACCTTTTTAAATACTTTGGAAGCCTTTGCTGATGTTTTTTGTTAATTATTCTAATTTACTGAGATAATGACACTTGGGTTTTCATTGGCTGTAAGCCATAATCATCAACATTAACAGAAATAAACACTTGAAATAGATCACTCTGTTTGTAATGACTTTATATAATGAGTTTTTGTATTGAAGAACTGAAATTAGCTTTTTGATGATTCAACTTTTTGAGAAGCACCCGTATGTGGACAAGATTACACATTTGAATTCTTATACAAGAGATACAACAGACCTTTTAAGAAAACTGGAGCAGATCATTTTGGATCTGGACATGTTGCAAGCATAGATATTGAGGCCTTGAACATTCCATTGAGGGGAGGCGACTGGGATGTGGGTCAGCTCTATTTTACAGCGAGAAACAAAATTGATATACCGACTAAAAACTATCCCCAAACGAACAGCTTTCCTTTTAATTGCTTTCTCAAACCTTTTCCTATTTTTTTAGGGCTGTTTAGTGAGGGACAGTCGATTTAATGGAGGCACCATTGCACAATATCTAGGGTGTCGACCCTTGCAATTAGGTAGGGATAAAACCCTTTCTTGTATATAGGGCAATGTAGGGATATCTCTCATCCTGATCTTGGTCTCCCATTTACCACCGGTGCTCACTCTCTCATCCTTTATTGGTTTCTTATTGGTTTTTCCCCCGTGTATCTAGAAATGGTGTTATTTTCATATTTTATTTGGAATAGAGGTCCTGGTTTAACTAAATAGCCCCTTTTACAATTGTGATACAGCCCCTTTTACAATTGTAATACACCATCCAATCTGAATTTGGAAGCCTGCCGATACCAATTTAGTCAAGCTCTTAAGGAGCTAATTGGGTAGTATTTGATCCACCCTTTCCCATTCCCTGACAATACAGGATACCATGTGACTAAGTTGTCCCTTTGATCCTATGTGGGAGGGTTATTTGGGACCTAATCCAAGTTTTGTGTATGGGTATCCAACAATATTAATGCAACTTGGGTGCTGGTTATTTATAGGCCCCTTTTAGATGCTAAGATTGGGCATCATGTTGTGTAGTAAAACTCATATTATTCGCAGGTCATGGTGCGTCTTTTGCTTCCTGGTACTTGGCGGTGATGTCTCTTTCGGTTTGCGTTACAACATGCTTTCCATTTGCTTTGCAGCACCTGGAAGAGACTTCATGCATGCGTTTCACCGCCCTGGCATCTGTAAGCGGCAGATTCCGGTGCTTTGCGGCGCCCAGAAGTGATATTTATTCCATGCATGCGTTTTAGGGCTCTCGAGTGTTCAGAAATGATCCGATGCCATGCGGTTAGTTACACACTGAAGCACATTTAAAAAGGTCTATTGAAGCAGACAGACTGGAGAACCTTTTGTCAGGTATACTTAACTATCAGGGAATAAATATCTACCTGTGTGCACGCCCTTCATGAATCTGTATTGGGGAAACACATCAGGAGAAAGAATACTAAAGCAATTACCTGGCCCGGGATATGTGAAATACAGACTTATCAAATTGCACCACTAGGGAAGAGAAAATCCCTGTCTAGAAGAGAATACCTACTGAATGCAACTGTCGTGAAAAAGGACTGTTTGGCTGAAACGCGTTGACACTCAAAGGTTGCTCTTCTGTAATAAAAGAAATCTTGTTTGCATTCAAAAGGAGTGTGCAATTGATATTTATTCTATATAGGAGAAAGAATTGGTCCTGGGTACCTGGAATGTGGCAGCTAGGAGGTGGTTTTACCCCTGTCCTTACAGGATTGACTGCAAAAGTACCTTTTTGAATACCGTATATACTCAAGTATAAGCCAAGATTTTCAGCCCATTTTTTGGGGCTGAAAGTCCCCCTCTCGGCTTATACTCGAGTCACACCCAGGGGTGGGCAGGGGAGAGGGAGTAGGGGCTGTCTAATAATACTCACCTGTCCTTGCCCGGTCCATGCACATCTTTTTCCCCGGCGCCGGCAGCTTTTTCCTGTACTGAGCGGTCACATGGTACCGCTCATTACAATAATGAATATGCGGCTCCACCTCCCATAGGGGTGGAGCCGCATATTCATTACTGTAATGAACGGTAACGGTGACCGCTCACTAGCGGAAGAAGCAGCAGCGCTGGGGAAGCAAGGACTGCACCACGCCAGGAGCAGGTGAGTATAATGGGGAGGGGGAGCGCTGCGCGATATTCACCTGTTCCCCGTTCCAGCCGCTGCTCTGTCTTCAGCGTCTTCTGCAGTGACGCTCAGGTCAGAGGGCACGCACTAACCACGTCTCCTGAAGAACCAAGTATTGGGGAAACGCGTCAAGAAATATGCATACTGGCCATTTTTTCTGAAGGACTATAATGAATGGAGGGTCTAGATTCATAACTTATCCCTCTGAGGAATGTAATTATGAATATCTTTTGATCACGTATCATATGTAGTATGAGAGCTTGATATATGGTCTTTTTATTTTTTTTTCCCTGGACATTGTGCAATAACTATAGAATATCGATTGGGGTATGACATAATGTTGGACTATGATGGCTATACTGGGATGCCATTTACCTATTCTTTGGCACTCATATTGTGAGATCTGACTTTGATGCAGCAAGACCTGTATCCTGATGCTCTATATTATTCCCGGTATTAACCCTCTTTAGAGGGAATTTTTCTTGGGCAGAGTGCAATACATGTGATATCGTTTATGACACAACATGATTGCCAATGCTGGAATATTCCTACTTATTTGATATCTACACTATGAAATATGATTATGGTGCAATAGGGAAAAGCACCTCTATGATCCATTAAGGACATTGTCCCTGGTATAAAACAGAGGGAATGTATATCATGATGAATATCTGCCTATTTTTCTAATCTCAATTTTGATACTGGTTTTCTGCTATTTTCTCCCCCTCTTTGATATATTACATGTACCATATGGTATATCAGAGGTTGGGTACTTATTCTACAGCATATGGTACTATTATGAATTTCTGTGCACCCTTTCTATATACGGTTGTTTAGGGAGAGGGAGAGTCTACGTTGAGTGGGGGCGCCATTGCGCAAGTCTAGGGTGCCAACCTCCGCTGGTAGGAAGGGTCAATATAGTAACCAATTAGGGTGAATCCTTCCTTTCTTTTTTTCGTACTGAATAGCAGACCCATGTCATTTTGTGGGGTGTTGACCCAAAAAAATTGTATAGGATTCTGTATTGAGGTTTTTATTATCTATTAGTTTGTTTTATTTTATGATTTGAGCACTATTCGGTGATTGTATATATTAAAAAAAAAAAAAAAGTGTAATTTTGGTGTTTCAATTATTAAAATTTTTCTAATTCCTAATTTCAACATTTATTAAGAGACTATAAAGCAAAAACACAATGCAAGCATTTATAATTAAATATGAATGCCTCCCATGAAATGGAAAACATTCTTACAAGGCAACATGATCAAGGAACTTTTAATGCACTAGCCGCAAAAAACAAAAAAAAATGCTGAAATAACTTATGCAATAAATGTTATATATATATATATATATATATATATATATATATACACTCACCGGCCACTTTATTGGGTACACCATGCTAGTAACGGGTTGGACCCCCTTTTGCCTTCAGAACTGCCTCAATTCTTCGTGGCATAGATTCAACAAGGTGCTGGAAGCATTCCTCAGAGATTTTGGTCCATATTGACATGATGGCATCACACAGTTGCCGCAGATTTGTCGGCTGCACATCCCAAAGATGCTCCATACAAGGCAGGATGGATCCATGCTTTCATGTTGTTTACGCCAAATTCTGACCCTACCATCCGAATGTCGCAGCAGAAATCGAGACTCATCAGATCAAGCAATGTTTTTCCAATCTTCTACTGTCCAATTTCGATGAGCTTGTACAAATTGTAGCCTCAGTTTCCTGTTCTTAGCTGAAAGGAGTGGTACCCGGTGTGGTCTTCTGCTGCTGTAGCCCATCTGCCTCAAAGTTCGACGCACTGTGCGTTCAGAGGTGCTCTTAGGCCTACCTTGGTTGTAACGGGTGGCGATTTGAGTCACTGTTGCCTTTCTATCAGCTCGAACCAGTCTGCCCATTCTCCTCTGACCTCTGGCATCAACAAGGCATTTCCGCCCACAGAACTGCCGCTCACTGGATTTTTTTTCTTTTTCGGACCATTCTCTGTAAACCCTAGAGATGGTTGTGCGTGAAAATCCCAGTAGATCAGCAGTTTCTGAAATACTCAGACCAGCCCTTCTGGCACCAACAACCATGCCACGTTCAAAGGCACTCAAATCACCTTTCTTCCCCATACTGATGCTCGGTTTGAACTGCAGGAGATTGTCTTGACCATGTCTACATGCCTAAATGCACTGAGTTGCCGCCATGTGATTGGCTGATTAGAAATTAAGTGTTAACAAGAAGTTGGACAGGTGTACCTAATAAAGTGGCCGGTGAGTGTATATATATACTATTGAAACATACAAAGTTTATACTATGCTTAGCAATATTAAGTTACACAAATGTAACATATATTACTCTTTGAAACAGTTTAGAAATTATTCACGTCGTTCTCAAAAAGCTTCATAATTGCATACTCTACTTCAGATGTGGCTTGCAAAAGGTTACAACATCTGATTTACCATGCTGTTCCAGCGGCTTTTTAAAGAGGATTGTTTCTACACAGATTTTTTTTCTATTTTCCTTAATAAAAATAGTTATACTGAAATATATAAGCATAAACTTATACTTGAAAAATGCCATAAGCGTATAGCAATATATGAAATAAAAAAAATAAATTCTGACATAAGGACAGAGTTGTGGCATACATGATATGTATACGGCCAGAGAGAAGGAAGTTCTGGGTACGGCACAGTGTCTACTAGCTTATGTACGGTGAACCACGTATAGGTGAAATCCCTGTTACTCATATTGCTGTATAGGGAATCAGGATGGCTGCCGATGTGTCAGTGTAAAGAAAAACAAAGAGGATTACCAGGGTTTCTGGGCTAAGGAGAGTTAGATATGTTCAGCGCTGCAGGCATGTGACAGTGTCACAGGAAGTAATGCATCAGTGTATAGCTCTAGTTTTAATAAACAGATCCAGTAACGTCATACCTGGCCGCCAAACTGGAAGTGACGTGAGTGACTGGCAATGGTTGGCATGTCAACCAGCGATAACGTTTTCAGCCGTTATACTAGAGGATTAACCAGAGGAAGGTTTAAACAGACTGGTATAGGTAAGGTGAGAATGACCTAGAACAACAGAGGCATTGCAAAAAGGCAATTACTTGAATGTAATGGGAGAAAAGGGAAAAGAAAGAAAAGTGGAAAAATAAATAAAATATATATAGCATTCACCTGCACTGTCTACATTACATAAGCAAAAAATAAATGTGTGTAGTAAAGTGGATATAAGTTCAAAAAGCACTTACTCATTAGATCATCATTGATGATGAGGTAGATTTTCTGATAAACCCTTATAGGTGCTGGTAGAATTTAGGTACTGAATGGCAATATGCGGTAGGGGACCGTGATTCTTTTGTGTCCACAATTATTACTGGTGTCGTGATGGCTAAAAGTGCTTTTTCCAAGGCTGAACGGTTCCTCCTGTACTGATAACGTCAGGAGTGAAGCAAGGTTTCCTTGGTGGTGAGTATGGAAGTTGCCGTCAGGTGGTGTTTGAAGTAGGTTATGTCTCGCTGGTATAGAGAGGAGCGGTTCTGAGGAATCGGTGTTGCCGCTGTACCGCCGCCGTAGCAGGACGGTGGGTTAGAATGATAGATATGATGTTATTTCATGGCACTAAATCGGCAGAGAGGGTCGCAGTCCAGAGCAAGCCAAGGTCAGGTACACAAGGTGCGGGTGGAGGAGGCACAAGGTTCTGGGCAGGTGGTGCGGGTTCATCCTACTGAGTCCAGCTTGGTGGCAAAAATTATAAGTTGAACACGGTGAAGAGCTGGTTTATCTTCCAGCCAATCCAGATGGTTTACTCCAGAACTTTTTGCAAGAGAAAGAGGTGTACAGAGATTATAAAAAAGGTGATTTCTCTCCTCTTTCTCTACACCTGACATAGTTACATAGTTATTAAGGTTGAAGGAAGACTGTAAGTCCATCTAGCTCAACCCATAGCCTAACCTAACATGCCCTAATATGTTGATCCAGAGGAAGGCAAAAAAAACCCATGTGGCAAAGAGTAACTCCACCATGGGGAAAAAAATACCTTCCCGACTCCACATACGGCAATCAGACTAGTTCCTTGGATCAACGCCCTAACAAGGAATCTAGTGTATATACCCTGTAACATTATACTTTTCAAGAAAGGCATCCAGTCCCCTCTTAAATTTAAGTAATGAATCACTCATTACAACAACATACGGCAGAGAGTTCCACAGTCTCACTGCTCTTACAGTAAAGAATCCGCGTCTGTTATTATGCTTAAACCTTCTTTCCTCCAGACGTAGAGGATGCCCCCTTGTCCCTGTCACCGGTCTATGATTAAAAAGATCAGCAGAATTGTCTTTGTACTGTCCCCTCATATATTTATACATTAACATAAGATCACCCCTTAGCCTTCATTTTTCCAAACTAAATAGCCCCAAGTGTAATAACCTATCTTGGTATTGCAGACCCCCCAGTCCTCTAATAACCTTGGTCGCTCTTCTCTGCACCCGCTCCAGTTCAGCTATGTCTTTCTTATACACCGGAGACCAGAACTGTGCACAGTATTCTAAGTGTGGTCGCACTAGTGACTTGTATAGAGGTAAAATTATGTTCTCCTCATGAGCATCTGTGCCTCTTTTAATACATCCCATTATTTTATTTGCCTTTGTAGCAGCTGCCTGACACTGGCCACTGAATATGAGTTTGTCATCCACCCATACACCCAGGTCTTTTTCATTGACGGTTTTGACCAGAGTGTTAGAATTAAGCACATAGTTATACATCTTATTACTTCTACCCAAGTGCATGACCTTACATTTATCCCCATTAAAGCTCATTTGCCATTTATCAGCCCAAGCTTCTAGTTTACATAAATCATCCTGTAATATAAAATTGTCCTCCCCTGTATTGATTACCCTGCAGAGTTTAGTGTCATCTGCAAATATTGAAATTCTACTCTGAATGCCCCCTACAAGGTCATTAATAAATATGTTAAAAAGAAGAGGGCCCAATACTGACCCCTGTGGTACCCCACTGCTAACCGCGACCCAGTCCGAGTGTGCTCCATTAACCCCTTCATGACCCAGCTTATTTTGGCCTTAATGACCTTGCCGTTTTTTGCAATTCTGACCAGTGTCCCTTTATGAGGTAATAACTCGGGAACGCTTCAACGGATCGTAGCAATTCTGAGATTGTTTTTTCGTGACATATTGGGCTTCATGTTAGTGGTAAATTTAGGTCGATAATTTCTGCGTTTATTTGTGAAAAAAAATGGAAATTTGGCGAAAATTTTGAAAATTTTGCAATTTTTACATTTTGAATTTTTATTCTGTTAAATCAGAGAGTTATGTGACACAAAATAGTTAATAAATAACATTTCTCAGATGTCTACTTTACATCAGCACAATTTTGGAAACATTTTTTTTTTGCTAGGAAGTTATAAGGGTTAAAATTTGACCAGTGATTTCTCATTTTTACAACAAAATTTACAAAACCATTTTTTTTAGGGACCACATCACATTTGAAGTCAATTTGAGGGTTCTATATGACTGAAAATACCCAAAAGTGACACCATTCTAAAAACTGCACCCCTCAAGGTGCTCAAAACCACATTCAAGAAGTTTATTAACCCTTCAGGTGTTTCACAGCAGCAGAAGCAACATGGAAGGAAAAAATGAACATTTAACTTTTTAGTCACAAAAATGATCTTTTAGCAACAATTTTTTTATTTTCCCAAGGGTAAAAGGAGAAACTGGACCACGAAAGTTGTTGTCCAATTTGTTCTGAGTACGCTGATACCTCATATGTGGGGGTAAACCACTGTTTGGGCGCACGGCAGAATTCGGAAGGGAAGGAGCGCCATTTGACTTTTTGAATGAAAAATTGGCTCCAATCTTTAGCGGACACCATGTCGCGTTTGGAGAGCCCCCGTGTGCCTAAACATTGGAGCTCCCCCACAAGTGACCCCATTTTGGAAAGTAGACCCCCCAAGGAACTTATCTAGATGCATAGTGAGCACTTTAAACCAACAAGTGCTTCACAGAAGTTTATAACGCAGAGCCGTGAAAATAAAAATAATTTTTCTTTCCTCAAAAATGATTTTTAGCCCAGAATTTTTTATTTTCCCAAGGGTAACAGGAGAAATTGGACCCCAAATGTTGTTGTCCAGTTTGTCCTGAGTACGATGATACCCCATATGTGGGGGTAAACCACTGTTTGGGTGCACGGCAGGGCTTGGAAGGGAAGGCACGCCATTTGGCTTTTTGAATGGAAAATTAGCTCCAATCATTAGCGGACACCATGTCGCGTTTGGAGAGCCCCTGTGTGCCTAAACATTGGAGCTTCCCCATAAGTGACCCCATTTTGGAAACTAGACCTCCCAAGGAACTAATCTAGATGTGTGGTGAGCACTTTGAACCCCTAAGTGCTTCACAGAAGTTTATAACGCAGAGCCATGAAAATAAAAAATAATTTTTCTTTTATCAAAAATTTTTTTTTAGCCCTGAATTTTTTATTTTCCCAAGGGTAACAGGTGAAATTTGACCCCAATATTTGTTGTCCAGTTTCTCCTGAGTACGCTGATACCCCATATGTGGGGGTAAACCACTGTTTGGGCACACGTCGGGGTTCAGAAGGGAAGTAGTGACGTTTTGAAATGCAGACTTTGATGGAATGCTCTGCGGGCGTCACGTTGCGTTTGCAGAGCCCCTGATGTGCCTAAACAGTAGAAACCCCCCACAAGTGACCCCATTTTGGAAACTAGACCCCCAAATGAACTAATCTAGATGTGTGGTGAGCACTTTGAACCCCTAAGTGCTTCACAGAAGTTTATAACGCAGAGCCGTGAAAATAATAAATACGTTTTCTTTCCTCAAAAATAATTTTTTAGCCCGCAATTTTTTATTTTCCCAAGGGTTACAGGAGAAATTGGACCCCAAAAGTTGTTGATCAGTTTCTCCTGAGTACGCTGGTACCCCATATGTGGGGGTAAAGCACTGTTTGGGCACACGTCGGGGCTCGGAAGGGAGAGAGCACCATTTTACTTTTTCAACGCAAGATTGGCTGGAATCAATGGTGGCGCCATGTCGCGTTTGGAGACCCCCTGATGTGCCTAAAAAGTGGAAACCCCTCAATTCTAACTCCAACACTAAGCCCACCACACCCCTAACTCTAATCCCAACCCTAACCACAACCCTAACCCCAACACACCCCTAACCCTAATCTTCCCCCTAATTCCAACCCTAAGGCTATGTGCTCACGTTGCGGATTTGTGTGGATTTTTCCGCAGTTTTTGAAAAATCTGCAGGTAAAACGCACTGCGCTTTACCTGCGGATTTACCGCGGATTTCCAGTGTTTTTTGTGTGGATTTCACTTGCGGATTCCTATTATGGAGCAGGTGTAAAACGCTGCGGAATTGCACAAAGAATTGACATGCTGCGGAAAATACAACGCAGCGTTTCCGCGCTGTATTTTCCGCACCATGGGCACAGCGGATTTGGTTTTCCATAGGTTTACGTGGTACTGTAAACGTGATGGAAAACTGATACGAATCCGCAGCGACCAATCCGCTGCGGATCCGCAGCCAAATCCGCACCGTGTGCACATAGCCTAATTCTAACCCTAATTCTAACCCTAGCCCTAAGTGCAACCCTAGCCCTAAGTGCAACCCTAGCCCTAAGTGCAACCCTAGCCCTAAGTGCAACCCTAGCCCTAAGTGCAACCCTAGCCCTAAGTGCAACCCTAGCCCTAAGTGCAACCCTAGCCCTAAGTGCAACCCTAGCCCTAAGTGCAACCCTAGCCCTAAGTGCAACCCTAGCCCTAAGTGCAACCCTAGCCCTAAGTGCAACCCTAGCCCTAAGTGCAACCCTAGCCCTAAGTGCAACCCTAGCCCTAAGTGCAACCCTAGCCCTAAGTGCAACCCTAGCCCTAAGTGCAACCCTAGCCCTAAGTGCAACCCTAGCCCTAAGTGCAACCCTAGCCCTAAGTGCAACCCTAGCCCTAAGTGCAACCCTAGCCCTAAGTGCAACCCTAGCCCTAAGTGCAACCCTAGCCCTAAGTGCAACCCTAGCCCTAAGTGCAACCCTAGCCCTAAGTGCAACCCTAGCCCTAAGTGCAACCCTAGCCCTAAGTGCAACCCTAGCCCTAAGTGCAACCCTAGCCCTAAGTGCAACCCTAGCCCTAAGTGCAACCCTAGCCCTAAGTGCAACCCTAGCCCTAAGTGCAACCCTAGCCCTAAGTGCAACCCTAGCCCTAAGTGCAACCCTAGCCCTAAGTGCAACCCTAGCCCTAAGTGCAACCCTAGCCCTAAGTGCAACCCTAGCCCTAAGTGCAACCCTAGCCCTAAGTGCAACCCTAGCCCTAAGTGCAACCCTAGCCCTAAGTGCAACCCTAGCCCTAAGTGCAACCCTAGCCCTAAGTGCAACCCTAGCCCTAAGTGCAACCCTAGCCCTAAGTGCAACCCTAGCCCTAAGTGCAACCCTAGCCCTAAGTGCAACCCTAGCCCTAAGTGCAACCCTAGCCCTAAGTGCAACCCTAGCCCTAAGTGCAACCCTAGCCCTAAGTGCAACCCTAGCCCTAAGTGCAACCCTAGCCCTAAGTGCAACCCTAACCGTACCCCTAACCCTAATGGAAAAACAAAAATAATTATATTTTCTGTATTTTATTATTGTCCCTACCTATGGGGGTGATAAAGGGGGTGATTTATTTACTATTTTTTTATTTTGATCGCTGTGATAGAACTTATCACAGCGACCAAAATGTGCAGGAACGAATCTGCCGGCTGGCAGATTCGGCGGGCGCACTGCGCATGCGCCCGCCATTTTCCAAGATGGCGGCGCCCATGAAGCAGACGGCCAGACACCGGGAGGGACATCGGAGCTAGGTAAGTATGGGGGGGTGGGACCGGAACACGGGGGGGGGGGGATCGGAGGACCTGGGGAGCGGACAGGAGGACCGGGGGAGCCGACAGGAGGGAGGAGGGGAGCGGAACGGAGATCGGGGCAAAAAGGACGACTGGGGAGGCGATCGGTGGGGTGGGGGCAGATCGGGGTCTCCAGCCATGGCAGATGCTATTGCAGCATCGGCCATGGCTGGATTGTAATATTTCACCATTTTCATAGGTGAAATATTACAAATCGCTCTGATTGGCAGTTTCACTTTCAACAGCCAATCAGAGCGATCGTAGCCACGGGGGGGTGAAGCCACCCCCCCTGGGCTGAAGTGCCACTCCCCCTGTCTCTGCAGATCGGGTAAAATGGGAGTTAACCCCTTCACCCGATCTGCAGGGACGCGATCATTCTGTGACACAGCATATGCGTCACAGGTCGGATTGGCACAGACTTTCATGATGCATACGCTGTGTCACAGGTCGGGAAGGGGTTAATAACCACCCTTTGTTTCCTATCCCTGAGCCAGCTCTCAACCCACTTACACATATTTTCCCCTATCCCCATTACTCTCATTTTATGTAACAACCTTTTGTGTGGCACCCAGGGCCGTATTTGCCACTAGGCACTCGAGGGCACGTGCCTAGGGCGGGGAGAATGCAGGGGGCGGCACCTGAGCAAGTTTAAGAAAAAAAAAAATTTTTTTTTTTTTTTTTTGAAAGTCCGGTGTCGCCCCACCCAGGGGCGCCGCTATAATGAGGTGAGTTGAGCACTTCGCCTCTAGCGGCATCCAGTCCCTCAAAACAGGGGGCGGCAGCGCAGCGCCGCCCCGCCCCCTGCAGTGAGATCAGATGTGCCGGGTACTAGCCATAAGCATGAGGCTGTGTCACCAGCAGGAGGCGGCGGGGATGCCGTGCGCGGTGCTGCCTCCTCACACAAACTTGTCCGGTTATAAGTTAAGTACTGAGGGCCGGGATGGGGAAGGGGTGAGCAGGCCAGGCAGCCAGGAAGACGAGCTACTTGAACGAACTAAGCACAGCCTGTGGGCAGGGACTGTGGCTGCTTGCCTGCTACACAGTAGCGTAGCGACTGGAGGGGGCAGAGGGGGCCATCGCCCCGGGCCCTGTCACATGAAGGGGCCCACCGGGAGCCAGGGCCACTTCTGTGACATACAGAACACAGCATAGGAGCAGAGCAGTATGATGTCTGCTCTGCTCCCATCTGACGGAGACTCTGCAGGCTGCTAGCACAGTGGCCGGCTGCAGTCTCCCTCCTGCAGTGAATGGTTTCGCCCCTTCTGACCTGATCATGAAGCTTTTCCCTGGCTGGCGCTGCAGTTCTTCCCTCTGTGCACGCTGGGATTGGCTCAGGCACGCTGGGTCCTAGTGCCCACATGTTGCATTTCACCAAGACACTTCCTGGTCCTGTCTGCAAACTAGTGATGGGCAGTCCGGCTCTTTTTGGTGATCCGGCTCTCATGGCTCCGCTCACCAAAAAGAGCCGGCTCTTTCGGCTCACAAAATGGCTCTTTTTGGATCCTAAATGGATCCCTATTGAATATCTGTTCAGGCGTTCAAAACTCCGCCCACCTACCGCAGAAACTCCGCCCACTTCTTAGAGCCAATTAACTTGAAGAGTGGGCGGTGTTTTGCTCAGGTGGGCGGAGTTACACATGCCGAAGCCCGGGATTTTACACCCAGTGAGAGCCATTCAGGAATTTTAGTGGCTCTCACTGGTGTGCCGGCTCCCATCATTCACAGCAGGGAGCCGGCTCTTTGTGTCGGCTCGTTCGCGAACGACACATCACTACTGCAAACTTTATCAGTAAGTGCTGGGGATGGAACATTTTAGGCTTATTAAATTCAGGTATGTCACTGTGATGTGAATGTGAGACCAAGGGGGTATTGTGGGTGAGGGGGGACAGAGTACTGAGGGGGTGGATGTGAGCATGGGGGTATTGTGGGGGAGGGAGACAGGGCACTGGGGGGTGAATGTGAGACTATGGGGGTGTTGTGGGAGCTGAAAGTGGGTGAGGGGGTCAGGGTACTGATGGGGTGAATGAAAGATGATGGGGTATTGGGTACTGAAGTGGGGGAGGGGAGGCAGGGCACTGGGGGGTAAATGTGAGACCATGGGGGTGTTGTGAGGGCAGAAGGTGGGTGAAGTGGGACAGGGTACCGAGGGGTGGATGTGAGATGATGGGGGTATTGGGGCTGAATATTATAATGTTTTGTTATGATATTATGTAATATTTGCTGTCTGGGGAGGCTGGAGATGGGGGGGTCGGGGGCTATTGATACGTACCACCTGGGTCTTTTATGAGTATTAGTATAAGGAGCCGCATACAGTAACCAAGAGCTGCATCACATTTACAGCACCACTCCGGCATTATTTTTTTTATTTCATTGCTGGAGCGGTGCTGATAATCCACGTCCCCTGCCTCCTGTCTGATACTCACCTTCTGGCGTTTTCATCTGTTTTAGTCTCCGCTCGGCTCCGTCTCCTGCAGTTTGTGACCTGTCCGAGGCTCCAGTGTTTCATGAAGCGGCGCAGAGGTAACTAATCAGTGTGAGTCTGTGGGAGCCTCGTTCTGGCCTCTTCCTCACTCTCAGGGTATGTGCACACGTTGCGGATTTGGCTGCGGATTCGCAGCAGTTTTCCATGCGTTGTACAGTACCATGTAAACCTATGGAAAACCAAATCTGCAGTGCCCATGGTGTTGAAAATACCACACGGAAACGCTGCGTTGTATTTTCTGCAGCATGTCAATTCTTTGTGCGGATTCCGCAGCGTTTTACACCTGCTCCTGTATAGGAATCCACAGGTGTAAAAATGCAGGCGAAATCCTCACAAAAAAGCAGGAAATCCGCGGTAAATACACATGTAAAACGCAGCACATTTTACCTGTGGATTTTGCAAAAACTGTGCGGGAAAAATGCGCATACGAATCCGCAACTTGTGCACATAGCCTCATAGTCTTACATTGAGCGCTTGTGACATAGCTTCTCACTTCTGGCCAGTCAGAAGCTGCACTCACAAGTTTGAGCGTGCCACAAAATAGTGAATACACCGGAGGATGAGTAAATGACTGGGAATGGGGACCTGCGCTTAAAGCACCACTCCAACGGTGGAAAAAAACCCTGCTAGAGTGGTGCTTTAATAATTTAATAATAAGGGATGAGAGGCTGGAGAGGGGAGGCTGGTCTCATGCTGTATATAGGGAGGTTATGTGGGTCTCATGCTGTATATGGGGAGGCTGTGTGGGGCTCATGCTGTATATAAGGGGCTGTGGGGGGTAGATATATAGCGGGTGTCAGCATACTTAATTCTCAATATTAAGTGATACAATTAATACTAATTAATATTGAGTAGAATTATTTTCATGCTATTTCATGCTCCACGACAGTCATGGTCTTTCATCTGGCCCCTCGGGGAAATAAATTGCCCACCCCTGATCTAGAGACAAGGAGTGAGAAGCCCACAGACGATAGCAACAGATTAGTCCGTCCTCTCACTAAATTACCCATCCAGCTCTTCACACTGTTCTCTGTGAAACGTCCGAGCATTGCAGAGATAAACGTCCCTGTTTGCAGTCTGAGCGATGCTGCCCGTGGTTTTGGTAGTATGAATCGACTGACAGGTTGCCCTTAAAAATCTGTCAGCCAAACCGTGCAACCGTGGCAGAATCAACTGACCATGTACTGTGTATGAGATCCACCAGATTCTCACATGACAACTAATGGAAAGGTTTGCTAAGGCTACTTTCACATCAGCGATTTTCTCCGTTCGCGGCAGACACTGCAGTTTTTCCGCATCTGTCGCATAACATATCACTTACGGGCCAGCAATTCTGCGTTCGGCCTCATTCATTCCCTATGGGACTTGCGGACATGTGCGGTACTTGAGGCGAGACAAAAAAAAAACACTGCTAGCATCATTTTACCCTTCGCCACGACAGCACCCCACATGAGAGAGAGGGATCCGCCCCATAGGAACAGGAAACCTACAGAATAAAAGGAGGCGGTCCCCTCTCCTCCTCAGTTTAGGTTTCCTGTTCCTACAGGGAACCGGCTTACCTACAGATGAAGAGGATCCCTGGGCCATGCACCCGCCTGCGTCGGTATCTGAGGGAACGGCAGGGGCTGCGGTTCCAGAAGCAGCGGCGGGGGAGCCCCTGCTTGCAGCCTCCCCCCTCGTCTGGCCAAGCATCCACGGTCCGGGTCCGGTCACCGTGGGTCCGCCCGGCACCGTGAGGATGCGCGCGCTGCTGCGGCCGGCTTAATATCCCTAGCCGCCGCATGGTGAGTGAGAGCGGCGCGTCTAACCCGGAAGTCGCTGAAGCACTTCCGGGTTGGTCCGGGGAGGCAGGAGAATGGGCGGCAGATTCAAAAATGCAGCGCTAGCGTCGGGCCGGTGTGTGTAAGATGGCTTCACCGGCCGACGATGCGCACTTGCCCGCAGTGCAACAGCGTTCTCCTAGCAAGGAGAGAAGCGCTAGGAGCAGCACAAAGAGTGGTGGTCGACCTCCAGAGAAGGGTTCTACCACCAAACGAAATCCGCCTCCAGAACCGGTACCTGTCAGCTTCACTGGGTGAGTTTTTGAAAGAGTCTCTTCCTATATGCTGATATATGTTCCTCCTGTATCTTTCCTAGACTAAGAAAAGGACACACAAATCCAAGCACAAGGAATGTGCTTTATGTACACAGCCCCTCCCGGATGATTATGTTAAAAAACTGTGTTCGGAGTGTATCATGCAAACCTTACGGCAGGAAAACATAATGACTCCATCAGATGTCAGAGCTATGATCTGGGAAGAAATGCAGGGGTTGGCGCAGACTAGTACCACCAGTACCCGTCAGCTTAGTAGGTCCAAATCTCCGGTCAGTTCACAGTCAGAGGACGTATGTATATCCTCAGGCGAAGCGGAATCCCAGCCGAGCTCATCCGAGACTGAAGGGGGACTTTGTCTTCCCAACAGCAGTGTGGACAATTTAATAAAATCTGTCAGAAGCACGATGGGGTGCTCAGATGAGAAAGAAAGTAAATCGGCTCAGGACATCATGTTCGCGGGGTTAGGACAGAGGAAACGTAGGTCCTTCCCCGTCATAAAAACTATTAAAGAAATAGTAAAAAAAGAGTGGGATAAGCAAAATAGAGGTTTTCTACCATCATCCTCTAAAAGACGCTATCCCTTCAGCGACGAGGAGCTAAATACCTGGTCGAAGGTGCCAAAGGTGGATGCCGCTGTAGCCTCCACAACCAAACAGTCGGTCTTACCGGTGGAGGATTCAGGAGTCCTGACAGACCCGCTGGACCGTAAAGCGGAAGCTTTACTAAAAAGGTCGTGGGAAGCCAACACGGGGGCATTCAGGCCCACCATATCTAGCACCTGCACTGCGAGGTCACTACTAGTGTGGATGGAGCAACTGGAGGAACAGATTAGAGGTAGAACTTCGAGAGAGTCAATCCTGCCAAAATTCCCTCTAATCAAAGAAGCAGTAGCATTCCTGGCTGATGCCTCTGTGGATTCGCTACGCCTAGCAGCCAGGTCAGCCGGCCTAGTGAACACAGCCCGGCGAGCACTCTGGCTAAAGAACTGGAAAGGGGACGCACAGGCCAAAGCAAAACTTTGTGCGATCCCCTGCCAGGGTGAGTTTCTTTTCGGAAAAGCGCTGGATGAGCTCCTGAGTAAAGCAGGAGAAAGGAAAAAAGGCTTCCCTAACCAGTATCTTCCATCCTACAGGAGAGCCTTCAAAAGACGTCCCTTTACCAGGAACAAGCCGTTTGAACAAAGGGAGCGATGGGAGTCGAAGGACCCGAAGCAAAAAGGTGCCTTTTTTAGCGGGTCCCATAACCCGAAACGCAAATACCGCTAACCAGGAGGTAGGCGGCAGATTAAAATTCTTCCTCCCCAGATGGGAACAAATAACATCCAGCCAGTGGATTCTGGACATTGTACAATACGGCCTAAAATTGGATTTTGACCGAATCCCTTGGGATTCCTTTATAGTAACATCTCCAAAAGGTCAAGACCAACTAAGGGCTCTGGAATCAGAGATCCTATCTCTTCTGTCTAAAAAAGTCCTGATAGAATTTCCCCAGGATCAAGAAGGGAAGGGGTTCTATTCCCCTTTATTCTTGATCAATAAGCCTGATGGTTCATTTAGAACCATCATAAACCTCAAGAGATTAAACTCCTTCCTGCGTAATCATACCTTCAAAATGGAATCCATTAGTTCAACCATAAAACTCTTGTTTCCTAGGTGTGTCATGGCCGGAATAGACTTAAAGGATGCCTATTATCATCTTCCCATACATGCCGAACATCAAAAGTATCTAAGGGTAGCAGTCATCCTGGAAGGACAGGTTCGTCACTTTCAGTATGTTGCAATGCCATTTGGGCTTTCTATGGCTCCCCGCATCTTCACTAAGGTGATATTAGAAGTGATGGCTCATCTACGTCAACGAGATACCTTGATAATACCCTACCTAGATGACTTTCTAGTAGTGGGAAACTCTATGCTCCAGTGTAAAACCCGTCTATCTAATACGATCTCGTCCCTACAGGAGTTAGGTTGGATCGTCAACTTCGAAAAATCCCGGCTGAATCCAGAAACCGTCCAGACATTTCTAGGAATCCAGCTAGACTCCGTAAGTCAGAGATGCTTGCTCCCCCAGGCAAAGAAACTGACTATACAATCAAGGGTATCAGACGCAATACGCAACCCCTACATGACACTAAGGAAGGGCATGTCTTTGCTGGGGTCATTATCATCATGTATCCCTGCTGTACCATGGGCACAATTTCATACTCGTCAATTACAGTATGAGGTATTGTCGGCTCAGGGAAAAGATGGACATCTAGAAAGCAGAATAACTCTTTCCAAAGATGTCTTAGAATCACTATCCTGGTGGCTAGACATGGACCACCTCTCAGAGGGTGTGCCATGGATAATAGACCCGTCTAAAATAATTACCACCGACGCCAGCCCTATTGGGTGGGGAGCACATATGAAAGACAGTCTGGCCCAAGATACTTGGGACCAGGCAGAATTGTCATGTTCCTCCAATTGGAAGGAGTTAAAAGCGGTAGATTATGCCTTTAAATCACTTTCTTCCGCAGATTCAAGGAGCAAATGTAAGAATTTACTCGGACAATTCCACCACAGTGGCATATGTGAACCGTCAGGGTGGTACAAGGTCAGGAAGTCTAATGACCATAGCTGCAGACATCTTCCAGCTGGCAGAGACTCATCTAACATCCCTAACAGCCCTGCACATCAGAGGTGTAGAGAACATCAGGGCAGACTACCTCAGCCGAAACGAGTTACGTCAAGGGGAATGGACCTTAAACAGATCCATATTCAGTATGATAACAGAATCATGGGGGATACCACAAATCGACCTATTTGCCACAAGAGACAACCGGCAAGTAAGAAGGTTCGCTTCCCTGAACGCCATGGATCACCCAGATATGTTGGACTCTCTCCACCATCCTTGGAGGTTCCAGCTGGCATACGCCTTTCCTCCGATGTCTCTGATTCCACTAGTGATCAGAAAAATCAGGAGGGAACAAGCAAGAGTGATCCTCATTGCACCATTCTGGCCGAAAAGACCATGGTTCTCTTGTCTCCAGACCATGTGCCTATGCGATCCATGGATTCTCCCATCAGACAAGAAACTGCTGTCCCAAGGCCCCTTTTTCCACCCGCAAGTGAAAGGTCTTCACTTGACGGCGTGGAATTTGAGAGGCAACTACTAAGATCAAGAGGGTTCTCAGCAGAACTAGTAAACACCCTCTTATTGAGCAGGAAAAGATCTACCACCCTGATATATAGTAGGGTATGGAATAAATTCTTAGACTTTTACACGGTACCGTTCACTAAGCAAGTTCCAGTCACACCTATTCTAGAGTTCTTGCAAAAAGGCCGAGAGTTGGGGTTATCTGTAAACCTTAAGAGTTCAGGTCTCGGCATTAGGAGCCCTATATGGATGCAATATAGCAGCTAATAGGTGGATCTCCAGATTCATAAAATCTTGTGAACGTAGTAAACCGGTCCATATTCCCCGTCTACCTCCGTGGGATTTAAATCTAGTGCTAGAGGCCTTAACCAGCTCCCCATTTGAGCCACTAGATTCAATACCTTTAAAAATCCTGACATATAAAGTAGCCCTCTTGGTAGCCCTAACCTCAGCTAGACGGGTTAGCGACATCCAGGCCCTATCAGTAGACCCACCCTTCTTACTGATATTCCATGATCGGATAGTCCTAAAACCAGACCCCTCATACCTCCCTAAGGTAGCGTCCACCTACCATAGGTCCCAAGAGATATTTCTCCCTTCCTTTTTTGATTCACCTGTAACTCCAGAACAGCATAAATTCCACACCTTAGATGTCAGAAGAGCCATCCTGACCTATATAGAAAGGTGTCAGACATGGAGGGAGAGTAGGGCTCTGTTTATCTCCTTTCAGGGCCACAAGAAAGGACATGGGGTCACGAGAGCTACCATATCTCAATGGATCAGAGATGCTATCTGCTTGGCCTATACGTCAAAAGGCGAGATTCCTCCAGCGGGTATTAAAGCGCACTCAACACGAGCCATGGCTTCCTCCTGGGCGGAACAAGCGGATGTACCGATCCATTTAATATGTAAGGCCGCAACTTGGTCTACACCTTCTACCTTTTACAACCATTATAGACTTGATCTATCTGCATCTTCTGATCTGACCTTTGGTAGAGCTGTTCTTAATACAGTAATCCCACCCAAATAATGAATCTCTGAAAATCTCTCATGTGGGGTGCTGTCGTGGCGAAGGGTAAAAAGCCGGATTACTCACCGGTAATGCTCTTTTAATGAGTCCACGACAGCACCCATTTACTACCCTCCCTAAATTATGCACAGCTCTTCCTTTTAAATTCACAAATAATGGTTGTATAGAGTTTAAGATATTTTGCTGAATAAGAATTAATACTAAAGCTTTTGCGGTTCCCTTTTTGTACTCTGTAAACTAAACTGAGGAGGAGAGGGGACCGCCTCCTTTTATTCTGTAGGTTTCCTGTTCCTATGGGGCGGATCCCTCTCTCTCATGTGGGGTGCTTTCGTGGACTCATTAAAAGAGCATTACCGGTGAGTAATCCGGCTTTTTTTTTTCCTGTTGCTGCAAGTACCGCATTTGCCGGATCGCAACAAAACCGCAAGTGCCGCAAGTCCCATAGGGAATGAATGAGGCCGAACACAGTGTTGCCATAAGTGATCCATTACGGATGCGGAAAAACTGCCGGATCTGCCGCAAATGTCAAAAATCGCTGATGTGAAAGTAGCCTAAGTCACTGCCGATAGTGTCTGCATTAGTCATACTCGCCAATGGGGGAGGCAGCACGAAAAGTGCCTAGGGCAGCAGAAACTCTAAATACGGCCCTGGTGGCACCGTATCAAAAGCTTTGGAAAAGTCCATATACACTACGTCCACTGGGTTCCCTTGGTCCAGTCCGGAACTTACCTCTTCATAGAAGCTGATCAAATTAGTCTGATATGATCGGTCCCTAGTAAACCCGTGCTGATACTGGGTCATAAGGTTATTCCTCTTCAGATACTCCAGTATAGTATCCCTTAGAATGCCCTCCAGGATTTTACCCACAGTAGCGGTTAAGCTTACTGGCCTATAATTACCGAGTTCAGTTTTTGCCCCTTTTTTGAATATTGGCACCACATTTGCTATATGCCAGTCCTGTGGTACAGTGTTGTGGATTCTGTTTGTGGGCTCCCTCTGGTGGTTACTGCTGGTACTGGGTGACTTTGGTGGGTTGCGGCCTTTGGTTTCCACCTGTCCATCAGTGGCTGGGTGTTTCCTATTTTACCTGGCCTTTCTGTCATTCCCTTGCCGGCTAGCAATGTATTCAGATGTGCTCTGTTTGGTTCCTGCCTACCTGCTCCCAGATCTTTCAGGATAAGCTAAGTGCTGATTTTCAGTTGTTTGGTTTTTTGTCCAGCTTGCTTATTATGTCTCTATGCTAGCTGGTAGCTCTAGTGGACTGAGGTTCTCCCCATGTGCCATGAGTTGGCACATGGGTTCTTGTAATCTCAGGATGGTTTTTTTGATTAGGGTTTTTTGCTGACCGCTCAGTCCCCTTTTGTATCGTTCTGCTTTCTAGTTTACAGCGGGCCTCAATTTGCTAAAACTATATATATCATCTCTGTGTGTGCCTTCCTCTCATTTCACCGTCAATACATGTGGGGGGCAACTATATCTTTTGGGGTTCATTCCTCTGGAGGCAAGTGAGGTCTTTATTTTCTCTGCAGTGCTAGTTAGCTCTTAGGCTGGTGCGTGGCGTCTAGAACCAACGTAGGCACGCTCCCTGGCTATCTCTAGTTGCGTTTGTCAGGCGTAGGGCAGCGGTCAGCCCAGGTTCCATCACCCTAGAGCTCGTCCGTAATATATTTGTACTTTGCTTGTCCTGTGCTATCCCTAGCCATTGGGATTCATGACAGTACAGACCCTGTTATTATGGAGTCTTTAAAGATTAAAAATAATGGTCTATCAATGACTGTACTTAGTTCCTGCAGTACTCGGGGGTTTATCCCATCCGGGCCCGGAGATTTGTCAATTTTAGTTATTTTTAGACGCCGCTGTACTTCCTGCTGGGTTAAGCAGGTGACATTTAATGGGGAATTTTTATCACTAGTCATTTTGTCTGCCATGGGATTTTCTTTTGTAAATACTGATGAAAAAAAGTCATTTAGCATATTGGCTTTTTCCTCATCCTCATCTACCATTTCACCCAGACTATTTTTAAGGGGGCCAACACTGTCATTTTTTAGTTTCTTACTATTTATATAGTTAAAGAATATTTTGGGATTATTTTTACTCTCTCTGGCAATGAGTCTCTCTGTCTCAATCTTTGCTGCCTTGATTTGCTTTTTACAGAATTTATTTAATTTTCTGTATTTATTTAATGCTTCATCACTATCTACTTCCTTTAATTCTCTAAACGCTTTCTTTTTGTCCCTTATTGCGCCCCTTACAATTCTATTTAGCCATATTGGTTTCCTCCTATTTCTTGTATGTTTATTCCCATACGGTATATAGTGTGCACAGGTCCTATCCAGGATGCTAATAAACGTCTCCCATTTTCTTTGTGTACTTTTATGTCTCAGGATATCATCCCAGTTAATTGCACCAAGATCCTCTCTCATCCGTTGGAAATTTGCCCTCCTGAAGTTTAGTGTCCTTGTCACCCCTCTACTACCCATCTTATTAAAGGAGACATGAAAACTTATTAGTTTGTGATCACTATTCCCCAAGTGACCCCCAACCCTTATATTTGATATGCGGTCTGGCCTGTTGGTTAATATTAGGTCTAGCAGTGCCCCCCTTCTTGTTGGGTCCTGAACCAGTTATGAAAGGTAATTGTCTCTCATAGTTGTCAAAAACCGATTACCTTTGCTGGAACTGCAGGTTTCTGTTCCCCAATCTATTTCAGGGTAGTTGAAGTCCCCCATAATAATGACTTCTCCTTGAGTTGCAGCTTCATCTATTTGCTTTACGAGGATATTCTCCATTGCTTCCATTATTTTTGGAGATTTATAACAAACCCCTATCAGTAATTTATTATTTTTCCCCCTCCCCTTATCTCCACCCACGGGGACTCTACATTTTCATTAGATTCACCTATATTATCACGCAGGATGGGTTTTAAGGTGGATTTTACATACAGACACACCCCTCCCCCTCGCTTATCTGTACGGTCATTTCTGAACAGGCTATAGCCCTGCAAGTTAACAGCCCAGTCATGGCTCTCATCCAGCCATGTCTCAGATATCCCCACCATGTCACAATTATGCTCCAACAACATTAGTTCTAATTCATCCATTTTGTTGGCGAGGCTTCTGGCATTAGTATACATGCACTTGATGTTACTCTCTGTACCTCTATTCTTTCTTAAATTATTAACTGTTCTAACCCCACCCCCCATGCCACCGCCACCCCCAACTTCCTTATTTGTGCCCAGGTCTCTATCTGCACTATCTTCCCCTCCTATAAAATGAATACCCTCCCCCCAATCCCTAGTTTAAACACTCCTCCAACCTTCTAACCATTTTCTCCCCCAGCACAGCTGCACCTTCCCCATTGAGGTGCAGCCTGTCCCTAGCGTAGAGCCTGTAGCCAACTGAGAAGTCGGCCCAGTTCTGCAGGAACCCAAACCCCTCCTTCCTACACCAATTCTTGAGCCACTTATTAACCTCCCTAATCTCCCGTTGCCTCTCTGGCGTGGCACGTGGTACAGGCAGTATTTCGGAAAATACAGCGTTGGAGGTCCTTGCTTTCAGCTTGCAGCCTAATTCCCTGAAATCATCTTTAAGGACCTTCCACCTACCTCTAACTTTGCCATTTGTGCCAATGTGCACCATGACCGCTGGGTCCTCACCAGCCCCTCCCAGTAATCTGTCTACCCGATCAGCGATGTGTCGGACTCGAGCGCCAGGTAGGCAGCACACCGTCCGACGATCCCTGTCTTTGTGACAGATTGCCCTATCTGTTCCGCTAATAATTGAGTCCCCCACTACCAGCACTGTTGTGTATCTGCTTTTTGGGCTCCCCTGGTGGTTGCTGGTGGTACTGGTGACTTGTTTTCACTTTGCTGCTTCTGTTCACCTGCTTCCATCAGTGTTTGGGAGTTTCCTATTTAGCCTTGCTCTCCAGTCATTTCCTTGCCGGTCATCATTGTAACCAGAGCCTTCGGTTGCATGTTCCTGCTACTAGTCTGCTGATCAGCTAAGTGGACTTTGTCCTTTTGTTTTGTACCTTTTGTCCAGTTTGCAGTTTTTGTATTTCTCTGTAGCTGGTAGCTCTTGCGGGCTGAAATTGCCACTCCTGTGTCATGAGTTGACACAGGAGTCTTAAAGTAATTTCAGGATGGTTTTTGACAAGGGTTTTCAGTTGACCGTGAAGTCCTCTTTTGTATCCTTCTGCTATCTAGTAAGTGGACCTCTCTTTGCTAAATCTACTTTCATACTGTGTATGTCTTTTCCTCTTAATTCACCGTTATTACATGTGGGGGGCTGCTATCATCTTTTGGGGTATTTCCCTAGAGGTAAGCCAGGTCTGTTTCTTCCTCTACCAGGCATAGTTAGTCCTCCGGCTGGCGCGTGGCATATAGGAAGCCGTAGGTATGCTCCCTGGCTACTGTTAGTTGTGTGGTAGATTTAGCTCACGGTCAACTCGAGTTTCCATCACCCGAGAGCTCGTTCGTTACTTATATGTTTCTTACGTTCCCTTGCCATTGGGAACCATGACAGTATGACCGGCCTGTGTTAAACTTATTGGCAGAAGAAAGGAGAGAAAAAAAGTCTGTAAATTTTTTTTTATTTTTTTTTTTTCCCTTTTTCCTCTATGCTTGCTCCATAGTTGTATTTCAGCTTTAATTACAGCCTTTGCCTTTCTCTCCTTATAATCCTTGAATGGCTCTGAGCTCACCTGTTTAAAGATGGATCCTCAGAGTTTGGCTGCAGGTTTAAATAATCTTGCTACGAAGGTTCAAAATTTACAAGATTTTGTTATACATGCTCCTATTTCTGAACCTAAAATCCCTACACCAGAGGTGTTTTCCGGAGATAGATCTCGGTTTTTGAATTTCAAATATAATTGTAAATTATTCCTTTCTCTCAGACCTCACTCCTCAGGAGATCCTGTCCAGCAGGTTAAGATTGTAATCTCTTTGCTGCGAGGTGACCCTCAAAATTGGGCATTTTCATTGGCACCAGGGGATCCTGCGTTGCTCAATGTGGATGCGTTTTTCCTGGCTTTAGGGTTGCTTTGAGGAACCTAATTTGGAGATTCAAGCTGAAAAAGCTTTGATAGCCCTATCTCAAGGGCAAGATGAAGCGGAGATATACTGCCAAAAATTTCGTAGGTGGTCTGTGCTTACTCAGTGGAATGAGTGCGCCTTAGCGGCAAATTTCAGAGAGGGCCTTTCTGATGCCGTTAAAGATGTTATGGTCGGGTTCCCTGCGCCTACAGGTCTGAATGAGTCCATGACAATGGCTATTCAGATTGATCGGCGTTTGCGGGAGCGCAAACCCGTGCACCATTTGGCGGTATCTTCTGAAGAGACGCCAGAGAAAATGCAATGTGACAGAGTTATGTCCAGAAGCGAGCGGCAGAATTATAGGCGTAAAAATGGGTTATGCTTCTATTGTGGTGATTCTGCTCATGTTATATCGGCATGCTCTAAGCGTACTAGGAAGGTTGACAAGTCCATTTCAATTGGCACTTTACAGTCCAAATTTATTTTGTCTGTAACCTTGATTTGTTCATTATCAGTTATTACCGTGGATGCCTATGTGGACTCTGGCGCCGCTCTGAGTCTTATGGACTGGTCCTTTGCCAGGCACTGTGGGTTTGATTTAGAGCCTCTGGAAGTCCCTATACCTCTGAAGGGTATTGATTCTACACCTTTGGCTTGTAATAAACCACAGTTCTGGACGCAAGTGACTATGCGTATGACTCCAGACCATCAGGAGGTGATTCGCTTCCTTGTGTTGTACAATTTACATGATGTTTTGGTGCTTGGATTACCATGGTTACAGTCTCATAACCCAGTCCTTGACTGGAAGGCTATGTCTGTGTTAAGCTGGGGATGTCGGGGGGCTCATGGGGACACTCCTATGGTGTCCATTTCGTCATCTATTCCATCTGAGATTCCGGCATTTTTGTCTGATTATCGTGATATTTTTGAAGAGCCTAAGATTGGTTCACTCCCTCCTCACAGGGATTGTGATTGCGCCATAGATCTGATTCCTGGCAGTAAATTTCAAAAGGGTCGTTTGTTTAACCTATCTGTACCTGAACATGCTGCTATGCGCGAGTATATTAAGGAGTCCCTGGAAAAGGGACATATTCGTCCTTCTTCATCACCTTTAGGAGCCGGTTTTTTCTTTGTCTCTAAAAAGGATGGCTCTCTGAGGCCTTGTATTGATTATCGTCTCCTGAATAAAATTACAGTCAAATATCAGTATCCGTTGCCTTTGCTGACTGATTTGTTTGCTCGCATAAGGGGGGCTAAGTGGTTCTCTAAGATTGATCTTCATGGGGCGTATAATTTGGTGCGAATTAAGCAGGGGGATGAGTGGAAGACCGCATTTAATACGCCTGAGGGCCATTTTGAGTATTTGGTAATGCCTTTCGGCCTTTCTAATGCACCTTCTGTCTTTCAGTCCTTAATGCATGATATTTTCCGTGAATATTTGGATAAATTTATGATTGTGTACTTGGATGATATTTTGATTTTTTCTGATGACTGGGAGTCTCATGTTCAGCAGGTCAGGAGGGTTTTTCAGGTTTTGCGGGAGAATTCTTTGTGTGTAAAGGGTTCAAAGTGTGTTTTTGGGGTTCAAAAAATTTCATTTTTGGGGTATATTTTTTCCCCTTCTTCTATTGAGATGGACCCTGTCAAGGTTCGGGCTATTTACGACTGGACGCAGCCTACTTCTCTGAAGAGTCTCCAGAAATTCTTGGGCTTTGCTAATTTTTATCGTCGATTTATAGCTGGTTTTTCTGGTGTTGCTAAACCTCTGACGGATTTGACTAAAAAGGGTGCTGATGTTGCCAATTGGTCCCCTGCTGCCGTGGAGGCCTTTCGGGAGCTTAAGCGCCGCTTTTTGTCTGCCCCTGTGTTGCGCCAGCCTGATGTTTCTCTTCCCTTTCAGGTTGAGGTCGATGCTTCCGAGATCGGAGCGGGGGCGGTTTTGTCGCAGAAAAGTTCCGACTGCTCAGTGATGAGACCTTGTGCGTTCTTTTCGCGAAAATTTTCGGCCGCCGAGCGAAACTATGATGTTGGTAATCGGGAGCTTTTGGCCATGAAGTGGGCATTTGAGGAGTGGCATCATTGGCTTGAGGGTGCCAGACATCAGGTGGTAGTTTTGACTGATCACAAGAATTTAATTTATTTGGAGTCTGCCAGGCGCCTGAATCCTAGACAGGCACGTTGGTCGTTGTTCTTTTCCCGGTTTAATTTTGTGGTCTCGTACTTACCGGGTTCTAGGAATGTGAAAGCAGATGCTCTTTCTAGGAGTTTTGAGCCTGACTCTCCTGGGAATTCTGAACCTGCTGGTGTCCTTAAGGATGGAGTGGTTTTGTCTGCTGTCTCTCCAGATTTGCGACGTGCTTTGCAAGAATTTCAGGCGGATAGACCTGATCGTTGTCCGTCTGGTAGACTGTTTGTTCCTGACGAGTGGACCACTAGAGTCATCTCGGAAGTTCATTCTTCTACTCTGGCAGGTCATCTGGGAATTTTTGGCACCAGAGATTTGGTGGCTAGATCCTTCTGGTGGCCTTCCCTGTCTCGAGATGTGCGTGTTTTTGTGCAGTCTTGCGATGTGTGTGCTCGGGCCAAGCCTTGTTGTTCTAGGGCTAGTGGGTTGTTGTTGCCCTTGCCTATTCCGAAGAGGCCTTGGACGCACATCTCTATGGACTTTATCTCGGATCTCCCTGTTTCTCAGAAGATGTCTGTCATCTGGGTGGTGTGTGACCGTTTTTCTAAAATGGTTCATTTGGTGCCATTGCCTAAGTTGCCTTCCTCATCTGAGTTGGTCCCTCTGTTTTTTCAAAATGTGGTTCGCTTGCATGGTATTCCGGAAAACATCGTTTCTGACAGGGGTACCCAGTTCGTGTCTAGATTTTGGCGGGCAGTCTGTGCCAGGTTGGGCATTGATTTGTCCTTTTCGTCTGCATTCCATCCTCAGACCAATGGCCAGACGGAGCGAACTAATCAAACTTTGGAGACTTATTTGAGGTGTTTTGTGTCTGCGGATCAGGATGATTGGGTTGCCTTTCTGCCGTTGGCGGAGTTTGCTCTTAATAATCGGGCTAGTTCTGCCACTTTGGTTTCTCCTTTCTTTTGCAATTCAGGGTTTCATCCGCGTTTTTCATCTGGTCAGGTTGAATCTTCGGATTGTCCTGGAGTGGATGCGGTGGTGGATCGGTTGCATCGGATTTGGGGACAAGTGGTGGATAATTTGGAATTGTCCCAGGAGAGGACTCAGAAGTTTGCTAACCGTCGTCGTCGTGTTGGTCCCCACCTTCGCGTTGGGGACTTGGTGTGGTTGTCTTCCCGTTTTGTCCCTATGAGGGTCTCTTCTCCCAAATTTAAGCCTCGGTTCATCGGTCCTTATAGGATTTTGGAGATTCTTAACCCTGTTTCCTTTCGTTTGGACCTCCCGGCATCTTTCGCTATCCATAATGTGTTCCATCGGTCGTTGTTGCGGAGATATGAGGTACCGGTGGTTCCTTCTACTGAACCTCCTGCTCCTGTGCTGGTGGAGGGTGAATTGGAGTACGTCGTAGAGAAGATCTTGGACTCCCGTATTTCCAGACGGAGACTTCAATATCTGGTTAAATGGAAAGGCTATGGTCAGGAAGATAATTCTTGGGTAACTGCCTCTGATGTTCATGCCTCGGATTTGGTTCGTGCCTTTCATAGGGCTCATCCAGATCGCCCTGGCGGTTCTTGTGAGGGTTCGGTGCCCCCTCCTTAAGGGGAGGGTACTGTTGTGTATCTGCTTTTTGGGCTCCCCTGGTGGTTGCTGGTGGTACTGGTGACTTGTTTTCACTTTGCTGCTTCTGTTCACCTGCTTCCATCAGTGTTTGGGAGTTTCCTATTTAGCCTTGCTCTCCAGTCATTTCCTTGCCGGTCATCATTGTAACCAGAGCCTTCGGTTGCATGTTCCTGCTACTAGTCTGCTGATCAGCTAAGTGGACTTTGTCCTTTTGTTTTGTACCTTTTGTCCAGTTTGCAGTTTTTGTATTTCTCTGTAGCTGGTAGCTCTTGCGGGCTGAAATTGCCACTCCTGTGTCATGAGTTGACACAGGAGTCTTAAAGTAATTTCAGGATGGTTTTTGACAAGGGTTTTCAGTTGACCGTGAAGTCCTCTTTTGTATCCTTCTGCTATCTAGTAAGTGGACCTCTCTTTGCTAAATCTACTTTCATACTGTGTATGTCTTTTCCTCTTAATTCACCGTTATTACATGTGGGGGGCTGCTATCATCTTTTGGGGGATTTCCCTAGAGGTAAGCCAGGTCTGTTTCTTCCTCTACCAGGCGTAGTTAGTCCTCCGGCTGGCGCGTGGCATATAGGAAGCCGTAGGTATGCTCCCTGGCTACTGTTAGTTGTGTGGTAGATTTAGCTCACGGTCAACTCGAGTTTCCATCACCCGAGAGCTCGTTCGTTACTTATATGTTTCTTACGTTCCCTTGCCATTGGGAACCATGACACAGCACTTGTCTGGCCTGCCCTGCTCTCCTATTTCCCTCCTTACTGGAGCAGTCACTCCTCCGGCTTTCAGAGGACATGCCTGGCTGCAGCAATGCTACCCCTGTACTGGCACCCCCCTCATCTGCCAACTTAGCAAACTTATTGGGGTGTGCCAGATCAGGACTAGCCTCCCTGGCACTCTTCCCTCTACCCCGCCTTCTATCTGTCACCCAGCTAACTGCCACACTGTCCTGCAGCTCCATCCTACCATCCCCCTCCTCATCTATCCCATTGAGCGTCTGCTCTGTGAGCAGAAGACTCCTCTCCATATTGTCTATGGATCTCAGTGTTGCCAGCTGCACATTTAGATCCAGAATCTGGGCTTCCAAATGCACAACGTGCTCACATCTCGCACAGCAGTATGCACCCTCGACCAGCTGTTCAGATGCACTTCCAAAAAGGACTTGAGCCCCAAACAGCTGCCCCTTATATCCCCTTAATTATGAGCCCCCACCCTAAGTTAACTCCTTATGAATATAGCTACTCCCAATTCAGCAACTCACACCAATTCACACAGGTATTTGTTAAAGGCTTTCCAAATACCTCTTCACTGAATCACAAGTCACACACTTACTGCCGTTCACACTTACCGCCGTTCACACTTACGCTCAGGTCACACTCAGCTCGTTCACACTCGCTGTGCTGAAGATTTATAGATTTTTTTTTTTTTTCTCTCTATCTCCCCTCAACAGCAATCCACCTTGCTGTTCAGATGCACTTCCAAAAAGTGTATGTTTATACCTACCTACCATACCATGAATCGCCCTGACAAACATGCCCAACGCTGAACACTCCTCAATATTCTCTAGAAACATTTCGGCATCCATTTACTGAAAGTAAAGTTTTGTGAGTCAGTATAATGTATTCCAGGCTCGTCTATATTAGTAGCAGCAGCTCACCACCCACCGCTGTGCATCTACTGGTATAGGACAATATAATAGTGCTCAGGCATTAGAAATCTGCTGCATTACTTGCTATATTCTATTACATAACATCTAATAGAAGAGGACAGTTTCTGTACGTATTCTCACAATTCTCTCTATGGTTATCGTCCTAATGTGTAAATCCTAAAATCTTTTTGTAAAAAGTCTTCACTTGCATAGAACGGTATAAAGTGAGACCCTGTTCTCCTCTGCTTCAGTTCCCCCCCCAGATGATCGCTAAAAATGGGTAGTCTCTGATGTTTCCTGACACACCTTGCCGCCTCTCTAGAGTCTTCCGTGGCAGCTTATATATTAGATATTTCATGTTTACCTCTAGCCATGTTGGAAATTTGGGCTTCTTGGTGGTAATTGACTTTTAGCCAGTGTGCATCTGGAGGCAATAGTAAACAGAGGAACATCTAGATGTCATTTTGGACACCACTTTCCCCAGGATGCACCAGTCTACTGCTACATTGTATGCTTTATCCATCCAGGAGCACCTCTGAGGCCATGTAGCGGAAAGCTCCCTTCCCACCATAGATCTTACTGGATGTGGTCAGATGGTCTCTCGCCAACCCAAGATCTATAATTCGGACGTGACCATCTTTATTTTGCATGATGTTAGTTTGAAATCTCCTGCAAAGAGAAATTGAGTTAAAATTTATCACTAGGTGTTCACATATACTGTAACCACAGTTCACATCCGAAAAGTGATGCTCAATACAAGTAGAGACTGGTATAAGAGATTGGATCTATCTCTAGAAATGGCACCACTCTTGTTCATGGTTATGTCTGGTATTGCTGCTCCGCCTCATTCATATCAATAGACCTAAGTATGAGTACCAGACATAGCTCATGGATATCAATGACGTTCCCAAGACAGAAAAAAAAGTAATCTTTTACCGATGGGGCATGGCGTGCCCATGGAGGAACTGAAGGCCACAAAAAAACAGACTACCGGTAATACTCTTTTATAGAGCCACGACAGCACCTACTTGAGAGAGGGGATCCGCCCCTAGGAACAGGAGACCCTATGGAGAGAGAAAAGGGGCGGTCCCCATCCCCCTCGCTCCCACAGTTGTGTTACAGAGAATGAGAGGAATCGCTCACCAGTTTTAGTAGGCAATCAAATATTATTTAAATTTAGTTAACTTAAGTATGAGTAAATAAAGAACTATTCACCCTTATCGGTGCTCTTATGCAAAATAACTTATTAGGGAGGGAAGTGAAGGGGTGCTGTCGTGGCTCTATAATAGAGTATTACCGGTAAGTAATCCGTTTTTTTTCTCTTCGCCACGACAGCACCCACTTGAGAGACTTTCAGGGATAATCATTTGGGAGGGATCACCGTGTTAAGAACTGATCGACTGAAAATAAGTCAGTAGAGGAAGACAAGTCCAATTTATAATGACTATAAAAGGTAGTAGGAGAAGACCAAGTTGCGGCCTTACATATTAGTTCTATTGGGATCTCAGCATCATCCTGGGCTGAAAGAGCAATCGCCCGAGTGGAGTGTGTCTTTACGATCTCAGGCGGATTCTCCCCTTTTGACGAATAAGCCAGGCATATTGCATCCCGAATCCACCGTGATAATGTACCTTTCGTGACTCCAGATCCTTTCTTATGGCCCTGGAAGGAAACAGAGAGCCCTGCTCTTCCTCCAGAGGCTAGTTCTGTCCATGTAAGCCCGTATGGCCCTTCTTACATCTTGTGTATGGTATTTTTCCTCTTCCTGATTTGCGGGGTTACTATAGAAGGAAGGAAGGAAGATTTCTTGAGATCTGTGGAATTTGGTACCTACTTTAGGTAAGTAAGAAGGGTCTGTTTTAAGGACAATTCTATCCTGGAATATTGACAGAAAAGGAGGATCTATTGATAATGCCTGAAAGTTACTTACTCTTCTTGCTGATACTAAAGCAACAAGAAGAGCTGTCTTAAGGGAGACGTATATTATGTGGGCTGAGTGTAGTGGCTCGAATGGGTGCCCTGTCAAGGCTTCGAAGACTAGATTAAGATCCCATGGCAATATGTGGGGAATTTGGACTGGTTCTGACCTTTTGGCATGCTGAAATAAATCAGGTTACCCACCTATCTCCTGCAATATTGTGACTATATAAGGTCCCTAGAGCAGAAATCTGTACTTTCAAAGTACTGACTGATAGGCCTAAATCACGCCCTCTTTGGAGAAACTCTAAGATAGCGGGAATGGGAATTTCTTTTGACAGAGCTGCTGGGTAGAAACTAAGAAATGTCCTCCATACCCTTACATATATAGTTGTTGTAGTCCTTTTTCTACTTAGTAGAAGGGTATCAAATTATCTGAAAAGCCTCTTGGCTTTAGTAGCTGCCTCTCAAATTCCAGGCTGTCAATCGTAGGTTCTTCACATGAGGGTGGTTGAAAGGGCCCTGGGAGAGGAGATCCTGAATCTCTGGGAAGAATCTATGGATCCGAGATTGACATGGCTCTGAGCCAGGAAAACAATGGTCTTTTGGGCCAAAATGGTGCTATTAGAATCATGTTTGCTCTGTCCTCCCTTATCTTCCTGATTACGGTTGGAAGAAGTATCAATGGAGGCAATGCATATGCTTGCCGGTATGTCCACGGAACTTGAAGGGCATCGAGAATATTAGGATTGTCGGTCAGAAATAGTGAAGTGAAGTTTATGACTTTTCTATTGCTTCTTGTTGCGCAAAGATCTATTTCAGGTGTGCCCCATTTCTCAGTTATCATTGTGAATATATGACGGTTGAGTACCCACTCTCCTTGGTGGAGGGTGTGACAGCTGAGAAAATCTGCCTTTGAATTGTCCACTCCTCTGACATGCAGTGCTGATAAAGATAGAAGATACGTCTCAGCCATAGTTAGGATGTCATCTGCTATAGACAGAGCTCCTGATCTCGTTCCTCCTTGATGATTTATGTATGCGACTGACGTCATGTCTGATATTCTTGTGTGTGTTCCGTGTAACTGCAGAAGGAATTTACACATGGCATGATAGACTGCTTTTAGCTCCCTTTCATTAGATGAATCGTTTGACTCCCTAACCATGAACTATCTGATCTCCTAGATGTGCTCCCCAACCACTAGGACTGTCATCAGTAAAAATAGTTTTTGAGTGTTTAACCACCCAATGGACCCCACCTACAAGGTAATTTGGCTCTAGCCACCAGGTCAGGGATTCGATTACTTCCATTGGTAGGAATAGACGTCTAACTAAATGACCCTGTAGTCTCTTCTTCCTGAAAAAATGTATACTGTAATCGTCTAGTATGGATTTGAGCCCATGGGACAGCCAGAATGCATGATGTGAAGGAACCAAGAAGGGACATGCCTTCTCTGAGGGAAATCATAGGGTTTTTAACTACTGATTGTACTTTGTTTCTTATTGTTAACTGTTTAGATTCTGGAAGAAAACACCTCTGGTTTACAGAGTCTAAGATAAGACCTAGGAATATTTGGCGGATTGTTGGAGACAATCTGGATTTTTCCCAATTAATCAACCATCCCAATTCCTGCAGGGATGAAACTGTATCAAACAGCCGTTGCTGACACTGTGAAGGGGAATTTCCTACCACTAAAAGGTCATCTAAGTATGGGACTATGAGGGTATCTTTTAACCTTAAATATGACATCACTTCTGACATTAATTTGGTAAAGACTCTAGGAGCTATTGACAGTCCAAAGGGCATTGCTGTATATTGAAATGATGTACTTGTCCCTTCATCATGACCGCCACACGAAGATACTGCTGATGTTCGATAAAAATTGGTAGATGGTACTATGTATCTTTTAGGTCGAGGACTGCCATAAAGCAACTGGGAAACAGAAGTTTTACAGTGGGTCGGATAGACTCCGTTTTGAAGGTTTGGTTTTCTAAGAAGATATTCAATTTCTTAAGATTTATTATAGTTCTATATGACCCATCTGGTTTTAGAATAAAAAATTAAGGGGAATAAAATCCCTTTCCCCTCTGATGAAACAGGACTTCTACTAATATCCCTTTGGATAGGAGATTTATTATTTCCTGCTCCAAAAACCCCTGTTGAGATTGAGACTTTAAAGAAGTCAACAGGAATGAGTCCGAAGGGATTCGGGCAAATTTTTATTTTAGGCCTGAAGTTATGAGGCTAGTTGCCCAAGAGTTGGAAGTTATTATTCGCCGTTGTTTGGAGAAAAAAAGACAATCTACCACCTAGTGGTAAATCTGTCCTACGTGGTTTGTCTTCTGCACTTTCCAAAAAATGCACCTTTTTGTTTGGTATCTCTACTGGCACAGCGGTCCTGGTTTTTAAAATCCTTTCTTTTATTAAATACGGGCTTCCGGAATGCTCTCCTATAAGACGGAAAATAATTATTAGGGAATCCCTTTTTCCTCTCACCCGCTTTGGTCAGGATTTCATCTAGTTTTGTACCAAGCAGGTACTCACCCTGGCATGGTAGGCCACATAGTTTAGATTTCGTTTGAGGATCTCCTTTCCAACCCTTTAGCCAAAGAGCTCAGCATGCTGCGTTGGTCAGACTAACATGGATTTTGCCATGCATGTAGCTGATATAGCCAATTTAAATGCCACTGTACATGATTCCCATGCCCTCTTTAAAACAGAGTCAGCTTTACGGTCCAGTGGGTCTTGTAAGGAACCCAAATCCTCTACTGGCAGTAAGGACTTTCTGGACGTGGATGCTACTGCCGCATCTACTTTTGGGGCTTTTGTCCATATAGACATATCCTCATCATTAAAGGGATAACGCCTTTTTGATGATGATGGCAACCCTTTTTGCCCCTGGTTTTCCCATTCTTTTTTAACCAGATTTTTAATTGCTGGTATTACTGGAAAGGTTGGTCTTTTCCTCTCTGATAAGCCTGCGAACATTATGTCCTGTGGCGTTTTAGGGTGTTTGGTGTCCTTAATACCCATGGTGTCACAGACAGATTTAACAAGATTATCAATGCTTTCTGTTGGAAAGCACGTGTCTTGTTCACCTTCTGAGGAAAGGAAATGGGAAATGTCCGTATCCCTATCCTCAACATCAGTAGAATGGTCAGATTTTGGTGAATCATATTTTTTCCTGCTTTTACTTTCAGGAATACTCTCGGAACCTCGTAAGGCCCGTAACTCTTCTCTGATCATTTGCCTAATGTCTTCTGACCTTACTGAGGATTCTTCACTTAAGGTGGATTCAATACATGTGTGACACCATTCTTTTTGTATGACTATCCGGGAGGGGCTGGGAACATAAAGCACATTGTTTGAGCTTCGATTTTTTTCGGTTCTTTTTGCCAAGGGTGCATAGAAGAGGGAACAACAATCGGCTTAATAGGGTGGGATACACACCCACCCCAGTGAAGCTATCGGCCAAGGTACCGGCTGAAGAGGAGACAGAGGCACAGGCTGAGAGGTAGGTCGATCGGGTTTCTTTTCCTTGGCGCTCCTTGTGGAGGATCTGCTCTGCTTGGAGCATCTGCTGCTGCTTGTACGGCTGCAAGGTGCATTTACTGTGTCTTCTAAGGAAGGCACCGCTGAGTCCTGAGGGATGCCATGCTGGACACCGGAGTATCAGTGCGGTGTCCTTTTATAATGGAGGCCGCCATCTTCTTCCTGTTGCACCCGGAAGTCACTTCTGGGTTGCGGCCATATTGTGTGCACCTGCGCATTGCCGCTGTCCCCAGCGCAAGCGCCGTCTTTTCTCCTGATTCACCCTGGAAAGCTTTTGCTTCACTTCCGGGGGAAGACACACCTGGGCCCACGACCGCGCGTACGCCTGCCGAGCATGGCGACGCGCTTATCTGCGTGTGCTTTGCCCTCCGCAGGCCACGCGAAGTCATTGATCCTCCGTGAGCCAGGCGAGTCCCCGAACCTGGCCTCACGGTGCCTGCCAGCAGAGGGGGAGCTGCGACAGGACCCCCGACACTGCTTCCAGCTCTGGAGCCCTTGCCATCCTCAAGGTAACCGAGCAAGCGGCATCCAGGCTAGGCATCCTCTTCTCTCCATGAGGTCCCTTAGGAACAGGTAACCAGGGTTTCCTGTTCCTAGGGGCGGATCCCCTCTCTCAAGTGGGTGCTGTCTTGGCGAAGAGAAAATAACTCTGATGAAAAAGGGAGACTAGTATCAATTACATAAAATCATCCTGAAGTAAATAACTTATTCTAATCTCTAATATAACATATTGACTGCATAGTAAAACTTAAAAGGTTATTCCCAGCATTGAAAGTTGTAACATTCCCAAAGAAGATAGGTGGTAACTTACTGATTAGGGGTTCAACTGACAGGATTCCCATCAATTCAGAGAGCAGAGCTTTGAAATGCAGTGGCCTTGTATGCACACTGCCAGTCCATTTCGAGTTCTGTACACGGCCTTCTCGATCAGTCCCATAAAGAATTAAGAATCAATCAGAAAAGCCACATGAATATATCAAACACACATGCCCTATGTGGAAGAAAAAAGTGTGATGTAATGCACTTAGAGATTTTTTTTTTTTTTTTTTTGGGGGGGGGAATCAGTCAATACCTAAGTTGCCTGCCTTTTAAAAGTTACCTTATTCCCTCCAACCATGTTCAGTTTGCCGCTCATTTTAATTAGTGACTCAAGGCTGCCACTGGGCAAATACTCCATGATGAAATAGGCTTGGCTCTGGAACTAAAGCACAATATATGCATATTTTCCATGGCTCTCATGGAAAATATGAATGTAGCATGGAGATTACCCCCCCTGTACCTGAGACTCCAAAGCAGCATCCAGATGACCCAAGAATGGACAGTCTCTGGTGCCAGGAATGTCCGCCGTAAAGCTTTGGCATTGTCTCATTTCTCAACGATCTTAATGACCTTGTAGATGTTTTAGCCATGGACTGATGCCAGCATCACCTGAGGAAATCACATGGAAAATAAGCATTAGTCAAAGATGGCAAAAATGATATTGTTTATCCTCCTAAGGACCAGCTAATTTACAAAGGGAAATGGATAGGACGTGCAATACTATACTATAGGTGCCAAGAGAAGATGTCAGATACTGTGTCTTATTAAAGGGAAGGTGCCACCAGTTTTCTTGTATTTTTTTTTTGTGTGAAATTAAGCTTAAAATAGTAATTAAAATGTATTAATGCAATGTTTGCACTGTTTGCAAACATTTCTATATGAAAAATATTATATATTTTTTAACAAATATATTTACCACTAGGGGGAGCATTTTCCGTTTTAGACCTCAAGCCGCTATAGTAAGACTTACCAGCTTTACTGTTAGCTGGAAAATTGGGGCAGTAACTGCTGACATCACCATTTCCATCCCCTTTTGGGTGGTCTAATATCCCTGAGGCAGAATGAAGAGCAGCATCACAGGGCAGAGCCATTTTGTGTGTGACTGCCCTGTGATCTGCTATCACCAGCAGTTACTGCATCAGAAACACAGCTTGTATACAGAGGAGCAGAACACAGTGGACTCAGCAGCATCTGGACCCAAGGAAGAGTGAAGACATCTGGTGTGCATGGAGCAGCATTAGGAGCTGTCTGACTCATCCCTCAAGAAGATAAGAAGGAGCTCCAGGTCTGCAGTGAATGGCCAGGCATTATTGAGGGAGGGGAGAGATACATTGTATGGCTTAAGGTACCTTCACACGAAACGACTTTGTAACGATATCGCTAGCGATCCGTGACGTTGCAGCGTCCTGGCTAGCGATATCGTTTAGTTTGACACGCAGCAGCGATCAGGATCCTGCTGTGATGTCGCTGGTCGCTGAATAAAGTCCAGAACTTTATTTGGTCGTCCGATTGCCGTGTATCGTTGTGTTTGAAAGCAAAAGCAACGATACCAGCGATGTTTTACACTGGTAACCAGGGTAAACATCGGGTTACCAAGCGCAGGGCCGCGCTTAGTAACCCGATGTTTACCCTGGTTACCAGCGTAAAAGTAAAAAAAACAAACAGTACATGCTCACCTGCGCGTCCCCCAGCGTCTGCTTCCTGACACTTACTGAGCGCCGGCCCTAAAGTGAAAGTGAAAGCACAGCGGTGACGTCACCGCTGTGCTGTTAGGGCCGGAGCTCAGTAAGTGTCAGGAAGCAGGCGCCGGGGGACACGCAGGTGAGCATGTACTGTTTGTTTTTTTTACTTTTACGCTGGTAACCAGGGTAAACATCGGGTTACTAAGCGCGGCCCTGCGCTTAGCAACCCGATGTTTACCCTGGTTACCCGGGGACCTCGGCATCGTTGGTCGCTGGAGAGCGGTCTGTGTGACAGCTCCCCAGCGATCAAACAGCGACGCTGCAGTGATCGGCATCGTTGTCACTATCGCTGCAGCGTCGCTTCGTGTGAAGGTACCTTAAGAGTGACTGATGGGAGAGAAAGAGGCATGGAGTATGATGAGTGAGACACATGGAGTGTGATGGGGAGATACACATTGAGGCTGTGTGCACACGTTCAGGATTTTTCACATTTTTTTGGCGTTTGTTCGCTATAAAAATGCGATAAAAACAATTTAAAAATGCATACATATGCATCCCATCATTTATAATGCATTCCGCAATTTTTGTGCATATGTTGCGTTTTTTCTGGGAAAAAAACGCATTGCAGTAAAAAACGCAACAAGTTCTGCGCATGTCGTGTCTCCCCCTTTGAAGTGGGCTCCGGCGGTGAGCCCACATCAAAGTCACGACATGTCGGCTGTTTTGAACAGCTGACATGTGCGCGCAATAGCGGTGGGTGAAATCGCAATTCACCCGCCGCTATTAACCTGTTAAATGCCGCTGTCAAATGCTGATAGCGGCATTTAACTACCACTTCCGGCCGTGCGGCCAGAAATGAGCGCATCGTCCACCCCCGTCACATGATCGTAGGTCGGCGATGCGTCAGGACAGTAACCATAGAGGTCCTTGAGATCTCTATAGTTGCTGATGGCGGCATGCTGTGAGTGCCACCCTGTGGTCGGCGCTCATAGCAAGCCTGCACTTCAGCTACGTAGCAGCGATCTGATGATCGCTGCTATGTAGCAGTGCCGGTCGAGTGGTGCCAGCTTCTAGCCTCCCATGGAGGCTATTGAAGCATGGCAAATGTAAAAAAAAAAATGTTTTTAAAAATATGAAAAAAAACAAAAAATTTAAAGTTTAAATCACCCCCCTTTTGCACCATCAAAAATAAAACAATAAAAAAAATAAAACCTACACATATTTGGTATCGCCGCGTTCAGAATCGCCCGATCTGTCAAAAAAAAGCATTAACCTGATCGCTAAACAGTGTAGCGACAAAAAAATTTGAAACGCCAAAATTACATTTTTTTTGGTCGCCGTGACATTGCATTAAAATGCAATAACGGGCGATCAAAAGGACGTATCTGCACAAAAGTGGTATCATTAAAAACGCCAGCTCGGCACGCAAAAAATAAGCCCTCACACAACCACAGATCACGAAAAATGGAGACGCTAGGGGTATCAGAATGTGGCTCAATTTTTTTTTATTTTTTTTTTAGCAAAGTTTTGAATTTTCTTTCACCACTTAGATAAAAAATAACCTAGACATGTTAGGTGTTTATGAACTCGTAATGACCTGGAGAATCATAATGGCAGGTCAGTTTTAGCATTTAGTGAATCTAGCAAAAAATCCAAACCATAAACAAGTGTGGGGTAGCACTTTTTTGCAATTTCACCACACTTGGATTTTTTTTCACGTTTTCTAGTACAAGACATGGTAAAACCAATGGTGTTGTTCAAAAGTACAACTCGTCCCGCAAAAAATAAGCCTTCATATGGCCATATTGACAGAAAAATAAAAAAGTTATGGCTCTGGGAAAGAGGGGAGCGAGAAACAAAAACGAAAAAGGGCTGCAGAGTGAAGGGGAGTTAATTTTGCGGATTTCCCGCTATATTATTGCATTGGGAACCTCCAGAAAAAAAAACGCGAAAAATCCGCAAAAAAACAAAAACAGGAGAAAAACGCACAAAAAATGCATGCGGATTTCCTGCCAAAAATGTCCAGTTTTGTTCTGGAAATTCCTGCAAGGAATCCTGATGTGTGCACATAGCCTGAATATCAGGGGAGACAGATGTGCATGGAATATGATGAAACATTATGGCATTTTGAGGCATAAACACCTGTGATATGTAGTGTGCTATTGTATCCCAGGAACAGGGGACCGCGCCTGGACCTGGAGCAGCACCAAAAAGAAGCGAGTACCGAAGCAGTGCCGTTTTCAGTGCTATTGGTGGTGACTTCATCCTTTGTTAATCAGGCAGGTATGATTTGATGTAATTGTTTTTCTGTTTAATACAGATTTAAAAAAAATTGTTACATAGATACTACAATTACCATATTTTATTGACAATAAGATGCTACCTCGTTTTACAGTAATAATATAAGGAAACTAAATAAGATAGGGAAACTAAATTTAAAGCACAATGTGTTTGTGGCACTATGTTACGTGGGTAATGTCTGCAATATCTGTACTAATTTTACCCATTCTGTCCCCCTTCCAGGTATACTTGTCTTCAATCCTTGAATATACAGATGCATCTCAATGAATTTGAATATCATCATACAGTTAATTTATTTGTTCTTCAATACATGCAGCGATTTCCTTACTGGCATGCACCCCACTCCACACAAAGTCAGCTGCTGTCACAAGAAGACAGGAGGACGATGTGGTGCTGCGGGCGAAAAAGGGACTGTGCCTATAATTGCCCATCCACTGCCGTGATATTCAGTGCTTCACACGCCAAATACAGTGCGAGGGATGCAGTGAATATACACACACGATCGCCTATGGCTGCCTCTGGAGAATTGCACACTGCCTGCACACCCAGAAAGCACAGCCAGGTACCGCACAACTCGAATATAAGGTGCAACCAAACTTTCAAACAATTTTCTTTTGGCAAATAAAGTGTGTTTAATACAAAAATACTGTAATTTTATTTCATCTGAAACGTTTGGATTACTATGTGGGTGTTATAGGCACATAGTAAGGCTGGGTTCACATTAGTGTTCGGGGGCTCTGCGGAGGGCTGCGTACTTCCTCCGTTAAGCCCCGCCTACTTCTACAAGCTTCCTGCGTACCTATCTTTAACATTGGGTACGCAGGACATGCGAATGCGTCATTTTGACGTTCCGCCGACAGCACGGGAACGCAACTTGTTGCGTTCCCATGCAGTTGGCGGGAGTGTCAAAACAACGAATACACATGTCCTTCATGCCCAATTTTAAAGATAGGTACGCAGGACGCATGCAGAAGTAGGCGGAACTAAACAGAAGTGTGGAAGTGGGTGGGGTTTCAGGAAGGAAGTACGCAGGCCTCCGCAGAATCTCGGCACGCAAGTGTGAACTTAGCGTTAGTCAGTCATGGGGAGACGTGAAGTCAGGGTGAAGCACTTATGTTATTTATATTTATTAGTTGTTTAACATGAGAACAATTATATTTTTTGTATTCACTTTTTGACAGTAACAAAATGCCAAATAAAAGAAAAAAAAATTGGGTTGATGTAACAAAAAGTGGAAGTAAACGAATTATGCCCAAGTATACAGAAGAAGAGAAAGCAAAAAGAGCACTAGAAGTTTGTGTTTCTTCTTTCTAGTGTAATTATTTGACTAGAAATACATCATAATCTTTCAATCATTTGTTATAGAGAGAATTATTGTACCGGCAGCTTGAGGAGAGGAGCCAAGCATTTCCGGACCCAAATCTAATTTTGACTCTACAGCCCCCAAAAAATGGAGAACAGCAAGAGGTTGAGTTTATTCCCAGTGTCCAAAGTTGGTGCAACTGTGGACAATGCATTCAAATGCAAAGTGCCGAGGAGTGTGTTTGTTGTAAAGATATACATAATGCTACTTTACTCATGGAAGAGGAACCTACATTGTCATGTATTGCCGAACACAGCAGATTTTCTGAATTATGTACCAACCATGAACAGTTAAAAATCTGCGAAATATACAGAAACTTGGGGAATGATCACCCCCTTCAAATGGAGAATAGGTAATAATACTTTATGATTCCTGCAAAATAATATGTTTTTGTGTATATGCTCAACATGTATATCTTTTCCAGGACTTATAGGAAGGCTGCTTACAGACTTTTTACAGTGTGGGTGCATGGTTATTTGGGACCAAAGAAACGAAGACCTATTCCTTCATGTGCAGTGAAAAAAGTCAGAGAATTTTTCCCTGAGCCATCTGGAAAGTACATGGGCTTTCAACATGTTTCAGACTACTGTGCCTCCGATATGGCAGACAGCTAACTAAATGATATGATTATAGTTGCGTTTATATTTTATCTTGTTAATTCTAGAATGTTAAAGTTCTAAAACTTTTACAAAAGTACCGTACTTTTTGGACTACAAGACAAACTTTTTCCCAAAAAAATGTAAAGGGAAAATGGGGGTGCGTTTTGTAGTCGCAATATACTTACAAATCATGCGGCAGCGGCGGCGGTCCCGATGCAGCCTCCCTTCCCATGCTGGTGTGGCTGTGCTGCGGGCAGGGGCTGTGCTGTGGGGCTGTGGCAGCAGCTCTCTGGGCTCAGTGGGGGCTCTGACGGCATTTCGTCAAAGCCCGGAGGCCCCCCGCTCATCCGTTAATGGCATGTTGCGGTGGCCTCTGAGAACATGGGCCCCGGAAAAATGGCCGCTCTGCCGGCGCACGCTCAGATTGAAATCTCATCAACTAGATATCGTCTCCCGAGATCTCGGGGCGAAATCTCGGCAACAAGATCTGAATCTGAGCATGCGCCAGCCCGGCGGCCATTTTTCCGGCGCCCATGTTCTCGGAGGCCACCGCAACATGCCATTAACGGATGAGCAGGGGCCTCCAGGCTTTGACGAAATGCCGTCGGAGCCCCCACTGAGCCGAGAGGCGCTAGCACAGCCCCTGCACGCAGCACAGCCCCTGCACGCAGCACAGCCCGGAGCCCAGCCACTGTTCCGGAGCACAGCCCCTGCCCTGGAGCACAGCCACTACCCCGGAGCACAGCCACTACCCCGGAGCACAGAGCCTCCACCCCTGCACAAGCACAGAGCACCAGCCTGGGATGGGATTTCCTGGAGGCCAACGCACCAGTCTGGACCACCGAAAGACCCCTGTGACCACTTCTCCACCTATGCCGATCCCTTCACTGGTAAGCTGAATTCGGACTGTAGGACGTACCCCCATTTGAAACATTTTTTTTTTTCATTATTTTTATTCTGAAAATTTGGGGTGCGTCTTATGGTCCGGTGGGTCTTATTGTCCCAAAAATACGGTATGTAAATAAAACAGATTGTATTACAAATATTAATTTAACAATTATAATAAAATGTTTCACAATGATAATTCTGGTTGTGTGTAAAATGTGAAAATACGCATCTGGTGAAGGACACTTCAGGTTTCTCATTTAGATTTTATGTTATCTGTATTTTTCTTGTGTTTTTTTTTTTTTCTATATTCCCGTAAATAACAACAATAACAGAAAATAGAAATGCAAAGTAAAGAATAACTGCATTTTAATAACAAATGTTATACATCTACAATGAAAGATGTTTATTTTTTTACAAAACGAGACGTGAGCTTTGACTCTCATTTTTTTTGCATGAACATTGCTCTTTGGCAATGTTTCGAAGCAACATGTCTGATCTTGAATGCCAGTTGTGTTCCAGTTCATTTCTGCATAATTTCAGAACATCCACAAACATGCTATTCAAATGTCTGTAATCCATTTCCGTGTACACTTTCTTTACTTGCCATTTCTTGCTGATCTTTGAGTAGTACAGGTTGTGTCTATAGGATCCGTGACTGTCGGAGTTTGGATTAACTTTTTTAATTGTAGCTTGGGAACGTTCTTGATTGTTATTATGTGCCAAAATTGCCAGCTTTGTTCTTGCCTCCATTCCATCAAAACTAAAGTGAATTCTTTTTGTTCGGTATTTTAACATGAAACTGTGGAACACCTCTAATATAGCCGTGTGGCAGTACCTTGACAAATGAGTAAAATCATTTATTAATTCTTTGGCATTTACAATCTTCACAATCTCCTGAAATGCTACAGATGATGGTGACATCCAGAGTTGTTGATGTTCCTCTTCAGCATGTAATATTCGGTGATCACACTGTGTTACTAACGTACCCTCAAATTGATGTTTATTTTGAATGTGATGCAACAATGACAGCCATCGTTCACGCAGAAGATCAACATCTCCTCGGGAAGTACTACAGCAGTACCAAAAATGATTTCTTATTGCAGCTATCCATTTGGCTATATCACCACAACTGCGCTTTTTACTTGCGGCAATTAATTTGGAAAGAATAGACTTCGCATAGTGCCACACATCGAACTCATGTGCTATCTCAGAATATTCTTCACGCATCACTTTTCGGACACCTACATGACGATCTGTTGTAATTACATGAACATTTAGACCATCGTCCATTACTCTATTTATGCAAGCCTGGAAAGCCAGTTTTTCCATGGCTACAGAAGAACTACTTTGGGTAACTTGAATAGTTTCAAAGTCTATGATTTTTTGTGAGTTGGAATCCATAAAAGTGTATACACAATATTTGGCATTGTGCTTTGGACTATCACATTGTCCATCACCAATTAAACATATCGGTTGATCCTTCAGTGATTCTAACGTGTGAATTTTTTCTTTTTGCCAGTGAACATCTATAACAGGAAATAGAAAATTTTTTGGGTAGCGGAAGTAGGTTGTTTTTGAGAAAAACTGAATTCCAATTGTGGAAAAAAAATTAGCAACTTTTTAAAAATGTGTTCCTGTAAAAAGTATAGAAGCCGCACAAAGCAGGTTACCAACTGGTGTACGTTCCAACATTGGTTGACTATGCCATTCAAAATCATGTCCATTTGTACAAAAGGCACGTACAGACAGAAGTGTTCCTTTATTAAATTTATCATTGATCGTTATGTTTCTACCACAAAAGCAACGGACTTTACATAAAAGGGCATCCAAACAGGAGTCAAAGACTATATATTTTTTTTCCATTAATATGTTTTGGTCAGTGCAACTGTTAACATTTTTGTAATTTAATGAATCGACAAAGGTACTTTCATTGTTAGGGTCATATTCAGTATCAATGCTTTCACTTACATTAGCAGAGGCAATTGGACTGATTTCTAAAGAGTTAGCCAATCCTTTAAAACTGCAATCAGAATTAATTTTTTTTTTTCATGGGTGTAGAAAATTGTAAAGGATAAAAATGATCCAGTTGTATTATAGCTTGGTTTTCAGCATCGTCATTTGTATCTGGAAACTGACATCCACTGTCAATAGTAACAATATCTGTGTTCGTTGAGGCATCCTTTTTAGGTATTTTAGTATTAGTCCCACAATGTTGAACCTTACATGGTACTGTATTTGTTGACACATTCGTTTGGAATACCATTTTTTGTCCTCTTTGTGTTACTTGCTAGACAGACAGAGTTATGTCTAGATGTAGGTTGTTTTTTTCTTTTTAGTTCACCAGTTGTGTCCATATGCCCAGATGTAGATGTTATAGAAGTAGTTACCATGTTTTTGTTTACAGAAAAGTAGTTGTGTTCATCAAACACTCTACCTACTTACATGGCGGTTGAAGTGTGCAATTATTTGGAAAAATAGTGGGCACTACAGAATGCCTTAGGCAACGAAGCTTTTTTTCCGATACAGAAATATAACAATCTTCTTCAAAGTGTTTTGAACACATTCTGAATTTGTTGTGCGTTTTCCCAATGCGGATTCTTTCGGCAACTGTGTCAATGTTAGTAAATTGTCCTGTCTGCTGCAGCCACAGTTTTATTCTTTCAATGGAGTATGGAAACCCATGCAATATTATTCCTTCAGACAAACTCTTCTTGGTATGACTACCACAATTGTTAACAATGCAGCGTGGCATATCTGTTCAATTCATAAAAAAAAAAGAAATTTCAATAATTGTCTCATCATACTACATGTCTCTCTCTCCCATCAGTCTCTCTCAGCCATACTAAAGTACCGTATATACTCGAGTATAAGCCGAGATTTTCAGCCCACTTTTTTGGGCTGAAAGTGACCCTCTCGGCTTATACTCGAGTCATTTTCTTTCCTCAAAAATAATTATTTAGCCCGCAATTTTTTATTTTCCCAAGGGTTACAGGAGAAATTGGACCCCAAAAGTTGTTGTCCAGTTTCTCCTGAGTACGCTGGTACCCCATATGTGGGGTAAACCACTGTTTGGGCACACGTCGGGACTCGGAAGGGAGAGAGCACCATTTGACTTTTCAACGCAAGATTGGCTGGAATTAATGGTGGCGCCATGTCGCGTTTGGAGACCCCCTGATGTGCCTAAACAGTGGAAACCCCTCAATTCTAACTCCAACACTAACCCCAACACACCCCTAACCCTAGTCTTAACCCTAATTCCATCCCTAACTCTAATTTTAAACCTAAGGCTATGTGCCCACGTTGCGAATTTGTGTGCGGATTTTTCGCACCGTTTTTGAAAAATCTGCAGGTAAAACGCACTGCGCTTTACCTGCGGATTTACCGCGGATTTCCAGTGTTTTTTGTGTGGGTTTCACCTGCGGATTCCTATTATGGAGCAGGTGTAAAACGCTGCGGAATCCGCACAAAGAATTCACATGCTGCGGAAAATACAACGCAGCGTTTCCGCGCTGTATTTTCCGCACCATGGGCACAGCGGATTTGGTTTTCCATAGGTTTACGTGGTACTGTAAACGTGATGGAAAACTGCTACGAATCCGCAGCGACCAATCCGCTGCGGATCCGCAGCCAAATCCGCACCGTGTGCACATAGCCTAATTCTAACCCTAATTCTAACCCTAATTCTAACCCTATCCCTAAGTGCAACCCTATCCCTAAGTGCAACCCTAGCCCTAAGTGCAACCCTAAGTGCAACCCTAAGTGCAACCCTATCCCTAAGTGCAACCCTATCCCTAAGTGCAACCCTATCCCTAAGTGCAACCCTAAGTGCAACCCTAAGTGCAACCCTATCCCTAAGTGCAACCCTATCCCTAAGTGCAACCCTAGCCCTAACCCTAATGGAAAAACAAAAATAAATATAATTTCTGTATTTTATTATTGTCCCTACCTATGAGGGTGATAAAGGGGGGGGGGGGTATTTACTATTTTTTTTATTTTGATCGCTGTGATAGAACCTATCACAGCGATCAAAATGTACCTGGAAAGAATCTGCCGGCCAGCAGATTCGGCGGGCGCACTACGCATGCGCCCGCCATTTTGGAAGATGGCGGCACCCATGGAGAAGACAGAGGACACCGGGAGGGACATCGGAGCTCGGTAAGTATAGGGGGGTGCGATCGGAGCATGGGGGGTGCGATCGGAGCATGGGGGGAGCAGACAGGAGGACAGGGGAGCATGGGACATGACAGGACGGAGAGGAGGAGGGGGGGCAGATCGGGGTCTCCAGCCATGGCAGATGCTATTGCAGCATCGGCCATGGCTGGATTGTAATATTTCACCAATTTTCATAGGTGAAATATTAACGATCGCTCTGATTGGCTGTTGAAAGTGAAACAGCCAATCAGAGCGATCGTAGCCACGGGGGGGCGAAGCCACCCCCCCCTGGGCTGAAGTACCACTCCCCCTCTCCCTGTAGGTCGGTTGAAATTGGAGTTAACCCTTTCACCCGACCTGCAGGGACGCGATCATTCTGTGACACAGCATATGCGTCACAGGTCGGATTGGCACCGACTTTCATGACGCATACGCTGTGTCACAGGTCGGGAAGGGGTTAAACTGTGAGCACAGGTACCGGCAGATGATACAGGGGGGAGAGCGACACGGGGTGGGGGGGGAGAGAATGCAGGGGGAGAGGAGGGAGAGTGACACGGGGGGGGGGGGGAGATAATTCAGCTTACCGGAGATCTCCGGGACTGTGAGGAGGCGGAGACATAGCAGGAGAAGCACCCAGGGAGGGCAGCATGTGAGAGCAGAGGATGTCTGCCCAGAACGCACAATGCCTGGAGTACAGAGGAGCAGGGAGGTAAATCACCCGCACTCCCCACTCTCCTGGCTCCAGTCAGCGCTTCTGTCCTGCAGCGATAGAGAGCAAGTGGAGCTGGGCAGATAGCACTGGGCTATAGTAAAATGGCTGCTAGTCACACCTACAGCAGTGAGTTGTACAGCCCACAGAGGCGTGCCCAGCTCACTGCTGATGCCTCTTCAATGTTATAGATAGGGTCTGCGGCGGTCTATTATCTCCTATGTCCATGGGGTGCCGTAATATGACACTGCTAGTGTCGTGCTACTGCTGTGAAACCAAGATGTCATCCCCCAGCTCCTTCTTTCTACTCGTATAACTCATGAAATCTGTTTTACATGCATTCAAATCTTGGTTATAACAGCATGTTATGCTACATTACATTGATTAATTAATGATCTACAAACGCGGTACCTTACCTTTAACGGTTCTGTGGGAAGAAAAGTAAAAGGGTTAGAGAAAGGCTTGGTACTAGACAAGGAATGTCAGATGGTTTCAGTTATATCTCCATGTAGGGAAAACTAGAGGATGGGTATTAAGCCCAACATACTCCAAAATTGGAGAGGCACGTAAGGGAATGTATTCGCAAAGAGGAGGCCAAAGGAAACTAGCTGTGTCATAATTAGTGATGAGCGAGTTTTCCCGAGCACGCTCAGGTGGTCTCCGGGTATTTGTGACCGCTCGCAGATTTAGTTTTTGTTGACTCGGCTGCATGATTTATGGCTGCTAGCCAGCCTGAGTACATGTGGGGGTTGCCTGGTTGCTAGGGAATCCCCACATGTAATCAAGCTGGCTAATAGCCGCAAATCATGCAGCTGTGGCAAGGAAAACGAAATCTCCGAGCAGTTACAAATACTCGGAGACCACCCGAACAACGACTATACTCGCTCATCACTAGTCATAATCTCATATTGAGACCCATCAATTCTATGGTTTATCTGTGTATCCAGTATGCCTCCCTTTTTTTTTTTTTTTTTTTTTTTAGTTGTTTCACCCTGTTCTGGCCCCTTCTGGGTGATGGCATTTGTTCCAAAACTTAAAACCAGTTGTGCTACACTATGACACTATGGCTTTTTTGTTGGATATGGAATGGTAGTGGGGGATGAATTCTTTTGCATCTAATGCTAGATTTGTGTTGTGAGATTCTATCACGTACAGCTTGTGTAGTTTCCCCCACAAAAACCAGGCCACAGGGACATTTAATGGTATAGATTACTTATGAGGTATCACAAGTAAATGAAAAAAAACCTTTATGAGGAATCCCTTGTCCTTTTGTGAGGATGAGAAATGGGATTTCACTTGTGAACGTTGTGGCATGCAATACTCCAGAACATGCTGCAACAGAAAGATGTGCACATAAATATAATAATGGCAATTTCTTTCCTCTCCTCCTTTTCTATACACCTGACATGGATGTATATAACTACCTACCATACCATGAATCACCCTGACACGCATGCCGTAAGCTGAACACTCCTCAATATTCTCTAGAAACATTTCAGCATCCTTTTACTGAAAGTAACGTTTTATGAGTCGGTATAGTGTATTGTCGGCTCATCTATATTAGTATCAGCACTTCCCCACCCACCGCTGTGCATCTACTGGTATAGGACAATATAGGGCTCAGGCATTAGACATCTGCAGCATTGCTTACTATATTCTGTTACGTAGCATCCAATATTCTGTAAGTGGACTATTTCTGTACGTATTCTCACAATTCTCACTATGGTTATCATACTAGTGAGTAAATCCTAAAATCTTTTTGTGATAAGTCTTCACTTACATGGAAAGGTATAAAATGCAGCCCTGTCCTCCTCTCCTCTAGTTCCTCCTACCAGATAGGCCCTAAACATGGGTGGTCTCTGATGTTCCCTGACACACCCAGGCGCCTTTCTGGAGTCTTCCGTAGCAGCTTCTTTATTAGATGTTTCAAGTCAACCACTAGCCATGTTGGAAATGTTGCCTCCTTGGTGGTGGTTGACATGTAGACTGTTTGCTTCTGGGCGCAATTGTAAAATAGGGAACGTCCAGATGACGTTTTGGACACCACTATCCCCAGGCTCCACCAGTGTACTGCTACATTGTATGCTTTTTCCAGGAGCACCTCTGGGGCCATGTAGCTGAAAGTTCCCTTCCAGCCATAGATCTTACTGAACGTGATCAGAAGGTCTCTTGCCAACCCAAGAGCTATAATTCAGGCATAGCCATCTTTATTTTGCATGATGTTAGATGGTTTGAAATCTCTGCAAAGAAAAATGAAAATGCATCACTTGATGTTCACATATTCTCTGTAACCTCTGAAAGTGATGCTGAGTACAAGAATTGACTGGTAGAAGAGATTGGATTCATCTGTAGAAATGGCACCACTCTTGTTCATGGCTATGTCTGGTATTGCCGCTCCGCCTCATTCTTGTGAATAGACGCAAGATACATTACCAGACACAGCCCATAGATATCAATGACATTCCCAGGACAGTAAAAATAGTCTTGTCTTACCGGTGGGCGATGCCCTGCCCGTGGAGGAACTGGAGGCCACAAACTATCTCTGCTGTGATAAACCTGATGAAAAAAGGAGACTATTTAGTCTCAACGACCTGAAATCATCTTGAAGTAAAAGTGTATTATAATCTCTAATATAACCTATTGACTGCATAGTAAAACTTAAAGGATTATTCCCAGCATTGGAAGTTATAACATTCCCATAGGATAAGTGGTAACTTACTGATTGATGGGGATCCAAGTGGTAGGGTTCCCAGCAATTCAGACAGCAGAGCTCTGAAATGCACTGGCCTTTTATGCACACTGCCAGTCCATTTTGAGTTCTGTACACGACCTTCTCGATCAGTCCCTTAAAGAATTAAGAGCGGTAACAAGCCGCATTCTGATTTTTGGAGTGTTTCGTTGTCGGAATCAGTGAGTTTCTTAACCACTCTAGACAAACAGAAAAGCCACAGGAGTATATCACACATAGTGCATATATGTTGAAGAAAAAAGTGTGACTTAGGCCGGTTTCACACGTCAGTGGCTCCGGTACGTGAGGTTACAGTTTCCTCACGTACCGGAGCCACTGACACACGTAGACCCATTAAAATCAATGCATCTGTGCAGATGTCATTGATTTTTTGCGGACCGTGTCTCCGTGTGCCACACACGGAGACATGTCAGTGTTCGTGGGAGCGCATGTATTACACGGACCCATTAAAGTCAATGGGTCCATGTAAAACACGTACCACACACTGACGGTCTCCGTGTGGCGTGCAGGAGACAGCGCTACAGTAAGCGCTGTCCCCCCCACATGGTGCTGAATCCGCGATTCATATCTTCCCTGCAGCAGCGTTTGCTGCATAGAAGATATGAATAATATTTTAAAAGAAAGATCTATCTGTCCGCCGCCCTTCCACCCCCTGTGCGCCCTCCCGCTGTTCTGAAAATACTCACCCGCTTCCCTCGTTGGCTGTCGCTGCTTCCTGTCCTGGCCGCCCCTTCTACTGTATGCGGTCACGTGGGGCCGCTGATTAGAGTCATGAATATGTGGCTCCACCTCCCATAGGGGTGGAGCCGCCAATTCATGACTGTAAATGAGCGGCCCCACGTGACCGCATACAGTAGAAGGCGCGGCCAGGACAGGAAGCAGCGACAGCCAACGAGGGACGCGGGTGAGTATTTTCAGAACAGCAGGGGGGGGGGGGCGCACAGGGGGTGGGAGAGCGGCGGACAGATAGATCTTTCTTTTAAACACTATTATTCATATCTTCTATGCAGCAAACGCTGCTGCAGAGAAGATATGAATCGCGGATTCAGCACGATGCAGGGGACAGCGCTAAACTTTAGCGCTGTCTCCTGCACACTCCGTGTGGTGCACACTCGGCACACGTGTGGCCTACGTGAGCTCACGGGCACACGGACACGGATAACTCCGGTACCGATCTTTTTTTCCAGTACCGGAATTATCTGGACATGTGGGACAGCCCTTACAGTATTTTGTGGGTGGGATGAGTTACTATGCATGTTGTCTGCCTTAAAAAATCACCTTATTACTTTTAATAGTCAGGATCTTTCCCCATATTTTGCAATTTGTTTCATTGTTAGATACTTGCCGTGTATTTTCCATGTTCAGTTTGCTGCTCATTTTAATAAGTAACTCAAGGTTGCTACCAGACTTTCTCAATGATGAAATAGGCTTGGCTCTGGAAATAAAGCGCAAGATATACATATTATCCCTGGCTATATGTAGTTCATGTTTTTCATGGAAAATATGAATGGCGCAAGAAAACACTTCTGTACCTGAGACTCCAAAGCAGCATCAAGATGACTCAAGAATGGACAGTCTTTGGCACCCTGGAGTATCCGCCTCTTGCCTTAGGGCTTTAGCATTGTCCCTTTGCTCAATGATCTTTATGGCCTTGTAGATGTTTTGGCCATTGTCTGATGCCTGCACCACCTGATAAAATCACAGTTAGGCCATGTTCACACAATGCGTTTTTTACCGCGGAACCGCAGCGATTTTGCCGCTGCGGGTCCGCAGCTGTTTTCCATGCAGGGTACAGTACAATGTAACCCTATGGAAAACAGGAAACGCTGTGCACATGATGCTGAAATTCACTAAAAAAGACGCGCTGAATAGCTGCGGTAAAAAAGAAGGACCATGTCACTTCTTTGTGCGAAACTGCAGCGGTTCTGCACCCATAGACCTCCATTGTGAGGTCAAACCCGCAGTAAAACCCGCAGATCAAAAATATATCTGTTTTATTGCGGTTATGGGTGGAGAAACCGCTGCAGCAGGAAGTGCGGGGAAGCGGGCGGAAGTGCGTGGGCGGAAGTGCTTGGGCGGAGTGTGTTCCGTCGCATGGGGATCGATGTCGGCCGTTTGATAGATTTGGTATGTGTGTGTGTGTGTGTGTATGTGTGTGTGTCCCCATGCGACGATAGTGCCACCATTGTGCTAAGTCGCCGTATGGGACTACTACTCCCATCCGGTATTAGGATGGGAGAGTTGTCCCTGTGTCCGGCGACTTAGCACAGTTGTAAAGTTACACAAAACACACACAATACACATACATGACACACAGTACATACAACATATAACACAGAGTATATACTCACCAACAGCACACTGGTAGGCGAAGCCCTCGATCCCCTAGAAAAAATCCCAAAATAAAAAATCAAATTCATACTCCCTGTCCGCAGAATCCATAAAACGAGTGTCCCACGCCGATCGGCTGCTCTCCGGCGATACACTGCCAGGAGCGAAGCTCCTAGCAGTGTATCGTGCACTGTTTCGGAGTTCAATGGCTCCGGCGTCTCGGTTAACGGCAGTACAGCTGCGTTGAACTTTCCCATGCAGCACTGCCGTTAAGCGAGAGTGCCGGGGTCAATGACCGCCGGTAAACTCACTCACGCATGCGCAGTGACACACCGACAGGAACTATGGCTCCTGTCAGTGTGTTGCTGCAGCCGTGGAGAGCAGACATATCTCTGGATGTGTCTGTTCTCCATGGAAGATCTTCGTGGGACCCTCGATGGATTTCTGCGGACAGGGCCAGGGAGTATGAATTTGTTTTTTTATTTTGCGTCTTTTTCAGGTCGAGGGTCTTCAGGACGGATTGAGCGTACAATAAAATATGGTCAAAAAGTGGGTGTCTTTATTTCATTAAAATATTTTTTTTCTAGTGTTTGTGGGTTTTTTTTTAACCCTTTCATTGGATTAATAATGGATAGGCGTCTTATTGACGCCTCTCCATTATTAACCGGGCTTAATGCCACCTTACAATAGCAAGGTGGCATTAACCCCTCATTACCCCATATCCCACCGCTACAGGGAGTGGGAAGAGAGGGGCTAAGTGCCGGAATTGGCACATCATTTTGATGCGCCTTTTCTGGGGCGGCTGCGGGCTTATATTTGTAGCCAGGGGGGGGCAAATATCCATGGCCCCTTTCTTAGGCTATGAATATAAGACCACGGCTGTCTGCGTAGCCTTTCTGGCCTAAAAATATAGGGGGACCCCAACACTTTTTTTGGGGGGCTCTCCCTTTATTTCTGAGCCAGAAAAGCTACGCAGACAGCTGTGGGCTTCATATTCATGGCCTGGGAACAGCCATGGGTATTTTAACCCCTTCCCAGGCCACAAATATTGGCCCGCAGCAGTCTGCCTAGCCTTTCTGGCCTAAAAATATAGGGGGACCCTATGTCATTTTTTTTTTTTTTTGGGGGGGGGGGGGGGTCCCCCTATATTTTTTTTTATTTTATCATTTTAATAGCATTAATAATTATTGACGCCTCTCCATTATTAACCGGGATTAATGCCACCTTACAATAGCAAAAATACGTGCAACTGAAATACGTGGCACTTAAATACGTGATACGTGGCACTTAAATACGTGGCACTTAAATACGTGGCACTGAAATACGTGATACGTGGCACTTACATACGTGGCACTGAACTACATGATACGTGGCACTGATACGTGATACGTGGCACTTAAATACGTGATACGTGGCACTGAAATACGTGGCACTGAAATACGTGGCACTGAAATACGTGGCACTGAAATACGTGGCACTGAAATACGTGGCACTGAAATACGTGATACGTGGCACTTAAATACGTTGCACTTAAATACGTGGCACTGAAATACGTGATACGTGGCACTTAAATACGTGGCACTTAAATAGCTGGATAGAGCTGGATCCGCGGGCTGTGATCTGGCCTACGCTCAGCACTCTGCGGAGCGCTGTCATTCAAAACACGTCCACTCATTTTGGTGTTTAGTCCCAAAATGGAGGATGGAAGAAGAAAAGGGTTGGACAAGGAAATGACATCATTTTTTTTTTTTTTTCCCACTGCAGTTAAAGCTTTATTTGTGTCAAACACAGACAATCTGCAGAGAAAACTGCATAAAAAACCGCACTAAAAAACGCACCAAAAAACATTTTCTGCCAAGAGCTGCGGTTTTTAGTGCAGAAAAAACAGCAAGGAAATCAGGAACGTGTGAACATGGCCTTAAAATAAGCATTAACCCCTCCAGCACCCATGACTGTTTTCGTGATCAAGCCAAATTTTACAATTCTGACCAGTGTCAATGTTAAGTGATAACTCTGGAATGCTTCAATGGATGCCACTGATTCTGAGAATGTTTTCTCATGACTTATTGTACTACATGATGGTGATTAAAATTTCTTCCATATGACTTTTGTCTATTTGTGAAAAAAAAGAAAATTTGGCACAAATGTAGAAAATTTTGCAATTTTAACTTTTCATTTGTATGCCCTTAAATCAGTCATGTCACACAAAATTGTTAATAAATAACATTTCCCACATCTACTTTTATCTACTTTATTACTGCACAATTTTTTAAACATAATTTATTTTTGATAGGAAGTTCTAAGGGTTAAAAGTTGACCATTAATTTCTCGATTTTCGAACAAACTTTACAAAACTTTTTTTTTTTTTAAAGGACCACATTACATTTGATGGGACTTTGGAGTATTTTCTGTCATATAGACCCCTCAAAGTGACACCATTCTAAAAACTGCACCCCTCAAGGTGCTCAAAACCACATTCAAGAAGTTTATTAACCCTTCAGGTGCTTCACAGGAATATTTGGAAAATGGAAGGAAAAATTGAACCTTTTTAACTTTTTTTTTCTAACAAATTTTACTTTTAGACTGATGTGAATATTTTTATGCCCAACAATGACAAAAGTCTTCTCAAGTGATACCTTTATTGGCTAACCAGAAAAAAAATATGTTTGCATGCTTTCAGAGCACAAATGCTCCTTCTTTAGGCAGGATTAGGGTACGTCTCCACGGTCCGTTTCGCCGGCGGGATCGCCGCAGCGGCGAAGCCGCTCGGCGCTAAGCCCCGCCCCCTTAATGGGACGCGATGGTGCCGGATGTGTACAGTACACATCCGGGATCATCGCACCCCTCGCCATAGGGCCCTGTGATATGCGTCCCCGCAAGGTGTACGGACATGCTGCGTTCTGAAAAGACGCGCAGCATGTCCGGAGTCGCAGGGCCGCCGCGTGCGGGTTTCCACGCATAGTGGAGACGGGATTTCATAAAATCCCCTCCACTATGCTGGAACATCTGGACGCTGCTTGTTTGACGCTGCAGCGTCAAACAAGCAGCGTTTACTGACCGTGGAAACATACCCTTACAAATGAATTAATAAGGCAAAGTTACAACATTTAAGTTACTACAGCAGGACATTTGTTTCATGAGATGGAAGGTGTGATGCCTTCTAAAGATGAGCCAAGGAAATCAAATTAGAACCATTTTTTTATTTTCACAAGTATAACAGGAAAAAAAGGACCCAAAAATTTGTTGTGTAATTTCTCCTGAGTTCGGCGATACCCAATATGTGGAGAAAAACTACTGTTTGGGTGTGTTAGGGCTCGAGTTCCCGCCTCGGCACAGGGGGAGTCTCGAGCCATCTCCGCTGCGGTCTCCCATTCTTCTCCAGCCGCAGTGGAGACGTCTGTCCCAGCGTCTAGCACGGGCAGATACTGTGTCTGGCTACTGCTGTTCTTCCAGGTTCTGCTATTATAGCTAGTACTGGTCAGCGGCGAGGACTCGCTTCTGGGACTAAGTCCTGCTTTCTCTCTTCTGAGCATGCCCAAGGGAAGACCTCTCATTGGAGGTCGGGGGTCACACGCCCAGGTCCTGAAACAACTCCCATTGGTCCTCTAGGAAGGTCCTGAAGTTGCTGCAACCATAAAAGGTTCGCATGGCTGCACGGCCATGCGCTAGTATTAATCTTTGTCATGAGCTTTGTGCCAGTGTGGTCATGTATGCTTGTGGTCAGGGCCCGGCTGAAATAAGCCACTAGAATACCGGCACCTCCAGTGAGGAGTTTGTTTGCATGTATTCAGGGCCCGGCTGAAATAAGCCACTAGAATACCGGCACCACCGGTGAGGAATTGTTTGAGTGCTTCTCTGACTGCATGACCACTGACTGCTATCAGCTCAGCAGTTAGCTGTGTACTCCTGTGAGCTTAAGGCTAGGTTCACATTGCGTTAGGGCAATCCGTTTAGCGCTAGCGGATTGCGCTAACGCAATGTTTTTTTCGGGGCCGCGTTTAGGGGTCGCGTTAACGTCCCCGCTCTAGCAGATCCAGCAGCGTCCGCGGCGCGTCACAAAAGAACGGCACATCGCTAGCGCAAGCCGAAAAAGGCACGCGCTAGCAATGCGCTACAGGCGAAATTTACATTGCTGTCAATGGGTGCGCTAACGGACCCGTTGCACGGCGTTAATTGCGACATTTTCGCCGTGCAACGCTGTCCATTAGCGTGCACACATTAACGCAATGTGAACCTAGCCTAACAGGAAAAAAGTGCTTTTCTATCACGGCGACTCTGTGAAGTAACAGAGCTCACTTATACCGCCATATAGTGCCATTTGTTAGCAGCATGTTCTCCTCCTGCACGGTGGACCCCGGGCTGCGAACGCACCAATAATGACATCTATATTTACTCGGTGCCTTCCGCCAGCCGTAACAGGGTGCACAGCAGGGCTTGAAAGGGAAGGAGTGCCATTTGACTTTCTGAAATTAAAAATTGCTTGACTATTTAGCGGGCACCATGTCATGTTTGGAGAATCCCTTATACAATATGACACACTTTATTGATCTCGAGGGAAATTATGGTATGTGCCCATGTGCCTAAGCAGTGAAAAAAAACACATGTGACACCATTTTGGAAACTAGACCCCCTCAGGGAACTTCTCTAAATCAGTTGTGAGCACCTTGAACCTTTGTGGGCTTCACAGAAGTTTATAACGAAGAGCTGTGAAAATTAAAAAAAATCATTTTTCCCACAAATTTTATTTTGAATTGTTTTTTTTTTTTGTTTTTTTTGGTAAAATTGATGAGGCAGCTTTATTCTTCCACTACGATTACAGCAATGCCACATTTATATAGTTTTTGTGTTATGTTTTGGCACTTTTACGCAATAAAAACTTTTATAGAAAAACAAATTAATTTTGCATCACTTTATTCTGAGAGCTGTACCCTTTTTTTTTTCTGCTGATTGAGCTGTATGGCAGCGTGTATGGTATCGTGTTTTATTCTACTTTTTGTTTGGTGGTATTATGAAAAATATTTTTTTTTGCCTTTTTGTTTATTTTACGGTGTTCACCGAAGGGATTAACTGGTGGGACAGATTTATTGGTCGGGCCGCTCCGGACATGGGGTACTTTGTTTTTTATTTTTTCATAAAAATTAAAAATGTCTTTATTGGTACAATATATCTTTGTGATTTTGTGATTTTTTTTTTTTCTACTTTTTTTAATTACTGAGGAGATGTGCAAAGAAGGACACACTGACGCTTCACAGAGGTTGGAGGGGGTAGAGCTGCTGGTGATGTGTGTGACAGTCTGTGTATACTCCTGTCTAAGTCGCGTACAGATTAGCAAAATAAAATATAATCACCGCACTGAAATAGTTATAAGAACAATAACCATGTGGTCACGTAACAAACCACCATTGAAGGAGTTGTGTGAACAAGCGACAATCACACTGGTTTTGAGTGGCACTTACTTGTGCTGGTGGTATAGCTCACTGCGCTGAAATGGAGTTATGCTGCAATGGGTGGTATGGCGTGCAGTGGCTCTCAGGGAGCAGGATGTGAGTGTGCCAGGAGATAATTTCTTGAGCATCCTCCAATGATAACAATCCTCCTGGGTGCACAAAGAGAGGCGCCGGCTTCTGGCATGCTCCGGCCGGTAGCAACGCCATGAGCAGGGGGCGTGGTGTATCATGACGTCATGTGAACTATTGGACGGGTGTGCGAAGGGGTCAGTTTGCCAACGCGTTCCGAGGGACACAGTCCTTCATCAGGTCAAAGGCTCCATCGTATAGCTCATCCTTATATATCAGCGTCAGCCCACCTCTCCGCTGCCTAATTGTGCATCACAGTACATCTACCGCATAGATTGGTAGCACTCTATGCATACAGTGGGTATGGAAAGTATTCAGACGCCTTTAAATTTTTCACTGTTTCATTGCAGCCATTTGGTAAATTCCAAAAAGTTTTTTTTTCTCATTAATGTACACTCTGCACCCCATCTTGACTGGAGAAAAACAGAAATGTAGTAATTTTTGCAAATTTATTAAAGAAAAACTGAAATATGACATGGTCATAAGTATTCAGACCCTTTGCTCAGACACTCATATTTAAGTCACATGCTGTCCATTTCTTTGTGCTCCTCCATGAGATGGTTCTACTCCTTCATTGTATCCAGCTGTGTTTAATTAAACTGATAGGACTTAATTTGGAAAGTCACACACCTGTCTATATAAGATCACACAGCGCACAGTGCATGTCAAACCAAATGAGAATCATGAGGTCAAAGGAACTGGCCACGGAGTTCAGAGACAGATTTTGTGGCAAGGCACAGATCTGGCCAAGGTTACAATAGAATTTCTGCAGTACTTAAGGTTCCTAAGAGCACGGTGGCCTCTGAAATCCTTAAATGGAAGAAGTGTAGACCAACAGAAGTCTTCCTAGACCTGGCCGTCCAGCCAATCTGAGCAATCGTGGGAGAAGAGCCTTGATGAGACAGGTAAAGAAGAACCCCAAGATCACTGTGGCTGAGCTCCAGAGATGGGAGAAAGTTCCACAAAGTCAACTATCACTGGAGCCCTCCACCGGTCAGTCCTTTATGGCAGAGTAGCCCGACAGAAGCCTCTCCTCAGTGCAAGACATATGAAAGCCTGCATAGTTTCCTAAAAACACATAAAGGACTTCCAGACTATGAGAAATAAGATTTTCTGGTCTGATGAGACGAAGATAGACCTTTGAGTGATAATTTGTAAGCGATATGTGTGGAGAATACCAGGCACTGTTCATCACCTGTCCAATACAATCCCAACAGTGAAACATGGTGGTGGTAGAATTATGCTATGGGGGTGTTTTTGAGCTTCAGGGACAGGATGACTGGTTGTCATTGAAGGAAACATTAATGCGGCCAAGTACAGAGATATCCTGGATGAAAACTTCTTCCAGAGTGCTCTGGACCTCAGACTTGGCCAAAGGTTCACCTTCCACCAAGACAATGACCCTAAGCACAAAGCTAAAATAACAGAGTGGCTTCAGAACAACTCTGTGACCATTCTTGACTGGCCCAGACAGAGCCCTGACATAAACCCATTTGAGCATCTCTGGAGAGACCTGAAAATGGCTGTCCACAAACATTCACAATCCAACCTGATGGAACTGGAGAGGATATGCAAGGAAGAATGGCAGAGGATCCCCAAATTCAGGTGTGAAAAACTTGTTGCGTAATTCCCAAGAAGACTCATGGCTGAACTAGCTCAAAAGGGTGCTTCTACTCGATACTCAACAAAGGGTCTGAATACTTATGACCATGTGATATTTCAGTTTTTCTTTAATAGATTTGCAAAAATTACTACATTTGTTTTTTTTCAAGTCAATATGGGGTGCAGAGTGTACATTAATGAGATAAAAAGGAACTTTTTTGAATTTACCAAATGGCTGCAATGAAACAAATAGTGAAAAATTTAAAGGGGTCTGAATACTTTCCGTACCCACTGTATAACCTGTCACTCTGTGATATTACTGTGTGCGGCACATGAATTGTCGGCATTTCAAAATCTGCATAAAAATCGGACAACACTTGCATGGTCTGAGTGCTGTGCGACATTTTTTCTCACACCCATACTTACATGGCCGAGTCTCGGTGACAGTCGCAGCATGGTGCGATTTTACCCGCATGCCGAATACGCCTGTGATAATAAATGGTGATGTGAGCTGCCCCATAGATTAACACTGGTCCAAGTGCTATTTTCTCACATAGCACTAGTCTATATTCTACAGTAGTGTGACGCTGGCCTAAAGAGGTAAATTGCAAAGTTATTTGTGTAAGGAGTTGAGTTCCCACCGCTGCACAGGGTGAATCTCAAACCATGTCCACTGCGGTCTCCCATTCTCCTCCAGCCGCAGTGGAGCCTGCTCAGCAGAGACGTCGGTCCCAGCGTCTGGCTCAAGCTGATACTGTGCTCTTGTTTACTGCTGCCTTTCCAGGCTCTGCCTTTGTAGCCAGTACTGATCAGCAGCGAGCAGGCGTTTCAGGGACTAAGTCCTGTTTTTCCCATACTGAGCATGCCCACAGGACGACCTCCTTTTAGAGGTCGGGGGTCACATGCTCAGGTCCTGTAGCAGCTCCTATTGGATGTCACGATTTACACCGTCACTGTCAAGATCCCTTAGCCGCTGCCCACAATATGTCACGGATTGGGGTGACTTTAGACCAACAGACGGCTATCACATGTGCAGGGGGCTTATCCTAGTTATCCCTCCACTGCCACAATGTGATGAAAAAAAAACCACACACGAGGCTATTGACCTCTTGTTTACAGCAGGGGCTTATTTTAGGTATCCCACTGCTCTTCAGTATACCATGAACTGCAGGGATTTGTGTATATCCCGCTTACAGTTCCACTTAAACCTTGCAGCTCTCTGGCGCCCCCCTTACTGTCAGGTCAGATTAGGTACTGCACCTAGGGTAATTATTCGCCAGAAAGGCTGCCTGCTATGTACTGGCTATTGGGCGCGCTGCAGCGACGCGATAACTACTCCCGCTCAGGCAGGAACAATAATTATCAAGCCGCAGTCGCTGCAATGTCACCCAAAGGCCTGCACACGGTAGTGCCGCCACCAGCTCCGATTAAACGGGTCCGGAGCTAACCCAAAACAGTAGCGTAATTTCCCTTCAAGAGACTTGGGGTACGTTTTTAGAGCAGGGAGAAAGGACTGGCATGAAATAATATACCCCACAAAATGTAGGCAGTGCTTTTTATAAAAATATGTTACAAAGATGTTACAAATGAGACAATTGCAAATATGTACAAGGTAATTATAAAAAAACAGGGAATAACATGAGAAATACACTTACAGTTGTGCAGAGCATTGCAGGCAACCAGGCTAGGGGGGTTTCCATCTATCCCAGTGCATTAGCACTCGCAGTCAGGTCGCTTCAGGTAAAAACTCACAACTCCCACCCTGGAAGCCTGCCAGCAACTTTATAACCTACAGCCTGTGACCTCACAGAAAGGGCTGGTTTTTCCAACCCCTCCTCTCTCGTCAGGGTTGCTCACTGTGCATTAAATATATCTGATGCCCGTAACTTCGCTCCAGAACATGTCATAATCGTACCATACCCAGCATTCATCTCGTATTATCGCTGGCATTCTAGTGAGATCAAATATGTCCTATTTGGGATGTATATTTACAGAGAAATCCCTACTTCTTCTCCTGATGGAGTTAAAAGCTCATGTTTAGAGTGATGGGTAGATGCTTCGATGGAGATCAAGGACATGTATTTATCATTCTCCTATCGTACATCGTCTGCCTAATATCTTACAAAAATGGAACAAAGGACCGCATGGTTCTAGAGACTTAGAATCCAGTTCTTGCTGGAGGAAGCTTCTACCTGGTCGTAAACATTCCTTTAGGCAATAAAACGCTCTCCCCCCATGTACATTGGCAAGGCAAGCTCAACTCTGAAGTAAAAGAGAAGGGGGGGTTTCTTAGCCCACATCCTGGGCTGACAAGAGAAACTAAACTTATGATATTTCATACCATATCGTGACACCTCCCCCTTTTGGCGTGCGCTACGGCAGCAGAACCTCTCGGTATGCCTCCATGCGCACCTCCGTGGGTTCACCCTGGCGGGAGAGTCCATCTGCATTCCCATGCTCTTTGCCCGCTTTGTGTTTGATGGTGAAGTCAAATTGCTGAAGGGCAAGGCTCCAGCGTAGCAACCTGCCGTTGGTTCCATACATGGTGCTTAGCCAGCGCAGAGGGTTGTGGTCGGTCACCACCATGAAGGTGCGACCGTACAAGTAGGGCTGCAAGCGCTGCAGGGCCCAGACTATGGCCAGGCACTCCTTCTCAATGGTGGAGTAGGCCACTTCCCTTGGCAAAAGTTTCCGGCTCAGGTACAACACGGGGTGCTCTTGGTCCTCCGAGTCAACCTGGCTGAGCACAGCACCAAGGCCAAACTCGCTGGCGTCGGTCTGTACCAAGAACGATCGACTGCTGTCGACTGCTTTCAACACCGGGGCGTTGCACAGTGCTGTTTTCAACGCCTGGAAGGCCCCCTCACAGCCATCTGTCCAGTTGACGATGTGGGGTAGCTTCTTCCTGGTGAGGTCCGTCAAAGGTTTTGCCAGGCTACTATAGTGCTGCACGAAGCACCTATAGTACCCTGCAGTGCCCAGGAAGGACATCACCTGTTTCTTGTTCCTGGGAGTGAGCCAGTTCACGATCACGCCCACTTTGTCAGGCTCTGGCTTTAGGGTGTTTCCACCTACCCGGTGCCCCAGGTAGTGAACTTCCCTCATGCCCATCTGGCACTTTCCCGGCTTGATAGTCAGTCCTGCTCGGTGAATTCGCCCGAGCACCTCCTCGAGATGCTGCAGGTGTTCATCCCAGGAGGGACTGAAGATGGCAATGTCATCTAAGTACGCCACAGCGTACTTCTCCAGTCCCTGAAGCAGGAGATTGCCCATCTGCTGGAAAGTGGCAGGGGCATTCTTCATGCCGAAGGGCATGACCGTGGACTCGTACAGTCCAAAGGGTGTGATAAAGGCGGACTTCTCCTGCGCCTCGAGGCTCAGGGGAATCTGCCAGTATCCGCGACTCAGATCCATTATTGTCAGGTATTTTGCACCAGCTAAATTCTCAAGCAGCTCCTCGATGCGCGGCATTGGGTGCGCGTCAGAGGCTGTAATGGCGTTGAGCCCCCTGTAGTCCACGCAGAACCGGGTGGTCCGGTCCTTCTTTGGCACGAGAACTACCGGTGAGGCCCACGCGCTCTTTGACCGTCGAATCACCCCCAGCTGTAACATCTCATCGATCTCCTGGCGCATAATCTGCTGAACCTGGTCAGAGATTCGATAGGGTGTTCGCCGTAGTGGGGCGTGATTCCCGGTGTCCACCTCGTGGACGGCTAACTCAGTCCTTCCAGGCCGGTTGGAGAACACGACCCGGAAGGGTTCCAGTGTGGTTTGCAACTGCAACCGCTGTGGTTCATCTAGCGAGGCGCTTACCTCCACGTCCTCAATGGACCCACGGGCCTTGGCTTGGGCCAGCATGTCCAGGAGGGTGTCTTCCTCCCCTTCTTCGGGTGCGCTGCAGACCGGTAGGACGAAAGGTTCACGTTCGTGATGAGCCTTCATCATGTTGACGTGAAAGGCCTTTCGCCTACCCCGAGTGTGGTCAAGCGTGACCACGTAGGTGACCGGGTTGAGCTGTTGGTGGATGACGTACGGGCCCTCCCAGGCTGCCTGAAGCTTATCCGTTGGTACAGGAACCAGCACCCACACCTTTTGACCCATGTGGTAGGTCCGCTCCCGGGCGTTCTGGTCGTACCAGTGCTTCTGATCAGCCTGAGCCTGCGTCATGTTGTCATGCACCAACTGCGTCAAGGTCTGCATCTTGTCACGGAAGCGCATGACATACTCCACTATGGACACTTCAGAAGGGTTCGGCTCCCCTTCCCAGGATTCTCTTACCAACCCAAGGGGTCCCCGGACTCGCCTGCCGTACAGGAGCTCGAAGGGGGAGAACCCCGTCGAGGCCTGCGGAACCTCTCGGTAAGCGAATAGCAGGTGTGGGAGGTACCGCTCCCAGTCGCGCCCTTGTGTCTCAACCAGCATGCGTAGCATCTGTTTGAGGGTACCATTGAAGCGTTCACACAAGCCATTGGTCTGTGGGTGATACGCACTCGATACCAGGTGCTTCACCTGCATTTTCTTACAGAGAGCCTCCATTAGGTGAGACATAAATTGGGTCCCTTGATCAGTAAGCATTTCCCTGGGAAATCCTACACGTGAAAAGATGGCCAACAGGGCATCCACCACCTTATCTGCCCTAGTTGACGACAGAGCTACTGCCTCTGGGTACCGGGTAGCGTAGTCTACCACAGTAAGAATATATTGCTTTCCAGAGCTGCTGGGGACAGCCAGCGGGCCCACAATGTCCACCGCAATCCTCTGGAAAGGCTCCTCTATCACTGGCAAAGGGATCAGGGGAGCCTTAAGAGCAGGCCCCGCCTTCCCCACTCTTTGACAGGTGACACAGGAGCGGCAGTAGTTTGACACATCTGTCCCCATCTTAGGCCAATAGAAGTGTTGAGACAGCCGGGCCTTAGTTTTGCTGATCCCCAAGTGTCCAGCTAGCGGGATCTCATGGGCAATCCGCAACAACTCACCCCGGAATTGCTGTGGGACGACCAGCTGTCTTTCCCTCAACCACTCCTTTTGTGATTCTCCGGGTACTGTCTCCCGGTACAACCTTCCTCCTTCCCAGAACACCTTCTCCTTATCAGTCTCGGAGAATGACGTCCCGGCGAGTTGTCTCAAACTCTCTAGGCTCGCATCTGTGTGCAGAGCGGCCTGAAACTCCTGGCTAGGGGAAGCCAGAAGCGATGTCAGGGTCCCTTCCCCACGGGAGCCCTCTGGGACCTGCTCTGGGTCCACCTCTGGTTCAGTCACACTGATGACTGAGGAGGGTCCGGAAGGCAGACAGGTATCTGCGTTCCGGGCACTCTGACTGCGGGTGACAGCAGCTACGTAGGCTGTCTCCCCGGGGATTTCTACAGACCCAACAGCCGACGCTGCTATGGGCTCTACCTCCCCATCCACCCCCATTACCTCAGGAGCATTGCTACTTATGGGCCAGTTACCTTCCTCGGTGGCACTGGTCAATTGCATGGCATCACCTTCCTCACGGTTCCCATGTATCTCCCCATTTCCGGTAGCACCGACACTTGCCCCTGTTAGGGGTTCCTCAGCCGTCTCACTCCGCAGAGCGACATGGCTGAGCACTCCTGTACCTATGGACACATCAACTTTCACAGAAACATCATTATCAGATACAGTTGGCACAGGTACAACATTTCCACCATCAATCCTAGGGAAAAAATGGTTAACAGATGCATCATTACAAGATAAAGCATGGTCAGGTAACACATGCGATTTCTCATCATCATCATCATCAGGGTTAACGTTACCCTTATTAGCAGATTGGGGAGGGGTGTCAGGGACGTAGTATGCAAACAACCTCCCCAAATCAGTCCCCAACAAAACATCAGTGGGCAAATTATCAGACAACCCCACTTCCTTCACCCCGCTCCCGGCACCCCAATCAATATAAACCCGGGCCATCGGTAAGGGACAGCTAATGCCCCCAATCCCAGTGACAGTTAGGGTTTTCCCCGGAATGATTTCTTCAGGGGCCGCCAGTTCGGGTCGGATGAGGGTTCGTTCAGCCCCGGTGTCCTTGAGGCCTGTAGCAACACGACCTCCCACAGTGACGGGCTGTACGTTGTCACACATCCTCCCAACCACACCACCCACCAAAAGGACTGCTGCATTAGGCCCTGGGGCCTTGGATGGGAGGTTCTTCTGCTTGGCTGGACATTGGGTACTGATATGACCAGTCTGCCTGCAGTGGTAACACTGGCGAAGTTCGGTGGTAGTTCTGGTGCTGTTGGCCACGGGGACAGGACCTCTGGTGTGTTGGCTGGCAGGGGTACTGGCGTTGGATGCAGGCTTACCCCCTCTCCAGCTGGAGGTGACTGGCTTCCGCACTTCCGATCTACGGTTGGCCTCATAGGCATCGGCAATCTGCGCTGCTTTCGTCACGTCTTTGGGTTCTCTGTCCATCACGAACTGTCGCACCTCAGCTGGGCAAAGATGGAAGAACTGGTCTTTGATCATCAGGTCTCGCAGCTGTGCAAAGGTGGTCACTGACAGTCCTTGGGTCCACTGGTCAAAGTGGGTCCCCAGTCCATGCACCACATCACTGTAACTGTCGTGTGGGCCACGTTGGAGGGTCCGAAACTTTTTACGGTACACCTCGGGTGTAAGCTGGTACTTGGCTGAGAGCCTGCTTGATGGCCTCATAGTCACCATCTTGTTCTTGAGGGAGTGCAGCAAACGCCTCCAGAGCTTTTCCTCTCAGCCCTGGTGTCAGGTATCGTGCCCATTCTTGTGTAGGCAGCTGGTACTGCCTGCAGGCTTTCTCAAAGGCCCGCAGAAAAGTGTCCAAGTCCCCCATCCTTTTCCATAACAGGAAAGTGGTCGGGCCAGGGCTTTGGTGTCTGAGCGCTGCTGGGCTCACGGCTCTGGGCGGTGGAAGGCGTCCCCCCCTGCCGGAGCATCTCCAGTGCATGTTCTCGCTGGGCTTGGCGCTCGGCTCGCTGGGCCTGGGCCTCTCGCTCGGCTCTCTCTGCCTCTCGCTGGGCCTCTCGCTCGGCTCGGGCCTCGGCCTCCTGCCGGTATTGCTGAATCAGCTGCCGACGTCCCTCATGGTCGTCAGTGGGGAATTCTTTCAAGGCCGCCTGCAGGTGGGGGTCCAATTCACCCGGATTGCTAACGGGGCGATCATTCAGTGGTTGGACCTCTGCTGCAGCACCATGTCCGCTGGTGCTGGCATCTGCGGCCTCTGGGCTCTGTGAGTGGTCTAGAGCGGCTTCCCATTGCATCAGGACTGCGACCAGTTGGCTTTTGTTTTTGTTTGCAAAGTCAATGTGCTGTGACTTGCACAAGGCCACAAGGGTGTCTTTGGTCTGCTGCTCATAAAAGGTTTCTCCCAGCACAACCATGGTTGCCAAATAAAAGATAGGATAGAAAAATGAAGAGAAAGGGAGGGGATAATTACCAGTACACAATTGTCTCACAACTAATAAGCACTGAGTTCGTTCTCCCAAACTTATCTGCGCAGAGTTCTCGCGAGAACTTTCTGCAAGTTTTTAGTGAGAGGAATGATTGCTCAAACCAAATCACTAATGCTCTAATATCCCACCGCTGCCACCAATTGTCACGATTCACACCGTGACTGTCAAGATCCCTTAGCCGCTGCCCACAATTTGTCACGGATTGGGGTGACTTTAGACCAACAGACGGCTATCACATGTGCAGGGGGCTTATCCTAGTTATCCCTCCACTGCCACAATGTGATGAAAAAAAAAACACACACGAGGCTATTGACCTCTTGTTTACAGCAGGGGCTTATTTTAGGTATCCCACTGCTCTTCAGTATACCATGAACTGCAGGGATTTGTGTATATCCCGCTTACAGTTCCACTTAAACCTTGCAGCTCTCTGGCGCCCCCCTTACTGTCAGGTCAGATTAGGTACTGCACCTAGGGTAATTATTCGCCAGAAAGGCTGCCTGCTATGTACTGGCTATTGGGCGCGCTGCAGCGACGTGATAACTACTCCCGCTCAGGCAGGAACAATAATTATCAAGCCGCAGTCGCTGCAATGTCACCCAAAGGCCTGCACACGGTAGTGCCGCCACCAGCTCCGATTAAACGGGTCCAGAGCTAACCCAAAACAGTAGCGTAATTTCCCTTCAAGAGACTTAGGGTACGTTTTTAGAGCAGGGAGAAAGGACTGGCATGAAATAATATACCCCACAAAATGTAGGCAGTGCTTTTTATAAAAATATGTTACAAAGATGTTACAAATGAGACAATTGCAAATATGTACAAGGTAATTATAAAAAAACAGGGAATAACATGAGAAATACACTTACTTGTGCAGAGCATTGCAGGCAACCAGGCTAGGGGGGTTTCCATCTATCCCAGTGCATTAGCACTCGCAGTCAGGTCGCTTCAGGTAAAAACTCACAACTCCCACCCTGGAAGCCTGCCAGCAACTTTATAACCTACAGCCTGTGACCTCACAGAAAGGGCTGGTTTTTCCAACCCCTCCTCTCTCGTCAGGGTTGCTCACTGTGCATTAAATATATCTGATGCCCGTAACTTCGCTCCAGAACATGTCATAATCGTACCATACCCAGCATTCATCTCGTATTATCGCTGGCATTCTAGTGAGATCAAATATGTCCTATTTGGGATGTATATTTACAGAGAAATCCCTACTTCTTCTCCTGATGGAGTTAAAAGCTCATGTTTAGAGTGATGGGTAGATGCTTCGATGGAGATCAAGGACATGTATTTATCATTCTCCTATCGTACATCGTCTGCCTAATATCTTACAAAAATGGAACAAAGGACCGCATGGTTCTAGAGACTTAGAATCCAGTTCTTGCTGGAGGAAGCTTCTACCTGGTCATAAACATTCCTTTAGGCAATAAAACGCTCTCCCCCCATGTACATTGGCAAGGCAAGCTCAACTCTGAAGTAAAAGAGAAGGGGGGGTTTCTTAGCCCACATCCTGGGCTGACAAGAGAAACTAAACTTATGATATTTCATACCATATCGTGACATTGGACCACTAGGAAGGTCCTTTATTGCTAAAGCTATAAAAGGTTTGCATGGCCGCACGGCCATGCGCTAGTATAGACTTGATATGTGTGTGTAGATGAATGTCTGTTGATGGATGAAAGCTCCTTAATTCCCATTCCTTGCGTTGATGACTGCTCGCGAATGGTGGAAGCTACCTAGCGCCCGACAGTGCTACCTGCACACTAAGCACACTTTGACAGGCCTCCCGAGGAAGCTAGATATAGCGAAACGTACGTCGGGGCTACACGGATCCAGCTGACACCGTACCCACATGGGTAAGCACCTATAGTAGTGTCTATGCTGAGCACTCTTTCTGCACTTTATTATGCCTTTTGAATATCATGACTTTGAGTAGGCACGGCTGCACCTCCTACTCGCTAGAGGCTTTGGCTATATAGATAATACATAGATTATACACAGATAATACACAGTTGTCTGCAGTATATATATTTTTGTGGGGTGTATACATATTAGATATCCCTCAGGTGCTATGTAGTGCTGCCATTTGGCATTTCTGGTGTCACTGGCTCTGATGATTTTTTGTGTCATCACCATCTCCGGTCATTTTTCCTAGTTATATGTCTTTTTTGTATGTATTTTAATATTTAATAAAGAATTTTTTTTTGGTTACATTAGTTATTGTACTTCTTTATTATTCAGGGGCATTATACTCCAGTTCTCTATAGGTTTCTAGTTAGCATGGGAGTTGCTCAATTGTCCATAATTATACTTGGCACCTCCACCCTGGGTGGGTGGCAGTAGGTATTACCAATTATGTCGGTGTTTGTTCAAAACACTAAGCACACGTTTCAGTATCTATTTGCAGTGCCCGTCTTTACGGCACCGTGCGCAATCAGTGCGCTTTCCTGACAGCCGGTCAGAGTAGGGTGGAAATTAACGCTTGGACTCAGCATCTGACTCAGGCGCGGGCTCAAAAGCCACCGAGGGTCAGAGCGAGTCCAATGACCAGTTTAGTGGGGGTGATTCATAGGGATCCCATTAGTGTCTTTCAGCTGCACCCTGTGACTGCTAACAGGGTGCAGTGTAATTACGGCGACTCTGAAGCAAGAGTTCGCTTCCATTCACACTGGGTGAGGTCTAACCCACATGTGAGCAAGCGTCCATCCGCCATTACTCAGCAGCAGGTGCCATCTCTGCACGGTGGACCCCGGACTGCGAACGCACCTCATATTTTTTAATATTATTTGGTGCGTTCCGCCAGTCCTAACATTATAATAGCACCAGGGTCTGGCTAGTAATGGCGGACGAACAGCGACTGCAGCGGTACATCCAGCAGCTGGAGGGCAGGTTGTCGGCTCTTGAGCATTCAACCTCAGCTATGAAAGTTACCGCAGTAGCTGTTCAGGCTGCTAGCGTGGCTGCAGCAAGTTTGTCCACTGCCACCCCTGTTCCGACCTTGTCCCGCCTCCCGCTGCCAGATACTCTGGTGATAGCAAGTCATGTAGGGGATTCGTGAGCCAGTGCGCTATACACCTCGAGCTTCTGGCTGCACGTTTTCCCACAGAGCGGGCAAAGATGGGATTCATTATATCCCTTCTGTCGGACAGGGCGTTGCAGTGGGCTATGCCGCTGTGGGAGCACGACGATCATGTGGTGCAGAGTGCTCCACAGTTTCTGAGCACTCTGAAACAGGTCTTTTTAGGACCTCGAGTCACCCATGATACGGCACTCCAACTGCTGCCATTGGCTCGTCCATGGTCAGCCATTTTGCCGTCCACTTCCGGACTTTAGCATCTGAGCTGGAGTGGCCGGATAAAGCACTCATCCCTGTATTTTGGAGAGGGCTGGCTGACCATGTGAAGGACGCTTTAGCCACTAGGGAGATTCCCGCCACACTGGAGGAGCTAATGGCTGTATCAACTCGCATCGACCTTATTTTTAAAGAGCAAAGGTAAGAGTGAGCCAAGTGTAGGCAGAGTTTTCGGCTGGCTCCCACCTTCGCCAGACCTCTGGAATCTCCGGTCCAGGCGTCCGAGTCACATGAGCCCATGGAGGTGTCACGACCGGGATCTAAGTCCCGGACCGCTTGTACACTCAAGTTCTGTCATGTTTGCCGGCAGTCAGGACATCTTACCTCCAGATGTTCCCAGCGGTCGGGAAAAGTCAGCATCTAGTGGTTGTAGGAGGAGGTACACTAGACACGGCGATGTTTTCCTCCAAACTGTCCTTTAAGGGGACAACTACCATAGGCCCATCCACTCTTACCGTAGAGCTTTGCGTGGATTCCGAGGTGGAGGGCAATTTTATGTTGTCATCTGCCTTTGCCCGGCGACACGCAATAGCCCTGGTGATGCTCACCAAACCTGTGACCGTACGAGTGGTAAATGGGTTGACACTGCCCTCTCAGATAACACACCAAACCAAAAGTGTTCTCCAAAATGGCTTTGGAGACCCTTCAGCCTCACCGCTCCTATGACTGTCCTATTGACTTCTTGCCTGGTGCTGAGCCTCCCCGGGGTCGAGTCTACCCGTTATCTCTCCCAAAGACTGAGGCAATGTCTCAGTACATTCCGGAGAATCTGGCAAGAGGATTCATTAGGAAGTCAGTGTCACCTGCAGGGGCGGGGTTCTTTGTGCAGAAGAACGGATAATTACGTCCATGCATAGATTACAGGGGTCTTAATGCCATCACCGTTAAGAATAAATACCCTCTGCCCCTGATATCTGAGCTTTTCGATAGGTTGAGGGGAGCCAGGGTATTTACTAAGCTTGATCTGTGGAGTGCTTACAACCTGATTCGCATCCGTGAGGAGGATGAATGGAAGACGGCTTTAAACACCAGGGATGGGCACTATGAATACCTGGTGATGCCCTTCGGGCTCTGTAATGCCCCAGCCATTTTCCAAGACTTTGTAAATTATATGTTGCGGGATATGCTCTCTACCTCGGTTGTAGTCTATCTGGATGATATTTTCATCTACTCTCCAGATATAGACTCCCACCGGAGAGATGTTTGCAAAGTCTTCGACCTCCTACGGGCAAACTCCCGCTATGCCAAGTTAGAGAAGTGTGTGTTTGAGCAGGAGTCTTTGCCTTTCCTGGGCTATATCATCTCAGCCCAAGGATTGGCTATGGATCCTGCCAAACTACAGGCTGTGATGGACTGGCAGGAACCCCATTCTCTCAAAGTGGTGCAGCGCTTTATGGGGTTCATCAACTATTATTGCCAGTTTATTCCCCACTTCTCAACTTTGGTAGCTCCCCTGGTTTCCCTCACCAAGAAGGGACATAATCCCAAATTGTGGTTGGAGGAGGTCTCCAAGGCCTTCCTCTCTATCAAGTCACACTTTGCTGGCGCTCCCATTTTACATCGCCCCGATGTTGATAAACCGTTTATCATGGAGGTGGATGCCTCTTCTGTCGGTGCTGGAGCAATCCTCTTCCAGAAGGATGCTCAAGGTCAGAAGCATCCTTGCTTCTTCTTCTCCAAGACCTTCACACCAGCGGAGAGGAACTATTCCATCGGGGACAGGGAGCTGCTAGCCATGAAGTTGGCCTTTTCGTAGAGGAGATATCTTCTGAAGGGGGCTCGCTACCCCTTCCAAGTATTCACTGACCACAAGAATTTGGTGTACTTACAAACCGCCCAGCGGCTAAACTCTCGCCAGGCCAGATGGTCCCTGTTCTTCTCCCAGTTCCATTTTACCTTACTTTTTCTCTCCGGGGAGAACACTCGGGCCGACGCTTTCTCCCGCTCCTTTGTGTCATCATCATCAGAGGAGGAGGAGCAGCCTCGGCTTATTGTCCCTTCAGAGAGCCTGAGAACTGTGGCTCAGGTTTCACTAGAGTCTGTGCCCCCAGGCAAGACTTTCGTTCCATCTAACTTGCGACCGGAGGTTCTCTTGGGCTCACTCGTCCAGGGTGGGTGGACATTTGGGACCACGAAGACATTAGAGTTTTTGGCAAGGACGTACTGGTGGCCGCATATGGCCTGTGACGTCGGGGACTATATTATGGCATGTGTCTCCTGCGCCAAGAATCGGTCTCCTCGGCAACGGCCTGCTGGACTACTTTACCCCCTGCAGGTGGCAGACAGGCCCTGGGAGATGGTCGGGATGGACTTCGTGGTGGGCTTACCCAAGTCTCGTAGCTGCACCATTATCTGGGTAGTCACCGACGATTTTTCTAAAATCGTGCACTTGGTGCCGCTTCCACGGTTACCTTCTGCACGGGCCTTGGCGGCGTTGTTCATTACCATGTTTTCTGCCTACATGGCATGCCAGACAAAATTGTCAGGGACCGGTCCCCAATTTGCGTCTCGGTTCTGGAGAGAGCTGTCGTTTACTCAGCATTGAGCTGAATCTCTCTTCTGCGTACCACCCCGAGACGAATGGGTTGGTAGAGAGGGCCAACCAGACTCTGGTCACATACCTGCGACATTCTGTCTCCGCCAGGCAGGATGACTGGGCATTCTTGCTACCATGGGCGGAGTTTGCATTGAACAACGCCGTAGCCGACTCCACCGGGCAGACCCCATTCCTCCTTAACTACGGCCAGCATCCGCGTGTCCCTGTGCCCATGCCATCCATTGATTCTAGGGTGGCAGACTGGGCGGTGGAGGCACGTGACATTTGGGACTGCACACAGGATGCCATCCGGGCCTCCAAGGAGAGAATGAGTGTTTCTGCTGATGGACATCGGCGCCCCGCTCCGACCTTTGCTCCTGGCGACTTAGTGTGGCTCTCCGCCCATCACATCGGGCTGCGAGTTGAGTCCACTAAGTTTGCTCCTCGCTACATAGGCCCCTTCAAGATCCTGGAACAAGTCAATCCTGTGGTCTATCGGTTGGCCCTTCCTCCACACCTAGGTATCACTGACACCTTTCATGTGTCCCTCCTAAAACCCGTTCACATGTCCTGGTTTTCCAAATCATCTGCCGGGACATCGGGCTCATCCACGGACGATTACGAGGTGAATGCTATCATGGGGTGTAAGGTGGTACATGGCAAAAAATTCTATCTGGTGGATTGGAAGGGTCATGGCCCAGAGGGCAGGACCTGGGAGCCTGTTAAGCACATTCAGGCTCCGCTGCTCATTGCGGCCTTTGAGCGTAGCGAGACTCGGGGAGGAGGTAATGTAGGGAGTCGAGGTAATGTAAGGAGTCGAGCTCCCGCTGCTGTACAGGGGGAATCTTGAACCATGTCCGCTGTGGTCTCCCATTCTCCTCCCAGCGTCTGGCTCAAGCTGATACTGTGCGCTTGGTTACTGCTGCCTTTCCAGGCTCTGCCTTTGTAGCCAGTACTGATCAGCAGCGAGCAGGCATTTCAGGGACTAAGTCCTGCTTTTCCCATACTGAGCATGCCCACAGGACGACCTCCCATTGGAGGTCGGGGGTCACACGCACAGGTCCTGTAGCAGCTCCTATTGGACCACTAGTAAGGTCCTTTATTGCTAAAGCTATAAAAGGTTTGCATTGCCGCACGGCCATGCGCTAGTATAGACTTGATATGTGTGTGTGTAGATGGATGAAAGCTCCTTAAAGGGAACCTGTCACCTGAATTTGGCGGGACCAGTTTTGGGTCATATGGGCGGGGTTTTCGGGTGTTTGATTCACCCTTTCCTCACCCGCTGGCTGCAATATTGGATTGAAGTTCATTCTCTGTCCTCCGGAGTACACGCCTGCGCAAGGCAATATTGCCCATGAATTGAGGAAAATCAAGCGAGAAGCTGCCAAGATGCCATTTGCCACCAGTTTTGCCATATTTCAGAGCTGCAACGTTACTGGAGTAACAAAAAGCACAAGGTGTGCGATACTCAGGGACATGGCCAAGGTAAGGAAGGCTGAAAAATGACCACCTTTGAACAAGAAACCTAAGATAAAATGTCAAGACTGGGCCAAGAAATATCTTAAAGGTATGTGTCCACGGTCAGGTTTGCTTCAGGCTTTGGTCAGGATTTTATGCAGGTAAAATCCTGACCAAAAATGCACCTGAGGTCACTGGCAGGTCACCTGCGGTGTTCCTGCGTGTTTTGCTCATTGTAGCAACATGCTGCGTTCTGAAAAAACGCACCGCATGTGCGTTTTTGCGGGAAAAACGCATGCGTTTTTTAATGCACAGTGGAGACGGGATTTCATTAAATCCCCTCCACTATGCTGTAACATCTGGACGCTGCGTTTTTGACGCTGCGTCAAAAACGCAGCGTTTCCTGAACGTGGACACATACCCTAAGACTGACTTTTCAAAGGTTTTATGGACTGATGAAATGAGTGACTCTTGATGGGCCAGAGGCTGGATCAGTAAAGGGCAGAGAGCTCCACTCCGACGCCAGCAAGGTGGAGGTGGGGTACCGGTATGGGCTGGTATCATCAAAGATGAACCTGTGGGACCTTTTCGGGTTGAGGATGGAATGAAGCTCAACTCCCAGACAATTGCCAGTTTCTGGAAGACAACTTCTTCAAGCAGTGGTACAGGAAGAAGTCCGTATCGTTCAAGAAAAACATGATTTTCATGCAGGACAATGCTCCATCACATGCCTCCAACTACTCCACAGCGTGGCTGGCCATTAAAGGTCTCCAAGAAGAAAAAATAATGACATGGCTTCCTTGTTCACCTGATCTGAAGCCCATAGAGAACTTGTGGTCCCTCATAGAATGTGAGATCTACAGGGAGGGAAAACAGTCCACCTCTCGGAACAGTGTCTGGGAGGCTGTGGTGGCTGCTGCATGCAATGTTGATCTTAAATAGATCAAGCAACTGACAGAATCTATGGATGGAAGGCTGTTCAGTGTCATCATAAAGAAAGGTGGCTATATTGGTCACTAATTGTTGGCTTTGTTTTTGCATGTCAGAAATGTTTATTTCTAAGTGTTGTGCAGTTATATTGGTTTACCTGGTGAAAATAAACAAATGAGAAGGGAATATATTTGGTTTTTATCAAGTTGCCTAATAATTCTGTACAGTAATAGTTACCTGCACAAACAGATATCCCCCCCCCAAAAAAAAAATAGCCAAATCTAAAAACTGATTGAGAACATAGTTGTTGATCAATAATAAAAATAATCTTCTAAAATAAAACTTGCCTAATAATTCTGCACACAGTGTATATATACACACATACATACACTGGCGTTTTCAAAGAAGATACAAATAAGCTGGAAATGTGTCAATTTCCTGCATTTTTTTGTGGACAAGATATCTGTCCGCTGCATTGACCATGTTGTGCAGTGTCTTCGTTTACGGCGTGTTGCCTGTATCGCCTGGTGTTCAGATCTGTCAGTCATGTGGCAGAGAAACACCACTGCAAAAGCTGCACGTATTCAGCATGTTAAAAAAAAGTTTAAAAATTGGAGAAACAGCATTAATAAGTTATTACTAATAGACATCGTCTAGCTTGTTCATTGCTGGGATCTTCAGCATTGGGACTGCCAATGACCTCACAAAGAGGGCCCTGCCGTATCATCACGAATGGAACGGAGGTGCTTGACCTTCACTCCATTGTCTATGGGACTTCCTGAAATCTCCAACTACCTTTCTTCACTACCAGTCCAACATGTCAGGCTCACCTGGTGAGGTGAATTCTCTATGCCTCAGGCCCAGGCGGGCACACGGATACCAGCCATTGATGCAGGAAGGTAAGTGGGCAGCAAGGACTTGGCACACACAAGAATCTCAGAAGCAGCAGGACGGATGAAGTGGAGCCCAGCAGGGATCAATGTGAGAACAACACACCAAACATAGGACTAGAGGCTTAGGGTACCGTTACACTTAAACGACTTACCAACGATCACGACCAGCGATACGACCTGGCCGTGATCGTTGGTAAGTGGTTGTGTGGTCGCTGGGGAGCTGTCACACAGACAGCTCTCTCCAGCGACCAACGATCAGGGTAAAGACTTCGGCATCGTTGAAACTGTCTTCAACGATGCCGAAGTCCCCCTGCAGCACCCGGGTAACCAGGGTAAACATCGGGTTACTAAGTGCAGGGCCGCGCTTAGTAACCCGATATTTACCCTGGTTACCATTGTAAAAGTAAAAAAAACCACTACATACTCACATTCTGATGTCTGTCACGTCCCCCGCTGGCGTCCACAGGGTTGAAACTGCTTTCAGCAGGAGCGTTGCTAATGCTGCGCTGCTGCCGAGAGCTTCCCTGCACTGAATGTGTCAGCGCCGGCAGACAGCGGTGATGTCACCGCTGTGCTCTGCTTTACGGCCGGCACTGACAGTCAGTGCAGGGAAGCTCTCGGCAGCAGCGCGTGCATATTAGCAGCGCTCTTGCCAAAAGCAGTTTTAACCCTGTGGACGCCGGCGGGGGACGTGACAGACATCAGAATGTGAGTATGTAGTGGATTTTTTTTTTTAACTTTTACAATGGTAACCAGGGTAAATATCGGGTTACTAAGCGCGGCCCTGCGCTTAGTAACCCGATATTTACCCTGGTTACCATTGTAAAACATTGCTGGCATCGTTGCTTTTGCTGTCAAACACAACAATACACGCCGACCTGACAACCAAATAAAGTTCTGGACTTCTAGCTCCGACCAGCGATATCACAGCAGGATCCAGATCGCTGCTGCGGGTCAAACACAACGAGATCGCTATCCAGGACGCTGCAACGTCACGGATCGCTGTCGTTCTCGTTGGAAAGTTGGTCAGTGTGACGGTACCTTTAATCCCAAGATCCAGGTGTGAGTCTAAATGGGCCTTAAATAAGTCTAGGGGAGATGATGTCATTGATTCACTCCAGGCAATTTAAAAAACCTGATGTGGAGGACAGCAGAAGGCAGTGGACCCAGGGCAAGTAAGAGGGAGTCTGAGATACCGGGGACAGGTGTGCAAGACAACTGATAATGAATGAAGCAGAAGAGGGCACCTTGGTTCTCTTCAAGAAGGGGCTCTGCAGTGTCCCATTATCGGGATCTGAGTGGGTAGACTCCCAGCAATTAGCAAGTTATCCCACGAATAGTGGAGCTAACCCTGGAATTGCCTTCCTTTGAAATTGGTCCTTGCGAGTGAATATCTAAGTAAATTAGATTGGTGGATGTGGAAGAACATGGTCCCATTGGGAACATTCCGAATGATCTTTCCACTGTAGAACAGATGCTTAGTTATATACCTTATTAGATAATACTGGACCGGACTGGAAAAGTCTTTAGACCAGTGGTCTCCAACTCCAGTCCTCAAGAGCCACCAACAGGTCATGTTTTCAGGATTTCCTAAGTATTGCACAGGTGATGGAATTCTTGCCTGTGCAGGTGATGCAATTATCACCTGTGCAATACTAAGGAAATCCTGAAAACATGACCTGTTGGTGGCTCTTGAGGACCAGTTGGGGAACACTGCACTAGACCATGGAGCTGCTATCTTTGACTGGGCTGTGTACGGACTGCAGCTACAGTGGTAGCCGGAGGGCCAAGTTCTAGAACAACTGGAGAGCCATGGAATTGGAAGAACACCAGGATTGCCAATCGCCACACAATCATTCCTAGTTATCGACACCCCATGCACCAAAATGTGGGATCTGGATAGCAATGTGTGCACAGGAGTGTTCTTCACTCTGCCCCATCCTCATTGTGAACCCTTTATAGTGATCCCTCTTACCCGCCGCAGTAGATTTTCCCCCCTTTCAACCTAAAACAAAACAAGTTTGTCAAGATGAACAATTTATTAAATGAATTTGGCTATACAATCTGTACATCACCACCGTTGTTTTGCCACCAAATAACTTAACATCCATATTGATGGCGAGAATATTTTTACATAAACTTTTTTTCCTTACAAGGAACAGTGTGAAAACAAACAAAACAAAAACAATAAAACGTACTGGCGCATTTCTGTTCTGGATATCATTCATCGTGATGCTTCCTACCCACAAGCTTCTCGTTTTATACAACTTTACTTTATAAAAATACTCTGTATTTATACTGTACAGACACAATATATTACACTGCTAAAATGAGGGCGCCTCTTCATAAATACTATACAAGCAATATGGCGGAAACATCTAGACCTAAGAAAAAATAAATCCTAGACGAAGGATTAGTCCCATGCCGGGTAGAATACGAAGCTTGGTTCTGAAATACTAGCATTTCTATCATATTGCATCACTTTTCCATATATATAAAAGGCTTTTGCTAGTGGTATATTATCAGGGATGCAAGATCAGTCCAGAGCAATGGTTCCTTGCACAATAGCTGCACATTCACAAACAAAAAAAAACAAATCATTGAGATAAAAGCTTATTCCGGTCAGTCCAGAGAGGCAGGAATAGTTATATAATCTATCGGCTGACATGGTCAGAGAAGATCTGAATGCAGAACCACGGATGGGCGGTAGGGAAGACTCTTTGGCACTCCTGTTGCGTCCACCTTATTAAATTCTAATATTTCTCATGAAATAACATTTTTAGATCCTCTTTTATTCCTGTGTTGCAGCATTCCTGTCCTACTCGTGTTGGAGATAAATTAATAATGTTCCCCTGGTTTAAAGAGGGTGTCCTTACACAGTGTGACACGGTCATTGAACAGTGTCCGAATGTAATGGCAAAAGGAATATTAACATCTAGCCGGCCATTCATTCCAGGAGGAATAACAAGAACATCACAACACAGTTCGACAGATGCAGGGGAAGGCAAGAATTTGCCCAAACAGATATGGCAGGAGAGCAGAAGGGTCCTCTCTAAGCTGCATTATAAAGTAGGCAAACTAAAAGGAAAAGTCCAAGAGTGAGGTCAGTAGCGTTCATAATCTTGTAACGTAGAGGACGTGCACCGGGACTGTATGCAAACGCCGCATTAATCTGGCATGTCGATGTTCAGTTTGGGTGGTGGCACCACGTACTTCCCTGGGCTCTGAGTGATAACGACACCGGTCTTTTTGCGAAACATCGGAGCGATCTTGGGTGGCTCCGGCACAGGGGTCTCATCCGCGTCTTCACTGTCCTCATGGTGAATGTCGTAGGAGATATTACCGTACTCCCGCAGGAAAGGGAAGATCTCCAGGAGGAACTGGCAGAAGTCTTTACGAATACCAAACCACCCTGGAAGATTAAGGTTACAGTAAGGTTTCCACAATGAGACATTACCCCATCACACACCACATGCGGCACTTACAGTGATTGCCTCCTTTCTGCCCAAACGTCGTTGCCATCAGGGTAATTAATGAAAGCCAGAGAGGGACAAAGATGGGGATGTAAGAGAATAAATTATGTCCGTCCAATCGATGAACAAGCAAGATCTGCAAGGAGAGAAGACACACGGTGTGAGGACTGGTGGAACGCACCAAGTTAATATGGATGTTATAATTGGTGCGTTCGCAGCCTGGGGTCCACCGTGCAGGTGACAACCTGCTGCTAGAAAATGACGGCACTATATGGTGGTATAAGTGAACTCAGTTACTTCACTAAGTTGCACTGAAAAGAACACGCTGTGCCCTGTTAGCGTTACAGGGGAACACAGCTAACTGCTGAGCTGATGGCAGTCAGTGGTCACGCACACAAAAACTCCTCACCGGAGGTGCCGGTATTCTAGGGGCTTATTTCAGCCGGGTCCCTGAATACAATCATACAGGTGCGACCACAATTAGCAAGCTCATAACATGAAGTGATACTAGCGCATGGCCGTGCGGCCATGCAAACCTTTTATAGCTGCAGCAGCTTCAGGACCTTCCTAGAGGACCAATGGAAGCTGCTACAATACCAGAGCAACTTCAGGACCTTCCTAGAGGACCAATGGGAGCTGCAGCAGTACCTGGGCATGTGACCCCTGACCTCCAATGAGAGGTCTTACCCTAGGCATGCTCAGAAGGGAAAAAGCAGGACTTAGTCCCTGAGACGTCTGCTCGCCGCTGACCAGTACTGGCTACAATGGATGAGCCTGGGAAAGCAGCAGAAACCATCCGCACAGTATCAGGCAGAGCCAGATGCTGGAACCGACGTCTCCGCTAAGCAGGCTCCACTGCGGCTGGAGAGGAATGGGAGACTGCAGAGGAGATGGTTCGAGATTCCCCCTGTGCAGAGGCAGGAACTCGACCCCTAACACACGGTGGTGATGCTCTTCCAAGGATGTACAGTAATATACAGCCATAAATAATGACAATCTTTATTTTTATATAGTGCTAACATATTTCGCAGCGCTTTACAGTTTGCACACTTTATCATCACTGTCCCCGATGGAGCTCACAATCTAAATTCCCTATCGGTATGTCTTTGGAATGTGGGAGGAAACCCACGCAAACACGGGGAGAACATATAAACGCCTTGCAGATGTTGTCCAAGGTGGGATTAGAACCCAGGACTCCAGCTCTGCAAGGCTGCAGTGCTATCCACTGAGCCACCATGCTGCCCCCATTAAAAGGGGTTTGGGAACCGTCTGTCCACCAACTGCAGTTTGTAAAAAAAAAAAAACTCCAATATATTTACTCACCCTCCCCAGGTCCAGCACAGAGTTTCTGCTGCTGCTCCTGATGCCTGTTATTGTCTGCAGCTCTGGTCACGTGGACAGCGCTGCAGCCAATCACTGTGTTCAGCAGCTTGTGCTGTCAGCTTGGCCAGAGCTGCTGCTCATTTTCCACCTGAAGGGCTTTCAAGACGACATCAGAGCTGCAGAGTAACAGTCAGATGAGTAGTGGGAGAGACTCGGCACTGGACCCGGGGAGGGTGAATACAAGTTTTTTTTTTTATTATTTAACAAACTGCTCTTGGAAACCCCCTTTAATGAGATCATCATGAGAATGGAAAATAATAGTTATTACTTTACTCTCTTGATTAGAAGCTGATCTGCAGTAACTGGCAGCAGCCACTACACCCTGCACAGCTGTGCTGCTCAGCTACATTCTGCACTTACCACCAGCGAAGCAGATCAGAGCTGATCGTCGGGGTCCCACACCCTTCCGACATCAATGTTATATACCCAGACAAACCCTTAAACATTTGGTGGAGTTCTCTAAGACCGGACCCTTACTAATTATAAGTGATGGCCTACACTATGGATAGAACATTAATGTTATAATCCTGGAGATAATCCACCTTTAATAAAGACAAGGTATGGAATATTTAAAAAATAAAATATACTACATGACCCTTGGTGTGGCTATAATTTATCTACGGGGATTACCCAGCCTTGTCAGTTGACCATACTGCATCTCATGAATACACAGGAGTGTCAGACCAGACTGCATGCAGAATATCATTAATCCTATGTGTCCCAAAGAAAATAAATCATGCTGGACATTTTACCAATTAATTCACAACCTGTATCTGCTACAGCAAGTAAATAAGCTGTCAGATATAAAGAGATTGCAGGTATAAAAACTATATTTTAAATTGATATATATAAACAAGATCCAATTAAAAAAAGACAAGGCAATAGACCTCCCCCCAAAAAATGGGGGGACACTCGCAACGTATTATCAATCCAAGTAGTAAGATAGGATTTCTATATATGAAAACATCCAAAGCATAATCAACAAAGTGCAAGAGCAAGAAGACTCATACAAAGCTTATGCCACAGCTATTTAACCAAAGTGCAAGTGCAGTAACAATAGTAATAAGAAAATGCCAACTTATATGTTACTATTGCTTGGATAGGGCATTGCCAACCCTAGGGTAGCAAAGCACCAATGTAAGTTAATGATTGACAGGTATACTACCTAGATCAAGAGTCATCGGAGGAAATAGCAGATGCGGTGTCCTCTCCATACATGTCTAGATGTATCTGAACGCTTACTTACTTGCTGTACAGGTTGTGAATGCATGCTGAATATATGTGATCTACTCCCACCCCATGGTAATGTACCTCGAAAGTGAGCAATGGCACAACTATAGCCATCCAGCTGACGGCCATGGTGATGTGAGTCCGTCTTTGTTCAGCGATGACATCCATGGATCGTAAGAACAAGACTGACCACACGATGTAGTACAGGACCACCAAACAGAGGAAGGACATCAGGATCCAGAGGGGCACACACACCACCTAAACACAGAAGATATGGGAAATCACTGACTAATATGGACCCGATTATCCAGCGGCTATGCGGGCAGCACAGCAGAGTCACCAGGAAGACCACATGGTGCACATCAAGACATGAGGAGGACTTACAAGCCATGGCCAAGTGATGATGCTGTCCAGCCTCAGGGCAATGAATATGAACTGCAAGATGTTCACTGAGCACAAGATCTCCAACTGCAGAGAGAAGAGGAACAAGTCAGCATTCTCCATACTTGGGTACAGTATATACTTTTTAACCCCCTCCAACTGCAGCCAATTTTTGCACTTTTGTTTTTCACCTCCTTTACTTCTGAGAGTCATAACTTTATTATTTTTCAATCAAAGTAGCCCTACAAGAACTCATGTTTTTATGGGATGAGCTGTAGTTTTAACTGGCACCATTCATTTTACCATGTATTGTGCCGAAAAATAGCACTTTTTTTTTTTTGGCCATTCATTGTGTAATAAAAATGACCTTGCACTGTTAATCTCCAGGTCAGTACAATTATGATTTCAGCGATTAAAAAAAAAAAAAAGTGCATTTTGGATTCTGTTGCTATTTTTCAAGTTCCGTAAATTTTATTTATCTGTCAATGGAGCGGGGGAGGGCTTGCTTTTTTTGAGTGGTGGCCTATAATCTTCATTGGTACCATTTTGGGGTACATATAATGTTTGGATTAGTTTTCATTACATTTTTTGGGGAGAGAGAGGTGCAGGTACAGAAAACTGGCAACTATTATTTTTTTTACTCTACAGTTTGGGTTAAATAATTTTATTAGACTTTTGTGGACTATATAGATTTCTTTTTTAATATTTGAAACTTTTTTTTTCTATTTTTAACTTCTCAGTTATTTTAGTTCCCATAGGGGACTTGAATTTGCAGTCATTCGATCGCTGTTCCGAATTCTACAATCCTACATTGTGGGCTGCATAGGAGCATTTGGATTATGGTGACAGAGGACTCCCAGCTGTCATGGCGTCCGGTGATCATTCCACACTTCGCGGAAGAAAACATCTCAGAAAGAGGAGGTCTAGTTTAGAAAGCCCTTCAGATACACCATGTTGGATAACTGTGAGAGTGGATTCCTCATCTCTTGGTCACAGTAGACAATGGTTACAGAGAGCATCTGTCTCTGGAGGACCGCTCCTGTCCTGGATTACACAGATACACCATAGATGTGACTGAGCACTGTGTAATCCTTTATATCCCCTGTGGTGGCGCTGCAGGGAATTTACTGTCAAGTATCCCCACGGATTGCGGCCGATCAGTTTATGGTCAAGAAAAAATAAGCGGTAAGGATTTAACGTGTTGATGACTCAGGAGACAAGACTCCCACTCTGTAAAGTATGGACCATAAACTACCTCAAGAGAACGGTCATGTCGGAAGCCCCAGACACAAGCAGCGACTGACACCGGAGACACAAAGAAGAGCGGCATAAAGACCAGGAGCCAGAAGTAGTGGTTTCCTCTCTCAATCCGATCACAGACGAGAACTTCAAACATCAGGAGCAACAAGTGAATCCCCACCGCAATCAGCATGGCCTTGAACTCCACGCAGGTTTCTCCTTCTGCCCTGAGACACCAGATAGAGAATGAGGAGATATTAGTACAATGGTCCCATAACAGGACATGGCACATTGGCCACTAGGAAAGGGCTGGCCTAGCTGTTCCTCTATCAACTGCTCACAGCCATGTACGGAGGCCAGACATGCCCAGCGGGCGCCATTTTGCTTGACTCTTACAATTGGAAAGGAATTATAAAAAAATAACACAATTTTAGACTTGGTTCTCATTGGTCCGTAGCTCCCGCCTGGTCCTCAGACGCTGACGGCAAGGCCTCTAGCATGTTGCACGGCGGCCATGGGTCAGGTGATAACTTGTTAATGTGTGGGGGTCAGACTGCCAAGACCTGCACCAACTAGGAAAATGGGGAACCTTTATCCCCATTAGGATGGTGTGGCAGTGCCCATGTTGGACCACTGCTCCATTCATTCTCAATGGGCTGCCGAGAGCTGTGCTTGGCTTTATCCAGCAGCCCCATAGAAATGAATGGACCTGATACGCCATCGGGATAAAGGTTCCCTGCTCTGTGCAGGTTTCAGTGGTTGGACCCCCACCAATCAGCAAATTATCACTGGACAACCCCTTTAATGGTGTGCATGGCGCCTAGTCAGTGTGGGAGGTGGTGGTGACCTAAAAGTCAGCGCCAGAAGGAGCCAGTGGAGGACCTGGTAGGGAACTGTATCAGGACAGATAAGGGAATTACAAGACTTGATTTTTTTTTTTACACTTTCCTCCATTTCTTATGCTCGGAGATCTTCTATCTCCAATCAGGTCTGTTTTAAATTTGACCGAAAAAAAAAAAATTGGACGCAAATCAAATTTCTACCTGTACTGAGGATTTCGCGCCCACACTCCTGTGCCCACCGAGGCTCCCACGATGACCATTAACTTCCAGAGCCATACTGGTGTGAAGACCGCCCAGTAGCTCCATTGTATAATGCCGTCCAAGCGCAGAGACAAAAGGACGGAGAACAGCAGCAAACAAGCGTAGATCAGAAATTTACTGCAAAACACAAAGACGCAAGCGGTAAATAGTGATAACATCATTCTCGAGAAGGATACAGAGGGCCTGGCAGGCCACGTTCACACAATGAGGATTTGGTGCAATTTTGATGCTGCAGCTATTTTCTGCACCAATTAGCTAATTTAGGTTAACTGCATTTTTTGTTGCTTTTTTCCAGTTTTTCACTCAGTGGTGTAGTTGTGGCCATGGTCTTCTCACCCAACGCTGGGAGCAGGGGCTTCTGGTTATGATGACAGTCGCTCAATAACTACAAGGGGATCATTTCCACTACAGAATTAATGGAGGACGGAGTAGTAAGGTGGAAAAGCTGGAAGCTTCCGTGATAGCGACCCGATGAAAGGGTCTCACTCGGCTCATCACACGGCTTCCCGGACTACTAAGCAGCAAATCCACCCAGGCAGTGGCACAGACGGAAGCCATTGTGCAAGAACAGTATATAAGGGAGCGATCGCCAAGGTGCAGACAGAAGGGGGCGATCACTGAGGTGCAGACAGAAGGGGCGATCACTGAGGTGCAGATATAAGGGGGCGATCACTGAGGTGCAGATATAAGGGGGCGATCACTGAGGTGCAGACAGAAGGGGGCGATCACTGAGGTGCAGATATAAGGGGGGGGGATCGCTGAGGTGCAGATATAAGGGGGGGATCGCTAAGGTGCAGATATAAGGGGGGATCGCTGAGGTGCAGATATAAGGGGGGGATCGCTGAGGTGCAGACAGAAGGGGGCGATCGCTGAGGTGCAGACAGAAGGGGGCGATCACTGAGGTGCAGACAGAAGGGGGCGATCACTGAGGTGCAGATATAAGGGGGGGGATCGCTGAGGTGCAGATATAAGGGGGGGATCGCTAAGGTGCAGATATAAGGGGGGGGGATCGCTGAGGTGCAGATATAAGGGGGGGATCGCTGAGGTGCAGATATAAGGGGGGGGGGGGATCGCTGAGGTGCAGATATAAGGGGGCGATCACTGAGGTGCAGACAGAAGGGGGCGATCACTGAGGTGCAGATATAAGGGGGCGATCACTGAGGTGCAGATATAAGGGGGCGATCACTGAGGTGCAGATATAAGGGGGCGATCACTGAGGTGCAGACATAAGGGGGGATCACTGAGGTGCAGACAGAAGGGGGCGATCACTGAGGTGCAGACAGAAGGGGGCGATCACTGAGGTGCAGACAGAAGGGGGCGATCACTGAGGTGCAGACAGAAGGGGGCGATCACTGAGGTGCAGACAGAAGGGGGCGATCACTGAGGTGCAGACAGAAGGGGGCGATCACTGAGGTGCAGACAGAAGGGGGCGATCACTGAGGTGCAGACAGAAGGGGGCGATCACTGAGGTGCAGACAGAAGGGGGCGATCACTGAGGTGCAGACAGAAGGGGGCGATCACTGAGGTGCAGACAGAAGGGGGCGATCACTGAGGTGCAGACAGAAGGGGGCGATCACTGAGGTGCAGACAGAAGGGGGCGATCACTGAGGTGCAGACAGAAGGGGGCGATCACTGAGGTGCAGACAGAAGGGGGCGATCACTGAGGTGCAGACAGAAGGGGGCGATCACTGAGGTGCAGACAGAAGGGGGCGATCACTGAGGTGCAGACAGAAGGGGGCGATCACTGAGGTGCAGACAGAAGGGGGCGATCACTGAGGTGCAGACAGAAGGGGGCGATCACTGAGGTGCAGACAGAAGGGGGCGATCACTGAGGTGCAGACAGAAGGGGGCGATCACTGAGGTGCAGACAGAAGGGGGCGATCACTGAGGTGCAGACAGAAGGGGGCGATCACTGAGGTGCAGACAGAAGGGGGCGATCACTGAGGTGCAGACAGAAGGGGGCGATCACTGAGGTGCAGACAGAAGGGGGCGATCACTGAGGTGCAGACAGAAGGGGGCGATCACTGAGGTGCAGACAGAAGGGGGCGATCACTGAGGTGCAGACAGAAGGGGGCGATCACTGAGGTGCAGACAGAAGGGGGCGATCACTGAGGTGCAGACAGAAGGGGGCGATCACTGAGGTGCAGACAGAAGGGGGCGATCACTGAGGTGCAGATATAAGGGGGCGATCACTGAGGTGCAGATATAAGGGGGCGATCACTGAGGTGCAGATATAAGGGGGCGATCACTGAGGTGCAGATATAAGGGGGCGATCACTGAGGTGCAGACAGAAGGGGGCAATCACTGAGGTGCAGACAGAAGGGGGCAATCACTGAGGTGCAGACAGAAGGGGGCAATCACTGAGGTGCAGACAGAAGGGGGCAATCACTGAGGTGCAGACAGAAGGGGGCAATCACTGAGGTGCAGATATAAGGGGGGGATCGCTGAGGTGCAGATATAGGAGGGGGGGATCGCTGAGGTGCAGATATAAGGGGGCGATCACTGAGGTGCAGATATAAGGGGGCGATCACTGAGGTGCAGACAGAAGGGGGCAATCACTGAGGTGCAGACAGAAGGGGGCAATCACTGAGGTGCAGATATAAGGGGGGGATCGCTGAGGTGCAGATATAAGGGGGCGATCACTGAGGTGCAGATATAAGGGGGCGATCACTGAGGTGCAGATATAAGGGGGCGATCACTGAGGTGCAGATATAAGGGGGCGATCACTGAGGTGCAGATATAAGGGGGCGATCACTGAGGTGCAGATATAAGGGGGCGATCACTGAGGTGCAGATATAAGGGGGCGATCACTGAGGTGCAGATATAAGGGGGCGATCACTGAGGTGCAGATATAAGGGGGCGATCACTGAGGTGCAGATATAAGGGGGCGATCACTGAGGTGCAGATATAAGGGGGCGATCACTGAGGTGCAGACAGAAGGGGGCAATCACTGAGGTGCAGATATAAGGGGGGGATCGCTGAGGTGCAGATATAAGGGGGGGGGATCGCTGAGGTGCAGATATAAGGGGGGGATCGCTAAGGTGCAGATATAAGGGGGGGATCGCTGAGGTGCAGATATAAGGGGGGGATCGCTGAGGTGCAGATATAAGGGGGGGATCGCTGAGGTGCAGATATAAGGGGGGGGGATCGCTAAGGTGCAGTGCAGATATAAGGGGGGGATCGCTAAGGTGCAGATATAAGGGGGGGATCGCTGAGGTGCAGATATAAGGGGGGGATCGCTGAGGTGCAGATATAAGGGGGGGATCGCTGAGGTGCAGATATAAGGGGGGGATCGCTGAGGTGCAGATATAAGGGGGGGGATCGCTGAGGTGCAGATATAAGGGGGGGATCGCTGAGGTGCAGACATAAGGGGGCAATCACTGAGGTGCAGACAGAAGGGGGCAATCACTGAGGTGCAGACAGAAGGGGGCAATCACTGAGGTGCAGACAGAAGGGGGCAATCACTGAGGTGCAGATATAAGGGGGGGATCGCTGAGGTGCAGATATAGGGGGGGGGGGATCGCTGAGGTGCAGATATAAGGGGGCGATCACTGAGGTGCAGACAGAAGGGGGCAATCACTGAGGTGCAGACAGAAGGGGGCAATCACTGAGGTGCAGACAGAAGGGGGCAATCACTGAGGTGCAGACAGAAGGGGGCAATCACTGAGGTGCAGACAGAAGGGGGCAATCACTGAGGTGCAGACAGAAGGGGGCAATCACTGAGGTGCAGACAGAAGGGGGCAATCACTGAGGTGCAGACAGAAGGGGGCAATCACTGAGGTGCAGACAGAAGGGGGCAATCACTGAGGTGCAGACAGAAGGGGGCAATCACTGAGGTGCAGACAGAAGGGGGCAATCACTGAGGTGCAGACAGAAGGGGGCAATCACTGAGGTGCAGACAGAAGGGGGCAATCACTGAGGTGCAGACAGAAGGGGGCAATCACTGAGGTGCAGACAGAAGGGGGCAATCACTGAGGTGCAGACAGAAGGGGGCAATCACTGAGGTGCAGATATAAGGGGGGGATCGCTGAGGTGCAGATATAGGGGGGGGGGGATCGCTGAGGTGCAGATATAAGGGGGCGATCACTGAGGTGCAGATATAAGGGGGCGATCACTGAGGTGCAGATATAAGGGGGCGATCACTGAGGTGCAGATATAAGGGGGCGATCACTGAGGTGCAGATATAAGGGGGCGATCACTGAGGTGCAGATATAAGGGGGCGATCACTGAGGTGCAGATATAAGGGGGCGATCACTGAGGTGCAGATATAAGGGGGCGATCACTGAGGTGCAGACAGAAGGGGGCAATCACTGAGGTGCAGATATAAGGGGGGGATCGCTGAGGTGCAGATATAAGGGGGGGGGGGATCGCTGAGGTGCAGATATAAGGGGGGGATCGCTAAGGTGCAGATATAAGGGGGGGATCGCTGAGGTGCAGATATAAGGGGGGGATCGCTGAGGTGCAGATATAAGGGGGGGTTCGCTGAGGTGCAGATATAAGGGGGGGGGATCGCTAAGGTGCAGTGCAGATATAAGGGGGGGATCGCTAAGGTGCAGATATAAGGGGGGGATCGCTGAGGTGCAGATATAAGGGGGGGATCGCTGAGGTGCAGATATAAGGGGGGGATCGCTGAGGTGCAGATATAAGGGGGGGGATCGCTGAGGTGCAGATATAAGGGGGGGATCGCTGAGGTGCAGATATAAGGGGGGGATCGCTGAGGTGCAGATATAAGGGGGGGATCGCTGAGGTGCAGATATAAGGGGGGGGATCGCTAAGGTGCAGATATAAGGGGGGGATCGCTAAGGTGCAGATATAAGGGGGGGATCGCTGAGGTGCAGATATAAGGGGGGGATCGCTGAGGTGCAGATATAAGGGGGGGATCGCTGAGGTGCAGATATAAGGGGGGGATCGCTAAGGTGCAGATATAAGGGGGGGATCGCTGAGGTGCAGATATAAGCGGGGGATCGCTGAGGTGCAGATATAAGGGGGGGGAAATCGCTGAGGTGCAGATATAAGGGGGGGGATCGCTGAGGTGCAGATATAAGGGGGGGATCGCTGAGGTGCAGATATAAGGGGGCGATCGCTGAGGTGCAGATATAAGGGGGCGATCGCTGAGGTGCAGATATAAGGGGGCGATCGCTGAGGTGCAGATATAAGGGGGCGATCGCTGAGGTGCAGATATAAGGGGGCGATCGCTGAGGTGCAGATATAAGGGGGCGATCGCTGAGGTGCAGATATAAGGGGGCGATCGCTGAGGTGCAGATATAAGGGGGCGATCGCTGAGGTGCAGATATAAGGGGGCGATCGCTGAGGTGCAGATATAAGGGGGCGATCGCTGAGGTGCAGATATAAGGGGGCGATCGCTGAGGTGCAGATATAAGGGGGCGATCGCTGAGGTGCAGATATAAGGGGGCGATCGCTGAGGTGCAGATATAAGGGGGCGATCGCTGAGGTGCAGATATAAGGGGGCGATCGCTGAGGTGCAGATATAAGGGGGCGATCGCTGAGGTGCAGATATAAGGGGGCGATCGCTGAGGTGCAGATATAAGGGGGCGATCGCTGAGGTGCAGATATAAGGGGGCGATCAGTGAGGTGCAGATATAAGGGGGCGATCGCTGAGGTGCAGATATAAGGGGGGGATCACTGAGGTGCAGACAGAAGGGGGCGATCACTGAGGTGCAGACAGAAGGGGGCGATCACTGAGGTGCAGACAGAAGGGGGCGATCACTGAGGTGCAGATATAAGGGGGCGATCAGTGAGGTGCAGATATAAGGGGGCGATCACTGAGGTGCAGATATAAGGGGGCGATCACTGAGGTGCAGATATAAGGGGGCGATCACTGAGGTGCAGGTATAAGGGGGGATCACTGAGGTGCAGGTATAAGGGGGGATCACTGAGGTGCAGATATAAGGGGGCGATCACTGAGGTGCAGATATAAGGGGGCGATCACTGAGGTGCAGATATAAGGGGGCGATCACTGAGGTGCAGATATAAGGGGGCGATCACTGAGGTGCAGATATAAGGGGGGGATCACTGAGGTGCAGATATAAGGGGGCGATCAGTGAGGTGCAGATATAAGGGGGCGATCACTGAGGTGCAGATATAAGGGGGCGATCACTGAGGTGCAGATATAAGGGGGCGATCACTGAGGTGCAGATATAAGGGGGCGATCAGTGAGGTGCAGATATAAGGGGGGGGGGATCACTGAGGTGCATATATAAGGGGGCGATCACTGAGGTGCAGATATAAGGGGGCGATCACTGAGGTGCAGATATAAGGGGGCGATCAGTGAGGTGCAGATATAAGGGGGGGGGATCACTGAGGTGCAGGTATAAGGGGGGATCACTGAGGTGCAGATATAAGGGGGGCGATCACTGAGGTGCAGATATAAGGGGGGATCACTGAGGTGCAGATATAAGGGGGGATCACTGAGGTGCAGATATAAGGGGGCGATCACTGAGGTGCAGATATAAGGGGGCGATCACTGAGGTGCAGATATAAGGGGGCGATCACTGAGGTGCAGATATAAGGGGGGATCACTGAGGTGCAGATATAAGGGGGGGGATCACTGAGGTGCAGATATAAGGGGGGATCACTGAGGTGCAGATATAAGGGGGGGGATCACTGAGGTGCAGATATAAGGGGGGATCACTGAGGTGCAGATATAAGGGGGCGATCACTGAGGTGCAGATATAAGGGGGCGATCACTGAGGTGCAGATATAAGGGGGGGGATCACTGAGGTGCAGGTATAAGGGGGGGGATCACTGAGGTGCAGATATAAGGGGGCGATCACTGAGGTGCAGATATAAGGGGGCGATCACTGAGGTGCAGATATAAGGGGGGGGATCACTGAGGTGCAGGTATAAGGGGGGGGGATCACTGAGGTGCAGATATAAGGGGGGCGATCACTGAGGTGCAGATATAAGGGGAGATCACTGAGGTGCAGGTATAAGGGGGGATCACTGAGGTGCAGATATAAGGGGGCGATCACTGAGGTGCAGATATAAGGGGGGCGATCACTGAGGTGCAGATATAAGGGGAGATCACTGAGGTGCAGGTATAAGGGGGGGATCACTGAGGTGCAGATATAAGGGGGGGGATCACTGAGGTGCAGATATAAGGGGAGATCACTGAGGTGCAGGTATAAGGGGGGGATCACTGAGGTGCAGGTATAAGGGGGGGATCACTGAGGTGCAGATATAAGGGGGCGATCACTGAGGTGCAGGTATAAGGGGGGATCACTGAGGTGCAGGTATAAGGGGGGGGGGGGGATCACTGAGGTGCAGATATAACACACAGACCGCTATGATATGAGGTGAGCCTATGACCGGGGCCACACACGGTGGTCGGCAGGATATGAGGACCATCCCCGCTCCCTCCCAGTGTCCGGCCGCCCAGGCCCCCGCTCCTCGGCCCCAGCTCGTTTCCTCCTCCCCATCTTCAGCCATTTCCTCCCTATGTCTAGGCCTCAAGTTCGTGTCCGTCTCCAGGACGCCTCTCGCACCGGTCCCCGGCTCCCCCGTACACGCACTCGCTGACCTGGGGTTGAAGTCCTGGAAGAGACCCCGGAGGTTCATGGTGTAATCCCCTCTCCGGGCTAAGGAGCGGACATTGCGATCTCCTCCGCTGCGAGCCGCCGTAATTCCGCTACATAACGCGCACACGTTCCTTCTCTGCTGTGACGCGACTGCGGCTCTGCTCTTGTACTACACACACTACGGTACAAGAGTTCTTATAAGGAAATGAGAGCAGTAGCCGCTTCCTAGTCCCCGCAGTGCAGCACACGGCGCCGCAGGGAGCACAGGGGCACACGGCTACGGCCGGTACGGCGCAGCAAGGAGGAATACCCCGCCCCTAATCTAAGTGTCCTCCCCCAGATTTACTTACTCAGGAGGCAATAGCCTCTGCTGCCCCCATAGCAGCAGAGCAGAGTGCCCCCATAGCAGCAGAGCAGAGTGCCCCCATAAATGGCACCGTGTGTCTGTATAGCGCCACAGTGCTCCCATAAAATAGAGTGTCTTTGATTCGGGGCACAGGTCGCCAGCCTGCTGGGTGTCATTTTGAAGAATTTAGCACAAAACACGACAAGGAAAAACCTGAAGATAGAAAAGAAATATGATCACTTCACAAAAAACCCCAAGTCTATGATCGGGACACTTACTGGTTCCTGATTGGTTGCAGCAGTCACATGACAGTCACCTCCATAAGAGGAAGCCAGCAGATCGGGGTGGCGATGCAGCAGAACGACGACTGCCTGATACGGAAGTGAAACTGCTTGATCTGTCGCAAATTTTAATTAGGCCCAGATATTGTCCCAGATAATTTTTTTGAAAAGTAGGTCAAAACAGGCGGGGCCAACCTGTTAAACTTACGCCACAAAATTGGTGTAAATTCTGATAGAAATATATTCCGGCCCTGCAGGCTGCACATCTCTGGTGACGGCACACGGCGGCTGAAAGATGCGCCAGACTCAGTAAGGCCGGTTTCACATTTGCGGTTGTGTCCGCAGCGTTTCTGACCCATACATCCGCATGCGTCTTGATTTCATATCTTTTACATTGTAGGCGCCGGTGAATGCGTTCGCCCGCGTTTGCTTACGCATGCGTCTTTTCGCTGTGTGCGGCTGACACACCATGTCAGAATTTTTGAGGCGTCAAATTTCCGCCGCCATACGTATGCGGACGCTTGCGGAAGGAGTGCGTCAAAACAACGCATTACAGTCTATGGGAACATGTTTGCACAAGGGTCTACATACAGAAATCCCATGAGCCCACTGGGCGTGGCTTGTGTCAATGAAAGTCTCCTTGAAACATTTTTTCATAACAAACGCATGCGCATAAACAATGCGAATGCATGCCAACATTGCTTTTTTTATCCATCGTGCGTAAGTTGATGTGGATAAAAAAAGCAGCGTTATTATGCAGTTGCGTACAAAACGCTGCGGACTCAACCGCAAATGTGAACCTAGCCTTAATGGCTCCCACACCGCTTGTCATTCCTGTCTCCCACGGACCCTTCCTGAAGACTCGCGTACTAATCACCAGTCTTGATGAATCAGGGCCAGTTCCTTAATATTGCAGCTTCTTTCAGCTGTGATCTGCCGCTTCGTCGTGGCCCCTGAGGTCACCTTACCAGATTTTTCTCCTATAGATTTTCGCTGCTCAATAATCTCAGCGTCTCACAATTCCAGTAAAACAATGGGATTTATAGCAATCTCCTGCCCACTGTGCTTTCATTACACAGCATGTGGTCTGCACAGGACTGTATCAATAAAGTTTTGTCAAACACAAACCAGCTTTATTTAAAACATGACACAACAAAAGACAAAAAGCTATAAAAGTGTGATACCATCACATGTTAAAAAAAAAGGCACTGAAAAAACACAAGTAAAGTAATTTAGCTGTAGGAGCAGTAATGCAGCAGATAATCAGCAACATCAACAGCTCGTGTGGACCCCACAGATTGCGCGTCACAATCAAAACTGAATTGATATTTTTTATTGCGGCAATTTTTGTGGCAACAAAGTTCTAAAACCGTCACAAATTATTATGTCCTAAAGCAGTGTCGGACTGGGGTGCCAAGGGACCACCAGTAACATTGACTTTGAGGGAGGGGCACTTTTCACCTGCATACAAATATTACAAGATGCTGGTTCACAAATTTACCTATATCTCTATACAATAATAACCTGGGTAGTTTGGTTAATGAATGATGAGATGCTGCTTTTTCTGTACAGAGAGAATCAAGTGAATTATAACAAGTACTGCCCATACAGTGGGGTTGGGGGCCCAGGTCTGTACAGGGGCCCACCGGGGGATTCCCCTGTTACCCTGTGGGCAAGTCCGAGCCTGTCCTGAAGTCTGACGTCTCAGTGTTGTTATACACGGTCTGTAAGTCTACGTTCACATTTGCGGTCTGCGCCGCAGCGTCGCTGCATGCGTCATGCGCCCCTATATTTAACATGGGGGCGCATGGACATGCGTCGCACTTGCATTTTGCGCCGCATGCGTCCCTGCGGCGCCCGCGTCCGGGCGCAGAGGACGCAGCAAGTTGCATTTTTGCTGCGTCCAAAATCAATGAAAAAAAGGACGCATGCGGCGCAAAACGCAGCGTTGTGCATGCGTTTTGCTGCGTTTTTGTTTGCGTTGTGCGCTGCGGCGCACAACGCAAATGTGAACGTAGCCTAATTCATCGCTTCCAGTTCAGTCACTGTAGTGTCATGATCTGGGGGCAGGCAGCAGCTGTATGGGCAGGCACTGAGCATTGCCTCCATAGCTGTATCTAGTCCAATCCTACACAATGTCCCGTCCTCCTCCGGCAGCTGCCCCCAATCACAGAGCTCCTCTCACACATGTAGGAAGCAGAGACTTCATCTGCACAGAGGTGACGGGAAAGTGCAGCATGAAATCCCCAGATTCCTCCATCCCTGGGCTCCTATGTCTTCTCCTTGTATTGTCTCCTGTCACTGATGGACTGGCCCCCAGAAGACTGCAGACATCAGCCACCGGTATGTGACCCCATGTGTATGGAAAGGGGGCACCGACACACACAGAAAACTAGGCAACACTTATTTTGTTACAGAAACAAGTTCTGGGACTTTTTCAGTGACAAACCAATAAGCATAAGATCTAATGGCGGAAGCGCCCTGCCCAGCGGTGCTGTCTCTTTTCCTGTTTCTTTAAATAATAATAGTGTGACTGCACTTATACCGTGTTCACATACAACAGGTACAACCCGCAAACACCTTGTATTGTGTGCAGACTGTTCCACAGAAATCCATTGTTATCTGTAAAACCTGCGGAAAATGTAAAAAAACTAACTGTGCTTTATTCACCCTTTGAGTCTCCGCTTCTTCTTCTGGTGTCTGTTAGGCTGCCGTCACACATTCAGTATTTGGTCAGGATTTTACCTCAGTTTGTGTAAGCCAAAACCAGGAGTGGAACAATTAGAGGAAAAGTATAATAGAAACATAGGCACCACTTCTGCATTTATCACCCACTCCTGGTTTGGGCTTACAAATACTGAGGTAAAATACTGACCAAAAGACTGCTAGTGTGACGGCAGCCTTATTGTTTTCACTGCTGATGTCACGTCAACAGCGCTGCAACCAATCATTGCGCTAAGTGGCTCTGAGCAAAGTCGCTGCAATCACTGCCTGCAGTGCTGTCAATGTGATGTCCCTGCCACAGACAATAAGAGACGCCAGAAGTGTCAGAGACTCCGCATTGAACCTGACTAGGGTGAGTAAAGCACAGCTGGTTTTCCTAAAGCAAACTGCACCTGGGGACAGGAGTGTTCTGCAAAGGAAAACACCTTTAGGGCTGTCCCACACGTCCAGATAATTCCGGTACCGGAATAAATCGGTACCGGAGTTATCCGTGTCCGTGTGCCTGGGAACTCACGGAGGCCATACCTGCGGCACACGTGTGCCGCCCGTATGGCGAGTGGGTACCACACGGAGCGTGTGGTACCCACTCTGCATGGTGCTGAAGCTGCGATTCATATCATCCCTGCAGCAACGTTTGCTGCAGGGAAAATATGAAGAATAGTGTTTAAAATAAAGATCCATGTGTCCGCCGCCCCCCCACCCCCTGTGCGCCCCCCCCGCTGGTCAGAAAATACTCACCCGGATCCCCCGTCGGCAGTCGCTCCTTCCTGGTCTGGCCGCGGCTTACTGTATGCGGTCACGTGGGGCCGCTCATTTACACTCATGAATAGGCGGCTCCGCCCCTATTGGAGGTGGAGCCACATATTCATGAGTGTAATCGGCCGCATACAGTAGAGAAGCCGCGGCCAGACCAGGAAGGAGCGACTGCCGACGGGGGATCCGGGTGAGTATTTTCTGACCAGCGGGGGGGGCGCACAGGGGGTGGGAGGGCGGCGGACACCTAAATCTTTATTTTTAACACTATTCTTCATATTTTCTCTATAGCAAACGCTGCTGCAGGGAACATATGAATACCGGCTTCAGCACCATGTGGGGGGGACAGCGCTTACTGTAGCGCTGTCTCCGGCACGCACACGGACCCCAGACGGAGAATGTCCGTGTGAGGTCTGTGTTTTACGCGGACCCATTGACTCTATTGGGTCCGTGTAAAACGTGCGCTCCCACGAACACTGACATGTCTCCGTGTTTGGCACACGGAGACACGGTCCGCACACGGTCCGCACAAAATCAATGACATCTGAACAGATGCATTGATTTTTATGGGTCTACGTGTGTCAGTGTCTCCGGTACGGGAGGAAACTGTCACCTCACGTACCGGAGCCACTGACGTGTGAAACCGGCCTTAAAGGGAACCTGTCACCTGAATGTGGCGGGACCAGTTTTGGGTCATAGGGGTGGGGTTTTCGGGTGTTTGATTCACCCTTTCCTTACCCGCTGGCTGCATGCTGGCCGCAATATTGGATTGAAGTTCATTCTCTGTCCTCCGTAGTACACCCCTCCCCGGAACACAGCGAAATACTTCCGGGACATAGTGCGCCGGCGCATGCGCACTAATGCTTTTCGGCTTTGCTCGCAGTTGGGCAAAGCATACTGCGCGTGTGCAAGGCAAGATTGCCTTGCGCAGGCATGTACTACGGAGGACACAGCATGAACATCAATCAAATATTGCGGCCAGCATGCAGCCAGCGGGTAAGGAAAGGGTGAATCAAACACCCAAAAGCTCCGCCTATATGACCGCAAACCTGTCCCGCCAAATTCAGGTGACAGGTTCCCTTTAAAGGGTCTTTAGAACCCAGAGAAGGATAACTAGCTTCCTCTTCTCCACCTTCTCCCTGCGTCAGAGCAGCGTGTCCGCACTAAGTTTATGGGGAATCGCGATGTTGGACTTCCACAGTTAGAGCCAATGCTGAGCATGCGGAGAATCTTAGTGGTGCAGGCAAGAGGCAGAAAGAAACCCCAGCCTTAGGCTATGTGCACACGTTCAGGATTTCTTGCAGAAATTTCCAGAGCAAAACCAGACATTTTCTGCAAGAAATCTGCATGTGTTTTTCTCACGTTTTTACCGCGTTTTTGCGGATTTTTCCGGAGGTTCCCAATGCAATAATATAGTGGGAAATCCGCCAAAAATCCGCAAAATTAATGAACATGCTGCGTTTTTTACCACGATGTGTTTTTTTCGCGGAAAAAAATGCATCATGTGCACAAAAATTGCGGAATGCTTTCTAAATGATGGGATGCATAATGTATGCATTTTTTTCGCATTTTTATAGCGAAAAAACGCAAAAAAAACGTGAAAAATCTGCAACGTGTGCACACAGCCTTAATGTTGAATAGCTTACTGCTCACTACTGTGGTCTAGCACTAGTGGTTGAACATGCATAGTGTATACAAGCTCTTTACTAGTTGAGCTTGTAAGCACGACCCTAAAGCCCACCAGGAATCACTGGAGCTACTGTTGACACCTGATCCTAGCCAAGTATGCATATTTTTGTATTATATATACAAACTGTATATGTTATGTATAGCTCAGGAGTCTCACAGATGGAGATTGCTGCCTATGTCAGTCCTTTGACACCCCAAAACACAACTACAAGGTGGTGAAGGGTTGCTTTAGCATCTGGATTTGTAATCTTCACTGTCCTATTAGATCCTGCCAATGGCATGGTCTAATAGGCTGCCAGTTGGTGTTATCTGAGATAAGTAGTGCAGAGTATTATCTATGTGATCCAAAAATCACACGTTTACCTTGTAGGACTAAAACATATTGAATAGAAATGATAATAGCCATAGTACTATAACTCTTTTGGTAGCCCCTTGGTGTAACTGGTTATCACCTTTTCCACTTCAGGTGATGTGACCGGTAAGAATGTGCTCCTGGTAATTGTCGATGACCTCCGGACAAGCCTTGGCTGTTACGGTGACAGTCTTGTGAAATCTCCAAACATTGACCAGCTGGCATCTAATAGTGTCCTGTTTACAAATGCCTATGCCCAGGTGAGGGGTGCGTCATGCAATCAATCACTACTTATGGAAGAACACATATGTCACCAATGTGATCTTCTCAAGTGTATCTAATACTAATCAGATCATTTTAACAGGGTTCTCCCTTTACTTAAAGAAGCACTCCTCCTCCCGTCAAAGTGTTTATCCTCTTCATATATTGCAGTCCCATATCTTACAGTGCTGTGTACTTACAATTGCTCATTTTACCTTTCTACTCAGTTAATTCTTTTCTCTGCTTTATGTAGAAACAGGAAGTATCTTTCTGTACATGAGTTAGTTATCCTCATCTTCCACTCCTGACCAAACTGTTCCCCCCTCTCCCCTACCAGGGACATTTGCAGTGACTGATGACTTGTACAGGTAAAATTGACCTCCTGTTTCTACATAGAGCTTAGAAGGATTCAGCTAGTCAGTTATTAATCACGTGATGTCATAGATCTGATGGGAATTAGAAGAATTATCTGGGTAGAAAGGCAAAATGAGCAATATGAGTAATATGATGATTGCTGTATATTAAGAGGATAAAAACTTTGCTGGGAGGAGGAGGAATGCTTTTTTAATATCGCTTCTAAGAAGTTGTCTAGGATTTTTTTTAAATGGGCAAAGTACAGGAAGTGGTATAAAATAAGATAACCATTACCTATTCTGTTCCCCAGCCATCTGGTATTCTCCATCAGTTTTGCATTTATGATATCACTTCCATCATTTACGTGACCACTTCAGCCAATCATTGGCCTCAGAGGTAACTCTAAGACATCCTGTGACCACTAAAGTCAGTGCAGCGTTCATGTGAATGATGATGTGGCAGTGGGACTGAATAGGGGAGTAGTGCTTCTTTTATTATTTTGTACCATTTTCTTAGGCTGTTTTTCAAAGGCACCTCCTTCAAAATGAAGCAAGACATGGTGTCCTCAGTGGGGGGAACCTCAGCAGTTGTCACGTGCACTACCACAATGGAGTTTTCCATAGGTGCTGTTCTAGAAATGTTTCCTAAATTTGCTTTCTGGACATATCTCATATATGGCACCCCATTCATGTCAGTGGATGCCATAAATATAAAGGTGTACATGCCACAGAGGCAGATCATGTGGCAATACTGGGGTTGCTGTGTAGGGGTGCATACATGATTTGTGTCACTTCTTCATTGAGTGGACGAAAGGTAAGAACCCATGGCGGGGACCTCACCAAGAAAAGAGGCAAATTGCCAGACTGGTGCAAACCGGGAGAGGCTGCCCATATATATAGACTGTACCTGTTTACTGCCTCATCTCTATATTCAGTATGTGTTTTATAAATCACCTGAATTGATACTGTTCTGTACGGTAGCTGTCATACCATCATACTATCAATGCCATCCTGCATTATATTCATTATAAATATACATGGTGAATCTTACAAATCATCACCCTTAATATACTCTCATGATGGACCAATTTTTCTGATTGGGGCTTGCTGTGCACTTGCTGGCGAAACGGCACCATTCAGATGAATGAAATTCATTTTCACTAACAGAAATCTGCAAAAAAAATGCACCGCATGTGAACATAGTTTTCTGATGTGTATGAATATTGCAGTTACATACTTGTTATAGCTCCCCCTGGTGGTGTTCTTATGCCTAATCTGCCCGCTGCTGATGGTCACACATGCTCAGTAGCAGTCAGAGGTTTCTTATCAATGCTAAATACATTAGCCGGACAGTGAAAGGAGATGTTAAAAACACCAGGAGGTGCCAAAATAAGTAACAGCAGCATCTATACCAGGAGCATTAATTTAAGGGAACACTTCATCTGTATTGCATTATCAATCTGATTATACCAGTCAATTTATTAAAAATGACCACAGCATAAATTATTATAAAGATAATAGATTTGTGAAATTATAATTGCACTGTAATGACATTTATTATTCTTGATTAGATAAATAAAAATCTGATGTCACTGGACAACTGGCAGCAGCTCCTCTATTATAATTAAATTAGCAAGGAGTCAGCCCGTCTTCATGGAGACCAAATAGCATGTGTATTTCCTCGCTAGCAAAGGGATGCTAAAATACGCCAGTAAGCATAATTGCCTTAAGAAGGACCGAATGTTTCCAGTCCACACCAGGAACATTACCCAACTTAATGGAAATACAGATTGCTCCTACTCCTGCACTGAAAAGAAGCACTTCACCTTTTTAAATGGTGTTTATTTGTATTGGCAGAACAGGGGTTAATCGGCCATGTTGGAAACTCTGAGTCTGAGCTCTCAGCTGAGCTCGGTTAGCTATTCCCATCCCCTTTACAATCTGGGTCCTGATTGAAACCCATGTCAGAGCTAGCGTTTGCTGCATGGCTTGGAGGAGAGGTGTTTTGGTGGTTATATGCAAAGAAGTTTGGAGGAGTCATCTGTGACTGTTGCGTGGGTTTGTAAGTGTAATAATTCCCTTCCCTCCTCTCATTTTGGTTTTTCCCCATCCTCTACTCCCTGGTGCATTCCTCTGTTATATGTGAGTGAATATCTGTATGCCTGGTATTTTCAGTTGTCCTTTTTCGTGTTGCCTTTTTCGTCTGGTTGGTGTACTACGGTGCGCAGCAGCTCCCTGGTGTTATGGACAGGGAAGGAGACCCTGGTCCCAGGTCAACCGACAACGGAGTCGTGACAAATAACCTACTGTCCACACAATTTACAGATATATCCATGGATTGTACTGACAGCAGGTTATTATCAATATGGAATGAAAATATTGCATTTCCATTGTACTGTGTGATGTCCCTGGTGTGGACTGGAGACGTCCAGTCCTTAGGGCAATCATGTTTACCTTCTTGTTTTAGCAGAGGTGTATCTAGGGTTTCTGGCACCCGGGGCAAGAATTCATTTTGGCGCCCCACCCCCCAACCAAGGACATATGACATATACGAGCTCCTCTCCCTAATGCTCTCAATGATCAGTGAAAAACAGAGAAGCAGGAAGAGAAGCTCGTTGTCACAAGACCATAAGTATGAAAATCGCATATAAGTGAAGTGTCCATGTGAAGACTACTGGAACCTGCAGAGCTGAATCCTGACATTGCAAACTTCTGAATTCTCACAATGAATGCACTGCACACTTTTAGGATTCTTCCTTGCCGGTGGACAGTCATGTCAGCACAAGCATGTGATTTGTATACTTCTGACCACATTCCGACTAGACGTGCCCGGCCTCACTCAGTTCATTATCATTGAGTGAGGCCACACAAGTCTAGTCAGCATGTGACCGCATGTACAGTATGTAAATCGCCAGCACGAGAGAATCCTGACAGTGTGCAGTGCGCACTGTGAGAACTCAGAAGTCTGCAGTCACAAAGAATGACTGCAGACTCATTACAATCCTGGATATCCCCTTTAATGCTCCTAACATAAATAAAAACATGAGAGTTAGTAAGTATCACAAATAACATTTACATCCAGGTACCTTATAGATGACGTCATCTCTGGAGTCATTCTCCTTCTTTTCTTCATCTTGTCCAGATTCCATGATGCGTTTTCTCATCCACAGCTCGTTGCTGCAGACTTCTATCTTCTCCGCTCTTTTGCAGAAAATCTCCACATGATGCCCTTAAAGATACAAGTGTCATTAAAGTGCTCCTGAATAAAAAATTGCCCCATCCCCAAATTCTCCCCACACATAATAAATCCCCCTATCCCCACTCAAATTGTCCACACATATTATTGTCCTCTACCCCACCCCATCATTGCTCTCTTCACCACCTCCATCATTGCCTTCTCCGTCACGCCCATCATTGCCCATTTCACCACCTCCATCATTTCCTGCCCCCAATCCCATCATTGCCCTTTTCACCTCATCCATCGTTTCCCCTCCCCCACCTTCCCCATCTTTGCCCATTCCACCACTTCCATCATTTCCTCCTCTACCACCATCCCCATCATTGCCCTTTCCACCACCGCCATCATTTTATCCTCCCCCACCATCCCCATCATTGCTCTCTCCCCGTCAGCCCCATCATTGCCCTCTCCTCCTCCACCAACCCCATCATTGCTCTCTCTCGTCAGCCCCATCATTGCCCTCTCCTCCTCCACCATCCCCATCATTGCCCTCTCCCCGTCAGCCCCATCATTGTTCTCTCCTCCCCCACCATCCCCATCATTGCCCTCTCCTCCCCCTACACACACACACACCATTTACTTTTCTGTACATTCCCCTGCAGCGCACCACACACACACACACACACACACACACACTCCTCTCACCTCTCCTCACGCTCTGCTGCAGCATCTCCATCGCCTTCCTCTGACACAGCCGGTAGCTGAATGATGACGTCATCCAGCGGCGCGTCTGTGTGAGAGGAAGTGCGGGCAGGAAGACAGATTCGCCCATGTTGGGAGCCGGCGCTCTGCAGCTTCTCTGTGCCGGCTGTCAGCTTGACAGTCGGCATAGAGAACAGCTGACTCCCAGACCGGGGGCGGCAGAATGCCGCCGCCGGGGGAGACACTGTGGACCGCCACATTAGGCGGCCCGACTGCGCCCCCCTGCCGGCTGCGCCCGGGGCACATGCCCCGGCTGCCCCCCCCTAGACACGCGACTGTGTTTTAGCACCCCTTTTCAAGCAAGAAAAATGCACAAAGAAAGTTTGGTCTTACGGGAACTGTTGACTCCTCACTAATTTATCTACTCTCAGGAGCTGCTGTCAGGTGTCCCCTGATATCAGATTTGTATTTTTCTAATCCATAATACAATCTATAACTTGTAGCAAATAACTTCTCTTTTCTGTACTACAGCAAGCAGTGTGTGCACCCAGTAGAGTGTCCTTCCTAACTGGAAGGAGACCTGAAACCACCAGATTGTTTGACTTTAACTCGTACTGGAGGAAGCACGCTGGGAATTACTCCACACTACCACAGTATTTTAAAGAACATGGTTACGTGACTATGTCGGTCGGGAAGGTTTTCCACCCAGGTAATGGGATTTTTTAATTTTTATGAAAATCAGTGCCAAATACCCAGAAGTTGATTCACGGGTTGTGGCCGTGTCACCATGTAGATTTCTATTTGATTGTTGATGGCTGTGTCAAACTGTTGTTTAGCAGCATAGCCATACAGACACTAACAATCAAACTGCTTTTGTCTGTAATCCACTTATAAACTATGTCACCGCACGAACACTGCCAGAAAAAGCTGAAGACTGCCGAGTGCAGTGAATACCGCCGGAAGGTAATCAGCAGCCCCAGAAGCAGATGCAGCCAGGAGACAGCGGGACGGGAGGACTCGTCGCTGGACAGGTAAGTATAATTATAATGTTTATTAATTTTATGCTTTCTTTTACAGGCCCTGGACCCAAACTGTAACACCGGTTTCCCATGGAAATCCATGTTCGGGACCTTGTGACCGAACACTATGTGTTTGGTATGGGCCCAAAACTTTACAGTTCAGGTTCGCCCATCCCTAGTGTCATGCGATTTTCATGCAAGTACAATCCGATTTCAACACCTAGCATCCGATTAACATCCAATTTACATGTGAATGTGATATGATTGCAATGCGATTTAACGTGAGCTTTTAGATAGAGCAATTCTCTATGTCATGTACACATAGTTTTCCAAGGAAATATTCTTAAAAGATATATATATATATATATATATATATATATGTATACGGTATACAGTGGGGCAAAAAAGTATTTAGTCAGTCAGCAATAGTGCAAGTTCCACCACTTAAAAAGATGAGAGGTGTCTGTAATTTACATCATAGGTAGACCTCAACTATGGGAGACAAACTGAGGAAAAAAAATCCAGAAAATCACATTGTCTGTTTTTTTATCATTTTATTTGCATTTTATGGTGGAAAATAAGTATTTGGTCAGAAACAAACAATCAAGATTTTTGGCTCTCACAGACCTGTAACTTCTTCTTTAAGAGTCTCCTCTTTCCTCCACTCATTACCTGTAGTAATGGCACCTGTTTAAACTTGTTATCAGTATAAAAAGACACCTGTGCACACCCTCAAACAGTCTGACTCCAAACTCCACTATGGTGAAGACTAAAGAGCTGTCAAAGGACACCAGAAACAAAATTGTAGCCCTGCACCAGGCTGGGAAGACTGAATCTGCAATAGCCAACCAGCTTGGAGTGAAGAAATCAACAGTGGGAGCAATAATTAGAAAATGGAAGACATACAAGACCACTGATAATCTCCCTCGATCTGGGGCTCCACGCAAAATCCCACCCCGTGGGGTCAGAATGATCACAAGAACGGTGAGCAAAAATCCCAGAACCACGTGGGGGGACCTAGTGAATGAACTGCAGAGAGCTGGGACCAATGTAACAAGGCCTACCATAAGTAACACACTACGCCACCATGGACTCAGATCCTGCAGTGCCAGACGTGTCCCACTGCTTAAGTCAGTACATGTCCGGGCCCGTCTGAAGTTTGCTAGAGAGCATTTGGATGATCCAGAGGAGTTTTGGGAGAATGTCCTATGGTCTGATGAAACCAAACTGGAACTGTTTGGTAGAAACACAACTTGTCGTGTTTGGAGGAAAAAGAATACTGAGTTGCATCCATCAAACACCATACCTACTGTAAAGCATGGTGGTGGAAACATCATGCTTTGGGGCTGTTTCTCTGCAAAGGGGCCAGGACGATTGATCCGGGTACATGAAAGAATGAATGGGGCCATGTATCGTGAGATTTTGAGTGCAAACCTCCTTCCATCAGCAAGGGCATTGAAGTTGAAACGTGGCTGGGTCTTTCAACATGACAATGATCCAAAGCACACCGGCTGGGCAACGAAGGAGTGGCTTCGTACGAGGCATTTCAAGGTCCTGGAGTGGCCTAGCCAGTCTCCAGATCTCAACCCTATAGAAAACTTTTGGAGGGAGTTGAAAGTCCGTGTTGCCAAGCGAAAAGCCAAAAACATCACTGCTCTAGAGGAGATCTGCATGGAGGAATGGGCCAAAATACCAACAACAGTGTGTGGATCTGAGTCCATGGTAGCGTAGTGTGTTACTTATGGTAGGCCTTGTTACATTGGTCCCAGCTCTCTGCAGTTCATTCACTAGGTCCCCCTGCGTGGTTCTGGGATTTTTGCTCACCGTTCTTGTGATCATTCTGACCCCACGGGGTGGGATTTTGCGTGGAGCCCCAGATCGAGGGAGATTATCAGTGGTCTTGAATGTCTTCCATTTTCTAATTATTGCTCCCACTGTTGATTTTTTCACTCCAAGCTGGTTGGCTATTGCAGATTCAGTCTTCCCAGCCTGGTGCAGGGCTACAATTTTGTTTCTGGTGTCCTTTGACAGCTCTTTGGTCTTCACCATAGTGGAGTTTGGAGTCAGACTGTTTGAGGGTGTGCACAGGTGTCTTTTTATACTGATAACAAGTTTAAACAGGTGCCATTACTACAGGTAATGAGTGGAGGAAAGAGGAGACTCTTAAAGAAGAAGTTACAGGTCTGTGAGAGCCAGAAATCTTGATTGTTTGTTTCTGACCAAATACTTATTTTCCACCATAATATGCAAATAAAATGATAAAAAACAGACACTGTGATTTTCTGGATTTTTTTGTCTCAGTTTGTCTCCCATAGTTGAGGTCTACCTATGATGTAAATTACAGACGCCTCTCATCTTTTTAAGTGGTGGAACTTGCACTATTGCTGACTGACTAAATACTTTTTTGCCCCACTGTATCTATTATATTTTGTTGGGTCACGCTGTGATTTTACTGTATGCAGCAGATGAATTGCCGGCTTTTCAATGGACATCGGTGTGTAAAAATCAGACGGCACTCTCATAGTCCAAGTGCTGTACGATTTTTTTTATTTTTCTCGCACCCCTTGACCTGCATTGGCGAGTCTCGTCAGAGATATGAGGACAATCGCAGCATTCTGCATTTTTTTTTCTCAGTCCGATTTCAACTGAGAAAAAAATCGCTGATAAGCAGGGACTTAGAGTTTAACATTGGTGTGATCACAATCTGATTTTTATCGGGTTTGCACTCATTCATTTTCCTCCCATATGAGTATGAGCTCTTTCTCTGGATATTTGGGTTCTGTTTTCTGGCTGCAGTTTCTTTAGCTTAGCACAGATGTTTTCATTTGTCTGCCTATCACCTTTTGGATGCAGCTTTATATTCAGTCGCCCTGCTGACATCTCCTGAAACAAAGAGTGAAAAATTTAAAGGGGTCTGAATACTTTCCATACCCTCTGTACCTATTAGGGTTCTCCAAAACTGTTAAACCAGTTTTGTTGACCCCCCCTTGCTTGTTTTATTGGTGCTCTCTGACAAAAGGAAGCATCAATAGTTACTATTTAGTAAGGAACATTTACTACTACATGTTTTTATGGTCTTCTTCAATAGATTTAGGCCACTGTATTGCATTATAGCATTTTATTTTGGTGATGGTTTTCTGTTAGTTTGTCCCTGTAGGGTCATAAGGGAGAGCCGACGTTGAGTGGGTGTCGAACTTAGGGTGTCAACCTCTGCGGCAAGGTAGGGTACGATAGGGACAGCGCACATCCCACCCCCTTTTTTAGAATCTTTACTATTAAGGTTATAATAACATTGTTAGTGGTTTACTATTTCTCTTTTACCCTAACAGATTTTGTTACTTAACTAATAAAAGTGATATTTTAGGGGTAATTTATTTTTTTGGTTATAAACAAAATAAGTACCGTAAAAAGCCAATTAGGTGAATACTTTAAGCCACTGTATATTCACTAAATTGTAAGAGTAATGAGCATCTTTGTACAGCTCTTTAGAATATGTTAGCACTATAAAGATGAATAAAATAATTAGTGTAAAATTTTTCTGACCGACTAACAGGCAAGCAATGAAAAATGTAAGCAATGCACATATACATATTTTTTGTGGCTCTTCTGGAGTCTCATGATGAGCCTCTAATACTGCATTGTTTTTCCATCCTTCTGTCACCCGTTAGGGATCTCATCCAACCACACTGATGACTACCCATACAGTTGGTCTGTTAGGCCTTACCACCCATCTACAGAGAAGTACGAGAACACAAAGGTATGCATAGTAATCGTGTGCTACATATCACTGTCCTACACAAGTCCCTCTACCCATATGCCTGACAAGTCTGCCCTCCCTGCGGTATCAATAATTGTGACCACCCAATAGCAGAGACGTCAGTCATATTTATTTTTTTCTGTCATTCTTACATGTATTACTTATACAGTAGTAGATTCAGGTTATGAGGAAAAGTTCCATTTTGTGGTCTGCAAAACTTAGGTTTTGATTTCTGGTATATAAATGTAACCATAAGCCACACAATACACTTGTCGCTGAGGGAAAAGAACCCTCCCTGGACACTTCAGACCGGTCCAATATGCAGGACAACTCCAGATAAATATAGTACAGAAAAAAAGGAGTAGATAAGTCCAAATCATTATTTTAAAACCAAAATTTAACCTTTATTAAACCATTAACAAATACACATCAAGATTAACATATCAAATATATCAAATATATAATATAATACCGCAAAGGATTTAAGAGGGAGACCTGAAGGTAGCCGGGTCAGGTGCACACTGCAAAGTACATCCCATATAAGAGTACGGGTGCAATTGATATATACAAGGTAAAAGTGAGCTGGGACGCTATACTAATCCATGTGTAACATGCGATAACCGCAACTCCTATCAGACGTTAAGTCCACAGCCCCTCTTCATAACATATGCATATGCATAATGTAAATTGCACACTTACCCATTATAACCTGTATAGGGGAGCAGTCTGCCCTTCACCCGGCGGCCCTGGACGCGCGTTTCGCGGAGTGGCTTTCTCAACAGGGTACATTTGATTTCTGGTGTAGAGCTTATCAGCAGTGAGGTCATGGGTCAGTACAGAATCTCATTCTGGATAGTTCAAAGTCACTGTAAGGCGACTTATAGGCCATACAATGTTCCTCTACTATTTCAAATGTGCAACTAGCCTCTTCAGAGAGGAAGAGGATGGGGTCTCTAGTTCAACCTATTGGAAGGAGCAATCGTAGAAGTCAATATCGACCCTTCATATTGACTTTCAGGATTTCTCCTTGCAGTAGATGGTACTAGAGGCCCCATCCTCTTCCTGTCTGAAGAAGCTATTTGCATATCCATATAAAATGTTGTCATTTCTGCAGCGATCAGGGGCTGGTGAGAGATCACAGGACTACTTGTGCTGCATTGGGGCCGGGGAATTTAGGAGAAAGAGCTGTTTATTGTTTATTATATGGCATAAGTAGCATTTAAATCCCCTTTAAGCTAAATGGTGACTGTCTATGACAAATTGGATGTATGCAGCTGCTATATTGCAGCCTAATGCAATTAAAAGGGTTTACATTACAACTTCAACTACGAAAAACATGTCTAAAAAAAAAAGGCAGAACAGTGTTTTTCCTACTTGCTTGTTGTGGCATCTTCCAGATTGCTATGTGTTTTGATGCACTTGCATTCAGCAGGGGCATACAGCAATCTTTGGCCTTTCGACTTGTGCCACAGCCAAAGTGGCTGTGTAGCTGTAGCCTAAAAGATGCACAAGAAATTTACTGGAACTGTTCAGTGGCTTATAGGTGGTCCTCTAAATGACTAGATTGCTGGCACACACTGCTGGGGTCCATCTAAAGCACCCAGCTAAATGGGAAGTGCTGATCAGGTGCCTGGATGGTCACCGGGCCATGACTCTCCACCGCTTATTATTAGTTCTTATCATTTTATAGCTTGTGTGTATGTAACATATATTTATACATAAGCCGTGATGTAATCATTGCATAATATCTGGCTGCACTTATGTGATTTATGCTCCATTAAGACCTGTAGAGGCAAAGATGGAGAGCTTCATGCCAACTTGGTTTGTCCAGTTGATGTATCTCTAGTCCCAGAAGGAACATTACCAGACATACAAAGCACAGAAGAAGCCATAAGACTCCTAAAAACTGTCCATCAGCAGAACTTGTTGTTTTTCCTGGCAGTCGGATATCATAAACCTCATATTCCGTTCAGATTTCCAAAGGTAACTCTGACTTTCCACATTCTCACTTTTACGTTGCACATGTATTATCCAGTGTTTAAATAGTTAGTGTTTCCTAAGGTTTTCAGATGTGATGAAAACTGAAACTTTTTTACATGCTCACATATATTAATTTTAGGTATGAGATGTACCGTTCCTGTTCTTGGACTTTCCTTGTCTAGTGTCACGTAGGATGTAAGTTCTTGGCACATTACATTTCATCATTTCCATTTTGTTTTAGGAGTTTCTAAAGCTATACCCTATTGAAAATATCTCCTTGGCACCCGACCCTGACATACCAAGGAATCTTCCTTCCGTGGCTTATAACCCATGGACTGACATTCGAAAGCGAGAGGACGTTCAAGCGTTGAACATCAGTTTTCCATACGGCCCCATTCCTCCACACTTCCAGGTAGACTTTGGGTCGATATTATACATGGGTCATCTAACATTTGGTACAGATGCAAAAGAAGTTTTTTAAAAACTAAAACCTCGAGTTTTGTTTTTTCTTTTAGAGAAAGTTTATAGGAAAACACATAAAGAGTGAAAAAGAAGCACAAAAATCTCTTGGAGGATGTGAGAATAATAATGTTTTTTTTTTTTATTAAGCGCTTAATTCGGCAGAGTTATTACGCCTCCGTCTCTTATTTGGACAGTCAAGTTGGCCAGTTATTAAGTGCTCTGGAAATTCTTGGATTTGCAAATGACACCATGATTGTTTTTGCCTCCGATCACGGTAATCACATTGGGGACATATCACATCGCTGTTATTTTCTTACACATATGCACATTTATATTGTAAGTATCGTGCCTTTGTCGTTCCAGGGTGGTCTTTAGGAGAGCATGGAGAATGGGCCAAGTACAGCAATTTTGATGTTGCGACACGTGTGCCACTGATGTTTTATGTACCAGGAATAACGGCCACAAAACAGACTCAGAATAATATCTTTCCATACATAGATCCCTTTAGTATTCAGTCTATGAGAAAACCTCCAGGTAAAGTCAATGATGTTTGATACTTTTCATTATTTTCTGTTACTGTGGGTTCTTATTTTCAGTCCCTCCTTCTCGCTGTACGTTGGGTTCAGGATTGGCTTCACCTGTGGTGGTCCCAACGGCCAGTCTTTTCTTAATGTCTCAGGGGTGCACAAGGTGCCGACAACAACACAAGGTCATATGAATGATCTTTGTGAGAACCCTTTGATTGACGCCAGGGCTTTTCGGGTCTAGTAAGAGGTAATTATTAACAACTCCATGTGTTCCTCAAACAGGGTCTGATCCTGGTCTTGACATAAAACATACTGTATATTAATTAAAGCTTTTTACTGTGAATATTACAATGCTAAAGCCAGCTAAGCACTTAGATTTTGTGCTATTTTGGTTTAGATATTGGTGCAAATTTTACTCATTGCAATTAAAGAAATCCATTAAAAAAAATCTGCAGTGTTTTCACAACAGAGAGACCATTCCGACCAACCCATAAATGTAGGCTTTACCAAGAGAGGTGTTTATATTCAGAGATTAGCCATAGGTAAGTGTTCAGACTGGACAGTTAGGTCAGGGACCCATCTGATTCATGAGATTACAGTGACGATGGTGGGTGGGCTCACACTATTTGGCCAAATTTTGTGCTAAACGTCTCGTGTATTTTTCCTAAATTTCAAAAGCCATTTTGCTATTCACACTCCATGTTTGTCACATTGACATGCTTTAACACAATTGAGTGCAACCATTTTTGTATTTTGATATATAAGTTGCTTTTTTTTTTGGTATTCACCTGTTCAGACTAGCTCTTGATGTGCCGGTCAGTTTTTCTGTTATTTATTAGTATTTTACATTAATCTTCGTAAGCCAAAACCAGGAGTGGGTGATAAATACAGAAATGGTGACGTGTTTCTATTACCGTATTTTTCGGACTACAAGACGCACTTTTTCCCCCCCAAAAAAGGGGGGAAAATAGGGGGTGGTCTTATAGTCGTAATGCAGGCTTACCCGCAGTGGTGTGGTGACAGAGGCGCGGCGTCCAGAGGTGCGGTATGGCGTGCGCAGGGTCCCTTTCACAGGTGAGGTGATGCAGCAGCCCTGTAAGCAGCAGAGCCGGGTGAATCATGTTGTTATCGGTGGTGGCGGCCATCTTCCTGAGGCCGCGCGTGCGCAGATGGAGTGCTCTGCTTCCCGGGGCTTCAGGAAAATGGCCGCATGATGCCGCGCGTGCGCAGATGGAGATCGCGGCGGCCATTTTCCTGAAGCCGAGTTCGCAGATTTAGATCTCGGCTTCAGGAAAATGGCCACCGCAAACTCCATCTGCACACGCGCGGCCTCCCGCGGCCATTTCCCTGAAGCCCCGGGAAGCAGAGCACTCCATCTGCGCAGGAAGATGGCCGCCACCACCAATAACAACATGATTCACCCGGCTCTGCTGCATCACCTCACCTGTGAAAGGGACCATGTGCACGCCATACCGCACCCCTGCCGCCGCACCTCTGCCGTCGCCACACCACTGCTGCAACCCCCAATGGACACCAGGCCGCTGCGTCACCTCACCTGTGGAAGGGACCCTGCTCACGCCATACCGCACCTCTGCCGCCGCACCTCTGCCGTCGCCACACCACTGCTGCAACCCCCCCATGGACACCAGACCACTGCGTCACCTCACCTGTGCAAGGGACCCTGCTCACGCCATACCGCATCTCTGCCGTCGCACCTCTGCCGTCGCCACACCACTACTGCAACCCCCCCATGGACACCAGGCCGTGGCGTCGCCCACCTAAGCAGGAAGGGACCCTGCTCAGGTGAATGCCGTACCGCATCACCCCACCTCTGCCGACACCATGCCTCCTGTGACCCTGCTCTGCCACCGCCAGCCCTCAGGTAAGATACTGTAAATTCGGACAATAAGACAGACCCCCATCTTAAAAAAATTCTTTTTTTTCTGCAATTTTCACCCCAAATTTGGGGTGCGTCTTATGGTCCGGTGCGTCTTATAGTCCAAAAAATACTGTATTCTTTTCTTCTGATTGTTCCACTCCTGGTTTTGGCTTACTGATGTAAAATACTGACCAAATTCTGAATGTGTGAATGTGGCCTAAAGATTGTGTCTGCAACAGCAGCATAGCAAGGAAGGAGAATGGGCCATTGGAGGTTTGGAGTACTTTTATTTTCACAGTGAATATATTTACTGGGAAAATTTGGTGAATCTGGTGACTTTGAATTTTTAAAGATTTGCTCATCTCTACTATGAAGTATATTGGTGAATTATAACTTTACATTATATATATAAAAATATATATATATTTTTTCTGAAAGGTGAATCCCCTTTTAAACACACTTAGCATAACTGGGGTAGTACTATGAGACTGTTCTAAGGTGTCAGCCTTATTGATGTCATATTTGGTCTTTTAGGTAAAATCAAGGAAGATCCTGTAGAATTAGTTTCCCTATATCCAACCATTGCTGATGTTGCCGGACTCCCTCATGTACCAGTCTGTCCTGTACCTTCATTTCATGTTGATCTATGCACTGAAGGTCGGAGTCTTTTTCCATTCTTACCTACAACTGGAAAGAAAACTGCTGAATCTGCCGCTTATAGCTCCTATCCCCGACCGTCTGATTCTCCCCAGTGGAATTCAGACTTGCCTGATCTACAAGACATCAGGATTATGGGCTACTCCATGAGAACCAGTTACTACAGGCTCACCTTATGGGTTGGATACAACCCGGAGACGTTTGAGGCTAATATTACAGACATTCATGCACAAGAGTTATATTTAGTGAAAACAGACCCCAATCAAGACAACAACTTGTTCAACCAGTCTGCACATTATAATTTTGCTCAGAAACTTTTTGAACACATAATGAAGGAATTTACCATTAATTAAAAAGATTCAATTTTGTATAAATATTTTATGTGATTATACAATGTAAAAACTTTTTTATATCACTGTTGTCATATTTTATGTTTTATTTTTCTATAATATTTAAAAATTAAAAAAATACAGTCGACCGAATTCCTCAGAACCGGATAATGTTACTGCTTCATGTCTGGATTGGTGCCATCTTTATTTTTTGTTCCTCTCTGATATACTTCACCTAATACAAGCTACATTACACATGATGCATGTGGATGGGCTGATGGCACAGAGTCTCATTGCTCCGCTCTTGCTCCTATCTAATGTCAACCAGTGATAGATCAGTAACATAAAGCTTCTGTGCATTGATGTATGCCGTGGAGTCTCTGTGTATCCTGTGTGATGTATCGTCATACTGCAGTCTCTGTGTATCCTGTGTGATGTATCGTCATACTGCAGTCTCTGTGTATCCTGTGTGATGTATCGTCATACTGCAGTCTCTGTGTATCCTGTGTGATGTATCGTCATACTGCAGTCTCTGTGTATCCTGTGTGATGTATCGTCATACTGCAGTCTCTGTGTATCCTGTGTGATGTATCGTCATACTGCAGTCTCTGTGTATCCTGTGTGATGTAGCGTCATACTGCAGTCTCTGTGTATCCTGTGTGATGTATCGTCATACTGCAGTCTCTGTGTATCCTGTGTGATGTATCGTCATACTGCAGTCTCTGTGTATCCTGTGTGATGTATCGTCATACTGCAGTCTCTGTGTATCCTGTGTGATGTATCGTCATACTGCAGTCTCTGTGTATCCTTTGTGATGTATCGTCATACTGCAGTCTCTGTGTATCCTGTGTGATGTATCTTCATACTGCAGTCTCTGTGTATCCTGTGTGATGTATCGTCATACTGCAGTCTCTGTGTATCCTGTGTGATGTATCGTCATACTGCAGTCTCTGTGTATCCTGTGTGATGTATCATCATACTGCAGTCTCTGTGTATCCTGTGTGATGTATCTTCATACTGCAGTCTTTGTGTATCCTGTGTGATGTATCTTCATACTGCAGTCTTTGTGTATCCTGTGTGATGTATCGTCATACTGCAGTCTCTGTGTATCCTGTGTGATGTATCGTCATACTGCAGTCTCTGTGTATCCTGTGTGATGTATCGTCATACTGCAGTCTCTGTGTATCCTGTGTGATGTATCTTCATACTGCAGTCTCTGTGTATCCTGTGTGATGTATCGTCATACTGCAGTCTCTGTGTATCCTGTGTGATGTATCTTCATACTGCAGTCTCTGTGTATCCTGTGTGATGTATCGTCATACTGCAGTCTCTGTGTATCCTGTGTGATGTATCGTCATACTGCAGTCTTTGTGTATCCTGTGTGATGTATCGTCATACTGCAGTCTCTGTGTATCCTGTGTGATGTATCGTCATACTGCAGTCTCTGTGTATCCTGTGTGATGTATCTTCATACTGCAGTCTCTGTGTATCCTGTGTGATGTATCGTCATACTGCAGTCTCTGTGTATCCTGTGTGATGTATCGTCATACTGCAGTCTCTGTGTATCCTGTGTGATGTACCTTCATACTGCAGTCTCTGTGTATCCTGTGTGATGTATCGTCATACTGCAGTCTCTGTGTATCCTGTGTGATGTATCGTCATACTGCAGTCTCTTTGTATCCTGTGTGATGTATCGTCATACTGCAGTCTCTGTGTATCCTGTGTGATGTATCGTCATACTGCAGTCTCTGTGTATCCTGTGTGATGTATCGTCATACTGCAGTCTCTGTGTATCCTGTGTGATGTATCTTCGTATCTTCATACTGCAGAGTCTCAATGTACACTGTGCAAATTGTCTCTTCAGAGACACTCTCCTTGCGGAGAGTGCCATGTTAAGCATTTCGAGGTGAGGAGACTTAAAGCCGCAATGCTTCTCTGTGAAATATGCAAATTGTCTCTTCAGAGAGGAAGAGGACTAGAACTCGAGTGCCACCTATTGGAAGTAGCAATCCTAACAGTCAATGTCGATCCTTTAATGAGCCTTGTCACGTGACTTAGGATAAAAGCCAAACCAGAATCTCAATTTGCAGACACTGTGTTTCAGGGTACTGCCCCTCGTGTGATGTATCTTCATACTGCAATGTTTCTTGTGTGATGTACCGTCACATTGCAATTACTGTGTATCCTGTGTGATGCACATTCCTATTGCAGAATCTCTGTGTATACTGACTGATGAAGCTACATACTGTAGTCTGTTTATTCCAGGGGATGCATCTTTGTATAGCTGAGCTTCTATGTATCCTGTACAATGCATCGTCATGCTGCAGTGTATCCTGTGTGATTTAGTTTCATACTGCAGAGCATCTGATTATCATATGGGATGCAAGGTCTTTGTGTATCCTGTGTGATGCAGCTTTATACTGCAGAGTCTCAGTGCCAGGGCCGGACTGGCCATCGGGCATTTCTGGCAAATGCCAGAACGGCCGGTCCCTGTAGTGGGCCGCTCGATCTATTGCTCCTTCATGCTGTCAGCTTCTGCAGCCAGCAGCGCGCTACTGTTAAAATCACTGCCGCTGTATGGGATGAAGTTTGCAGCTGCCGTCTGGTGTCCTGGTCACACCAGCTGCAGTGAGGTAATATAGAGACGGGGAGGGGGGAGGGGCGCGCTCTGCTCTGCTGTGCTGCCCGGACCCTGCCACTTACGGCAGCTGGTGATCACGATGTCAGACCGCCCACTTCCTCCTGTCCAGTGTGTCCAGCAAAGCAGCAAGGAGTGGGACAGAAAAGATTTAGTAGCTGCTGATAACCTTAACGTGAGTGTCCTGAGCAGAAGCCCAGGAAGCCCCGGAGTTGTACTTAGGAAAAAAGAAGCTGCTAAAAGGCAAGCATTAATAGAATTAAGAAAAAAAAAAAAAGCTGTGTCCACTCTGCTCCAATGGCACTAAGGCTATATTTCCACGGTCAGTATTGGCAGCGCTCTGGACGCAGCACATACCCGCTCCGTCGTAAGCGCTGCCAGCTTTTGTACGTGTGGTGATTCTGCATGTGTTCACTGGAATGTGATATTTATCCGGCAGAGACAAAGCGTCTCCTCCTAGATAAATACACATGCTGCAGTCTAGAAAGACACACTGCATGTGCGTATACGCAGGGAAGCTGCAGGTGTCCCTGCATGCATAGTGGAGATGGGATTTCATAAAATCCCATTCACTATGGTGTAACATCTTTACGCTGCGGGTTGGATGCTGCGGCTGGACACAGCGTTCAATCCACAGCATTTACTGACTGTGGAAACATACCCTAACTCAAGAGAAAATCACCACTCCTGTGGTGGACTAGAACTCCCAGCATGCCATAGGAGCTTCTGTACATGCTGGGAGTTATAGTTCTCCTCAAAGGGATAAGGATAATAGTCAATCATGTGACATAAATGTCACCTATGGGATCTTAAAGGGAATCTGATGGCTGATGCATGCTGCTCGTTCCACAGGTCGCATGTATCAGACAGTGGCTGTATAATTCCAGAAAGGTATGTTTGACTCTGAAATGCTGCTATGTTTCAGGAAAATACACTTTAATAGCTGCTGGGAACCAAGGCCACACGGGTGACTAGTCAGACAGGCGGGTCCCTGGTGGCTTCTCCCCATCCGCTCCCACTGAGGGACAAGTTTCTTCCTGCGTGCGAGTACAGAGACACACCAGTCACTGGAAGCAGGAGGGGAGAAGTCAGACATGTTTTTCTCTGTGATGCCGCAGTGTTTCAGAGACAAACATACCTGGCTTAGATCGTACAGCCAATACCGGATATGTGCTGCCCATGGGTCACACAGCACGTATCAGCGGTCAGGTTCACTTTAAGGGTATGTATAGATGTTCAGTATTAGGCTATGTGCACACATTGCGGATTTGCCTGCAGATCTGCAGGGGATTGGCCACTGGGGATTCGCAGCAGTTTTCCATCCGGTTTACAGTACCATGTAAACCTATGGAAAACCAAATCCACTGTGCCCATGGTGCGGAAAATACAGCGCGGAAACGCTGCGTTGTATTTTCTGCAACATGTCAATTCTTTGTGTGGATTCCGCAGCGTTATACATCTGTTCCTTTATAGGAATCCGCAGGTGTAAAACGCAGGTGAAATCTGCACAAAAATGCTAGAAATCTGCTGTAAATCCATGGGTAATCCGCAGGTAAAACGCAGTTCAGAAACTGAGCTGAAAAATCTGCACACAAATCTGCAACGTGTGCACATAGCCTTAGGCAGCACTTTGGACGCAGCACATGTCCGCTGTGTCCAAAACGCTGCCGGCTTCTCAGATTTTGGTGTGTTTTTGGCGCTACATATTTTTGTTGCATAAAAAAGGCAGCATCTTACAGTTAATCAATGTGGATGGGATTTACCATATAAAAATCTCCTGCCCACTTGGCTTTTTTATGCAGTGTAAACTGACCTGCAGTGCGTGCTTCAAATTCCCAACATGTTCATTTTTCTTGCAGATATACTAAATTTTCTGTGCACATTTTTCCCATACAAGCAAAATATAGCTAATGGGGTCACTTTAGACCAGACCATAGCACTATGGAGCGCGCAGCATCATCTTCATTGTCTACGAGACATTGTCTACCTGCTCTGTGTGTAAAGTAGCAACTTTTCTTGTTACTGCAACTAAGGCTGGAATCACAATAAGCATATAACATGAGATGCGAGAGCAATGGATGCGATATGCCAATGACCCTCGGCTCCAGCTCTGACGTGAGTGTCATGCTCTGTGCTACGATCCTCTCACGTGGGAGATTGATTGAGCACAGCTCTGATTGAGCACAGCTGCGGAGGAGATGGAGAAAGTTTTTTCTCCATCTCCTCCATTACCTGTCTCTGCGTAAATCGGACTGCACTGGGATGACATCCGAATGCAGTCTGATGTTTCACGTGCACCCATAAACTTGTGTGGGTGCCAGTGAGCCGAGTGTCACTGCCTATCGCAGCATGCCGCGATTGTTCTCTCATGCCGAATCCACATGTGAAAATAATCGCAGATCTGAGTTGCACCAAAGGATAACACTGGGCCGAGTGCTATACGATGTTTTATTACATAGCACTCAGCCATGTTATACGCTCATGTGACCCCGGCCTTGGAGCAATAAATAAGACTGAGCTATAATACTGGACCATCTGGGACTGTATGTTATATAGTCTTGTTAAACGCACCTCACATCTTATGACATACGGGTGCACAAATATATTATATATTCACCATGCGACAAGTGGGCCTGTGTAACTTCAAATGCCAGGGCTGAATTTTAGTCCCAGTCCGGCCCTGCTCAGTGCATTACTATTTGATAAAGCTGCATACTGTAATGTATTATTGTATGCTTTGTGATGCAGTTTTAGGGCTCTTTCACATGTCAGTGTGTCCGATACATGTGGTGATAGTTTTCACACAGACCAGAGACACTAACACAAGTAGACCCATTCAAGTGAGTGGGTATATGCACGTCAGTGTGTTTCCACAGACTGTGTGTCTATGGGCAAAATACCATGACGTCTGTTTTTTAGCAGCAGCACAGGCGCACGAGTGCACACAAATGACGCACGGATGAAATCAGTGTGTCATCAGTGTAACTCACTGGTGCCTGGGAAGCAGTGGTACAGTTCGCGCTGTTCCCCGGCGCCAGGTGTTGAAGACAGCTCGCATCATTGTCCTCTGTTCTACCGACGATCAGCGCGAGCATTGGAGAATGTTGAGAGTTATATTCAACTGATAACAGCGAGAGCAGGTGGCGGCTGATGGAACTACTACTCCCATCAGTCTACACTTGCTGCCACTAATAACAGTGAGAGGCCAGCCAAAAAATAGCAGACCACAGCTGCCAAGAAAAGGCACATCTATTAGATGCGCCAATTCTGGCGCTTTGCCCAGCTCTTCCCACTTTCCCTGTAGCGATGGCAAGTGGGGTAATATTTGTGGGGCTGATGTCACCTTTGTATTGTCTGGTGAGATCAAGCCCACGGCTTAGTAATGGAGAGGCATCTATAAGGCACCTCTCCATCACTAATACTATAGTTGTAAATAAAGACACAGCAAGTATAAAGTCCTTTATTTGAAATCAAAACAAAACACACTTTCCCATTTTTATTTAAAGATAACAAACACAGTGATACTCACCTAACACCCATTCCATTGAAGCCATTGTCTCCTGTAATAAAACAAAAATAAAAAAAAAATATCCCTCACCTTTGTTACGTTCTGGCCCACTCCGTAAACCACATCTGGGGATAAATAGTTTTCAATCTGGACGGTGCCAAGATGTGACCATCCAGGCTGAGAACTACTGATGAATGAGATGCTGTGAGCACAGCATCAGTGAGCAGTGGTGACCTCATCGAGGTTACCATGGGCCACTGAGGCTGCATTCCCAGCTGGGCTGAACTGAGGTGACCTCAGCACCGTGAGAAAAAGTCGCTGAGTTCAGCTCAGTGACTTCACCGCAGGCTTAAGTCTGTCCTCCCTGCTTTCTGCTGGTGATAAGTTTTTCCTTGTCAGAATCTGTGCACATCACTTATTGATAGACAGGCAGCATGAGTCAGGGAACTTTAATACCTGTAGCTAATAATTGTTTGTACTCATCATATCACTGTGCTGTTATATAAATGGTGTCTTTAGTTGGAAGTCATACAGAGAAGAACAAGGATGATGGATCTGGGAGGAGAGACGGGGGGGGGGGGGATCCTGAGAGCTGACTGGAGGGATTTATGGATAACAATGATGTCTTGCAGCTCACAGGAAGTCAAAGGCTGACTTGCAATCCACAGAGATGGGCATTTTCTGGTCCAGTTATCAGACTGGAGTTCACATAATCTAGCCACTGCCGGTGATCGTTGATGGATGTGTCTGGAAAGAAATAGAGGATGACTTGGTTGGCACTTTTCTACCAGTCTTCTTTTATTCAAACCTAATCATCTATTTTAGTTCCTTTCACATTCTAAGTTTTTGAGCCATCTAAAAGTCATCCATCCCTCTAATACACCTGCCGAACATGGTGAAAGATCTCTGATTCTCAGCCAGATTCTTCAAGACTTTAAAGTTGAAGAAGACATTTGAGACTGAAAAATAGGAAAGTATTTTTATAAATATTTCCATTAATGTCTGGCTCTACTTTAGGTTTACTTTGTTCCACTTGAGGGCAGCAGCCTCCTGCTAAACAGTGAGCCCTAGACAATGATTTCTCTCTTTAGCAGAATGTTTGATTTCACAGCAGTTTCTACTTAATAAATTCCTTTTATCGCACTCTTATGAAATTATAACAGAGTAGCTATGGTGTATTTATCTTTTTTCTTTTTTAATGCACCATTGTTATTGCAGATACGTACGGTAGTTTATTCTCTTTTGGGCTGGGAAACTGCCACAAATACTGTAGCAGTGAATTTAGGCACAAAACCTGGCCCAAGGTGGGCAGCAGGGGTGTAACTATTAATAATTCTTGCCTCTTTTTTCATTATACATACGGTAGGTCTTAATTGTTATATTATTTTTATATTCCTTTCTTTTTTTCTGATATCGGGTGGGGGGGGAATGTAAAGCAAAAAAGGAAATGCGTGTCTATTTTTCACATTTTTCTTTTAATCCCTTCTCTACACTGAGAATTTCCTTTTTTTTTTCGTTTTATTTTTTTTCTACCTTTCTTCCAAGAGCCGTAATTTTTTTTATTTTCCGCTTTGTTTTTTTTTAGCTGAATGAGTTGTCCTTTTGAATCACACCATTCACTTTACTACAAAATGTACTTCCAAATGGGAAAAAATTCCAAGTGCGGTGAAATTGCAGAAAAAAATTCCACAATTCTGACCTTGTTTTTGCAGTGTAGCTTGCGTGGTAAAAATGACCTGCCAGCATTTTTCTCTTCATCAGTACGATTACATTGATACCAAACTTGTCCAGTTTTTTTTTTACATTTCTTTAATAGTGAAAAAAAAAAAAGAAGTTTGACAAAAACATTTTCCGAGACCCAAAACGCTTTCATTTTTTGCCCTATGGAGCTGGGTGAGGGCTTATTTTTTTGCGGAACAAGACAATATTTTTATCGATACCATTTTGGGATAGATATGATTTTTTAGCTTCTTACAGCATTTTTTCTGGTATTGCAGGGACCAAAAAACACAATTTTTGCATCTTGATTTTGTTTTGGCTCTTGATGTTTAGTGATGGGGTTAATTATTTTTTATATTTTAATAGATTGGACATTTCTGGATGTTGCGATACCATATGTGTGTTCTTTTTATTATATTTAATGTTAAAGAGGGTAATTTGAATTATATTTTGGGGGAGCGAGGTTTCATATTCTTCAAAACTCTTTTTACTTTTCAATGTATTTATTAGTCCACATAGAGAACTTCAAGATGATCACTTGTGTTATAAACAGCAATATCACAGCATCTGTGATATTCCTGCTCCTTTTGAGAAGACACACAGACTTATTATGTGTTTTTCAAATTTATGAAATATTATTCAATAAAATGTATCTGGTTTAATATGTTCATTTTGTTTTCTGGGCTGAAATCTGCCTGTGAAATAAGTGTTATTAGGTATTGCTTGAGGTTTTTTTTACTTTTTTACATATAGGACTCCATATGGGATACTTGTATTCAATATTTTTTTCCAGTTTTATTTTTCCATTATTTTTTTAAATAATTTCACACACTGAGCCTCACTTTTTTTCTTTCTGATTTCCCCTGTAATTGGGGCTGGTGTATTAGACTCAGTTACAGGGAAATCTCCTCTTTTTATGTGCATGGCAGAGTTGACCTAGGTCCCAGCACCTCCTGTTCGTTCCCTACACCAAGCGATCACGTGATCTGTGTCTGGAGGAGGAAGCAGCATTGCAAACTGTATACACAAGTGCTGGTTCACCTATGTGTACTCAGTGATTGAGAAGGTATACATGGTAATAAACCATTAAAGTAATAAGGAAAAAAGAAAAATCAGGACTCACCATAAGTGCCTTGTATTTTTATTGTTAATAAAAAATGTGGCAGCTAGGATACAGCGGAAGGAAGCTGGTGCATGTAGGCAACAGTCGTTTGTGCTGCTCTTCGCTTAGTCAGTCTTCAACTATATACTGCAATACCACAGTATCGCTGTATAAAGTGAGAATCTCAGTCTCTCATAGAGATCAGCCTACAGCTGAGCTTCACAGAAAGACCGAGATGACAGCAATAGCTGTCATGGAGGCTAATGGGAGCCAATGCGTGTGGGCAATGCCGCACGTTTGACTTAAATGTTGCTGTCATAGATTGACAGAAATCAGCATTCAAAGCTCTGCTAGATTTGCACACATCTCTGGAATCAGATTTCTTTCAGATTAGGCCGGGCGCCCACAATCCGGAACTAGCAGCACTTTGGACACAGCGTATGTTCACTGTGTCCAAAGCGCTGCCGTCTATTGAATAATAAATTCTCCATCATCTCCATTCTGTCAGTCCGTGAAAATCAGAGTGAAATCAAATGTCATCCAAGTGCGGTCTGATTTTTCCCTTGGACTCATTGGCTTGTGTGGCCGAGGGCGATCCGAACATCAGATGCAAATCGAGCATGCTGTGATTTTTTTCCTCAGACAGACTTGGTTCAATGAAAAAACCAGACATGTGCACGGCTCCATAGAATAACATTGGTCTGAGTGCGATATGTTTTCTCGGATCGACCACACTCAGGTCGAAATTACGGTTGTCTGCATGTGCCCTTACACAGCGTAACCTGAAGAGGATGTTTGATGCTGCAGATTAACAGATAGTTCAGGTCAGGAGACCCACTGGTTGGACCGGATATTGCAACCTGAAAACATCTTATTTCATGGATGTGTTAAAGCCGGCTTTAGTTGGCTCGTATAAGACCAGTGTCGGACTGGGGTGCCAAGGGCCCACCAGTAACCCACCCCAGGGAGCCACTTTTCAGCTACATGCAGATGTGACATTATCCTCAATCACAAATGTATATAACAATGAGTGGGGTAGATTGTTACATGAATAAGATGCCGCCTCTGTACATAGTGATATTGTGCCAAGCACTGCTCATATAAGAGGGTGGTGGCCCATTGGTGGTTTCTCCCGTTCTCATGTGAGCCAGTCCAAACCAGTAAAAGACCTTTAATATGTGGCAAAAAATACTGGTGCGCACCATTAATAAAGTGAAAAAAAAGTGTTGAGCTTGGTGCTTTTTGGTATAACATTTTAAGAAATCTTAATATTAAAAAACCTTTGTGCCAGAATTCTAAACAGTTTTAATAAATTCATTGGAATAGTAAAGTAAGTAAGGCCGGTTTCACATTTGCGGTTGTGTCCGCAGCGTTTCTTCCGCAAATATCCGCATGCGTTGAGTATTCCTATCTTTAACATTAGGGACGCATGCATTTGCAATCATTCGCATTTTACCGCGTTTAACGCCGCATGCGTCTTTACGTCATCTGCGGCTTGTCGCGGAAATGCAACATGTAGTAATTTTTAGAGGCGTCAATTTGCCGCCTGGAAACGTCAATTGCGCAAGGAATGCGCAAAAAAAACGCATTACTGTCTATATGAACGCATGCGTTCACAAGCACATGCTTTTGCTTGCATTCGTGAATGCATGCTTTCCACAAGAGAAAAACCTGTCTAGACACTGATAAGCCACCCCCCACATACAAGGTGATAAAGGGAGGGAGTGGACATTTGCAGGTGTCACGTTACTGGCGATACAGGACTGAATGTCAGTGGCCGAAGCAGGTGTATACAAGTGACCGGACCGTGGAAAGACCTCTGGAGATGCAATATATGGCAGTGGCAGTTCAATATATCCGCAGATGCAGGGACCAGCCCGAGCAAGAGCCGGCCTGGATCACACACGTACACAAAGTCCGTATGAGCAGCAGGAGTTCAGGGTAGTAGCAGCAGAATATCAATAAGAAACAGGGAGATGCCAGCAAGACACCTTCCAACCAGGAGCTCAGAGATTGCTTCACTCAGTTAGACTGAGCACATAAAATACTCAGCAACAGGAAGCTGCACAGGGCCAGGTATATATAGCAGGTCCAATCAAGCTCAGTCAGGGCAGGGACAAATCAGCAGGGCAGGTTATGATCTCTATCCCAGACGAAGTTCATATGGTTTCAGGCAGAAGTCAAGCAAGTTCCAAATAGCTCATCAAGCAAAGGAGCAGACTAGCAAACAAAGAGTCGCAGGTTCAAATCCTAACAGCAGGTCACTACTCAGCAGACACTGAAGCAGACGAGACACAGGCTACATCTTGGAGGAAAACAAGACACTGAACAATGTGAGTATATCCTATCCAATGCATTTATTTTCTATTTTCTGTCTCTACATGTCCTAATTTCTGCCATTTCTTTCTTTCTGCATGCATCAGAATGTCTTCTTCTTCTGATGAGGAGCAACGTCCTGGGCCTTCTGAAGTAGAACATGTCAGTGAGGTGAGTACTTGCCTCCTCAGATTGGTAAGTATTAACTGTCACATCTACACATATGACAATTTTGTTTTTTCATTTTTTTAGAGCTCTTCTTCTACTGCGGCTGAGACTGGGCAGGAGCAGTGGAGTCACGGTCGGGTGGCAAGGCGGCAGCGTGTATGTATACAAGGCTGACTGTTTACTGTAACCTCACTTTACTATTCTTGAATCTTCCTTTCTTTACTTTCTACTTTCTTTACATTTTTCTTCTGGACTCCTTTTTTATCTTGACTTTCCTTATTCATGCCATTTCTCAGCCTCTGTTTTCTTTCTTTTCCTTATGTTAATGTATGCAACATTTAATATCTTCATTTATGTTTTAGGTTCCAGAACGGGATGAGGACCTCATTGACAATGATATCCTCATCTCCCTGGTCCATGAGCGAGTTCCGTTGTGGGACACCCGGGATCCACTGCACTCAAACAACGTGACGATCCGGCGCCTATGGAATGAGGTGGCCACAGCGATGTGGGATGGCTTGGACAATGCCCCGAATCGGGTCCGAAATGCATTTGGTAAGTATTGCAATGCAGTGTGAAGCAGCAGAGACCTTGGGCGTGCTCACACAACTGTGTGTGATAAAAAAAACTCTCAGGAGTTTCTCTCATCACACACAGTTGTGTGTGCACAGCCAAAAGTCCTTTTTCTGACTTTTTTTTTTTTTTTTTTAACAGTGGCCAAAGTGAAAACACGTTGGCGTTCAATGAAGGACCGCTTCAACAAGGACCTGCGTCAAGAGAGCCGTGTTCCCAGTGGTTCAGGAGCAAGGATCAGAAAATACAAATACCATCGCGTTCTGGCATTTTTAAGACCGGTCCTTGCCCAGAGAACGTAAGTATTTTCCCCTTGCATTTGGTTGTATGTATTGCCATAATCTGTATATAATCTTTCTTTTCCACAGGATTTTGCGTCTGGTTAATTCTTGGTATTAATTTTCTTTTTTCACAGCACATGGAGCACTACTGTTGGCCCAGGTTCTGGAGCGGTCCTTCATCAGACAGCCACGGACCCGTCCCAGCCATCCAGCAGCGCTGCAGCAAGTGGGCCTGCCACACTAACTGGAGACCAGGAAGCTGGTCCATCAGGTGTTCCCCTTTCCCAGTCCTCTGCCACTGCCTCTTTTTTTTGGGCTCCTCACGGCAGCGGCAGAGGACATCGGACAGGTCCCTCATGCCCGAGTTTTTGCACTTGAGCTCGGTTTTTCACGAAGGACTCAAGGCTTTGGGTGAACGAATAGATATTTCACTTAGCCACATGAATACACGTATCCAGGAGGTCACTGTCATGAATCCCCAATGGCTAGGGATAGCAAGGGACAAGCAAAGTAATACAAAATATCGGACGAGCTCTAGGGTGATGGAACCTGGGCTGACCGCTGCCCTACGCCTGACAAACACAACTAGAGATAGCCAGGGAGCGTGCCTACGTTGGTTCTAGACGCCACGCACCAGCCTAAGAGCTAACTAGTACTGCAGAGAAAATAAAGACCTCACTTGCCTCCAGAGGAATGAACCCCAAAAGGTATAGTTGCCCCCCACATGTATTGACGGTGAAATGAGAGGAAGGCACACACATAGAGATGATATATATAGGTTCAGCAAATTGAGGCCCGCTGTAAACTAGTAAGCAGAACGATACAAAAGGGGTCTGAGCGGTCAGCAAAAAACCCTAATCAAAAAACCATCCTGAGATTACAAGAACCCATGTGCCAACTCATGGCACATGGGGAGAACCTCAGTCCACTAGAGCTACCAGCTAGCATAGAGACATAATAAGCAAGCTGGACAAAAAAACCAACAACTGAAAATCAGCACTTAGCTTATCCTGAAAGATCTGGGAGCAGGTAGGCAGAAACCAAACAGAGCACATCTGAATACATTGATAGCCGGCAAGGGAATGACAGAAAGGCCAGGTAAAATAGGAAACACCCAGCCTCTGATGGACAGGTGGAAACCAAAGGCCGCAACCCACCAAAGTCACCCAGTACCAGCAGTAACCACCAGAGGGAGCCCACAAACAGAATCCACAACAGTACCCCCCCTTGAGGAGGGGTCACCGAACCCTCACGAGAACCCCCAGGGCGATCAGGGTGAGTTCTATGGAAGGCGCGGACCAAATCAGTCGCATGAACATCGGAGGCGACCACCCAGGAATTATCCTCCTGACCATAACCCTTCCACTTAACCAAATACTGGAGTTTGCGTCTGGAAACACGAGAATCCAAGATCTTCTCAACAACATACTCCAATTCTCCCTCCACCAGCACCGGAGCAGGAGGCTCAACCGAAGGAACAACGGGCACCTCATACCTCCGCAACAACGACCGATGGAACACATTATGAATAGCAAACGATGCTGGGAGATCCAAACGAAAAGATACAGGGTTAAGAATCTCCGAGATCCTATAAGGACCGATGAACCGAGGCTTGAACTTAGGAGAAGAGACCTTCATAGGGACAAAACGAGAAGACAACCACACCAAATCCCCAACAAGAAGTCGGGGACCCACGCGGCGACGGCGATTAGCAAACTGCTGAGTCTTCTCCTGAGATAACTTCAAATTGTCCACCACCTGGTTCCAAATCTGATGCAGCCTGTCCACCACCACGTCCACTCCAGGACAATCCGAAGACTCCACCTGACCAGAGGAAAAACGAGGATGAAACCCCGAATTACAAAAAAAAGGAGAGACCAACGTGGCAGAACTAGCCCGATTATTAAGAGCAAATTCGGCCAGTGGCAAAAAAGCAACCCAGTCATCTTGATCAGCAGAAACAAAACACCTCAAATAAGTTTCCAAGGTCTGATTAGTTCGCTCCGTCTGGCCATTCGTCTGAGGATGGAATGCAGACGAGAAAGACAAATCAATGCCCATCTTGGCACAAAACGTCCGCCAAAATCTAGACACAAACTGGGATCCCCTGTCAGAAACGATATTCTCCGGAATCCCATGCAAATGAACCACGTTCTGAAAAAATAAAGGGACCAACTCAGAGGAGGAAGGCAACTTAGGCAAGGGCACCAAATGAACCATCTTAGAAAAGCGGTCACACACAACCCAGATAACGGACATTTTCTGTGAAACCGGGAGATCAGAAATAAAATCCATGGAAATGTGCATCCAAGGCCTCTTCGGGATGGGCAAGGATAACAACAACCCACTGGCCCGAGAACAGCAAAGCTTAGCTCGAGCACACACTTCACAAGACTGCACAAAGGTACGCACATCCCTAGACAAGGAAGGCCACCAAAAAGACCTGGCCACCAAGTCTCTAGTACCAAATATTCCAGGATGACCAGCCAACACAGAAGAATGGACCTCGGAGATGACTCTACTGGTCCAATCATCCGGAACAAACAGTCTTTCTGGTGGACAACGATCCGGTTTATCCACCTGAAACTCCTGCAATGCACGTCGCAAGTCTGGGGATACGGCGGACAATATTACCCCATCCCTAAGGATACCAGTAGGCCCAGAGTCTCCAGGAGAGTCAGGCACAAAACTCCTGGAAAGAGCATCTGCCTTCACATTCTTTGAACCTGGCAGGTATGAAACCACGAAATTGAAACGAGAAAAAAACAACGACCAACGAGCCTGTCTAGGATTCAAACGCCTGGCAGACTCAAGGTAAATGAGATTCTTGTGATCAGTCAAGACCACCACACGATGTTTAGCACCCTCAAGCCAATGACGCCACTCCTCAAATGCCCACTTCATGGCCAAAAGCTCCCGATTACCCACATCATAATTGCGCTCGGCAGGCGAGAATTTTCTAGAGAAGAATGCACATGGCTTCATCACCGAGCCATTAGAACTTCTCTGTGACAAAACCGCCCCCGCTCCAATCTCGGAAGCATAAACTTCAACCTGAAAAGTAAGTGAAACATCTGGTTGACACAACACAGGAGCAGAAGAAAACCGGCGCTTAAGTTCCTGAAAGGCCTCCACGGCCGCAGGAGACCAATCAGCAACATCAGCACCCTCTTTAGTCAAATCAGTCAAAGGTTTAACAATACTGGAAAAATTAGCAATGAACCGACGATAAAAATTAGCAAACCCCAAGAACTTCTGAAGGCTCTTAACAGATGTAGGTTGTGTCCAGTCACAAATCGCCTGAACCTTGACGGGATCCATCTCAATAGTAGAAGGAGAAAAAATGTACCCCAAAAAAGAAATCTTCTGGACTCCGAAGAGACACTTTGAGCCCTTCACAAACAGAGAATTGGCCCGCAGAACCTGAAACACCTTCCTGACCTGTAGAACATGAGACTCCCAGTCATCAGAAAACACCAAAATATCATCCAAATACACAATCATAAACTTATCCAGATATTCACGGAAAATATTGTGCATAAAGGACTGAAAGACTGACGGAGCATTGGAGAGTCCAAAAGGCATTACCAAATACTCAAAATGGCCCTCAGGCGTATTAAATGCGGTTTTCCACTCATCACCCTGTTTTATCCGCACCAGATTATACGCACCGCGAAGATCTATCTTAGTGAACCACCTAGCCCCCTTAATGCGAGCAAACAAATCAGTCAATAATGGCAATGGATACTGATACTTGACTGTAATCTTATTCAGAAGGCGATAATCTATACAAGGCCTCAGGGAACCATCTTTTTTTGCCACGAAAAAAAAACCTGCTCCCAGAGGGGACGAAGATGGACGAATATGTCCCTTTTCCAAGGACTCCTTAATATAATTCCGCATAGCAGTATGCTCTGGCAGTGACAGATTAAATAAACGACCCTTAGGGAACTTACTGCCAGGAATCAATTCTATAGCACAGTCACAATCTCTATGCGGAGGGAGCGAATTGAGCTTAGGCTCCTCAAAAACATCCCTATAGTCAGACAAAAACGCAGGGATCTCAGAAGGAGTAGATGAAGCGATTGAAATCGGAGGTGCATAATCATGAACCCCCTGACATCCCCAGCTTAACACAGACATTGTTTTCCAGTCCAGGACAGGATTATCAGTTTGTAACCATGGCAGACCAAGCACTAGTACATCATGTAAATTATACAGTACAAGGAAGCGAATCACCTCCTGATGAACGGGAGTCATGCGCATGGTCACTTGTGTCCAATACTGCGGTTTATTCATAGCCAATGGTGTAGAGTCAATTCCCTTCAGAGGAATAGGAACTTCCAGAGGTTCCAGACTAAAACCGCAGCGTTTAGCAAATGACCAATCCATAAGACTCAGGGCAGCGCCCGAATCCACATAGGCATCGACGGAAATGGAAGACAGTGAAAAAATCAGAGTCACAGACAAAATGAACTTAGGCTGCAGAGTACCAATGGCAAAAGATTTATCAACCCTTTTTGTGCGTTTAGAGCATGCTGATATAACATGAGCTGAATCACCACAATAAAAACACAATCCATTTTTCCGCCTATAATTTTGCCGTTCACTTCTGGACTGAATTCTATCACATTGCATAGTCTCAGGTGCCTGTTCAAAAGACACCGCCAACTGGTGCACGGGTTTGCGCTCCCGTAAACGCCGATCAATCTGAATGGCCATAGCCATCGACTCATTCAGACCTGTAGGCGTAGGGAACCCCACCATAATATCCTTAATGGCCTCGGAAAGACCATTTCTGAAGTTTGCAGCCAGGGTGCACTCATTCCACTGAGTAAGCACCGACCATTTCCGAAATTTTTGACAATATATTTCCGCTTCATCATACCCCTGAGAGAGGGCTAATAAAGCCTTTTCAGCCTGAATCTCCAGGTTGGGTTCCTCATAGAGCAATCCCAATGCCAGAAAAAAAGCATCCACATTGAGCAATGCAGGATCCCCTGGTGCCAATGCAAATGCCCAATTCTGAGGGTCGCCTCGCAGGAAAGATATTACAATCTTGACCTGTTGAGCAGGGTCTCCAGAGGAGCGAGATTTTAAAGAAAGAAACAATTTACAATTGTTCCTGAAATTCAGGAAGGTAGATCTATCTCCAGAAAAGAACTCTGGAATAGGAATTCTAGGTTCCGACATGGGAGTGTGAACAACAAAATCCTGTATGTTTTGAACTTTTGCCGCGAGATTACTCAGGCTGGAAGCCAAACTCTGGACATCCATGTTAAACAGCTAATATCAGAGCCATTCAAGGGTTAAGAGGAGGTAAGAAGCAGCTAGACAGCAATTAAGGGCTAGGCAGCAAAACTCTGAAGGAAAAAAAAAAAAATAATAAATTTCCCTTAAACACTTCTTTTTCTCCTGCTTCAGCCCAAACGATTAACACTTTGTGGCCGGCTATACTGTCATGAATCCCCAATGGCTAGGGATAGCAAGGGACAAGCAAAGTAATACAAAATATCGGACGAGCTCTAGGGTGATGGAACCTGGGCTGACCGCTGCCCTACGCCTGACAAACACAACTAGAGATAGCCAGGGAGCGTGCCTACGTTGGTTCTAGACGCCACGCATCAGCCTAAGAGCTAACTAGTACTGCAGAGAAAATAAAGACCTCACTTGCCTCCAGAGGAATGAACCCCAAAAGGTATAGTTGCCCCCCACATGTATTGACGGTGAAATGAGAGGAAGGCACACACATAGAGATGATATATATAGGTTCAGCAAATTGAGGCCCGCTGTAAACTAGTAAGCAGAACGATACAAAAGGGGTCTGAGCGGTCAGCAAAAAACCCTAATCAAAAAACCATCCTGAGATTACAAGAACCCATGTGCCAACTCATGGCACATGGGGAGAACCTGTCCACTAGAGCTACCAGCTAGCATAGAGACATAATAAGCAAGCTGGACAAAAAAAACAACAACTGAAAATCAGCACTTAGCTTATCCTGAAAGATCTGGGAGCAGGTAGGCAGGAACCAAACAGAGCACATCTGAATACATTGATAGCCGGCAAGGGAATGACAGAAAGGCCAGGTAAAATAGGAAACACCCAGCCTCTGATGGACAGGTGGAAACCAAAGGCCGCAACCCACCAAAGTCACCCAGTACCAGCAGTAACCACCAGAGGGAGCCCACAAACAGAATCCACAACAGGTCACCAAAAGCCTTGACTAAGTAAAAGCCAACCTCCAGAGGCCAGCACATCATTTTTTTAACCAAATTGAGCAGGGCATGTCGGAACACCTTACTCCTGATCTCCAGCTGAGTGTCATGCAGGCCTGCAATGCTGCTTACATGCAGGCTATGCAGCAGAGTCGGTATTTTCAGCAGACAGTGGCGGCATATCCACCTGTGCCTTCACTGTCACGATTATCCTCAATGCCGACCTCTGCTGCATACCACAGCACGGCCACCTCTATTCCTAGCAGTGCTGGACACCAGTACAGCACCACCACCATGCCGAGTGCTGTTGGACAGCCCACCGCCACCACCATGACAACCGCTGCTCCTGCTTGGACCTCCTCCATTGACACCACGATGCAGCAGGACCCTGGCATGGCCTTCTGTACCGCCACCACCACGATGCAGCAGGACCCTGGCATGGCCTTCCATACCGCCACCACCACGATGCAGTAGGACCCTGGCATGGCCCCCTGACGAAGGATTTCATATCCGAAACGCGCGTCGGGGTGCGCATTGTTTGGATTAGGTGACGCCTTTAAGGTACAGGAACTCCTAAAAATTTCCCTCTCACTACTCCTTTCTTTATATATAAAATTATTTTTGTACACTCAGCACTTTGTTTCTTTGCTACATGATTGCACATTTCACTTTTTTGCATGGTGTATAGCCATAATAATTGCTTACACTGCGGGGTATATAATTAACCCCATTTTTTCTGGTTTTACACGTCCACATTATATTTTTATATCCCATTTTTAGCACTTTTGGCACACACTAAATTTTATTGATTTTTAGTAGGAGTCCTGTGATTAACCCTTCCTTTTATGGTGTACCTTATACCTATTTAGGTTTTTATATATACTGGTGATTTTATTTATGTCACTTATTATATGCTTTTTATTCTTTGTCTTTCAAACATGTGCACATATAATATGTTGTTACCATTGCAAATAAAGTAATATTTTGATAATACGTATACCCGTGCCACTAATTTCTTGGAATTAGGTCTATAGCTCTGGTGGTTGGTCTCTACGCCACCACCACGATGCAGCAGGACCCTGGCATGGCCTTCCGCTCTACGAGCGCTATGGACTCTGGCATGGCTGCACGTTCTACGAGCGCTATGGACTCTGGCATGGCTGCACGTTCTACGAGCACTATGGACTCTGGCATGGCTGCATGCTCTACGAGCACTATGGACTCTGGCATGGCTGCACGCTCTACGAGCACTATGGACTGTGACACAGTGCAGCCGGACCCTGAAAGGTCCCCCACCACAACCATGTCATGCCATATGAGCCCACCGAGGCTTCCCAGAACCCAGCAATCCCCAAATAAAACAACAAAAAAAAACAGCGGACTCTAAGTATTCCTCCCCCTTCATCTCCCAGTGTGTCTGTAATGTCAGGTTTTTTCTCACCCTTCCAGTGCGTCTCAAGCCTCTCGTGTGTCAAGCCCCATCCCCGAACTACCAGACCCCACTAGTTTCATTGCCCCTTCTCCTGCCACCTCTGCGTCGTCCACAGTTAGTCAGGCCTCAGTGCTTCACACCCCCCGTTTACATCACTCTACCCCAAGCCGGCGCAGTTAAATAAATATTTTTGTTGTTTAAAAATAAAAACAATTTTTTTGGCACAATTATGTTTTGGCCAAATAAACTTCGCCACACACTTTATTTTTTGGCCACATCATATCTCCAGTAGTTAGCAAATAAAAGACTGCAGCTTTGTGTGTCTTTAGTATAGAGATATGAGGTGGGCCAAAAAATTAATACTTGTATTATCTCCATAATCTCTTCCTTCTGCTTAGTCAGTGACTAGTGTAGCAGTCTGAAGAGAAAATGGCGGAAATACAATGCAGAACTATACGCAACAGGTCAGGTGTCAAAAAAATGATTAGTTAGGACACCTGACCTGGTGAGTGGAGAACTGCCTTGTATAACCTCCATTTTCTCTTCTGTGTACGTAATCTATTCCACACAAAGTGAAGGGACGATGGTGGTCATACACGGCATATCTGTGCTCACCTGCACAGGTGTCAGAAATAGTGAATTCATGAAGCTGCTATATGTGCATCATGAATTCATTATTTCTGACACCTGACTTGATGAGTATAGATCTCTTTAGTGTGACAGTCATTGTCTCTTCAGTCTGTGTCCAATAAATACTGCAGAACAGTAAAGCAACATGGCTGCCGTCACACTAGCAGTATGTGCTCAGTGTTTTATATCAATATTTGTAAGTCAAAACAAGGAGTGGACCAATTATAGGTAAATTATGATATTAACATAATAATTAGCACCTCTGCTTTTATCGCCCACTCCTGGTTTTGGATTACATATACTGATATTAAAGACAGACCAAATACTGCCAGTTTTAGGACAGCCTTGGTTTGTAGAGGAAATACGTAGGAAACACGGTCAACACAAACAAAAATAAAGTTTATTAATGAGACATATTATTCACATTTAAGAAAATTACTTGTACAGATAAAATTACAACAGGACATTTACACAACATTGTCCTGCCATGACACACGTCCAATATCAGAATCAAAAAAGGCAGCAAATTGGTCCCGCATGTGACCAACTTCAGCAGTTGTCCGCAGCGGGTGAAGCTGGTAATCGGGCAGTGGGTGTGCAACTGGTTCATCCAGTTCAATGTTGGGTTGCGCCTTTGCCATTATATAATTGTGCAGAACCACACAGGCTTTGACTACCTCGTCGACTGTCTCCATTTTCAGATTAATAGCTGATGCAAGAATGCGCCATTTTGAGACTAGAATGCCAAAGGTACACTCTACTGTTCTTTGGGCCCTGGTCAGTCTGTAGTTAAAGATCCTTCTAGTGTGGTTCAAGTCCCGACTGGAATATGGCTTCAGTAGGTTTTCACACATCTGAAAGGCCTCATCCCCAACCATAACAAATGGCATCGGTGGACCTTGAGTGTTGGGGAGTGGTTGTGGCCGTGGAAAATTAAAATTTTTGCCATACACACGGCGGCCTGTTATGATCCTTAGTGGTTGAGGATCACCAAATACTCCAGCTAAGTAACAAAACATAGGACAAGCTCTAGAGAGGTGGCAAACTGGACTGACCGCAAATCTGAACCTATCCAACACACTAAAGATAGCCGGTGAACGTGTCTAAAATCCTAGACGTCTCGAGCCAGCCTGAGGAACTAACTACCCCTAGAGAGAAAGAAAGACCTCACTTGCCTCCAGAGAAATAATCCCCAAAGATATAGAAGCCCCCAACAAATAATAACGGTGAGGTAAGAGGAAGGCACATACACAGGGGTGAAAGCAGATTCAGCAAATGAGGCCCACTAATACTAGATAGCAGAAAATAGAAAAGGGGTCTGTGCAGGCAGTAAAAAACCCTTACAAAATATCCACACTGAGATTTCAAGAACCCCCGCACCAACTAACGGTGTGGGGGGAGAAACTCAGTCCCCTAGAGCAACCAGCAAGTGAGGAAATCACATTTTAGCAAGCTGGACAAGAAACATGATGAATGCTGATAATCAAAAAATAAACAAACAAAAACTTAGCTTGTCTTGGAGAGACTGGGAGCAAGGTAGTCACAAGGAATCTGAAGAGCACTGAATACATTGAGAGCAGGCAAGGAACTGAGTATTCAGGTGAGCTAAATAGGAAACCAACCAAGGATAACGAACCAGCTGATGCTGCCAACCTGCAGAAAGACAACACTACACAGTACCGCTTGTGACCACTAGAAGGAGCCCAAAAATAGAGTTCACAACAGCGGCCCATATCAGAGTTCTTAAAAGTCTGGGAATCGTTGTCACGGCCAAAAGCTCCAATGTCCACGGCGATGAAGCGACAGTCTGCATTGGCTATTTCCATGAGCACAACAGAAAAGTATTTTTTGTAATTGAAGTACTCCAATCCCGTTCTGGCTGGTTTGATAATGCGAATGTGCTTTCCATCCACCGCTCCCAAACAGTTGGGGAAATCACACACATTCCAGAATTTTTCCGCAATTTCAAGCCACATTTCCGCAGTGGGTAGGGGTATAAACTCTTCCCGGAGTACATTCCACAAAGCCCGGCAGGTGTCCGCAACTATTCCGGACAGGGTGGATATTCCGAGCCGGTATTGGAAGTGGAGGGATGATAAACTCTCTCCGGTTGCCAGAAATCTGTAAGAAAAACAAACCAAAAAAAAATTACAATCTATTCTATTAAATGTGTGGTTATGCTAAAGACAGAAAGGAAAATACCCAAAAAATACATGTTAGAACACCAAAAATTTGGACTGTCATTGGTTTAGATTTGGAACGTACCTTAATGTAACCAGCAGACGTTCCTCGGGTGGAATCGCTCTACGGAGCTGGGTGTCCTATCTCCGTATGGCTCCTTGGACACGAGCAAGCAAATCCCGGAACGAGTCTTGCGACATCCTTGTATATTCATGGAATTTGTCCGGGTTGGCATTAAGCTCGCCATATAGCGTGTGATAGGCTCCACGGCTCTCACGTAGTTCGATAATGGGGTGTCTCCAAAAACTCCTACGATGTCTCCTCCATCTTTCGCGATTTCTGTCTTGCTCCCAAGCAAACGCACAGGCAAGAAACAGCTTGATGCTTAAATTCAGGTTGAAATAAAAGCTCTCTGTGCAAAGATCCATTCTGACACAGCATACAGGAGCAAAATCTGAAGATTTCAGCTGTTCAAGGGTCTATATATTGAGATCCCATAATACACGCCCTCTGTAGTCCCATTGGCGGTTTCTGGTAATCTCGATTTTTCTCCTGTAAAATTTGTCACCATGCGCACCAAAAACGCAAACGCAGGAAAAAACGCATAGAAAAGCGTGCAAACGCGGCGTTTTTTTAACCGCATGCGTTTCCGCATGCGTCTTAAAAACGCTGCGTTTGTACGTGTTTCCAAGCGTTTTTTCCTGCACTTGCGGATGCGGATTAAACGCTGCGGATTCGAACGCCAATGTGAAACTAGCCTAAGACAGTTTTTTTTACTTGAAAAACAACAACTTTATGAAGTAAAGTGCATATAAGCAATCATTAACACATTGTTGTTTTTCCCCGTTTGTCATTCTGTAGATGTAAAGAAATGACCCACAGTAAGATATTCTCACTATCAACAGCCCTTTTCTATGTACGTCAGTGTAAAAAGACTATAAAGTGGCTGATCAGACTGGCAGGTTAAGTTCTAGGAAGAACTTTCCTCAAATTCGGATCTCTTAGACATTCACAGAAACTCTTTATCGGAGTAAAACGATTTTGCTCATCTTCCATTCTTCATTTTTTTTTTTTTGTCCAAAGACCTTTCACATCTTTAGACAGAAAGAAAGATGTGATGTGCTCCATAAGGACCCATCATTGCATTTTAAGGGTAGGTTATTCATGCCTTGGCAAACAGAATCAAGGTCAGCGATAGTGGAGACGGATAATCCTGCTGATTGAATTTGATGGTATAATCACTTTCCTCCTGAGCTGCACCTTCTACGTCTCTTCACTACCTTAAGAACATTATCCTGAGCTTCATTCTGCCATGTATCCATATCCGTTACAGGGGATACCGCATGTATTATTCTGCAGGAACGTATGTTGTTAATTGTCAGTTTCCTCCTTTTCCTCTAGTTTTGATGAATCTTCCTCGTTTTGGGGGATTTTGCATTTTGTTGAGTTACATATTTTTATATTCAGGTCAATGCAGATGTAGGATGGAGATATCCAAGAACTGCTCATCTCTTACTCCTGTAAAGTCAGAGCTGTCAATCAAGGAAAAGAAGGGCATAGAGAGACGGAAAACAAGAAGATGGGATGGAGCACTGCAGTCGTCGGTCATACCAAGGGTGTAAAGAATGTCTGTGTTTGGCTTGAACTGTCATTTTGTGCTGACATATTCCCTTTAACATATGATTTTTACAGCATGGCACTCATAGCAGATCGGCAATGACAACCACGAGGGGTCTCTTGCAGACCCCGGGTTATTCTGCGAACCCATCAGCGCCCTGCTATCATGAGACAGGGCACCAATGGGAGGAGCTAGTGATGTGCTTTCTGCGCTGGCATGTTAACTGCCTCCATCAGAGATTGACAGTGGCATTTAACATGCTAACAGCCGCGAGTGGATCGCGGATTCCACCCGCAGCTATTAGGGGCATATGACATCTAATCAGATCAGCTGTCATGTACCTGAAAAGATGCGGGTTCAGCGCTGTAGCCCACATTGAAGAGGGGGAGGCGACCTATGAAGTATCTATATGTCATAGGTCATAAAGGGGTTAAATTTGACTCAAACTTGAACCTCCAAATATCAGTCCACTCATCTCTAGTCAGCACAATAAATTATCTTCCATGCTTGTGTTTGTACTAAAGGATTTTTCTGGCTTCAGAAAAATCTGATTTACCCACCTTCCCTAGGACAAGCACTGAGTCTCTGCCTCAGTCTTTGTTCTTTGTTCAGCCCAGCTATTGATCTGACTGATTGGCTGCAGCGCTGTCAACAAGACCAAATACAAACACCAAAAGCAGAGGCAGAGGAGAGACTCAGCACTGGACTCAGAGAGTGTGCTCTTGAGGAGAGAATTTGTCTGAAACCAGAAAAACCTTGAAACACTGATATTTCCAATGGCATTTATCACTCTTAAGTAACCAACAATTGTTTGCACCATGATGGAATCAATCCAATAATGAGATGCTCAGCAATACTCCCAAGAGACACTGTATTGATGATTGATGGTACAACATTTCCGTACCTGTTGCGACATTTCGGGAATGATTCCGCTGTGGTGAACAAGGCTAAGAGGGGGATCTCTCTCTATAAATATATATATGAGATCTCGCATTGGAAAAATGTCATTTGTGGATATAATAAGTAGAATATAAAGCACCCCATTCACACTCATATTAGCAGACTTTCAGTATGTGAACATAGACTACTGTTGTCGGACAGGCTTAGCTAATCCACACCAGTTACCAGATCCCAAGGGTTGCTCTGGCCTTCACCCTCTAACCCTGTACAGGTATCTGGACTTAAGCAGTGTCCCCTGGGCTGGGGCCACGGAATAATCTGCTGTTCGGTGGTGCATGCTAACAGAAGTGGTCAGGTAGTCAGGTCAAAACCAAGAGGGCAGGAAAAGTACAAAATTAGAATACGTAAGAATAGTCAGAAACACAATCCGAAGTCTAAACAAAAAGCATTAATATAACAAGACATAAACAGAAAGGACTGAACCAGAGGAACACAATGCTATATCTGGCAGCTTCTAGCTGTAAGTAGGTTGTGTGCTCTCCAATTGGCGGGAACAGGGAGCTGATAAATCCAGCTGGACAGCATACACACCCATACTGTCAGACTGGATGGCACTCCAGGTCCCAGCCACCCTAACCTTAGTGTCTGGATAGAGTCTGCCATCCAGAGCTTCTGACTCCAACGTCTCATCTATAACCAGCGCTACCTGCAGAATGAACACAATGGCACCTGGAGATAGAAGCAGATGCCAAAGGAGCAGTTCCTGGTGATGTGACAACTGTTTTGCCTATCATCACTGGTACCAGGCTTCAGAAAATTTCCTGTCTTTGTCAGAGACTGTTCTGGGGACCTGTGTCATGAATCCCAATGGCTAGGGATAGCAAGGGACAAGCAAAGTAATACAAAATATCGGACGAGCTCTAGGGTGATGGAACCTGGGCTGACCGCTGCCCTACGCCTGACAAACGCAACTAGAGATAGCCAGGGAGCGTGCCTACGTTGGTTCTAGACGCCACGCACCAGCCTAAGAGCTAACTACTACTGCAGAGAAAATAAGACCTCACTTGCCTCCAGAGGAATGAACCCCAAAAGGTATAGTTGCCCCCCACATGTATTGACGGTGAAATGAGAGGAAGGCACACACATAGAGATGATATATATAGGTTCAGCAAATTGAGGCCCGCTGTAAACTAGAAAGCAGAACGATACAAAAGGGGTCTGAGCGGTCAGCAAAAAACCCTAATCAAAAAACCATCCTGAGATTACAAGAACCCATGTGCCAACTCATGGCACATGGGGAGAACCTCAGTCCACTAGAGCTACCAGCTAGCATAGAGACATAATAAGCAAGCTGGACAAAAAACCAAACAACTGAAAATCAGCACTTAGCTTATCCTGAAAGATCTGGGAGCAGGTAGGCAGGAACCAAACAGAGCACATCTGAATACATTGATAGCCGGCAAGGGAATGACAGAAAGGCCAGGTAAAATAGGAAACACCCAGCCTCTGATGGACAGGTGGAAACCAAAGGCCGCAACCCACCAAAGTCACCCAGTACCAGCAGTAACCACCAGAGGGAGCCCACAAACAGAATCCACAACAGTACCCCCCCCTTGAGGAGGGGTCACCGAACCCTCACGAGAACCCCCAGGGCGATCAGGGTGAGCTCTATGGAAGGCGCGGACCAAATCAGTCGCATGAACATTGGAGGCGACCACCCAGGAATTATCCTCCTGACCATAACCCTTCCACTTAACCAAATACTGGAGTTTGCGTCTGGAAACACGAGAATCCAAGATCTTCTCAACAACATACTCCAATTCTCCCTCCACCAGCACCGGAGCAGGAGGCTCAACCGAAGGAACAACGGGCACCTCATACCTCCGCAACAACGACCGATGGAACACATTATGAATAGCAAACGATGCTGGGAGATCCAAACGAAAAGATACAGGGTTAAGAATCTCCGAGATCCTATAAGGACCGATGAACCGAGGCTTGAACTTAGGAGAAGAGACCTTCATAGGGACAAAACGAGAAGACAACCACACCAAATCCCCAACAAGAAGTCGGGGACCCACGCGGCGACGGCGATTAGCAAACTGCTGAGTCTTCTCCTGAGATAACTTCAAATTGTCCACCACCTGATTCCAAATCTGATGTAGCCTGTCCACCACCACGTCCACTCCAGGACAATCCGAAGACTCTACCTGACCAGAGGAAAAACGAGGATGAAACCCCGAATTACAAAAAAAAGGAGAGACCAACGTGGCAGAACTAGCCCGATTATTAAGAGCAAATTCGGCCAGCGGCAAAAAAGCAACCCAGTCATCTTGATCAGCAGAAACAAAACACCTCAAATAAGTTTCCAAGGTCTGATTAGTTCGCTCCGTCTGGCCATTCGTCTGAGGATGGAATGCAGACGAGAAAGACAAATCAATGCCCATCTTGGCACAAAACGTCCGCCAAAATCTAGACACAAACTGGGATCCCCTGTCAGAAACGATATTCTCCGGAATCCCATGCAAACGAACCACGTTCTGAAAAAATAAAGGGACCAACTCAGAGGAGGAAGGCAACTTAGGCAAGGGCACCAAATGAACCATCTTAGAAAAGCGGTCACACACCACCCAGATAACGGACATTTTCTGTGAAACCGGGAGATCAGAAATAAAATCCATGGAAATGTGCGTCCAAGGCCTCTTCGGGATGGGCAAGGATAACAACAACCCACTGGCCCGAGAACAGCAAGGCTTAGCTCGAGCACACACTTCACAAGACTGCACAAAGGTACGCACATCCCTAGACAAGGAAGGCCACCAAAAAGACCTGGCCACCAAGTCTCTAGTACCAAA